>NC_062569.1:146894166-147519166 GCF_022837055.1 Prionailurus viverrinus | reverse complement strand
CCTTCCTATGTTGAGTTAAGTTACGCTGCATTGAATTTGTTCTCCAAGTGGAGGTAACCTTAGGATAGGGATTGGGATTCATAAAGAAGAAATGTGAAGGAAGATCAGAAACAAGGAATGAGCTTCAGGTAGCGCTCGAAGGAAAGAGAAAGAATTTCCATAAGAGATGAGAGAAAGAGGTGATGTCATCAATAAGTGAACACCAGAGAAAAATCACAGAATCATGGAGGACAATAGAGGACCAAGGAAGTGTTGGCTAATAGTCAAGAACCACACAGAGGGTTAAGTATATGAAGGCTTACAAAGAGTCACTAGATTTGAAAAGAAAGTCAAGGGAGTTCCTGGAGAGTGAAGTTTCCA
This sequence comes from Prionailurus viverrinus, assembly GCF_022837055.1. Classification (NCBI taxonomy): domain Eukaryota; kingdom Metazoa; phylum Chordata; class Mammalia; order Carnivora; family Felidae; genus Prionailurus; species Prionailurus viverrinus. The sequence goes on along the minus strand of NC_062569.1, from coordinate 147,518,806 downwards.
TGGATCTAGTTGACAATACAATAGTAGCTTAGGGGCACTATAAAGTCGGGTGAAGGTCTGCTTTTTCAGGGGGAGGAGGTTGTGCACCTCTGAAGTTCAAAGTCCAGATAGTAGAGATTTAGAGTTAGAAAGTAGATCTCTGGCATTTGTGGCCTCCATGTTCATGATCCTTACCATTTGCCGTTGACCCCCACAGTCCAAGGTAGGTAGTAATTTTTCAATTCTGCCAAGGCACACGTTGTACTCGTGTCTGTCATGAAACTGCTGTACGTGAATGATCAGTTATTCGGAGAGCAACACCGGCCAGCTGCCCAACGTTGGTATCATACCACGCCATTGTGATTCTCTACCAATCTCTGTATATGCTTGAATTCTCATGAAATGGTAGGAACTCTACTTCTTTGTAGATCCAGGCAAGCTCATGAATAATGTTGCTATGCAGGTGATGTACTATGAAAAATTGCTTTAGCACTTCATAAAACCATTTAAGAGTCTCAAGACATCACTTTGATGTTTCAGGTACTCTATTTTATGGAGGTAATTATATCTAAGAGAGGTACTCAAAAAGTAGGCTTTTTTGAAACTCTCAGGATACATCCCTTAAAACTGTCAAGATTTTACTTACTGGAGGAGGGGAGGATATCATTATAGAAGAAAACTCTCTCAGGAAATGGGAACAGTTAGTTTTTAGCTCAGAGGAGGAAGAATATTTTGGAATCGGGAAAGAACAAAGAATGTGTCTTAGTCCGGTTTCCCCAGAGAGGACGACAAGAGAAAGATACCTACCTTGCAAATACTTTGCTGGGGATTGTGATCCCCAGAAGCAGCAGTGAAGGAGAGGGAAGCAATGAGAGGTTCTCTTACTGAGTTGGTTGACCCCACAAAGCACGTGAGAGGCCCATGTGACATGCACCTCAGGACTGCCAACGTGGTGCGAGAAAGCAGGTAGCGTGTATCCATCCGCTTGTATCCTCCGTTGGTCAGAGAATATTCCATGAGGCATTAACTCCCCAGTACTTCCAGGTAGCATTGGCGAGAATGCCGACGGTCGTCCGCCGTGTCCCAAACCTCGGTGAAAACAGAGAAGCCTTAGCATGGAAGGCAAGACGTGCTCGCAGGCTGCCTTCATGTGCAGCTGGTTGGACCCATGCCCGAGCTGCTTACCACCACGGTGACCAGAGTAGAAGACAAGTGTGGTCACAAGGATCCGAGGAGGTGTGGAACAGGTGCCCGATCCGAGATGTCTGTAGGTTAAGGAGACGTGTGCTTTTGTGATCAGGGTGATAAGAAAACTCAGACCAGGTGCCTGGCTCCTGTCAAGAAAATAAGATGCAAGGACGGCTTATAAGAATGAGGGCGCTGTGGTAGGAAGGGGTGTTCGGTACGAGTAGAGGAGAGGTATCAAAGTCATCGGGCAAGAGCAAGCTGGAAGGATGGCCGAATAGCAGGGGTCCCTTTGAAGCTCAACATTAGGAACTTCTAGCTCTTTGCATTTTCTCCACGAGTGCCTGCACCCTACGAGTGGGAGCTGAGAAGACAGACCACGGGGGCAATCCAGGGCTGGGCTGCGATGGTGCATACAGCAAGGGGTCATCGGCGGCGGGGTGGGGGGGCACGTGGAAGCAGCTGATCACAGAGTGAAGAGAGGGGAAACAGACAACGTGAAGCCAAGGCACCCCACACACAGACGCTTCCGTGGGGGTAAAGCAGAGCGGGAGTGGGGGAGAGAAAGAACAAAAATGGGACAGCAGCGACTTGAGGTTGGAACAGAGGCCACATGCCGATGACAAGATCTAGAGCACGATCAGTGCTACCTGGTGAGGACAGGAGCCTCGGTATCCTGCAGCAAACTGAGTAACAGGGATGTTCACGTCGCCACAGAAGGAGCTGGAAGGGAAAGACAGAACCTGAGATGCGTCCTGAAGTTGCCCAGGATGGAGCAAATGCTAATAAAAGATACAGATCGACGATTCAGAGGTGGCTAGCCGGTGGTAATAGAGACTTCAGATGATGATACTTGGAGAAAGGCTTTTGGCAAGACTGGAGTTTGAGCCCTCACTTGAAAAGAGTTTAGGTAACCAACATGTTAATTAACAATCAAAGCGGTTGCGAGAGTTTGAAGACAAAGCAAGACTTGCCTCAAAGCAGACTTGTAACTGGCATTATTTCTGCAGGAGAAGTTGGAGAGGTGTGCAGAATTTCACTCTTAGTGCACTGGGTATTATTTGAATGTGCTATCAGGAGCCTGCAATGCTCTTCTGGGAAGAAGGAAAGAAAGAAAGAAAAGAAAAAAGAAAAGAAAGAAAGAAAGAAAGAAAGAAAGAAAGAAAGAAAGAAGGAAGGAAGGAAGGAAGGAGAGAGGGAAGAAAGAAAAAAAAGGAAGAAGGAAAGGAAGGAAGGGAGAGAGAGGGAGAGAGAGAGGAAGGAAGGAAAACAAATTTAGTCAAGGACAAAAGTAGAATTCGAGCCCACGGCGAACAAACACTTGTCCACCACCTTTGATTCCACAGCCGAAAGAAGCAGGCATCCTAAGCGGGTGGGGCGGGGGTGTTTCATTAGTCTTCCCAACACTCATTTTTGCTAAATCCACTTAAACTGTGTGACCCCGTTAACACAAAGAGCACATGTTTTAGAAATGAAGTTTTAGGCAGATGGAGAGATATGAAGGTGTGGTAAATGTTTAACTTGCTACACACAGAGATCCAGCCGTATTTCGTCAGCGGCTGTCTGTTTGGCCTCCAAGCTTCCAGGGAGGAACCCGCCTCCACATGCTCTGTGTCTTTGTCCCAGTCCCCCACTCAGCAAGAGGTCCTGGAAGTCATCGATGTCCTAACAAAGAGTAATAATGACAATAGCCACCATTATCTGATGGCTCCTTTGTGCCCAGCTTATGCCCAATACTTTATGTAGTTTCTCTTACTCAGCAAACACCCGTGGGCAGGTGATGTTGTCGTTGTCCCACAGACCGGGCGGTGCGGAGCCACTGTAGGGGTTCAGCAGTGTCCCCAAGGCACCAGGCTGCTCCACGTTCCTGCTCTGCCCTCCTCAGTGACGGGAACAGCTCCTGCAACCTCTGTGTTCACACGGGAAGAAGAAACAGAGGAGGCAGGTACCAACAGAGTCCCCTCCAGCAGATGTAAACAGCAAGGAGATTTAAGACACTAGATGGGGAGGGTTGAGACACTAGACAGCTCTTGAGTCATGGGGAGGGTTGAACAGACTCTAGGTCAAACTCAGGAAGTCGCCGAGAAATTGGGCCATCGAGGGAGCTGCTGCTTCTTCCACAGTCGCAAAGTTGTTGAAATAAGAGGCCACCTTCTCCAACAGGAAGCCAGGACACGTCTGCCACAACCAGGAAGCAGGTCAATCAGAAAGCCGCCCCCGGAGCGCGCAGTCCCAGACCTGGCCAATTCTGGCGAGGTCCGTGCCAGCAACAGGGATGCCCAGAAGTCTCTTCTCGCTCCCCACTGAACTCAGTTCCTGAGCAAAGCCCCCATGGTCCTCTCTCCACGTGACTTAGTTCCAGATCAAGAAGTAATCAGTAAAACTGAAATCATATCTAGAGCCCCAGCTGCCATGCTAGCTAAAGACCCTGCAAGTTGAATATCTTAGCTTTCTGGGCTCTACAGCAGAGGCAGGCAAGAGAGAAAGGCATTGGAACAGAGGTGTGTCGAACTCCTGGATGAGCCACAGTAGTTCTGGAAAGCTGGGACGGCTCATTTTCGTCTGGCCAGCTTTCCCTTCCTCCACCCCCAGGGGTCCCGTCCACGTATATTATCTCATTTAATCCCCACCTCAACCTTGCAGTGAAGTATTACTATCTCCTTTACAGATTAGGAAACTGAACCTCATGAAGTTTAAACGATAATGTTCAAGAAGGTAGTGGAATCAAGATTTGAACCAAAGTCTGTGTCCCGCTATTCTCATATGATAGAATTTATATGTTTGCCTTGCTAAAAGTAAACACTGGAAAGAGTGGATTCTCTCTATTCTCAGTTCCCTTGCTCCTGATTATGATTCACTGGCTTTCAAAGAGCTGAATAGGCATGGGGCTCTCCCATCTCCAAACCCTTGCTCTAGAAATTTTCTTGATTGCGTGGGTTGCTTGGTCCATGGTCCTCTACGAAGCCAGATGACTTGGGTCTCAGGACTGTCTGGGGTGAGAAAAGAGGAAGCTTTTGTCCACCGGCTCACATTCTCCATTGGCCAAAGACTCACTCCATGAGGCATTATTGTCCCTTTTCCTTATATCTGACCACTCAAATCCCAGCCATCCTTGAAGCCCCAGGTCAAATGCTACCCTTCTGCAAAGATGTCACCAATCTCCTTGCCAACAGGTAGCTCCACCTTCCCTGAAACTCTCATGCATTTCCTTTGTACCTTCCTCCGAATATTTTTCACCTTCCCTGAAATTCTCACGTATTTCCTTTGTACCTGCCTCCAAATATTTTTCACAATCAACTTATATAATTACCCCTTCCATATTGCAGCTTCCTTGAAGACAAGACCTATGACATTTATCCCTGTTGTCCCTTGAAGCTCTTGGCACAGCACATGCATGTAGTAAGGGTTCCCTAGATGAATAATATATAAATGAATGAATTTCCCTGACAAGGTGCTCTCTTCTTGAAAATACTGGATAATCTACATCCAGGTAACTACAAATCAATTGCTTTAGCTTCCTTTAGAGCTTTTAATTAGTGAGATGTTCCTCCATCACCACCATCCATCTGATTTCTCCAGGGTTTACTGGCCCCTCATCAGTTAATGTATACAGAATGTTTTTTCCAAATTTATTTGCTTTACGGCTCTGAAAATTTTAAAAATTGAACTGAAAAAAAGAGCGAGAACAGGACAACCTCTCTGGAGTTGAAATGAGTCCATTTTTCTCTTTGGAACACCCACAAGAGGACAGTTTCCCCCCCCCCCCCAACCCAGTTCAGGCATTTGCATCCATAACAATTCATCAGACCAGAAAGTGGACCAAATCATGAGAGTAAAAGCATCTAGGAATATCATGCTCTATACTTAGCCCACTCGATTTCCTGCTGAAGTCGAATTTCTTCCATTCCTGTCAGCCCTTCAGGATCAGCAGACGGCAGCGGTCTCCCTAGTTTCTTCTGGAAACTTTCCACGGTAGAACCCCAAAACAGTGGCCATCGGTCCCCAAGGCAGGTTGTCTCCTGCTGTGTGGTTAATGAAGCTAGTAGGCGGGCAGCTTCCCCCCCGGTTGCCATGGAAGCGGCCAGGGCCGCTGGCCCTCTGAAACCGGAAAACAACAGCAAGTGCATTCCATCCTGCCTTGCAGATTAAACCAGCTGTCAAGCCAGGGTGAAGAACCAGGCGGAGGTCCGCAGCGTGGAAAAGCAAGCCTCACGTTGGAACTCCCAGATGTAAGTAACTCCTCTGTTCTTTCTCGAAAAGTGTGTCTCGTAAGACAGTTATTCATAGCTTCCGAATTTCGGCTGCACTGCAGGCAAGTTCTGCGACCCTTTGAAGAGCCACTGTGGGCGTCCCCGTCTTCTGGCAGAATTTACATTGCCCGAGCATAATGTACACTTACGGTGGCTTTTACCAAGAAAGTGTTTTTTGTTTTGGTTTGGTTTGGTTTCTTTCAGGCTTCCAGGCATATGAATTGCTCTTTATGGAGATTCTGCCTTTCAAAGGAAACGTTTCCAGGGCATTCAGCAAAGAATGAAATGGTCTTCTCATTTAGTCTCTAAACAGATAAATTTACTTAGGGTAATATTATTATATAACAGATATCTCCATGGATCCGGGGCTTGTGGTTTCTATTTAAAACATTTGGCTCTACTTCCCTGTCGGTCTTCAACGCGAAATAACAATTACATAAAAGAGATGATCAGGGGCGCCTGGGTGGCTCAGTTGGTTGAGCGTCCGACTTCGGCTCAGGTCATGATCTCACAGTTCGTGACTTCGAGCCCCGCGTCGGGCTCTGTGCTGACAGCTCGGAGCCTGGAGCCTGCTTCGGATTCTGTGTCTCCCTTTCTCTCCCTGCCCCTCCCCGACTCATGCTCTGTCTCTCTCTGTCCCTCAAAAATAAATAAACGTTAAAAAACTTTTTTTAAAGAGCTGATCTATCATAGCTCTTTTCCTTATCGTGATCCCAAACAGAGAAAACTGGGAACTCTCAAAACATCAGCTTATACTGTTCCTTTGCTCTGTTCTTATGTGACAGCATTACATTTATTGCTTTTTTATACACTGCTCATTGGAAAATGTAAGAAGATAAGAAACGGAGTTTAGATGAGTATTAACGTATGGACTCGTTATCTTTTTTAAAAAAAATTGTCCTTTTATTTAAAAGTGAAAAAACATATTAAATACTGTACTACAAGGCAAGAAGGTGGGGATTTTTTAAAGCCAAAACCGGTAATTCTTACACAGTTCTTGTTCATATAGTTCATTCTTTAACAAACATGTTTGGGGCAGGGTTTTTGTTGTTTTTGTTTTTTTTTTTGTTTTTTTTTTTAGCAATAAAAGTGTCGGTGTATACTGAGGAGAGGAAATTATGCATAATATATATAAAAACCACCAAAATTATCAGGCCTCATTTGTTTGGAAAAAAAATCTTTAATGAAAACAGTGATCTTTGGGAAATTTTTAACCTTTATTTTTAGACCAAATAATGCAGTATGTGTGAACAAAAAAAAGGATTCTCATTAAATTTTTTTTTTACAGAAATTGGGCATTTCTGAAAATAACAGTTTTAATAAAGCATCTATGGAAATGGGTGCTTTTCAACAGCTGACTTAGACTTCCCAATTTTCTTTCTCCATACTAGTATTTTTATTGCTTAATGCTGTTATACTATCAACTTTCTAAAAGAATTTTTTATGTGTATTTATTTTTGAGAGAGAGACCGAGTATGAGCAGGGGAGTACCATCAACTTTTTAATTCAGTGTCCAGTAACAGACAAACCACATGGCTCCATGAGGGTACGATCAAGGGCACAGACGTGGGCCTATGTGCCAAGCTGGGTGGGGGCTGAACCCCAGTGATCGGATTAGCCGGGCATAGACCAAGTCATTAGATGGAGAGGGGTTTGCAGTCATTGGTTAACTAGTTCTCAGAAGGTCCTGTGTCCAGGAGAGGTACAGTAGCTACATATTTTAGTTAAGACTTCCCATTGGCTCGCTCTCTGAGGTAGCCCGCCCCCCATATGCAGAAGCAGCACTCAACTAACGTCCTTATTTTTAAAGCGAATTTATAAATGTTCTTTTCAAAAAGTGTTTCTTTTTTTTTTTAATATAATTTATCGTCAAGTTGGCTGACATACAGCGTATACAGTGTGCTCTTGGTTTCGGGGGCAGATTCCCGTGATTCACCGCTTACGTACAACACCCGGTGCTCATCCCAACAAGTGCCCTCCTCAGTGCCCATCACCCATTTCCCCCTCTCCCTCGCCCTCCCCCCATCAGCCCTCAGTTTGGTCTCTGTATTTAAGGGTCTCTTATGGTTTGCCTTCCTCTCTGTCTGAAACTATTTTTTCCTCTTCCCTTCCCCCATGGTCTTCTGTTAAGTTTCTCAAGGTCCACATATGAGTGAAAAAAATAATAAAAAATAAAAAAGTGTTTCTGAAATGCTTACGCCTACTGGAAGTCACTTCATTCATTTTGTTTCCTATTCCCCTAGCATGAGGTTCCTATACACGCTTTATGTTAAAGGGCACAGAGTCTAGTGATAGAATACGAGGCAGTTGTATAGAAACATGACCCTAGGATGGGAAATAACACTGCAATTTCCACCACAATTCTCTAGAACATGTTTGGCTGTCTGGGTTCAAATTTTAACTTTTTCTTACCAGCTCTGTGACCTTTTGAGTAAGCTATTTAGCCTCTATGTGTCTCCATCTTCTGATACGAAAATGGGACCATCATGTCTATTTTTACTATGATTTTACTAAGGATTAAATGATATAAAATACATAAAAGTACTTTGAACAGTACCTGGCATGAAAGCAGCAGTCATTGAACATTACTATTAATCAATTGAACATATGTATGGTTCCCAATTTCAATGAACTTTTGACACCACATATCTCCCACATTTCTTATTGGGAAGTACGTTGTCCGTCATCGATGACCATTTTCTGTATTTAGCCGGTTTAGTCATGGGAACCCAAGGCCGTGGAGCAGTAAGTGTTAATGCCGAAAAATGTTGATACGGTAAAATGTCTTCTCTACCCAGCAGTCTTAACTCTCTCGGGAATCAAGAGTCGTGTATCCGGTAAGTTACGTTTGAGGTGTCTTGGATATTCAGGTGGAGTTTTCAAGGTGCTGGATATATGAGCATGGAGTTCAGGGAAGAGTCTGGAAGCAGGTTAATCATCAGCATATAGATAATATTTAAGTCCATAGGTTAGCACGCAAAGGAGTGGATATACCCAGAGAAGAGAGCCAAGCACTGAGCCAGGGGCAGGCAACAATAACAAGGAGGAAGAGGGGACGCCAGCCAAAGAGAGTGGGAAGGAGCAGCCATTGGTAGCGAGAGAAGCTGGAGAATGGGGTGTCAGGGAAGAACAGAAAGTTCTTTGCTCAAGAAGGAAAGAATAGGCAACCGTGTCGAATACTGGTAAGAAGTCAAGCAAGATGAAACCAGGCAACTGACCATTGGATTTGGCACGCTGGAGGGAGAAGTCACTGGGAAGCTGATGAGAATGGTTTGAATGGAGTGATATTAACAAAAGCCTGATGGGAGTGGCTTAAAAACCTAACAAAAACATGCACAGTCTCTCTGTATGATTACAGATTTGCTCATAAAAAGCTTGTTTTTAGTTTCTTTTATATAGTAGACTGGTGTAGCCCTATAAGAGAAACAGGTTTGAGGGGCGTCTGGGTGACTCAGACGTTTGAGCGTCCGACTCTTGATTTCAGCTCGGGTCACGATCTCATGGCTGTGAGATAGAGCCCTGTGTAGGACTCCATGCTGAGCATGGAGTGTGCTTAAGATTCTCTCTTCCTTTCTTGATGCCCCCTCCCCCGCTTGCATGCATGCGCACTCTCTCTCTCTCTCAAATAAAAAAGAGAGAGAGAGAGAGAGAAACAGGTTGGAGGTAGGCAAGAACCGCCATCCAGAGCCCTAGCTACTAAAGTTTCATGAAAGAGGTGGGATCCAAGGACAGTTTAAGAGATGAGGCTGGTTTCTCAGCAGTTGAGAAATACAGAACTCTCCTAGACACAGGGAACAACATAAGCCGCGTGAGGGAAGTATCACACACACACACACACACACACACACACACACACATTCCTTCAGGACTTCTTCCCACAATATTTCCTGATGCCTCTCCCTTCCAGTTTTGATCCATTTTCCATAAAAGGATCACTTCCCACTTGCATCTCTGAATTGCCTGGCTTCCAGGGCCGTTAAGAAAGCCAGAATCTTCTCGCGGCCAGAAGGGCTAAAGAATTCATCTGGAGTCACACCTAGACACCATTTCATGGGTGCTCAGTTTAGCCCAAATTGTGATGCTCAGTTGACCCACTGGAGCTCTGCTGTTATCACAAAAATAATAATCTCCAAGGAGTCGTCAATGAAATCAGAAGGCATTCTTCTCAAAAAAAAACAAAAAACCTTTTTTATTTTAGAATAGTTTTAGACTCAGAAAAATTGTGAAGATAGCACAGAGACTTCGCATATGCCCCTACCCAGTGTCCCCTGTTATTACATCTTACATCAGAACGGGACATGCACTTGTCACAATCAATGAACCGATATCGATACATTATTATTGTTAACTAATGTCCACATTTTATGCGGATTTCCTTAGATTTTACCTAATGTCCTATTTCTGCTCCAGGATCTGACATTACCTTTAGTCATTGTTCCCAGGAGGCATTTAAAGACCCTTACAAGTCTTTCATGAAAGCGGCAAGGTTTAACTTGCTTATGGTTCCAATATTTGGAACTAAAACCCTAAAGGAAAATTTAATTCTTAACGCTTCTAAGATTGAATATCGTTGGAATGGTTGAATACAGATGAAAGGAAAAAGCGTAAGGCTTCTGTCCTGGGGAAATAGCTCAAGCTACTTTATGAAACCGTCATAATGTACCTCACTGCGTGGAAGATATTAGTCCCTTTTTTATTGTTCTGGAAGTAGGTAATTAAAATATTAAAGCTTTGCAGGCTTTTTTTTTTCTTCTCATCTCTTAGAAAGGGATTACTCTGACTCATTTTTCCTTGGCAACCTCACACTCGTAATTTGAGCAAAGTGGTTCCATGTTAGTTTTACAAAACTGGACGCTTGAAGGTTAGCTCTTGGGGGAGTCTGTAGTGGGGGCTATCATAATCCCTCAACGGACAGCAATTAGGGTGATGCCTTCTAATGCTCACCACTGTCTGTGAGATCAGTATTTACCAACTCTGCTCATTCTTCCTGTGAGCCCTGGATGGATGTGTAGGGTGAAGTGGAAGGACAGTGATCTGGGAGCCCGACTTGGGGCTCGTGGTCATCGTTCCAGGCGAGTGTGTTTCACCCTGTGTCTCCATCAGATTTACGAGACGATTCCTAGGCAACTGCAAGCCTACACGGTGCTGATGGGTAAAGCCACGGAGGATGGGGATGCCTCATGGGGCTTTTGCCAGATGGCATTCAGTGGCTTTCAGGGGGGACTCACAGGCAAGGCTTAGGATGTTGGGTTCGAATTTCCCATCCTCTTGCCCATACACAAAATCTCAGTATGCTTCCTTTGTCATGGCGAGGCCAAACACCGAAATTCCTGCTAAAGAGGATGCATTTTGCTTGCTGATTTTGGTAACATGATAACACTGCACGATTCCAGGAGGTGGAAGGTAAAAGTGGAAGTAAAGGGTCAGTAACATGCATCTCTGACTTAGCTAATGTAGGGATTTATAATGTAGGGATAGTATAAATATTTATGGAGTGCTTCTATGCATCAGGCACTGTGCTAAGGACTGGGGAAACCACAGTCAACAAAAAGACCAGGTTTTTGCCACATCAGAAACCTGCCTTACACGGCACATCGACACCAAGGGGTCCGGGATCCGATTAGCAAACGATGGGTGAAATCAACACCCAGTTGAGCTCAATGCTTTCAAAACACAAAATGCTTTCGTTTGTTCAAGTTGGCTCTCAGGTGCATTTCCATTAATGAATACATTTAATCTAAAAGCAGTAATCAACTGATCCTTGAAGGAGTCCTGGCTTCACCAACCACTGGGCACAAATAAGTTCAAATGCACATTAATAGCTTGCATTTTGCCGATTTGTGTTTCCACCTCCCTGATACAAAGCCTTGCCTCCTTCCTACCTCTGTGTCTACACAATAGAGCCCCCAGGAATGTCTTACATATGCTCAGAAATGATCCCTTCACTTGATTCTGTCCCCAACCACCATTAGATGGTGACTGTCCCTTGCCTTAGCCATGGGGCTCCCCACTGATTCACTGCCCAAAGAGGAGTGACCAGGGGCACTCCCATCCATCCTCCAGGGAAGGCCAAATGGTGCTGCTTGTCCCTCCTTCCTCATCATACCAGAGCTGTCCTGCACTCAGGGCGCAAGTGGGGGGAACGACTCTGTCCCCAGCCCGGTGTCACACGTCATCACCCAGATAGGGGCCACTCGTGCCCCACATCTCAGGGTTCTTGAGAGCTGTCCATGCAGCCTCTGCCTGCGGCTCCACAGGACTCAGCCCGTGGCATTAATTAGTCTGGGCTGAGAAGAGACAAGTGCCATCCTGTCCCTCCACTCAGCCCTGCCCCAGGCCTTCACACACCGTCTTCACGCTTCCTTCTTTTTTCCTCGACAGGTCCACACATGCAAATCACCACCTGGATACAGGCCCCCCTCGGAATTCATGAGACGTGTCCAGATGCCTCATTTACGCTGGGCTGGACCCAATGCAGCATGACTACTCTGGACAGTTTTGAGCTTGGTATTTCAGAAAGCCAGTAATGGAGGCTGGGATAGAGTTACCCCAAGAGCTTCCTTACTATCCAGTCTAGTGAGAGTAGTAAGACACAGGAAACAATTAGCAAACACTGCAGGGCTATAAATAGAGTGGCTAGCGTGTTTAAAAAAAACTTTCTTAACGTTTATTTTTGAGAGAGAGAGAGAGAGGCAGAGTGTGAGTGGGGGAAAGGCAGAGAGAGAGGGAGACACAGAATCCAAAGCAGGCTCCAGGCTCTGAGCTGTCAGCACAGAGACCGACGCGGGGCTTGAACTCACGCATCACGAGATCCCGAGCTGAGCCCAAGTCAGATGCTCAACCGACAGCCACCCAGGCACCCCTAGTGTGTGTGTTTAGTCCAAACGGTGGTTTGATATGGGTGCTTTGTAATTACCTTATATTCTCTATATTAGTTTCCTATGACTACGTAACAAATGTTCACAAACTCAGTGACTTAAAATAGAAGAAAGTATTCTCTTACATTTCCGGAGGTCAAAGTCCAAAAGCAGGCTGACTGTGCTAAAGTCAAGGTGTCGACAGGGCTCCTTCCTTGGGGAGGCTCCAGGGGAGAATCCGTTTCTTGTCTCTTGCAGCTTCTAGAGTTTGCTGGCATTCCTTGGCTTCCAGCCATATCGCTCCGATCTCTGTTTCTGTTGCCACATTGCCTTTTTCTCCTCTGTCTCCTCCGGTTTCCTCTTAGAAGGACCCTTGTGATTACACTGGGCTCACCCAGATAATCCAGGGTCTCCCCATCCCAAGATCCTTAACGTAATCACATCTGCAAAGTCCCTCTTGCTCTGGAAGACAAGATTCACAGGTTCTAGGAATTAGGACACGGACACCTACAGGGGCCCTTACTCAGCCCCCACCGTATCTACCAGGGACAAGAAGAAACCAGAAAGCAAGTGTTTTGATCACAGTCCATACCCTGCTGCCCCACTGAACAATTTAGAAATGGGAATTGGACACTTACTTCAATTTACCGGTTTTGCTCACTAATGATTGCAAGCCCTCCTGTTCCCCAGAATCACAGAAGGACGTTTGTAAATCCGAGTTGTTGTTTGTTACAGGACAAATGGGGCAAAGAGGCATTTTTGCTTTATGTTGAACCTGTTCTTTATTCAAACTTTTTGATGTAAGTAGTGCATTAAATGCGCCAGTAACTTTTATATTTCTTTGGGGTGGCTTTTGGGATGCCCTGACAGAGCATGCTAATATATCCCTATTATCATTATGGTTCCGACCTTATAAAACATCATAGTTAATAGAGTACTAAGTACCATGTATATGTAAGCATACTTACTAGTAGCAACAGTACTCAGAGACAGACTACATTTCCACGTGAGTCCTGCTACACTGACGTTATATCCTAGTGTAGTAGGTATTATCATCCCCATGCCATGTTGACAGAGACTCCAAAAGTCATTTCTGAGTGGCCCGCAATATACAGCGAGTTGAACACGAACCATCACAAAAATAAAGCGTGTGCTCTTGAGACCCGAACCACACACTTGAGGTTAATTTTGCCTAAATGCCAACTTATGGAGACGTGAACTTTATTTCCTCTTTCTCTAGATGAGGAAATAAGTCAGATGATAGAGAACAGTTTTGTGCCCACTGTATAAACCCAAGGAGATACAGATCATACCAGGATCACGGTGAATCCTGTGTCGCGCCTCTCACTGTGAACTGTGTAAGTAAGGCCCAGGGGCGGGAAGAGCCCTTCATCAACAGAGAGTGCACAAGGCAGTGTCTTCAGAGGCAGACACTCGGGAGGGCGTGTGAAAATGCAGTGGCTCATAACACCAGGGCTGGGGGTGGAATACGAGGAAAGAAAAGATAACACTTACCACAGTAAGAAAGTGCTGGGGAGAGACCCAAATTCCTGTTCCTTTCAACATTATAAGCTTTGGACTATTAAACAACAAAGCTATCCCTTCTCTTGTAAATATCATCTTACATGGGGGCGCCTGGGTGGCTCAGTCAGTTAAGCATCTGACTCTTGACTTCAGCTCAGGTCTTGATTTCACAATTCGTGGCTTTGAGCCCTGCCTCAGGCTCAATGCTGACAGTGCGAAGGCTGCTTGGGATTCTCTCTCTCTCTCTCTCTCTCTCTCTCTCTGCCCCTCTGCCCCTCTCTGGCTCTCTCTCAAAATAAAGTAAACCTAAAAAAACAAATATCGTATTACATAGAGTGTATCTGTAACCTACCTCCTGCGGTGCATTTGTGAGACAGAGCCAAAGAAAAGAAAAATGCCCCAAATCCATTTTTTCTCCAAGAGCTTCTCAAGGTCCTACACCTAGAGTGTCCCCGCGAGCATCTCATGCACGAATGCAGAGTAGGCAGGACGTTCTCCTTGGCCTGCCTGGGAAGGGTGATTGCACAGCCACGGACCAGTGGGAACTGGACCCGGGAACAGGTGATCCCTCAGCTCTGGTGTCCTCAAGAGGAGTCCCCGCCCCACAGACTCCCAGACTTCCTATTTAATCCTTGCCATCCCTTTAACAAGGCACAAGTAGGGATAAAGCCTAAAGGGCAAATACGCTCGGGCAAGAATATGTTTATGTAAATCCAGATTAAGGCTTACCCAAGTGCCCTTAGACCCCTATGTGAGAGCAAGATTTTAGCAGCAGGCATCTGGAAAGAGTGGATAAGCCTTGACCAAGGAATTGAGATGAAGGCACAGCAAGGAGCCCCTGGGGACAGGAAAGATACCATGCCGACTCCGTAATCTCACCTGTAACTTGTCTTGCCAGGAGCTGCTCTCGCTGCCGGTCTAAGGAAACCACCCAGAGGCCCCTGGCTCAGAAGGTGAGCTGTGCCTTTCCGGCGAGGGGCAGGGGCAGGGTGGGCATCTCAAAGAGCAGAGCCCCAGGCAAGCCATGTCGGGATGCTAAGAAGGAAACAGGGACCGCTTTCCCCGAGCCGTTCCCTCAGGATCTCCTGCTTCCCGAGCACGAAGACCTTTGTCCTCACCCTTGCCTCCCTCATCCTCCCCTCTTTGGCCGCCCCACCCACCCCAGGATTGGAGACACAGACACAGATTTATCCGGGGAGGCTGGAGCCAGGAGTCAGCAAATGGAGAGAGGTAAAACCTCAAAGAAAATACGGAAGTGTTCTCTTACTTAGAACCCACTGTGCTCTCTCTGTCTCTGTCTTCCAATTCATCTCTGCCTGAATGACCTTCCTGACGCACAGAACTAAATAGGTCTCCCCTGCTCACAAACCTTCAGCGCCTCCTTTTTGCCTCTCTCTGGGGCCTCCAAAGGGGGTGTTTGCGGCCAAGGGAGTGCCCAAGCCAAGCCAGTGGGTTGAGTTGAAGGTACTCAAGTCTCATTTTTATTTTTTTGTCTCAAATTAAAAAAATTCTACGCTCCGTGTATGACTCACAATGTAGATAATATATCAATAGGGCAGTTGTCATGCCTTCCTAAATAAAAAGTTACATCTTTGGGAGAGGGCTTTTTGTTTTTTTAAGTTTATTTATTTATTTTTGAGAGAGACAGAGAGAGTGATCGGGGCAGGGGAAGAGAGAGAGAGAGGGAGAGAGAGAATCCCAAGCAGGCTCTGTGGTGTCAGCACAGAGCCCAACATGGGGCCCGAACTCACAGACCGTGAGATCATGACCTGAGCCGAAACCAAGAATTGGACACTTAACCGATTGAGCCACCCAGGCGCCCCACTGGGGAGAGGTTTTTTTTTTTTTTTTTTTTAAGTTTTTATTAACGGGGTGAGAGTCAGAAGGGTTTGAAGACTAAACCCCTGATCTCGGGGTTTGTCCTGACCCTGCCTTGCCTGTGCTCCAGCTCATGAGCCCCGGATACACCAAGTGCTCAGTTTCTGAGGTTTTTGCTCGAGGGACACTTCTAGTTGCAGCCCTTCCCTTTCCCTTCCCCCAAGCCCTTCTCTGCTGGCCCTAACGCACCCCGTTGCGAGCCTTTCCCTGTCCTTGTGCCCAACACTGGCTCCACGTCATTAATAAGCACTCGCCAATCGCATTGCCTTTTAATTAACTGCCTACTCGGGCAGTTAACTCCTTGGGCAACCCATTCGACCCCTGGGGTGAGCGAGGCCATCTCAACTGGTCTCGGTGTTAGCAACGCTGGGTACCTTCGTGATCAGATACACTTCAAGAGTAAGGTCTATGTTTCGCCAGGTGGGATACACCCAGAGTTCCAAATTACCTCCTCGTCTGGAAGTTCTCTCCTGTTCGCCCCCCTCAGAACCTTCAAGGAGTTTTGCAGAAACACACTTGGGGAACTGCGTTTGTGAGACATCCTTGCCTAGCTCCCCAAGTCCTGGCTTCCAAGTGGGTTTCTTTGAAGTGCCTGGACGCTGGCTGTCTTCTGCCTTTCTTCCTGTGTCTGGGGTCCAGATTTCTCTTTCAGGCCCTCTGCTTCTTGCTGGAGCATCTCATCCGTTTCTGGTCCTTATTGGCCCCAGTTGCTTCAACCGAGACTTTTGCCTAAGTGCCTCTCCCCTGTCAAAACAAACAAACAAACAAAAAACACTTTTAATTTCAAATTAAATCACTTCTGAATTAAAAATGGGAAATCACGCTGAATTGCTAGTTGCTGTTAGAATTTGGGGAATACCATCACGGTTTTCCACAATTGTATTTTTTCTCCTTTGTGTTGAGACTATAGAGTTCAAACCATCATTATTCAAGACATTCCAAATCTGTTTTGGGCTAACGGTCCAAAGGCTCTCCTCCCACCGACACACGATCTTCTTACTAGTAATATCTTCTTATAAAGAGAACTAGTCCAGTTTGAAACATTCCTCTTGGAGCCAAGTGTAAACATTATCTAAATATTGGGTGTAATCCTAGACTGAGAAGGAATCTGTGTGGAATTTGTTTTGAAGTAACTGATGTCTGTATCTGCTCACTTCAGAAGTCTTTGCTTTCGTGCAGCTAATTGCTGGCATTAATTACTACCGAGATTTCTTCAGCTGTGACATAAAACTAATATTTGAACCGATCTGAATAGTAGCTCCAGTTTTTCAACACGTTTGGTGATTTAAAGGCTCCGAGATTTAATGATCGTACATGGTGTTTCACATCTTGCCTGAAAAAATTTAGGTGGATTGAGACCACCTCGGTGTTTGTGATGGTTGCATAAAGCCACGTATTATGCTTGCCAGAAATTCCTAGCGCCCACCGATACCCACGTCGTCCTCTCCTCCCTTGGCACGGTGCCGGACCTCGTTTCCAAGCTGCTTGCAGAGAGGGGGTGCCGCGTGGCTGAGTTCTGGTCAGTGAAATGTGAACGAAAAGCCCACAGAGGATCCAAAGGCCTGGGAGATGATAGAGCCGTGGATGAAAGCTTGAGCCCCTACATGACCACGTGGAGCAGAGCACACCCTCCCCGCCCCCCCCCCCCCACCTCCTCAGTGGCCTCAGACTGTAACATAGGGAGGAATCAACTTTTGCTCTAGTTTCACTACGTATTTATTCATTTTGGGCAGAATCCAGCACAACATAAACAAAATGGCACAGATATGTCACATTGCCCCTGCCCCTGACTAAGCCCCCGCCCACAGTGGTGGGGGACGGGATGGGGGAGGGGACTCCTCTTAGGACACAGGAGGCAAGTCCTGATGATGGGCACACAACAAGCTGGGGTACTAAGAAAATGATGAGGCAGAGCAAGTCAGAAGGCTCCCCCAACAGGACTCGTCCACTGCCCTCTCCCACCAGCATCCCCATAGCCCATCAGTCTCTCTGTCCTACTTTTGTTTGGTTTCTTTTTTATTAATTTTTTTTAATGTGTATTCATTTTTGAGAGACAGAGAGAAACAGAGCATGGGGGGGGGGAGGGAGGGGCAGAGAGAGAGGGAGACACCGAACCGGAAGCAGGCTCCAGGCACTGAGCCCTGCAGGGCTCAAACCCACAGGCCGAGAGATCATTACCTGAGCCGAAGTCGGATGCTCAACTGACTGAGCCACCCAGGCGCCCCCCTCTGTCCTACTTTTGGATGTTTCAAATTCTGATCGCCCTGTGCTAACTACATAGATAACCTTTTCTTTTCTTTTTCTTACTCAGGAACTATTCTCCTCCTCAGATACTACCTCTTCTGTGAAGCTTGTTATGACATCTTCCATTTCCAGGCGAAGTTAGGTGTAGACTCAACACCCCATACAAAATGCTATTATAGTGATTATCACACACCATGCCCAGCACACAGCAAGGACGCCACAAAGGTATATTGAAAGAAGGGGGGGGGGGGCAAAAGATAGTTTGCCCAATGTCAGCATACTCTTCTCACTGCTTGTTACAGAAATCCAATTCAGACTGGTTTGAGTAGGGGGAAAAAAATTTTGGCTCACTTATTTCAGAAATCAAAGAAGGATGTCAGGCATGGCTTGATCCCGGTGCTCGAAAAAGTTGTGAGAAATGTCTCTGCGTTTCTTGTCTGTTCTCCTCTGTGTTGGCTCCATTGTAGGGCAATCTCCCCCCTTCTGGAGACAAGACAGTCACCAGTAGATCAAGATTCCCCTTCCAACAAGCTGAGCAACCCGCAGAGGAAGACAACAGTTCCTTTCCCCATGGCACCACGCCCATTATGGTCAGGGGCACAGGAAGGAGCAGGGACAGTGTGATGTATCTGTGCCCATTCTGCTGAGGCCATGCCGGAATCTGCCCACAAATGAATAAATACATAGTAAAACCAGGGTGATCACAATCCACATTCAACAAATCTAAAGAGAGAAGTCCAGGGTAAAACCGAAGGAGAAAAATGTCCAACTAGCATCTTTTTGGAAACCCCATAGGCTTGTTACCAGGAATATTTGTCCAACTTTGTACGCTATCACCAGGCCTCATGCATCCGGCCTCCATGTTCCAGCCTTTGAACTCCCTGATACCCAGAAGGCAGGGGCCACCCTGAGATCCAGCCAGGGACTTGACTGCAGGGCCGGGAAGAGGTGCTGCTCACAAATCTTTTATGATCTCCAGTCTCCCCTTGTTTCAGGAAACCAATGTCTGTTTCCCTTCCCACCTCTTTCCTTCTTCCATGCATGCCCCTGAATGGTATCAGCACCTGGAAAATGAAGCAGACACTTTTCTCACCAGGTTCCAGGCTTGTGGATAGACCCTTTTTCACCTCCCTTGCCCCTCCAGGCTGAGATCAGAGCAAGCCAGTGGTGTCGATGACAGCTTTCTCAGTTCTGATATGAAAGCGTTACTGGGGCATGAAGTCCTAGAAACAAACCTCCAGCGGAATCGAGGACAACCGATCATCTAAAATTATCTTGTAATTAATAAGTTAGTCACTGCTCCTTACTAAGTGGGGTAGTCACCACCACATCCTAAAACTATTTAAAACCGTTAAACCTCGTGTTCAGGAAGAATGCTGGCTCTATGGGAGCATTTCTCAAAGCCCTTTCTTTTATGACAAAATGCACTAACGAATACGTCCTTTAAGAAAACCCTGTAACAACTTCAAAGTCAACACAAAGCACTATATAAAGCACCTTATTCAGTCCCCCAAATGGACTTTAACCTATCTCTCTGCTGCGTTCCTATAACCACATGTACATTCAATAGGGCCTTTCTCAGTCCTGCCCTATTTGTCTTCCTCTTCCGCTTATGAGCCCTTGGAGGGCAGGGTACAGGTTTTGTTCATCTTTGTGTCTTCTGCTCGGCCTTGGCACATGGCCCGTGCTGAGCCCCACCCTACTCCTGCCTTTGCCTCCCTCTCCTCCCCGCTGCTGCAGGCCCTTGGTCCTCACACGCAGGCCTGGCCCGCCTTGGGCTCTGGAAGCAGAATCAAGTCGCTTAGAACCCAACTTCTATAACCTCGCTGTCTTCTGGGCTGTATCCCCAGAGCCAGCAAAGTGCCTGCCAGCCAGCGAACTCTCAGTAAACATTTGCTGAGTGAATGAATGAATGAATGAATGAGCGAATGAATGAATGAATGATATTATGATTCCTGTGAACCAGTGTCTTACTTTCTGTTCAAGTTTACTTAGCTGAGCTTATTTTTAGTCTCCGGCCACCTGCTGACGAACGTGTGCTTCCTCCCTGTCCACCTGACCCCGGCATTTTTAGCGTTGCCTCCCTTGGATTTCTCTTTGCCTTGCTTTGCCACCTCGGGGCCTCATCTTGCACCCTAAGTGTTGCACGTCTGCCTCACCTCTTTCCTGCTGTCACCACCACCCTCTTTGGACACACGTTCAGCTCCTCAGACTGACTCATCTGTCCCTCCGCAGCCTTCCTATGGGGGCCCCGTCACCAGCCCTGGACTCTCTGAGCCAGAGGTCTCATTCCAAGTATTTTTCCAGATGCATGGTGATTTGTACATGCAGACGGACTGAATTGTATCTTTGGTCAATTCGGATTAATTGAATTGTATCTTTGGTCTTGTATCTTTTGGTCAGCCATCAGCTAACTCAGGGGAAGTGTAATTATTCTTATTTTAATTATTTTTTTTTAGTGTTTATTTATTTTGGGAGAGAACGAGCAAGTGGGAGTGGGGGGCAGAGAGAGAGGGAGAGAGAGAGTCTCAAGCAGGCTCTGCTTGTCAGAACAGAGTCCTACATGGGGCTCTATCCCACAAACTGCAAGATCATGACCTGAGTTGAGATCAAGAGTCAGGTGCTTAACCAACCAACTGAGCCACCCAGGAGCCCCAGGAAATGTAATTATTCTTGCAAGACTGGAACCTGGAACCCTATTTCATAACGTGCGTCTCATTCCAACCTCACCAGAAAAGAATACCACGCATCTATTATATACCAAGTACTTAGTTCATTTTCCTCCAAATTGGACATTGATGTTGCTCCTTAAACTAAGCATGGACTTATATTGTTTAGGTCATTTAACAGTGCTGATATATTGCTTAGTTTGGGAGCCTTACGCTAAGTTACTTGACAAAATCAATTTATAACAGGTGTTCTGGGAAAGGAGGTGATGAAAAGTTCATTGCAATTAACTGGCATGTGATTAGTGTTTTCATGGTCTATTAACACGGTAAAATCTACTCTAATACTCATATTTCTAGGAGACCAGGAAGTTATCAATGGATCTATAAACAGATTAATATGATGGGGGGGCATGTTTGTCTAGTTAGAAATTAAAGGTTACCATTAACTAAATGTTTCGCTGGTATGCATGCTATGTTGTTTCACAGGTAGCACTTGGATGGCTGAGTCCATCACGGAGCTGCTGGTCTCCTGAATTCCAGGAAGTCAGATATTGAGGGGAGGAGGGAATGTGCACGTTTAAGGGGTTGTCGAGTACTCAATACAAGTAACACGATGTTTGGAGAGTTGTGCACGCTCAAAGCACCACAGATCCCTGATGCACGCAGACAGGCGCACTGGTCTCATCTCGGGCACCCCATCTTGTTGCTGCTGGTGTGTCAGTCTCCCGGCAGACATCACAGGGAGTTTTATGCCTCACATGGGTAGGCTGGCCACTGCCTCTCACAAGGCTCTGAGAAAAGATCATTTCTGCACTTGGGTTCCACTCAGGCATTTGCGTTGCCTGCCTTTGATAGAACCACAAGAGAGAAACGTTTGCGATGGATTATTTAGGGCGCTCCATTCCCCTAACCTTCTTATTTTTTTAAGCAACCTCTACACCCAACATGGGGCTCAGACTCATGACCCTGAGATTAAGAGTCACATGGTCTACCAACCGAGTCAGCCGGGCGCCCCATGACCCGCATATTTCTAATGAGAGCCTGCGATAACACAGCTGCGTATTTGTCTTTCAGTTGAGTTGCAATGAACTGGCTCACGAAGGGGAGACACAACCTTGCGGGCCCACACTGAGACAAGAATGGCCCCACCTTCTGGGCACAGCCTCCTGCTGACCAGCGCCCTGGGCATCCTTGTCCTAGGTTGCTTCACAGGAGGTCAGAAGAACAGCACTCTGATCTTCACGAAGGAAAACACCATTCGGAACTGCACTTGCTCCGCGGACGTCCGGGACTGTGACTACACTTTGGCCAACTTGATGTGCAGCTGCCACACCGTCCTGCCTTCCGCAATAGAGCAAACCAGCTACGACGACCGACTGACCGTCTGGTTCACAGATGCGTCTGCACTGGGCCTTCTGCTGAACTTCACGTTGGTCCGGGACCTGAAGCTCTCTCTGTGCAGCCCCAACACTCTCCCCGCTGAATACCTGGCTATCTGCGGTCTGGAGAGGCTTCGGGTCAACACCGAGGCCAGGCGGCCGTTGCCAGAGCAGAGCTTACTCATCCACGACGGCAGGGAAAGTGAACCCGGAGAGAAGCCCGCACGGTTACCCGGAGGCCGGCATACGTGTATGTGTATCTCATTCTTAGATGTGGCGCTTTTCAACGGGAATTCATCCTTAAAAGCATACAGTATAGAAAACGTTGCCAACACCACCAACCATTTCCCCCACTTTTCTTACTTTGAAACCTTCCCAATTTTGAGCAACCAAAGCTATGTTGTCACGTTCATTTACTAACGTCGTCGAAGGTTCCAACCGCCAGGAACTTTGGCAAACCGTGGAGAACTTGAAAAGGAATCTGGGAACCAGGCCATGGGTATCCTGACCTTCAACTTCACCTGTCCGCCCAGCCCCCATTCACATATACACAGCCCATATACACAGCCAGCCCTCTCTGCTCCGCTCCGAGCCCAACCATGGGAGCTGTTCAGAAAAACAAAATAAATAGAAAGAAACAAACAAAAAACAAACCCCAAAACACAAAGCAAAAAGAAAAAAAGAAAAAAAAAACCTACTTCAGTCCAGAACGTCTTGTGAGCCAGCTAGAGGCCAGGCCCGGGCTCCCGGGGGTCTGGGCAGAAACATCAGATGGGAAATGGAGAAAGCAGGCCACGTCAAGGACTGCTTAGCGGGACTCAGCACAGCGGATGACGCCCCAAGGAAGATATCTTCCTTCAAAACACTGCCTTAGTTTCTTTTCTCTTGCTTCGTTTTGTTACACTGGACTGGAATTCCCCTAAGAAGAGAACGCTAGATTTCAGATGCTTCAGGACTATGCGTTCCACAAAATGATACGGTTCTCTTTAGACTGATGTTTTCCAAAGACCTTGCTAGACACGTCTGCACTGAGAAAGGGGAGTTTTGAGAGTGGAACAGGCCTGGTGAGGGTGGGACCTTAGGACCAAAGGAGAGCACTGGGATTTGAGGAGTGGGATACAGAAACGAAAAGTCAGGGGACACAAAAACCGATGGCATAGATCTCAACATTTTGCTTACAGCAAGACCTAAACCCAGGGAGTTTCTCTTGTGGACCTTTTGCTTTCATTCTTTCTGTCTTTGCCTTCCTCCGTCTTGGTCCCCGGTGTATCACTTCGGCTTTTTCTCCCCCTCCCCCTCCTCCCTCCACTCCAGAAATAAGAACTACATTTAACATCACTAGGGACTAGTCTGGGAACCTAATAATCATTTAGAATGTGGTTCTTATGGGCACAAATGCTCCTACTACTAAAATATAATTAACAAAAGAATGTTTAGTCCATCTGGATGTTTAATTCTGGGAAGTTAAGACACTTTCTCTGACATGGTTGACATAAAAGGGTCTTAGGTGTGGTGACAAAAGAACATATTTAAAATTTAAAAAAAAAATTTTTTTTAACGTTTATTTATTTTTGAGACAGAGAGAGACAGAGCATGAACGGGGGAGGGTTAGAGAGAGAGGGAGACACAGAATCTGAAACAGGCCCCGGGCTCTGAGCTGTCAGCACAGAGCCTGACGTGGGGCTCGAACTCACAGACTGTGAGATCATGACCCGAGCTGAAGTCGGACACTCAACCGACTGAGCCACCCAGGCACCCCTAAAAATTTTTTAAAAGTGAACTGACCTCAAGGTACAAAGAAAACTTTTCCTCATATACTCAATTTATCATTGAGACAGAATGTAAAGAATCCATGACGATGATGCTACAAATGTCCAAGTCAAATGCAGGAGGAAGCAGAGACATAATCGCATTCATAATGTAATAATGGTAAGAAAGAGTTTTATTATCAAATAACAGGATATCTTGAGGTTGAAGATTTCAGATCACATTCACCACATTTTCTCTTAACTTTAAACATAGGGTGACCGAAATAACCTGAAATGTCTACATTTGCTTAATTGGTGGGGGATTTGGCCATTTGGGCTAATTAGCATGAGTCCAT
The DNA here is from genome assembly GCF_022837055.1 of Prionailurus viverrinus. Lineage (NCBI taxonomy): Eukaryota > Metazoa > Chordata > Mammalia > Carnivora > Felidae > Prionailurus > Prionailurus viverrinus. Next base: position 147,494,737 of record NC_062569.1, on the reverse strand, counting down.
AATGTCAGTATTTAAATTGGGCCAAAACGACGACCAAAGTATGAATCTTAATAGGATAATGCAATGACCTCATTACTGACATTGTATTTGAGACGTAAGATTAAAGTGACAGAAAAAGACAAGGAGAAAACAGGAGGAAAAGGGAAGGCAAGAAGGATACAAGTGAAAGGATGAACAATAAATATATTTACTGTCATGGTAACCAAAAATGTAAAAATGCCTGAATTTTAATCAGTTTTTATCAACAAAGGGTAAAATTAAGTGTTAGAAATTATGAGCATCTTGATATGCATTGCTTCTATTTGGTGGCTTTGAATCACTTCAAAGCCCTTTCACAGATGTTGTAAGTGATTCTTGTAAGAAATCGTTGTAGATCAATGGGACTTCAATCAACAGATGAGGAAAATTAATAATCAGTCAAGCTTGAAGTTGCCAGATTTCTGGCCTGAAAATGGGGTTCAGGTCTCAGCGAGAGAGGATAAATCAGAAACTGAGAGAATGCACGGTGCGTACATAGGGAGAGATGGCACTCAGTGCTCAGTGGAGGGTGCGGGTTGGAAGGACAGCGGGGAGCGGTGGGGATGGTGGCAGACTAAGAGTCCACACCCCACCTGAATGGTCCACAGCAGCTCAGCTCCAGCCGACTGTCGCCGTGGGAGAATACAAAGGGGCCAGTTTCCGCCCTTCGGGAAAATTAAGAACTCCAGGTTTTTATGTGAAATCTCACAATTTGTAAATGTTGGCACACCATGTCACCGTTTTGTTTGCTGGTTACTTTAGGTAACACTGTGTGGTCAAACCAACCATGTCGGTGGTCCCCTTAAGCTTGGGGCTAGCCATTTGTCACCTCTGATCAGTGGTGTGCCAGTAAAAGCTGAACAGCTAAGCTCTCCAAAACACAAAACAAAAAAAAAGTACATAGATATGTATGTACACGTTTACTATAAATTTTGCTGATACAAAGGATGTGTAGCACACAATTTATAAATGACAATAAAATATATAGTATTCTTTATTGTAAATTCTATGTACATAATCAATCCCCAAAGAATGTTGTAGGTGATTTTTGCCAAACTCTTGTATCCGAAGCCAACCGAGGGTTGTGACTGATGAGTGTGTATAGTTCTGGCATGAATGTTGGTTGATAAGTTTTCTTTACACGAGGAGTAAGAGGAAAGTTAACACAGATTTTTGTGGGAATGTCATTTGTCAGCCAATGATGTAAGCAACTTCTTTGCTGAATCGAATAATATTTTTCAACTACTGGAGGAGTATTTCCTTAATTTGGAGGACTATTCAGAATGTTAAGGCTACTGACATGATACACGTTTAAGTTTAGTCTGCATTGTTAACATTTGCTCCAGCACGCTCAACAGAACAAATCAAACCCCGCTATGTAGTGTTTTCCAATTTCAGTGGTGCAACTACTGACCTCATAACCAATTTCAAGCTCCGAGGCACGTCATGGAACACAGAGGTGAGCAAAGAGGCACAGTAGGATGTGATTATATAGCATTCCTACCCACAGTGCAGTAGGCACTAAGAATCTCAAGAGGAAATATAATAGTAAAATGTGGTAGAATAATGAAGAGGTGATGAGTTTTGAGGACTATCTTTGGGTTTTTTTTTTTTAATAAGTTAATTAACTATAAGTTCATATAATTTAATTTTTAGTAATAACTGTATTAAACAACCAGCTTGCAAAATTCCTGAAAAGTTAACAGTCAGCTCTGGTGAGTCAGTGCGAGAGTGCCCCAGTGCCCCAGTGACTGGTAGAAAGATATATAGAAGAAATGGGGTGAAGACAGTGACTTCAGGGTTGCAGAAGGTCACTTGCAGTATTGGTGGGTCTAAATTCCTCATTTTTCAGAGCTACAGGGGAGCAATTTAGGACACTTGCACTCCTCTTCTATGTAGTAGCCCACTCTTCAACATCTAGAATCATGATCCTAAAAGCCCTTAGGTGGGAGGTGGGGGGGAAAGGGGTGAGGAATCTAAGGCCTTATGAGAGAAAAGAGTTAGGGGTTAAAACTCTTGAGTGAACTCATGAAGGGCACCTGAAAGGAAGAAAGGAACAAAAGCGTCAAGAAAAGTTATTAACAGCATTTTACACACATTAAATTAAAAATGGGAGCTAAGTGGGGCACCTGGGTGGCTCAGTCGGTTGAGCGTCCGACTTCGGCTCAAGTCATGATCTCATGGACTGTGAGTTCGAGCCCCGCATCAGGCTCTGTGCTGACAGCTCAGAGCCTGGAGCCTGCTTCTGATTCTGTGTCTTCCTCTCTCTCTGCCTCTCCCCTGCTCATGCTCTGTCTCTCTGTCTAAAATAAATAAATATTAAAAAAAAAAAGGGAGCTGGGCAATCAGTTTCCCAGAGATGATCTCTAATAACTACTGGATCTCTTTCTCCAGAATCTACAGGAGGATGTTTATAAGTCTGATTTGATTTGTTAAATCAAAAAATGATGCAAAGAGGCCTTCTCGTTTTATGCTGAGCCCTTTTGCTATGAAAAAAATTTTTTTTAATTTTAGAGAGAGAGAGAGCAGGGGAGAGGGGCAGAGGGAGAGAGGGAGGGGAGAGAGAGAGAGAGAGAGAGAGAGAGAGAGAGAGAATCTCAAGCAGGCTCCGCACTCAGCACAGAACCCGATGTGGGGCTCAATCCCACAACACTGGGATCATGACCTAAGCCGAAATCAAGAGTCAGATGCTCAACTGACTGAGCCACCCAGGCACCCCCAAGTTTTTAATGCATTTTAATTTCAGCAGAGTCCAGAGACAGAACTCTGAATGACACACAAGTGTCATCAGGCTATCTGACATAGATAGCCTCCAGGAAAGCAACGACGGAGAGCTGTGCAGAGAGCACAGTGCATCATCAAGCCTCGCCTATTTAAGTAGTAAAGGTACAATCCACACAAATAAATAAAGCGCTAAGGACAGCTCAAAACAGATCCCACATTTTAAACAATCAGTACATATTAAGAATAAAATCACAAATCCATGGGAAAAGGGGAAGAAATTTAATAAATGGTGTGCAGGGCAAAAAAAAAAAAACAGATTAGAAGTATACACACTAAAATATTAACATTATTGTATCTGGGTGATGATATTAAAGGGGTTATCATTTTCTCCTTCCTGGGTATCTTGATTTCCTAAATTTCTTTGCGTAAACATATATCACTTTTGCAATGGGAAAAACTCAGTAAGAGTATTTTTATACGGGGTGCCTGGGTGACTGACTCAGTCAGTTAACGTCTGATTTCGGCTCAGGTCACAATTTCACAGTTCATGCGATTGATCCCTGCATGGGGTGGGCTCTGTGCTGACAGCAGGGAGCCTGCTTGGGATTCTCTTTCTTCCTCTATCGGTCCCTCCCCTGCTTGCTCTCTCTCTCAAAGTAGATAAACTTTTTTTAAAGAGTATTTTTAGATAAACGAGTGCTGGAGTAAGTGCTTACTGTTTAAATTTACAGCCTGATCTCATAACCAACATCGTGATGTTAAGTTGGATAATATTAAAATAAAACTACAAAACAACTTTAAAATATGGGAAAGAAAAAGAAAAAAGACCAACAACCTATTAAAAACCAGGGAAATAAATAAACATGCAATTCACATGAGATGACAAACAGCCAATGACGGAATAAAAAATTACCTCTACTAAGGGAAACACAATGGGACACTGATATTTCACCTATTTGATTGGCAAAAAAAAAAAAAAAGACCTTACTTAATATCTAGTTTGGTCTTACTTGTAGGCAAATAGATATTCTCATATAATGTTGGTGGGAGAATAAAGTGGTACAGCCACTTTAACGTACAATTTAGGAATGCGTCTTAAAATACATACGAGCTAGAAGCCAATTCTACTTTTTTATGTCTGCCATAGAGAAACACCTTCCCCCACAAATACACATATGTCAACTAGTAGAAATTCATCTAGTCGTTCACCTAGAAAAAATTTACTTTTCTTGATCACACTCTACTTCAATAAAGAGCTTTAAAAAGAAAAAAATGAATAATATAACTAACAGTCATGTAATTATCATCCAGAATTGACAAATATAAACATTTTGTCACATTTATTTAAAATTAAAAATTTTCTTTTAACATTTATTTATTATTGAGAGAGAGTGAGTAGGGGAGGGGCAGAGAGAGAGGGGGACACAGAATCTGAAGCAGGTTCCAGGCTCCAAGCTGTCAGCACAGAGCCGGACGCGGGGCTCAAACTCACAAACCGCGAGACCATGACGTGAGCCGAAGTCGGACACTTAACCGACTGAGCCACCCAGGCGCCCCTAAAATTTTTTTACACAAAAGATATAAAACATTAGTTTTAAAAACTGCAGAGAAATTATGAACTTGACTTAGGCTTGTTGGTAGTAGTATTGGCATAATTTTAAAACTATCTGGTGTGTATTATAGGATTGTGTAAAAGAGGAAATATATTGAAGGTTTTGGGGGCCCCGAGTTCTAACTGTAGGAAATACAAGCCAAGGGGAGGTGAAGCAGCACCTTGGGCTTGGACCTTAATGTATCACAAACTCGTGATTTTTTTAAATGGTTGCTTATTTTTGAGAGAGAGAGAGAGAGAGAGAGAGAGAGAGAGAGAGAGAGAGATGGGCTGTTCTAGAATGAAGGAGACTAAATAGCTATGACAACTAAATGTAATATAAAATCTTTACTGAATCCCAGACTGGGGAAAAACAACAGTTCTAAAAGTTTGGAGAAAACGGATGTCCCAGCTCAAGCTGAGAGAGTGCATCCATCCTTTCCCCTCCTTTTTGTTCTATTCAGGCTCTCAACAGGTTGGATGGTGCCCACCCACATTGGTGAGGGTGATCTTGTCTCTAGGGGAGATACCCTCAAAGATGCACCCAGAAATAACGTTTTACCAGCTCTCTGGGCCTCCCTTACCCTAGTCAGGTTGATGCATAAAATTAACCATCACAGACAGGGAAAGGAATCCATAGTATAAGCACCTAGTTTATCCAGTGAGGACAAATTGCTTCCCCAAAATGATGGGAAGGGTCTACTAGAATGAAAGTGGCTGGTCCTCCAGGGAATGTTTCCTATTAGGGGATCAACACTGGTCTCTGCTGTTGACAGGTTGAGCACCAAAAAGATCAGTTTCGGTGGGAGGAAGTCCATGTTGTTGAGTCAATGCAAAACTTTCATCCCTGACACCATGACTACTTTGTTCAGTAGCTCACTGTGTAAACACTGAAGTAGCTAGAGAAAGAGGTAAACTGGTATCCACAGAACGAGTCACCTTACCCACCCAATCACTGAGAGCATCCCTTTTGGTAGGGGGGGTTCGAGAGTATTCACACAGACACAAATACCTCCCTACATGTGCTTATTCTGAACCTATCCATATCACACTCATCCCCACATTTCTCCCAAGTCCCTGACCATTCACCCCAGTCTTTCTTAGTCTGGCTTCTGCAAGAGAATTAACCATATAGAAAATGATCTGAGTGACTATTTTCCTAATTCGCCCAAGATGGAACATACCTAGATGCATACAAGCTAAGTTAATTCTAGATGCATAAAAGATAAGCTACTTTACTTCATAAAATGGATGCCTTAGGGCATTGACACTAATTCTCTTGAGAATTGGTAATCCAACCAAACCATTAGTGACTGTTAATTGAGTTCAGAATTGATCTGTTCTAGCCATGCTCTTCCCAGGCAAAGCAGGCAACCAGACGAGCGGGGAGGATTTCCCTTCGCAACTTCCTTCAGGTCGACCCCTGACTGGGGCTATATGATGCTACAAAGCACACTTCAGGTGGAACCAGCATATCACGTGGAACCATATGTGAACTAGACTTGAATATTTTCTTCCCTAATCAATTGGTCATTGGGAATACCTCAAGAGGCCATAGGTAGCTTCAAAGGACGGGTAGCAGTGCATCAACAGTACAAGAGACAAAGCCTGGGGAGCAAGTGCTCTCCAATTTACCTGTGTCTTCAAGATCTGCTGCCATCCAATCACATATGCATCAATTCACTCATTTTCAGAGGGCTGTTTTGCATGCCCAACTTTATATTTTAGTAGATCAGATAACTTTAGTTGATCGGGGCAGCCAGATCACATGCTTACTCGGTATCCCACGGTCAGGCATTCAGTGTCCATTTGGGCTTAGGGCAAGCCAGGAGGAATTTCTCAAAGGAGACTACTTAGCTGCTACTTAACTGAATTCAACTTTACCACTTAATTCAATTCAACTGCCTGGTCCATATTGGTCACAGGCCTAAGGTCATCCCTTTTATGTTAATAATTAAAGCCATATGATTTAATTCAATCACCTAACAAGAGAGGTAAAAAAGGGGCAGGGGACCCCAGGATCAAACAACAAAACACTTGAATACTTGGTGATTATTTGAAGGAGATCCCCTAAAGGGCTGGCAAGGTTAGTGAAAAGGGAAATAACATGAGCCTGGGGTGTTTTTGAAGCAGTGGTGTTCTGGTAAATATTTAATAACCAGCTCTCCAGGAAAAAGAGATCTGGTTTGAGGCATATACTGATTTCTATGGTAGAAATCCTCCCATCATGGCCAATTTGAAGCCACAACGTGACATCACTGAACATGAAGTTGAGAAGAGATTGTATAATCAGCTCTTGTAAGCTCACGTGAGCCAGCTCCTGCACGCTATTGAGAGGACAGTGTTTCAAGCAGGAGAGTGGGGTCAGATGGGGTTGAAGGCTGTTGATAGGTCCAATAAGATGGACATAGAAGTAACCTCTGGATCTGCAAGAAGTAAGTCATTGGTGACCCTGAAAGAGGAGTGCTAGCAAAGTTGTGGAGACAGAAGTCGGACTGGGAGAGGAGGAAGTAAGTGCAGGCAGTGAGTAGAGACCAATGTGTGAAGTTCAGCTGTGAAGGGGACCAGAGAAAGGGAGCTGGGGTGAGACATCCAAGGCAGTTCTGGGATGGAACACACTAAAGTAGGTGCGTGTGCTGATGGGAAGCGCAGACAGACGGGATAGCCGATAGAGTGAAGTCCTTAAAGAAAGAGAATACAGTACATACCTTGATAGATTAATTTTAGATAGGAAGGATTCTTTTTTGATCGACATGAATGAAGGCAAGGGAGAGGAGTAGAGACACAAGCAGGTTTGTAGATGTGGTTCCCTCTGATGGTCCTATCTTTTCAGTAAAGGGTTATGTAGTTACTAGTTGGGGACATAAGAAGGGCTTTGAGAAGAGGTGTTGTACTAATCTCATGCTCTGGGAGAGTAAACCTGACCAAGGACACATATTAAAAATACTGGATAAATTTACTGAAATCTCTCAAGTGCAGAAGGCTCTTTCATGATCTCAACGCCATGCATTTATATCTTTTAAGGTCTTTGTCATGGTTTCATTGGGGTGATGGGAGAAAAGACTGGTAACAACTCTATGGTTATTCCCACATCTTTAACCCAGACTCTACCTCTTCCTTTAATATTTTTCCTGCTTCTTTTTGCTTATTGGTTTAAGAGTCATTAGGCTCTTCTCAAGTCGGTTTTGTGAAACATATATTTTGCTAGAAAATACATTTCCTGTAGAATTTCATATGTATTATTGCTGGGTTCCATATAACATTTTCACATCATTAATTTGGCTCTTCCTTATCTCTGGCTGTATCTAAAGTTGTGGGTGGTATGTGTGTGTGTTTCGTATTGCTTTTTAGAATTGGGCCAGATTTTCTTTATAATACCTACATTTTGGTTTTTATTTCTAATTTGTTAATTACAGTTTTCTCTTTCAATACCTCCACTCTCCATATTCTTCAAATTGTTTTGTGAGGATTTGGCTTCGCTTTGTCATTTCTGAGTTTGGATCATTTATTCCGATCAAATTTTTGCTGGTTACACACAGTTTAAAGTTATACACTATTCTCTGAGTACACCTTTAGCTGTGTACCATATATTTTTATATGGAACTATCAGCATTTTAATTTTTAGAGTTTTCAGCCAACTTATATCATATTGTGTTTCCTCTTTGATTCAGAGATTTAGGTGGCTGCTCATTAATTCCCAAGTAGTCAAGGCTTTTATAAAAATTTAAATTAGGAAGAAAAAAAAATTTTTAATTAGGAAGAACTGCTTGCCCTTTTGAAATTGGTTTGTCATGTAAATTTTTCTCTGGTTGGAGAATGTGCCCTTATAAAATCTCTATTCTGAAGAATTCGTTCAGGTTGTCTTCAAAAAAAAAAAAAATTCTAGCCAGGTTAATGATTGCTATTTATAAATGTTTCACAGATGAAAACAGATGACTAAATAGACTTTGTAGAGTATGTAAATCCATCAGCTTATCCATACATTTGAGCTCACGGATTACATTATTAAAATCTTATATAATCTTACATATGATTTGGCTACTTCACATGTCTGATTCAGACAGAAAGGCATATTACAACAATGTATCATAAAGAAAAAATAATGTATTCACTGTCCATTTGAAGTCTATAGTCCACTTAAGATCAGGAATGTTGCTAATCAGGAACAGATACAGAAAGTTCTGCCTCAACTATGGCTAGAGTTTTGCTGGTTGAGTGTAACAAAGGGGAGAGGGGAGGAGAGTTGAAGTTGTGGCAAGGGAGTGAAGATAATCTTGTCCCATGAAATCCAACCTCAATAAGGAGGGAAACAAAGGCAGGAGGAAGAGAATGGGCAGTGAACAGTGATAGGTCCACTGAACCGGAGGTAGAGTAAGCAGACTGGAAGGACGGAAGTGATAACGGTTCTGGAAGACACCGAGTAACTTCCCAGTGACTTGGAGAAGGTCCAAGGTGCAATCATTATGGTAGCAAGCCAAAGTAGAGTGGCGGATACGATTATTAGAGCTGAGGGTGTTAGAGAACCAACTCTGAGTAGATGATGTATGGGAATGATGAAGCCACTGGGAACAAATGAATGAATGTTCATAAAACAATTCTGGCAGGAAATGCATTAAAAATTAAGTGTTAAGATTATAAGTGATTGTTTTCTTTCTTTTCTTCTGCATTTCCTGAATTTCGAAATGGGCACGAGTACTTTTTAATTAGAGAAAGGTTATTTTTTAAAGTCTACTTAATTTTTAAGGACTTGGAATCTTGAGTTGATGCTTCCCTATGTAATTATACGGCAAGGTAACCTGTTTATTATACACCTTGTTGCCCTCTAGTTACACTCAATAACACAGAAGAAACATTGTGTTTTATACCTAGAAAAGATACTTGTAACTCTGCTGTTTTTAATAATGTATCTTCTTTTCACTTGTTCCTCGAGAAGGCCAGATAGCAATCCATGAATGATATAGAGCTCGCAGAAATGAGTGAGTTCTTTCAGAGAGGCTGCATTACTATTTTTGCTTTTGCATTGGTAATATAGCTCTTAGATGCATTTATAAAGTGTCCACTATGAATGTAATATAAATATCATATCTGTACCTATGACTACAAAATTACACTTTTGTAAAATACTGGGGCATCTGGCTGGCTCAATCAGTAGAGCATGTGACTCTTGATCTCAGGGTTGTGAATTCAAGCCCCATGCTGGGTGTAGAGGTTACTCAAAAAAAAAAAAAAAAAAAAAAAAAGGAGGAAAGAAAGAAGAAAAAAGAAATGCAAAATACTGAACGGCTGAAAATTATTTTAACTGCTCCTCGTTTTACATGAAAAAAAGAGTACTTTTTTTCTAAGAAAAGTTTACTCAAGGAGATACCCTGGGGCTAGTAATTGTAATCTTAAACAAAAATGTTTTGCTTCAATTCTAGAAATTCTTAAATATTTACTGATGATGAAGATATTTAAATGGCCTTTGACACATAGTAGAAATGAATCAAATTAAAGTTTCTATCATTTTATATTTGTGCTTCTTAAGATGTAGTATCCTATTGATTTATTCATAATATTAACTGCAGTTAGTAATTACATTTTATTTACTTGTTTGTCTCCAGCACCTGAATACAGGTCTAGAAGGAATAAAGAACATGTCTGTCTTGTTCACTGTTGTTTCTACTGCCTCACACAATGCCTAGAATAAAGCATATGTTCAATAACTTGTGCTGAATAAATGGATAATAATAGAATTATTTGGTCTAAATAGCAGATGTATTTTTAAAATACTGAATAAGCTCAGTATTTCCATGCAAGGAAATAAAACATTGTTTACTTTTATTATGACACTCTAAATTTGGATGAAAAGAAATTTCACTTTCTTTTTGTTGAAGAAACTGTCATTTCAGAAAACGAAGGAATAAACCATTATAGTTGAATGTCAAAACATTCTAAAAAGTTGAGTGTCTCTCCACGGAAAATTCTAATGTGGCCAAAAAAAAAAAAAAATGCTGAATCTTTTAATCTGAATCCATCAATAATAATGGTTTGAAAGGAAAGATAATCTTAAGGAAGTAGATATAATGACTACATTTCAACAGAAGTTTGAGACAAAGAATTGAGAAATTATCTAACATTTTTAATAGGATCATTCACATGCTCTGGATGGAGTACTATTTCTCTGTACTTGTAATAACTATATACTTGCAAGATAAAGAGCTTTCTTCACATTTGCTTGTGACTTAAATGCCAATGAACATATCTCTATGGATATCTTGACAAAAGGAAAAAAAAGAAATAAAACTCTCTAAAAAAATACAGTAAAGCTAAAGAATTATTAAGCCGGTAAACATTAAAAAAACACACTTGTATAAATTGCCAGCTAAAATTAACACTGCTACAAAATTAAACTGTTAGTTACTTTATTAGAATTCTTTGGTCCTAAGCGTTGATTCTAACCAATGGAAACAAACATGAATTATTTTAAGCACACACACACACACACACACACACACACGCAATAAAACATACTCAACAGCAACAAAACCAAAAAGAAACTTACTCTAAGGATTCTGGGGGCATCTCAGGGAGCCAGCTGTGACAGCCAGGAGTGCTGTCCTGCTTCAAGAAGCATTGAGAACAAGAACTAGGGAAGACGTGAGAATCCCACTTGCTGTTTTGTCTTCTACCTTCTAGCACATCTGCTTCATTCTTCTCTCCCACTACACACACTAGTTTTCTCAGCTTTTGAATTGACATGGTAATTTATGGCTTTCTTGGGCTCTTAAGTTCATTGCAATTCCAGCCACAGGCGGGGGACTCATTGTCTGGGTTTCAAGGGCAAAATCTTGGGAGAATCTGATTGGCCCACCTTGGATCAGGTGCCCATCGGTGCCCAGGCTTCCAGCCTTTGCTGGGTGGGGAGTGCCTTTCTCCCTACAGGAAGCAGTTCTCAAAGGCTGATGGGAACTTACCGCTTTAAGAACTCATCTACTCAGTAATTTGTAACAAACGTATTGTGATCTTGTTTTGAGAATAAAGGTATATAAGCTATAGAAAATTTTAATTTGTATCAACATAGGATAAAACATTTATCACTAATTAAATAAACAGATAATGTTTAGTACCATTCAGTCAACAAATATTTAATGCCTATCGTGTGCCAGTGCTACTATAGGTCCTGTGAAGATAGTAGTGAACAAAACAGAAACTCTCTTCTCTTGCAAAGCTTACATTTTACTTTAGTTAATGAAGAACTGCCTTCAGCAATGCAAGCTCTAAGGATATTTAAATTATTAAGTGATTTTTTTCCAGAATAGAATTATTGAGTTATAGTTTTAGAAAGAAAAGAAAAATTCCTAGATCAAGCATTCCTAGACTATGAGGTTTCACCTACAAAATAAGATTTTTAGATAAAACAAAAAATTTAGGAGGATTCATAGCTTTCACTACTTTTTAGTTTGCCAAACAAAAAATGCAAAAACAAACACATACACTATTATATGCCATCATAGTTTCATAGAAGAGATTTACTGTTTAAAAAAACATTTTTAATGTTTATTCATTTTTAGAGACAGAGCAGGAGCAGGGGAGGGGCAGGGAGAGAGGGAGACACAGAATCCAAAGCAGGCTTCAAGCTCTGAGCTGTCAGTACAGAACCTGACACAGGGCTCGAACCCACGAACTGGGAGAACCCACGAACATGGGCTCGAACCCATGACCTGAGCCGAAGTCTGACGCTTAACCAACTGAGCCACCCAGGTGCCCAGAGATTTTAGAATCTTAACATGGAAAAAGTAAGACAGTCTCAGAATAAAGGACCATTTTTTTCTCCCAAGAAAGGACATCTGGCTCCTCTACACAGACAGACTGTTTTTCCTCTTCTCATTTGGCAGCTGACTCGGGAAAACTTTTCACAGGTTCACAGACCTGCATTTCGTAACCATTGTTCTAGACTACGGCATCTAATACTGAGTCAGCAAACAACACAAAACTGGTCTGCCTATTTTATCTGAATTTATGGTTCAATTAATCCATGCAAAGTCATAATTCAGTGGGGGGGGGGGGGGGGGAGGGGAGAGAATCCAAACAGAATTGTTGCTTAGAAAGATGACTTTTTAAAAAAGAACTGAACTAACTTACTGATTCAAACGAAATGACAGATGCAACAATTCTAGGTAAACTGCCTTTGTTTCCCCAGAATAAAGACATTCCAATATTGAATGGTGATGACATAGTATGTTCAATACACAAATCAGTTTATTATACTTAAAACACAGAAGCAGTTTATAAAATCATTAGTTTTGGATAATATACTGGTTGACAGGCAACCAGGGCAGGTACTCAGTGTCAGGAATTTAATTCCCACAAGGTCTACAACCTCTATAGAAGGACCTTTGGCTTGCTTGTGCGGGAAAATAACTTGTAAGTGTTTAACTTTGCCCTTTAATTATCTGAATAGGTAGACTGTCAAAGTTATAAATACATTCTTTGTCTACTACTATCTTGGCTCATGTTAAAATCACACGTGTTCTCGCCTATGGTTCTCCATATTCAACCACGACTTTTACAGTGGAAGATCTTTTTGAAGTTTTAAGCCAAGGTATTAACATATTCTGCTCTGAACTCCATGTTCGCTGCCTCGACCCTAATCATATTACTGCAAATCTGTCTCTTGGCTCAGGTGTCTGGAGGCTGATCAGGCACAATTTGAATCTTCTGTGATGGGAACTGGGGTTCAATTTCACCAATGAAACACTCTGTTGGAATCAGAACATAAATCAATGCTGAACAGCCAGAATATAAGAACTTAGAGTAATGCAAGCAGAAAGGGAGCCAGCCATTACTAACTTTTCCTATTAACTGGAAGAAAACGTTACAGAGGATGCTTTTAGCCTAAATCATCTTTCCAGTTTCCAAAAGTGGGTCCCACTGGGCAGATCTCAAAACCAATCAAAGAAAACCAGAGAAAAGAGGCAGATGTGCCTGACATAGAAATTCTCGGTGGGCTTGGGATCTTCTGCTTCAACTTGGAACTTAAATCTCCAGTGAAATTTTGGCAGGATGTGGCAGGCAAAATAGGCCCTCTCATATCTGCTGGTAAGAGTACAATCTGGCACAGACTCTATAAGGAGCAATTTAGAATTAGCAAAATTACAAATGCACACCTTTGGATCTAGCGATTCCAAATCTAGTTCACTCTCCAGATGAGACCATTTTTTTCACGCTTTACATTATGGCTTTGATTACTACAGCAAGACTGGAAATAACCTTAATATCAATTATTATGGTCCTGGTTTAATACATCATGGTACATTCCAACAGTAGATCGGCATGCAGCTGGCTAAAAGGAAAGCCAACACCTTACGTACAGACACAACCAATCTCCAATTTACGTTAAACTAAACACAGTTTGCACACTGTGTAAAAAGGATAATTCACAAAAAAATATCCATAATTTACTTCTCTGTTCACAGAAATCTCAGGATCGTGAGAAACTTTTAACCGCTGCCAAACTGGAAAGCGGTGGGTGGGTTTTTTTGCACCGTGCGAATGCCCTTTGTTGCCTTTCGAATTGTGAGACATGAAAAGGAATTCGCATATATGCGCCCCCCGTGAAGGAAAAGGCCTCAAAGTCGGTTGATTCGACGGGAAAGCCCGTGAGTTCGGCCTCACAGTCAGGACCCAGCTTGGGCCTTGCCAGTAGAGACGGTTACCTTTGTGACGCAAGCCTGAAATGTGTCACAACCATCCCCACTCCGGCAAATCGACTTGCCTTCCGTTTCTGAAATCAGCTACGTTTCAGAACGCCTCGTACACTTGGCGTTCTCTCGAAAGCACTAAAACACGTTTGCCTTCGGTGGAAAGGGGCTAAAATACCAGGCCGGGAAACAATTTATCATCAACGAAATTCAATGCTTTTGGAAGGGCTCTGTAGCTACAAAGCTGTAGAAATACCAAGTGTGACTCAATAGAGTAAGTAATAATTACCATATCACAGCTCAATTCCTGGGTTGCGGAAGACAATCCCACCCTACTTTCCCTCCCTAAACCTGGTTTCTCTTTCTGGCTCCTCCCCCCTCCCCCGCCCCCCCCCCGCCCCTTCTCCCGCCCCCGCCCCTCCCCCACCTATCCTCGTCTCCTCCATTTGCCCCTCCCACCGCTTGGCGGGAGGTTTCCTCTCGTGACTACTCTGCGTAAGTGCGGAAGACGCACTGCAGCACCGTCGCCAGCGCTTACTCTGTCTTCTCGTCTCTATGATCCTCTTTGTGACCCATCGGGTAGGGCCCGAGCCCCAGAGTTCCGTGCCAGCAGTCCTCCACGCCGACAGAGGACGGTGCGAAAAGCTGACGTTCTCGCGAGAGACGCGGAGATCTCTCCACGTAGCGAGAGCGCGAGCGCATGCGCGCTCGGTGGTGCGCGGTAGAACGAGGGAAGACAGGACCCGGCTGGAGCTCCGGGAAGCGCGCGTGCGCCGTCGCGAGCTTGGAGCTGCCGGGGCAGCCGTGTGGGAGCGGGTGTGAGACCGCCGTGCGAGCCGCGGGAATGTTCCGAAAGGCCCGGCGAGTGAACGTGCGCAAGCGGAATGACTCGGAGGAGGAGGAGCGAGAGCGCGATGAGGAGCAGGAGCCGCCACCGCTGCTGCAGCCGCCGGGCACCGGCGAAGAACCGGGCTCTGGCGGCGGCGGCGACAGGGCCCCTGGGGGGGAGTCGCTGCAGGGCCCGGGGCTGCCGCCGCCTTCCGTGCTGACCCCGGGCTCCGGGGCTGAGGCTGGGGGCTGCTTCCCGGGCGGCGCGGAGCCCGGCAACGGGCTGAAGCCGCGCAAGAGGCCGCGAGAGAACAAAGAGGTGCCTCGGGCCAGCCTGCTCAGCTTCCAGGACGAGGAGGAAGGTAGGTAACCGCCGCGCTTCGCGCCCCAGACTAACATCCCTGTCCTAGGCCCCCGCCTTTAGTCCCCGCATTCCCCGGACGTCCAGCCCCCGCAGCCCGGAACGGAGCCCCTTCGCGCCCGACCTGCTGCACATCCTTCTCCGCCTCCGGCCTTCTGCTCCCGGCAGAGGACGTGTTCCCGCGCCGCCACCAGCCTTTTCTTAACAACCGCCTCCTCCTCACCGTCCTCTTGTGCATTTCCTCCTCTGCGGGGCGGGAGCGCAGTTCAGTCATTCTGAGGTTTTCAAGTGGAAATTCAGTGTCCCCTGTCCTGCTTCTTTCCTGGCGGGTGTGTTTCAGGGAGAACTTGGATTTGGTCCCCTGTCTACTCTGCGCACGGTCTGAGTCTTCTGCAGGTCACTATGCCCACGTCTCTTGGGGGATCTGATACCGTTGACTAGGAAGGCTGGGTTAGTATGGAGTCCTACGTCTGGGGACAGAATCCCGGAGTTGAAGCTCTGGTTCTGAGTGACCTTGGACCAGTTCCTTGCAATCGCCGAGCCTCAGTTTCCCCGTGAAACTAAGTAGGGGTACAGATGTCCGGTTTTTTTCTCGCTCGCATTGCGTTTTGGACAACGAAGAGAGACGGTGTAATAGTAGTTTAAGGCCATGTATCCATTGGGGTGTGAGAAACCAGGCTGCAGTGGATTTAGATTTCTGTTCATAAATGAGTCTAAAATCTAACTTCCCAGCCAGTTGAGTATGTGTTTATGAAAGCCAGTTTTAAGGGCAGGTTATAAAAAAAGACTTGGCTTGTAGATATCTTCATCTCCATACAAGATGCTTTCATCTTTCCAGTAAGGTAGGCAGTTGCTCTCTGGCCTATCTGTTAATTCTTATTTTGTTTGAGGGGACTACAGCCAGAATTTTTTTTTTTTTTTTTTAATGCAGAAACTATTTGGCAAAGTGTTTGCATTTGACTTTAAACTCTTCAAATCAAAGACGTGGATACCTACCAAAACTTATTTTTGAAAAGTGCTTTGCTCTCAGTTTAGTCTTGGAATAATGTCAGTTTGTGGTGAATCTAGATTTACTCAGATTTGACAGCTCTGTTACCCAGAACCTTTTGATTTTGGATGTTTTGTTTCAGATACCTAAGTAATGCAGTAACTAAGTGCTTTTTCAATGATTTTATTTTCCTCTTGGGATAGAGGACTTAAAAAA
Organism: Prionailurus viverrinus; assembly: GCF_022837055.1. Taxonomy (NCBI): domain Eukaryota; kingdom Metazoa; phylum Chordata; class Mammalia; order Carnivora; family Felidae; genus Prionailurus; species Prionailurus viverrinus. The sequence goes on along the minus strand of NC_062569.1, from coordinate 147,478,331 downwards.
GACAACAGGATATACGAAAATTTCGTGCCGCTGCGTGTGTTACACGTTTTTAGAGGGTCTCAGGTTTGCATTATATGAGGTTCATTTATGAAGCTGACTTCAGTTCTTGAGAACCAGTGACAGATTTGGAATAACTTCACATTATGTAATGATTTGGGGTGTATGAGTATCTGTCTGGATGAATGAGAAAAGTACATAAGATCATGTGGAAGTTGGAAGATACTGTCTGAAAATGATCGCTACAGACTTTATTTAATTTCTTTTTTAAGAAAACGAAGAAGTGTTCAAAGTGAAGAAATCAAGTTACAGCAAAAAGATAGTAAAATTACTTAAGAAAGAATACAAAGAAGATCTTGAAAAATCAAAGATTAAAACAGAACTCAACTCCTCAGCCGACAGTAAGTACCAAACTGATAGTACTGGATTCTTTTGAAACAACAAAGCGAAAACTTTCTCACGGGGATTGAGTGGACTTGCTGTATACATCGTGAACTTGTTCAGTTGACTCTGTTGTCAAGGGTCCAAAGTGGATATCGATACAGTTCTGTTATTTAATTCTAACAACAGTTGCACTGTCAATGCATATTTTAAAAAGACCCAATCATTGCCACTGGAATGTTTCAGCTACAGTGCCTAAATTCTCCCCCAATTTTTCTGCTGGTGTTCAGACTGTGGTTGACCAGAGAAAGGAAATTTCCCATATAAACCCGAGGCACAGGTTTATTCCCGTTTGAGGTATTACTGCGCACATTCCTGTGTTCTCGTTTTATAGAAACAGGTGCTCATTTTCTTTGGTGACGTTTCCACTGTTGGTTTAATTCTTGGAGAACTCTTAGGAATGCCTTCATTGCAATGTTGGTAATACTTTCTCATGTAGCAACTTTATCAGATACATGGATGAAGACTTCTCACTGCGAGGCCCCTGCCTACACCGTATAGGCAGCTCTCACATCCTTTTACAACGGAAGCTCGAAATTTTTAAGCAGTTAATTTGTCTTGGGGAAAGTAGATCCATTATTGTTTGCTGCAGTCTGAGTTATTCTGATGCAAAGCCTTAGGGAAATCTTTTTATTCTTTGGAATTAAAGATAGAATTATTAGTTCACGGGTTTTCAGCCACAGGCTTAATGTGAAGAAGTACGTCATTATATGTAAAATGTACGGTCTGATTTTGGAGACAGCATCACTTAAATGTATAGTTGGACCCAACGTTTAGCAGAATGTTCAATGAATGGTTTAAAGGGTAACTGCACTTTCTTTTTAGAGGCAGGGGAAGGAATGCTTCATGGGTACAGTGGAATATGAAGCTGGGTTGTTTTGTTTTTTTTTTTAATAATTTAAATTCCAAAAGACGGGAGAGAGAAAATGTGGGTCTGTTATCAAAGGTTAAAGTGAGTTAAGGCAAGGGCAAGTACAACTGTCAAGAGATGATTTTGTAGAGGAAGTAGAGGTTTAGGGGGAAAGGTGCATTGTTGACAGATTGTGAAGGATGTTTAGTGTCCAGTAAGGGGTTTAGAGTTGCTGGGTTTGGTGCCTTGCCAAGATGGTGACATGATAAATATTTTTTGAAACCTCAGCCTGGTATTAGCATGCAGAATGGATCAGCACAAGGAGAGATTGGAGGCCTGAAGCAGTTTAACCTCAAGGGCCAGCTTTGATCCATTAATAGTGGGTTTAAAAAGGTCTCAGTTGAGCGAGACTGAGGCTTTTCCTGACTCAGTGGAAAAATGTGGATGAGTTAAAAATGTTTGCTGTGGGTGTGGGAGAAGAAATGGAAAGAAAGGATTATTTCAGAAATGTTCCAAGGGAAGACTTGGTAGCCTTGATTTTTGCTTTCGATATCGGATTTAAAAGAAATAGTTAAGTTCGAGCTTTTATGCCGTGGTGGCTGAGAGAACAGTTCCTTATTCTATACGGGAAAAGGGAAGGCAGGTGGGAGGAGGATATTTTTAGGGGAACCAATTATTTTGGAGTCTAGGAAACTCTTTTTTCCCCAAATCTCTTGAGAACCAACCGTGTGCAGTGAAATAGTGCAAGTAAGGTCAGGAGAAGAAAGAAAGGACCATTTACCGTTGGATTTAGTAATTGAAGCAAGTCTGAGATTTATGAGGCCATCTCCCGTGACCTGTCTTCCACTTTTACATAACTGATACACTTGCCAGATAACTTCATTAATGTCCTCCCTTAAGGTAGAGCCTGTGTGTTATAGGTGGTCATCATTACCCTTGAACTAATGGTGTTATGGAGCTCTTTCAGAATCAGCTCACAATCCTGAACTCTTCCTAGTGCAACTCTCCTTAGACAGCCAGAGAGGTACGTTAATCTCCAAATCAAGGTCCTATCAACAAAATACCTACCACAAAAATGGGTATTCCTAGAATAGTGAGTTTGCCTTTAAACTTGACTTTGAGCGAAAATAGCCAGTGAACAGTGGGACATAATAGGTTTAGGCCTGGTGCTTCTTGAGGTGTTTATTAAAACCAAAAGTAAATGGAACTGATGAGGGAGCAGCAAAAAGGAAACATTTCTGGGGACCGAAGACTTCTATCTGTAATAAGTGTACACACAGACAAGAGGATTTACCAAAGAGAATCATAAAGGTCAAAGGAGAAGGGACAGGAAAATTTCCAGATGAAGATGCTCAGTTGTATGAAATAGTGCCAGAAAGGTCAGGAAAAGAAAGGACCAAGGAGTGGCCATTGACAGGGTTGTTGTTTTCTGGAGGAGGGTATCTGGCAGAAGGGGCAAGTCCATTAGCCAAGCTTTGTGTCTGTTCGGCTGAAGAGACATCTTTTGCTAACTTGCTCAACAATATTGTATGAATTAGCTGTAGCTGCAGCCTTTGGATAGCTGGTACGGGAGCTGGGAACGAGAGAAGGTAAAGGCCGTTCGCCTAGGCTGATGCACCCAAGTTGGTGACGAAGTAGGAGGCAGCAGGTCCACACTGCTTTGGGAAAGCTTGGCAGAGAAAGAAGTAGAGGACAGTAGCTGTAGAGACCGTTGTGATGAAGGGAAAGTTCTTTTGATAGCAAGAAACCTGTGTCTAGGTAGAAAAAGGAGAGAGGGAGCCTCGCCAAGTTCAAGGTAAAGAGAATGTTTGTGAGAGCAAGTTTCCTGATGGTAGTAGGAGAAATTGAGAGTACAAGAGGAGCCTAGAAGGTTATTTGGTGTCTCTTTTTACAAAGACATCTGGAAGGATAATGTGCGACCACTAAACAATCCCACTGTCACCATGTTTTGCGCTTGTATGTGTTCAGTCATAATTTGTGTTTGCTCTGTCTTTTAGAATCTGCAGAAATCATTCTGAATGTATCTGATCTAGTAGACCTTTTGGTTCTATTAAAAGCCACTGATTTAGTGTGGGTTTAGAGTAGAACGAAATTTGGGTAGCGTTTGACTCCCGTGTAACCATATCCATCTGATAGAGTGGACTTTTCACCTCGAGCATCAGAATGCACTTCAGAAGGAAGGCTGTGGCTAATGAGGCAGGATGGTAAATGAAACAACTAAAGAGCCTTAAACAATGACCTAAATTTTAGTCAAAAGTGTGTGTGTGAAGGAGTGGTATTCCTGAGATTCTTATTTAGGGGAGTAGGATATGGCTTGAGAAGAATAGAATTTTTGAAACAGTTTTTAGGAGGGGACCATGCTAGGGAAACAATACAAACATTTAGAATATTTAGAATAAATATTTAGGATAAACTTTTACTATTTCATTATAGTCACCCTGCCTCTTGTGTGCCAGGTTCAGTGTTTTAAGGTAAAGATTAACACTCTGATTTCTGTGATTTTTGCCTGGGACTGATGGTACAGTGGGACTATTGAGTTAAAAGCAAAGTAAATCTCTGTAAAGATAAGCGTGGTGAGTGGTGCCTCCTGGAACGCGGTCGCAGGAAGCAGTCTTTCAAGTGGTCTTAGGAACGGCCTGAGCTTTAGCACCGAATTAGAGTTCTCTCCTCTGTCCATACGGCAGAATATGGCCCCTCTGCCGCTCCCTTACTGGTTTAGGTTGTTTTTAGTGCTACCCAGTCTCTGACTTGTCTCTCTGTCTCAGTTCCAGATTCCCAGAAAGACAATAAGGTTGTCTCTGCCTCGGTCACAGATCCAATCTTGAACATTCAGTCATGGCAATGGGATCACAGTTACATTGTGTAAATAGGACTTTCGGGTCTCACCCCGTCAGGTGATGGGTGACAAATGGTTATGAACTAAGAAGATGATCCTAAAGTATTCATTACAGAGAGGTTTACTTGGTCCCTAAGCATTTGTTCTTCATAGAAAGCTGCCTCAGATGGGCTTAGGGTTTAATGAAATGATGTTTTAAAGAGGTATGAGCAGTGACCAATGGGAGGTTAGAGGAAGAAACAGTTAATTTTGATAAGTTAGTAAAATTTTGATGAGATTAACTCAAGATAGAATTGAGTAGGGCCTCCGATGCGTCCTTGTGACCCCTATATTATTTTTATTTCACAGTTAATGCCTGTTGTTGGATATTTCATTTTCATACAATCAGTGGGTTTTTTAATAAACAATTAAAACCGTTCAAAGTGAGCCTATAAACGAATAAAAAGTGCCTTCTCAATTTACACGTTTTATTTAAAATTTTAATTACTTTTCTCAAAAATGTAGGTGAACCACCCTTGGACAAAACAGGACACATTAAGGACACCAGTCAAGAAGACGGAGTTATCATCAGTGAACACGGTGAAGATGAAATGGACATGGAAAGTGAGAAGGAGGAAGAAAAGCCAAAAGCTGGTGGAGCTTTTTCAAATGCTTTATCTTCTTTGAATGTTCTCCGCCCAGGTGTGTGCTTGCAGATACTTCTCAGAAATGAAGGAGGCCCTCAAGAATGGGCCATGTGTAAAGATGGTTAAGGAAGGAGTTAGCTACGTGGTGTTTCTTGTGACATCCCTGTTTGCAGCCAAGGTGTTTCCTTTTGCAAATAAAGTGAGAGAAGTAGAAACTTGCCAGTTTTTCCAAGCTCATTGTCAGGCACTTTTGTTATCCAAAGCCAGTGCGGGACTTCAAGTAAATGGATAAATGGTACTAAAGTTTTGTTTTAAAGTATTTCAGATTAAGACACTAACTTTTTTAGAAGTGTTGCTAAAAGCAAAACTCATTGCAATTAGTTTTATGCCCACACTTTCTTCCTTTTTACTTTTTTGTAGGAAATAGTTGGCAAATCTGTTTCCTGGGCAATAGGATTTTGAGTAAAAAAGTGCTTAGAAAAAATGTCTGGCAGGAGAGGAACAGCTTAGTAAGTTACGGTACATTTACATGATGGGATGTTACATAGCTATTAAAATAACATTAGACAGGTGGCAAGGCGTTAATTTTTACTGGAGGTGAAAGGTCAGGTAGTAGATTATGCTTTATCTGTTTAGTGAATATTGTTAAGCTGTTAAAAATTATGCTTTGCCAAACAACAACATGCAAAAAAACTTAGTGTGTTTTAATATGAAAAAAAACTTAAGTACAGAATTATATATTCAGTATGCCTACAGGTGACCTGGAAACTATATGCAAGAGAAATATACTATAAATCTAATAGTTTTTTAAGGTGAGCTTGTGGGCAACTTTTTAAACTTATCTGCTTTCTATTTTAGTAATAGGGTTTGATTACTTTTGCCTATTTCTTAAAAATGAAAAAAAATTACAGTTAAAGCAAAGCTGTGGTGGTGGATCTTCCCCCCATGCATATTGCCAGTATATGATTTACATATATATGTATATTTAGTGACTTTAGGTTTCCGTTTAAGCTAAATTAAAAAGAAAGCAGTTGGGTTACAGGCACAGTTGGGGAAAGGGGTACCAGCAACTAACGTTAGAACATCACTATGACATGGCTCTCTTGGTGAGGTTATTTTACCCTGCATATTTTCTTTTTATTTTTTTAATTTTTTTTTTTAATGCTTATTTATTTTTGAGAGAGAGCATGAGTGGTGGAGGGGGAGAGAGAGAAAGAGAGAGGGAGACACAGAATCAGAAGCTAGCTCCAGGTTCCGAGCTGTCAGCACAGAGCCCTATGTGGGGCTTGAACTCACAAACTGTGAGATCATGACCTGAGCTGAAGTCAGCGCCTAACTGACAGAGCCATCCAGGTGCCCCATACCCTTTATATTTTCACAAAAATAGAAACTTCATACCCTAATACTGGCATATTTTACAATTCTTACCACTTGTTTCCAGGAGAAATTCCAGATGCAGCTTTTATACATGCTGCAAGGAAAAAGCGTCAAATGGCCCGAGAATTAGGAGATTTCACTCCTCATGACAGCGAGCCTGGGAAAGGCCGCCTTGTTAGAGAAGATGAGAATGATGCCAGTGATGATGAAGATGATGATGAGAAACGTCGCATAGTTTTTTCTGTGAAAGAAAAGTCACAGAGACAAAAAATTGCCGAGGAAATAGGTAACTTGATTTAAATAGTATAGTAAGCCTGTTGCATTGTATTAAATATTCGATACTGTATTCAGATTAAAAGTACCCACATTTCCTCAGCAATATCTAGTGTTTGAGGACCCTTTCTGCTTGGGTACCAGTGTCTTATTGGAATTTTTTGAAAACTGTAGCATGACTCTGATGGCTCATGTTTATTGAGCACGTCCTGTGTGGCCAGTATCGTGTTAAGCACTTTACATGCATACATTTATATAATCAGCCTCGCATTCTTTAGAGGCCTTTACGTTCTGCTCTTCCCTTTGTTGATTTGACGTCAAGCTCACAGAGATTAGGAAACCTTCCTTGGGTGTAACTACTGCGTAATGCCTTCTGCTTCAAGGAATGCTGTGTCTAAGACAAGCAAGGGGTATCAAAGGAGAAGAGATCGTAATCAACATTTTAGTAAAACTGAGTTAATACCGATTGTCTTGCTTAATTTTTGTGAAGTATCAGGATAGCATCTCTTCCCTCCCTGCTTTTCTGGTATTTAATTTTCCCCACTGCTGTGGCTGCAGGCATTGAGGGGAGTGATGATGATGCTCTAGTAACTGGAGAACAAGATGAAGAACTCAGCCGATGGGAGCAGGAGCAGATAAGAAAAGGAATCAATATCCCTCAGGTAAGAACTAAAAGGTTAAACTTCAAAAATAGAAAGTACACAAGAAACCTTTTGTGCCTGTTTTGTGAAATCACAAAGATACTGAATTGAATCTTTGTCGTTCATCCAACTAACACAATGAAGAAAATTACGTGCGGGTACATATATTTGATAAGCTTTTAGAAGAAAGAAACTGTTGTTATCCTTTGCAACTTAACAGAGTGATGGTTTCTTAGACCAGTGTTTCTCCGAGTGATCCTTCAACCAGCAGCATCAGCATCAGCTGGGGGCTTGTTAGAAATGGCAAATGTTCACCCTCTTGAGACCTAGTGAATGAGAAACTGGGTTGGGGGCCCAGCCACCACGCTCGGGTCATCCTGGCGCACGCTGACTTTGAGAACCACTGTTTAGATAAAATCTTTCTTTCCTGTATAGCTTATCGCTTCTGAGTTTAAAAATTATTTTGTGGAAGATGGATTTCTCTTCTCGTAATGTGAAAACTTAATTCAAAAACTTTGATGAAAAATCTCTTCGTCAGTAGTTAAAACAAGTTTTATTAAGTAGTACAGTGGAAGTGATCCATAAATGTAAACTGTTTTTGTTGCCAGTGTTTTGCATGCGTTTGGGTTATGTTAGGAAAATAGGGTACTTAGATGGCAGTTTCTAGTCTCTGCTTGTCTTTATTTTCTCACTGTAGCAAGTCATTTATTCTCTTCCACTGATAACGTGATGGCTTTGGATTATTTTTTTATGTCCCTTCCTACCCAAACTTGTATGATATTCTGTTTTCCCAAAAATTATTAGAAATGAATTCAGTAGTCCCATACGAGTTAGAATGTTCATCCTGCCCTACTTTTACTTGATTTTGAAGAACTTTGCAGTTACTTATTTCAGTTAACATACTGTTTGGAAAATGGTGTATATTTTTGCAGTTTGTGCTTTTTAATCTCAAAGTCATGATTAACTGCTGGTTTTCATATATATCCCATTTCTTTTCTAGGTTCAAGCAAGCCAGCCCACTGAAGTGAATATGTACTACCAGAACACTTACCAGACGATACCTTATGGTTCATCCTATGGCATTCCTTATAGTTACACTGCCTATGGATCATCTGATGCCAAATCTCAAAAAACAGATAATACAGTCCCTTTCAAAACTCCCAGTAATGAGATGACTCCCGTTACTATTGATTTGGTAAAGAAACAGCTTAAAGACAGGTAGGGCAGATCAACTTCTTAAAGACCTGTCCTAGCTTTCAGTTCCCTCAGGCAACATGTAGTCTGGGGTAGCAGATGCAGAATGTCGGCAAAGAAGATTCACTGGCCCATCTTCAAAAGCTAAACAGAAGATGACTTCATACTTTGTTCTGCTCCCTTCTTGGATTACTTCTGTGGAAGCCTCGAAAAGTTATAAAAATGCCACTCCATGATCTTGTTGAAGACAGTTCTGAGTTTGTACCTCTTGGACTCTGAAAAAGTGTAGTCAAGATATGGGGGGAAAAGCGAAACAGATTTTGGTTAGCCCACCAAATAACTTGATGTGAAGTCTGTAAACTGCCTTTTTGTTTTTGCTTTTTTGAGAAAAAAGCCGTGCAGATGAAAAGATGCCACTCCAAGCATTTTTGTATCTTAATAGTGGAACTAAATGCATTATTATAATATTGCAAGAGTCCTGACGGCGTAGACTTTTGGATGTAAATGTGTTATATTTATCCTTTTGTGTTCTTAAGGTTGGACTCCGTGAAAGAACTGCACAAAACGAATCGACAGCAGCATGAGAAACACCTGCAAAGCCGAGTGGACGCCACCAGGGCTATTGAGAGATTAGAAGGGTCTTCTGGGGGTGTTGGTGAACGGTATAAGTTTTTGCAAGAAATGCGAGGGTATGTCCAAGACTTGCTTGAGTGTTTCAGTGAAAAGGTAAGAATGCAAAAATATTAATCTCTTTGACTAAGGCAAAATTAGGGAGGTCTAGACGGCCTTGTGTAGATCATTTCTTGTATTTCTCAGAAAGTATCCACTGAGTTCAACTCTAGAAGTGATGAAAAGCCATGCTTCATTTTCCTCACTTCATTAGCGGCATTCTGTCTTGGGGGCGGCATAATGGCTTTGTTGAAAACAACAACAAAAAAGATAAAGCATATTTAAATAAGGCTTTGGCAAGTCCTCTTTAACACAGTGGTATATTATTGGCCTGCCCTGAATTATTAGAATATAAGGGACTCATCTGATGGAATTTTCTTTGGTATGGTTCCGGTCTACTTTTAACTTTAACTACCTTTTAACTTTTAACTACCTTTAAACTGTTTCCACAAGTAATTCAAAATGTGTATAAAGTTACAAAATTTTATTAGTTTTTTTTTTTTTTTAACTCTAAAAGTTGGTCACCATGGCTGCTGATACTTTTCATCTAAATAAGCCTATGCTTCATCGATTTCAGAAACCATTCATTGGTCATAATTTCTTTGAAGATCTCATTTCTTCCAAGTTCTTTTTTTTTTTTTTTTTTTTTTTAGTATGCCAGTCACTTGGCATAGTTTTTTGCATTTTAGTATACCATTTATTTGCATTTTTAAAATTCACTGCACACAGGATCCCCTTCTCAAACGAACTCTTAGTTGACTTTTCTTTTTTTAAGATAAATATACGTGATGCATTGGTTTATAAGTATTTGTAGACTTTGTGACTTTATCTTTGAAAAAATAAAATACAGTCTTTGAATATCCTGTGTCTCAGCTTTCAAGTGATGCAGGATTAGAGGGCACACTTTTCCCTTTTTCTTAGCTGTGTGGTTTAGCATAGAATCCGTAAGCATAGTACGTTTAAAGGAGTATCTTAAGTTTTTATTGTCTCTGTTGATGACCTCAATCTATGAAAGCCAAAGGTCACCAGAGAATGGCTCTAGACTGTCTTCCTAATGGATCTTAAGGGTTGTAGCCAGTCTGTGGTCAGATGCAGCCCAAGAGCCTTCACCAAGCCTTGTCTGTAGGATTTGTCATGTTCTTGTCTTGCCACCTGATTTCTGAAGAAGCAGCTATAGTCTTAGCTATGATATCCCTTGTGGCAGGTCACTGGCTTAGGGCGACAAGTACGAGGGTGGGAAAGAAACCGGTTTGACGCTGCAGGGGGCTAGAGTCAAGGCAGGAAGTGGACTCAGCTGTCAGCTGGCGGTTGTGTCCTTCCCACCGATAAAGGCCTTTTGAGCCCAGCGGGCATAATGGAAGCTGCTGTCATAACCCTCTGTGACTAGAAGAAGGGTCATTGTCTTTGTAAGTGACGCTTACGCACCATACTTTGTAAGTGACGCTTGTCCCTGTGGAGTTTTTTCTTGAAGTATTGGAACCTTTGCCGTAGAATTTAATTTACTTCAGTAAACTTACATACTTGTAACTGTAGGCTTAACTCCGAAAAGTTGACGGTAATGTGGTAAACTAGATGATCCCATTTTTGCATTAGAGACTACTAGGACGTCTAGTTCATACAGTTTTCAGTCGCTTACTATTTTAAAAATGGTTAGCAGGAGACTTTATTGATTGATTTCAATCACTATGTTCCTAGAGAAGTCGACTTCAGAGTGTGCTTGTATGGTGTCACAGAGTCACTTAGATCAATGTTTTTGGAGAAGATCTTAAGTCTTGTATGTTACTTAAGTCTTGTATGAGCGGGAGAGGGACAGAAAGAGAGGGAGACACGGAATCCAAAGCAGGCTCCAGGCTCCGAGCTGTCAGCCCAGAGCCTGCTGCAGGGCTCGAACCCATGAACTGTGAGATCATGACCTGAGCTGAAGTCGGACACTTTACCGACTGAGACACCCAGGTGCCCCTGTAGTGACTACATTTTCATTAAAACAGAGGCAGATGATCCTTTCTTTGAAGGATGAGTATTTTATTTCATTTTGACATTTTCATATGCGTGGAGTTTTATTAAGAGGTTGCTGCTGAGTTAATGTCATAAATTGTCACCTTGGAAATGTTTAGGAATAAGTAGACACATTTGAATTTCATTTTAGTTATACTATAAAAGTTTGTTTCAGGGTAAAGCCATAGAAAGATAAACATCGGTTTGGTTTTTTTCTGTTTCGTTCTAAAAGTTTAAGTAGTTTGAACTTAGGTTTTTTTAATTATTTGAAAATCATTTTAACTTTCCATCGTTTTGTTTCCCTATAGTCCCCTTCCTTGTGTTCTTCGCCTTAAATTTGGTCTTGAAATCATAATAGTCAAGAACAGTTTTGAGTTTGGAGAGGGTAAAGAAATTGTCATGGTGCATACTCTTGAGACAAATCGATATCGTTAAGAAACCTGAAAGAGCTGAAAACGCGTCTTGAAGTTTTTATTCTCAGAATTTTCTCGGCTTTGTTGAAAAGCACTCTAATGACCTAAACAGAAAAATTGCATTATCGGAATTTTAACTATAAATTGAATAATTAAATGCTGTCGGATGCCACCTGGGGTGTGTCGCTGTCACGCTACGGGAGTGGCGACAGTCTCCGGGACACAAAGCGCACACCTTAGGTGCACAGGCACCTGTGTCTTCCGTCCTGTGTGGGGTGAAGACATAAGGGGGTGGGAAGTGTAAGTCACAGGAATGCAGCACTGACTGCCTTAAAAAAATTACTCGTAAATTTTAAAGATCGAGTCCGCGGGCTCAGTTGTCTAAGATAATCGGTGCAGATCTGGGGACCTTGTTGTCCATGGTGTGGCCTATTTGAGATTAAAATAACTCCATCGGTTTGATCTTTATGGGAGCATTTGCTGCTTTTGCAATGGAATCATGCCAGTGTATAAAAGTGCTTTTATTACAGACATCTTTGAATTCCACCTGCCTTTTTTTTTTATTTTCCATTTGCAGTCTGTTCAGTTCAGGAAGCTGCTGTCACACTTGGTGCCAGTGTTCCCAAACCCTAAATAATGTGTTTTCCATTTGCACTAACCATCAGGAAACTAGAATTTCTGGTTTCCTCAGGTATGTGTAGTGGTCATTAGTGTTTTGTGAAAGTTTCATAGCATTTGGTTATAATGTAAGATATTGATAAAGAGAAAGTTTTGTTTGTTCTTTTTAAGTTAGGTTTCATCCCATAAGTTTTTTGTACTGTGTGTGAACCAAGTGAATGCTTAGCTGTGGATATGAACCTGGAAAAATTCATGGACTTTGTAAACTGATAATTCATGTGAGGAATTTTATTATTTTATGACAAAGTATGGGCAAATACATTTAATAGGAAGAGCTTTCTGACTTTGAGATACTGACTTTAGGTTAGTGAAGGCTAGAAGTTTTATTTGCCTTACTAACGTAAATGGATGCAGTTCGCATTTAAGAACGTGTCGTCAGGCTGCGATGTGTTGTGACATTCCCGTAAGGTACTTGGCGCACATGAGTGGCGGAGCAGTTTAAGCGTCCAGAATTGGGCAGTGCGCAGACCCCCGCTCTTACCTGCTCGTGGAGCCCTGGCGTTTTTTCAGTATTGCATAGCGATAATGGTTTATTTTAAGCTACAAAACTTCTGAGGTAGATGATGCTGCTGAAAATCAAAAATGGACTTTAAAAGACTTGCAAGCACTTTATTCTGAAAGAAAAGCACTACGATTTTGACATTTCTTTACTTGCTCTCTTTACTAATACTGCAGCGTTAAGTTTCCTAACCAAACTTTTACTCCAATAACTAGGCCCCGGACATTGTAGCCCTATGTATGGATTAAAAGAAGAGATGGTTCCTAAACTTCGTAATACTGAATTGCTATTTGTGTCCCATTGGGAGTTCATGATTATTCTGTCCATAGAGGGTACTTTTTCAGAAATCCGGAAATAGAATGGAACCCTCAGATAAGTAAGCAACTGAAGAGTTTGGTGTTACGGAGTGTGTTGTATTTTTACAGGTGCCACTGATTAATGAACTTGAATCAGCAATACATCAGCTGTACAAACAGCGAGCTTCCCGCCTTGTCCAAAGACGACAAGATGATATTAAAGATGAATCTTCGGAGTTTTCAAGCCATTCAAGTCAGTCCATCTTGAAGGTTTTTATTATTCATTAAACAACCTTGTTTACCTAGTGCAGCCTAATTGAAAATTAGAGAGCTTATTAGCTTTTTTTTTTTTTAAACAAACACATTTCCTTACTCTTGTGTCAGGTAGTTCTAAAACTTAACAGCATGTACTTGGATTGTGTTTAAGAAAATACAGCTTCACAAAGGAGCTCAAAACATGCACTGATATTCTATCAATCTTACTCTTCTTTGAACCTATTTTTTCATTCTTTAGAGTATAGAGAAGACATCAGTATTTTATCTTAAAACAACTATCATTTGGCTCCAATTGATCTTTCCCCCCATTTCATCCTGGTCACAACACTGATACAAATGCTGTTGGAAAGATTCTGGGTTCAGGGACTGGGAGATTCTGAAGAGGGGAGAAGGGGTTCTAATTACATAACAGATAATACCACTCCAAGATTAGGGGATTTTTGTACTTCATGCCTCAGAGAAAAGCAAAATTTTTTATTCTCTAGCTTGCCTTTTATAGTGGGTTTTTTAGTAAGTCATTTGATGGCTACAGTTTTTGAAATTTTAATGTAAAAGTTTAGAAATTCAGTTTATATTCTTTTCATTATAATATGTGTTATGAAAAACCAAAATTAATCAGAAAGCTCTTATTAAATAGCTTAGCTGAGGTTCTTTAACCAGATGTGTTAAAGCTTTTAATTCCATATTTCCATTGTGCTCCATATTCTTGGGTACTCTAAGAGGAATTGTCCTAGCGTGGATTTCTTGTAGCTTCTTTTTATCATCTCTTTGTTCCCTACGCCAGCAGTTCTGAACGGAAGTGTGAACCAGAATTACCCGGGGTGTTAATTTAGAATGCAGGTTTCTTGGTCCTATCCCCAGAAGTTTTTGCTAGGTCTTGGATGGTGACCGTATCCTCATGTTGAACAACCACTCCAGGTGATGCAAGTGCGAAGGGCCCTAGTGTCGTTCTTCCTGAAAACAATACCTCGTCATACAGGGGGTCCTCTAAATTAGATGTTGGATCCCTGAGAAAACATCTTGTGTGCGGAATGGGTTTTAGAGCATTGGAGAGAGGTGGTGTTACGGCCCTCAGAGCTTTGACCTTTCTATTTTTGCCACACAAACTTAAATTGGATTATTGCCACATCGGGCACCTAGATGACTAATGCAGCCCTTCCAGATCACTTTTGATCCAGACAGAACCAGATTTCTGGGGCAGATTACAGGTAACCATTAGACCTATGAAGGGAAGTAATTCCTTTTTTAAGTTAAATGGTTCGTATGAGCTGTGCATTTTATCGGATACCTTTTCCTCCCTATAATCTGTTCTTTGTAACTTGGAGCTATTTACTTACATAGAATGAGAAGTAAAGATTAAATGATGTATGTTGATTAGGTTGAGAGTCGAAAAGAAATTGAAAAGTAATGAGAAAGCGAAAAATACTACCTTAGAGGCAAGTATTCATTAATTGTCAAAGGTTTGAGGAAAATTACATAGGACGCTAAAACAAAAATCCCTGCAATTCATCTGTTGAGATTTGCGGACACTTAACCATAGTCACGGCATATAGTTCTTAGAGAAGTGAAGGAGGCTATCACTTGAGTCATCTACTCTCATATCTCCTTTAGTGTCCTATACGATCTACAAATGTAGAGACATTTTAAATATTTGTTACAGTGGTGAATATTCTTGACGGTATTTCTTTAATGAAGGAGACCTCTTGAAGAGAGACGGGAATCATTTCTGTAGTTTGGGACTTTAGCTATTCCCCTTTGGTGTGTGAATTCACGATTGAGGTAGAACAGGGGCATCTTTTCTTGTTTATCGTGTTCATCTTTCTTAACAATTGCTGAACTCTGGACCATGCTTCCTAATATCAGAGCTGTTTTGAAATATGAATGAGTAACCCAGAAAGTCAACTTTTAAAAAGAGTAGGGTCTAAGATAGGATACACTGAAGCAGAGGGCTAACTTGGGGGTTTGTGTTTTCTTTTGCTGCTGTTGGCGGCACATCTCCGATATCAGGGGAAAACAAATTCAAAAGCCTTAAATTGAGGTCTTTTATTTGATGTATGACTTTCCCCGCATCTTATCCCTTAGCTTGTCTGCTTCTGTTACCATCCGTGTTTTACAGAGGATCTTCGTAAAACAAACGTAGAATTGAGGGAACTGTTGCAGATAGATGTTTCCCCCACTCCTTCTACCCCAGGCAGAAGATTAGAGGACTGTTCACTGGAGTAAGAGAATGGGTCCAGAGAAAGAGACACTTAACATCTGGGAGCTCCAACAAGAAAGTTGACTTTCTCCCCAGTGTTCAGATGGAGATGCCTCTGTGAGGTACCTCCCGCCTTTGTCCACAGAACTTCCAGTCTCCTTTCACATCAGGTAGTTAAGGATCAACAGAGAGAGTAACACAAGCAATAGAACCAAAGGGACCGAGGAAACAAAAACAATGCAGGTATCAGAAGAAAATTTAAAATATAATGGATATCCTTCGAGAGATAGTAGGAAGTGCCCTAGAGATGGGAATATTGTAAGAACCATCTCTTAGGAATTAAAAATATGGTAACTGAAATCAATAAATTTAAATTGGAAGGGTGGAAGCTAAACTAGAATATTGCCCTAGAAAGTTAAAAAAAGAGACAGAAAATAGGCAAAAAAAGGAATAATTCTGCTTTGAAAGAGTGTTCGAGAAAGTATGTTAGTCTTGTTCCGATGCGGTTTTCAGTCTACCATGTTGATCCTGCCCTTGTTCTAAAAATTGTAGTAGAGAATGTCTACACAGCAGAATTAGAATAAATAGAATAAATTCTCAAACTCCTGAAACAAAGCTGTTTTCTCATCCTTCCTACCCAGGATTTCTTTTCTGTCATATCATTAGACATGTGATGCTTAATTCCTTCCTTAAAAAAGTAATCTATAATTTTCTCTTTGCACAGGTAATTTTGGTTTTTAATTTATTTGGTCATCATGATAGCGTCAACTAGTTCTATTACTTAGATACAAAAATAGTGATTAAACCCAGTCGTATTTACATAGGGTTGTTGAACTCTCTGTTTATTTTTTCTACTCCTTTTCATGGGAACACAGAATAATACTGAGATTTGCTCTAAACTAGAAAACTGTCTGGTTTACCAGTTACTGCGGAAGCCTGCTGTTGAGATTAGCAAACAGTCTATCATTATGGCTTATTCTGTGCAAACTCTTTCCTCAAGATTGCTGAAGGAAGGCTTTTAATTTTCACTGTTGTTGTTTTACAGATAAAGCTCTGATGGCACCAAATCTCGATTCGTTCGGGCGAGATCGGGCACTGTATCAAGAGCATGCGAAACGTAGGATTGCAGAACGGGAGGCCAGGAGGTAATTCTCAGAATGCTTGCTGTTGGTTCGTTTGCAAAGGGAGGAGTCTCTTGTATGTGGTTTGGGAACTTGCTGTTTGTTATTTAGGACTCGTCGTAGACAAGCCAGAGAGCAGACCGGTAAGATGGCAGATCACCTCGAAGGCCTTTCCAGTGATGACGAAGAAACTTCCACAGATATTACAAACTTCAATCTGGAAAAAGGTTAGACATTTATTTGGAAATGACGTTCTATTGCCAGTTTGGTTTCTACTTAGGTGTGGTTTTTACCACGAGATGATTTGAAGTTTTGTGGCCTCTGCGTTAGAATCAGCCGCTTTTTTCTTAATTGTAAAAACAGGCACCCGTTTTTATTAACTGAATATCGTGATGAATTCTCAAAACTCGTGGTGACACCTTGTCTTGGAGTTTATTTAGTACTTGCATAATAAAACGATATTACTCTCCAGAATTGTAGAATTTTAAGTGACCAAAAAAAAAAACAAAAAAAAGTCAGATTCTAGGATAGCCCTAACGCAGCCTGTCCTGGAGAGGCAGAGCTGGGCAGTAGGACACTCAGCCCTGAAAGAAACTCCTGATTTGGGGAGTCCCGAATAATTTCAACCCAAGGGGAGTGGTTAGTACTGTTATGTGCCAGGCATTTCTAGAAGAATCTTCCTTTCCTGCCATTGGTTGTGGTTATTTGGAATTATGTTGGCTGCAGGCCATTTGGAATTTAGTTAGAGAAGCTTCTTTTTCTCCCACCTTTTTATAGTGAATATGTTTAAACATAGAGAAACTGGAAAGAATAGCACAGTGATCCCATGTGCGTATCACCCGGATTCAACAATTCTTACCAAACCAAGTTTGCCTTAATTCTTTGGGGGTGGGTGGGTGTGTGTGTGTGTGTGTGTGTATTGCTGAACCATTTGAAAATAGCCTACACATCATGATACTTTCCTTTCAACACTTTAGCATGTTTAACTGAAAATTCTTAATATTGTGTTTATTTAGCAACAGCTCCCCCGAAATAAAACTCTTGGGACTGGTTTTGTGGGTGGTTGTGTCTTTTCCAAACTGGGATCCACACGAGATTTCATGCCCTGCATTTGGTTGTTCCATTTTTTTCCCTAGGATTAATGAATGTCCATGAGTACTTTACACATATACACTCCCCTGTTATTTGTTTGTTTAAGACATTAAGTTTTTGAAGAGACCAGGTCACTTACCTTGCAGAATTTCCGACATTTTGTTTCCTCACGGATTTATTTGTTTTTCGATTCACCAAATTTCTATGTAAACTGGCACTTAGGTCTGAAGACTTGATTAGATTCAGGTTAAGCTTTTGTTTTGGCAAGAATACTTCATACAGGATGCTGCTGCGTATTGCAGAATATGAGATGACAGATGTTAGATTGTCCGGCTATTAGTGATGTTAAGATCCATCTTGAGAATTAGGTTGTCACAGTTCGGTCTCACCATTAAAAGATTCCCCTTTCCCAAGTCTTCAGCAGCATCAAATCACTTTCCACCTAAAGATCTAGCATCCATTTTGATACTTGTCCACGTCCGTTCTCACAGTCACCCACAGACCTTGAAAGAAGTGAAAATGATCATTCACTGATTGTGATGCACTTCTGATATTTATACGGTGATTGTGGACTGAAGAGCTTGGAGCAAAGTTTGCACTTCACGCAGTTACTCACGGTTAATCTACTGTAGTAACTGAAATGGGGACTGACTTGTTGGGGGACTGGTGGTATTTAACTAAACTCTAGGAACAGGAAATGGTACATCTGGGAACCGGGAAGCTAAGACTGCCTGCACTCTGGTTTGCAGAACAGACATTTGAAAACTTAAACTTGCGTTCCTCCCTTCTGTTAAATTGCAATTAATAATGATTCCTCTGTTAATGAGCCTGACAGATACTCAGGCTACAAAGAAAATGTGGAAAATACTGAACTCTGAGTTTCCTACCACATTGTAAGTTATGGCTCTCTCTGGTGTTTTTGTTCGTTGTTATTGTTGTCTTTAGATCGCATTTCAAAAGAGTCCAGCAAGGTTTTTGAAGACGTACTTGAAAGTTTCTATTCAATCGACTGCATTAAATCCCAATTTGAAGCATGGCGTTCAAAATACTATCTGTCCTATAAGGATGCTTATATCGGCCTTTGTTTGCCAAAGCTGTTCAACCCCCTCATACGGCTGCAGCTTCTCACTTGGACTCCTCTTGAGGTGAGTGGCTTGTGTCACTGTTAGAAAACAATATAACACCATGCCTGGGTAATTTTAATCTCAAAGATAGAGATGTAAGTTGGAGCAAAATACTTTTCAGGGGAGATAGGGCACAGGGCTATAATACAAATTCAGCTGGGTGTAGAGTCATGGTTTTTTATCTCTATTCCTTCTCAAGAGAGCTGTTTATTACTTTCAAGTTATATACAGTGCTTTTCTTGGTCAACTAAAGTTGCATGTAGTGATACTGGGATGTGAACGTGAATGAACACTAAGAATTTGGTCCTTTGATCCTAGAAAAACTTAGAACCTCATGGGAAAGATTAGTGAGGAGGGTGTGAAATGACCTGAACTAAGTTGGGTGGTAATGGAAAATTGGGAGGATAAGACAAACCGATACGTTTAGGAGGTGGAATCAGTAGGACCCGTTGGCCTGGGATGTACATAAGGGAGGAGACGAGAAGTGCCTATATGTGTTCAGTGGTCCTGTTTAAGAAAGAGTTTTGGAAGTTCCCAGCATGGGGACGGAGGCATGGCATGAATGAGATTGGCTGGGTTGAATGTGTCAACTGTAGGGAAAAGAGGGCTGAGGTTGACACCCTGGAAACTGAAAAAACTGTGAGCTCTGGGAACCAACCATTCAGCTGCCAGCTCCCGGTCGCTCTTCGCCAGACCTTGTGGAGTTTCACCCTGTGCACGTGTCCCTTGGTATACAGCAAAGGCTCAAGGGGACTTGTGTGCGCTCTGGAGTTCTTTTCTGGGTAGCTCCCTCCTCCACCCCATAGCTTCTGGCCACCTCCGCCTCCCTGAACTCTCGTTCTTGCCTCCGCAACTGAGCCAGACTGCTCTGCACCCCCCACCAGGGGCTCACTCATTTGATTCTGTTTTCAGGGGTCATGGTCCTGTACTGCCTGTGGTCCAGTGTCTGAAAATAGATGTTTCATAGATTTTGTTCAGTTTTTAGTTGTTGACGACTGAAGCTTAAATCCCGTTCCTCTTGTTCTTATCATGGCTAGAAGCAGAAAGAGCAACTATTTTAAGTGTTTAGCTTTTTAAATATTGTTTTTTTCTAGGCAAAATGTCGTGACTTTGAAAACATGCTGTGGTTTGAATCTTTGCTGTTTTATGGTTGTGAAGAACGAGAGCAAGAGAAAGATGATGTAGATGTTGCACTGTTGCCTACAATTGTGGAAAAGGTGATTCTTCCTAAACTAACAGGTAGGGATATCTCAATTGAACATTTAAACACATTGGGTTTTCAAATCTGTTTTGAAGAATTTTAACCAGAGTGTGTTTCCTCATAGAAGTAATACTTACAAATAATTACAAATGATAAACAATTACAAATAATTACAACCACCTGGCCCAGAGAAGGCTAAAGGGTGGATGTCTCTTAACCGAGTAGTTGAAGACCCCTTTGGGGTAGGCCTGGCATTGGAGGCAGTAATGGATTCATAGATGAATTTTAGAGAAGCAAAATGAAGCAAACCTGAATATATAGTTTGAGGGCAGGGAATGGGTATGCATTTTCCTGGGAGCAACTTCATTACTTCTATCAATTTCTCAAAAAAAGATTAGGAATCATTGGTATGGGAACCTATTTAAAATACTAAAAATAAGATTCAAGTTTGGTTAGGAATTCTTGATGCCGGGACATCTAGGATTTAGAAGTCCTCCCCTTTATTATTACCGAGCAGCAGAAAATAGAATGAATCTATGCCCTCCCCACATGTGCCTAATCTTCAGGGTTCCCACAGTTAAGAGGACAAAGAAGACTGGGGCTTATTATACTCTAGAGAGAGAAAAAATAAATCAGGGTTGGCGTTTATAAGTTGAAGACTGCTTGACAGCAGATGTAAGTCGGCTGCAATCTACTTCTGTATCTCAACACCTTACTTTTCTCTTAATAGTAATAGCTGAAAATATGTGGGACCCTTTTTCTACAACACAGACTTCAAGAATGGTTGGGATTACCTTAAAATTAATAAACGGATATCCTTCAGTAGTGAATGCAGAAAACAAAAATACACAGGTAATTTAATTCTTTATTACCAGTGGAAGGTTTTTTTCTCCCCTCTCCTTTCCCAAATGGGCAAGAGCTGAGGGAGTGAGTGGTTATGTTCTAAGCCTTGCCAGAAAATCTGATTCCCTCAGGCCATCTGGTCCTTTATGGCCTGAAATGTACAAAATTTGAGATCACAGTTTGTAGCTTTTAAATCCCTCTGGCAAGGTGATGTCATTAGTCCAGGTAGCTTCCCACCTGTGCTCTTCTCTGCTGCTCCTCACTGCCCCACCCCCCACTAATCAAAAAAACTGCATTTTTATAGAAAAAGAAAAATGTAAAACTATTAGGGTGGGTAACAGTTGATGATTAAAATGCTAAAACATAGAGCAGCGTATAAAACCACAAGGTTTTATAGTAGTTTATATAACTAGTTTCCGAACTTCAGATTGCTGCCATCCCTCTGGACATTCTTAGGTGCTGTTTAGACACGGAAGAGGTGCTCTTTATCTTGTTTTCACTGACTTCATTTTGAGAAGAACCAGATTACGTGTCTGATCTTAAATCTTAGTAATATGGTAGACTTGAAGGGTTTGTAGATTTCTAAGTGGCGTCGTTGCTTGGTAGTTGAGGGATAAATGAGGAGTAGGGAGTATTAAAGACCTTAACGCTTGCAGTGAGAAGGGAGAAAACTGGAGAAGACGGTTTACTCGAAATTGAATACTTGATCATATGATTTAGAATATGGCTTGTTTTTATTTCTTAAAATTTAACTTTTATCGTAACCCTTCTTAAAATGTGTGATCTGCTTTTAATTCTTTAGGTGTACCTGAAAGCACTTTTACTAAGAATGAGGAGAACTTTAGATGATGATGTATTCATGCCCTTATATCCCAAAAAGTAAGTAACTCTTAACATTAAGGGTGATGATAATATTGGGGGTGCCTGGCTGGCTAGTGACTAGAGTGTGTGACTCTTAATCTCAGGGTCCTCAGTTTAAGCCCCATGTTGGGCAGGGAGCCTACTTTAAAAACAAAAAAGTTTTAAAAAGATGATCTTCTCCATTATCTTCAGAGAAGGTTTCTTAAATTCTAGAAAAACTAAAGGTAGCTTGAAATATAAACTTTACCTATTTGGTGTAAGCCTGTAGCCCAAAGACACTAGCTCAGTGGAGAAATTGTTCCCTTAAGCAGAATAAAGCAAGTAATGCTTTTTGTTCTCCCTTTCTGCCTAAAATATATTTCCATTTTCTTTTAAACCTATCTTCTGGAATAGTTAGTTGGAAATTTGAAAAGTTAATTCTTTTCACCTATTTTACTTGTAGAAATCTTTTCTAGGAATCAGCACTTACAATGTGTTTACTCATGTTTCTTTTTTCATAGTGTCTTGGAAAATAAAAATTCTGGGCCTTATTTGTTTTTTCAACGACAGTTTTGGTCTTCAGTTAAGGTATGTGCCTCTAGGCTCTCCAGAAGACTTCAGATTTTGTTTGACTCCTATACTTTGAAAAGTAATTTGGTATTTGATTAAGTAACTCTATGGACTTAGATCGATGTCTATATCCAAACTCCATTTTAAATTAGTTTCGTTCCAAAAGTTTATTCGGGTTTCATGTTTACACACGAGAAGATGCATTCTGAGTTCGAAAGCAAGGTCCAAGCCAGCCAGCAAACTGCCTTGCTAAACCACAGTTAATTGATTCAGCAAGGAGAACACCAGTTACTTTCTGAGTTGGGAAAAATAGCACTGAATGTGCTAGAAGTGGAGGCTCGTGGAGCTTTTGTAATCTAGCACAGTTGGTGGTAAATAAGCATTATCTCAGGTGTGATGAATCGTGAAAGGAGAAATTCAAGGAAGTAAGGGAGCATATGACAAGAGGCACAGAAACCTTGACTAGTGAGTCACAGAAGATCCTCCACCACCACTCTGAGGAAGTGGTATTTAGGTTATAGGAGTTGGCACTGAGATGAGAGACCGCACACACTGGGAAAACTGAGAAAAGTCCAAGAGGGCTGGACTTAGGGAGGAGATGAGCTGTCCGGATGATACAGGCACTGTCGTTTACATATAGACATGTATTCACCACCCAGATCAAGATGCGTAACACTCCTACCATCGCCCCAAATCTCCCATGCCCCTTTGTAGTTAACACCATCCCTGCACCATGGCGACCCCTTCCTTTTTCTTGTCCTCTGGTTGTCTTTGTAAGGGTGTCTTATGAATAGAATCTTTATGGAATACTTTTGAGTCTGGCTTCATTCACTTAACAGTGCATTTGAAATTTCTCAGTGTTGTCATGTGTTATTGGCAGATTCTTTTTTTTTGCCAAGTGGTACTCCTTTGTAAGGTGAATATGCCACAAGTTGCTGTATTTTTTTTAAGTTTATTCATCTGTTTTGAGAGAGAGAGAGTGTGTGTGTGTGGGAGGGGCAGAGAGGGAGAGAGAGAGAGGCCTAAGCAGGCTCTGCACTGTCAGCGCAGAGCCCAATGTAGGGCTCGAACCCACAAACTGTGCAATCGTGACCTGAACCAAAACCCAAGAATTGGATGCTTAACTGACTGAATCACTCAGGAGCCCACTGTATTTTTTTAAATCCATTCCCCAGTTGAGGGATACTGGATTATTTCTGGTTTGGAGTGATGATGAATAAAGCTGTAAGCATTTGCATACAGGTTTTTTCTGGATACGTAAGTTTATGTTTCACTTGGGTAAATACCTAGGCAAAGCAGTTTTTTCAGATCGGCGATACGTTAACGTTACGCAGTTACCCCTCCCTCTCGCCACAGACCATGTCAGTTTTGGGTGGTTTTTCTTTGAAGTCATTCTACAAGATGTGTAGTGGTGTCCTTTTAATAGTTTTAATTTGTATTTCTCTAATGCCCGATGGTGTTGAGCAGATTTTCATGTGTTTATTTGCCATTTGTGTATGTTCTCTGGTGAAGCCTCTGTTCAAATCTTTTGCTCATTTTTAAAAGAATGTCTTACTCAGCTTTGAGTTCTGTATTCTGGATACAAATTTTTTATCGGGTGCATGATTTGCAAAGAGTTTTTCTTTCCTAGCGTGTGGCTTGTCTTCATTCTCTTAGCAGTTTTTCAAAGTACAGAAATTCTGTTTTGATTAAGTCCGGGTTACGACCGTTTCCTGAGTGGGTTGTGCTTTGGGTGTCACATCTAAGAAATGTTCACCTAACACAGGACTACAAAGTTTTTCTCCTATTCTTTTCATCTAGATTGTTCTTAGTTTCGGGGTTTACATTTAAGCCTCCGATCCATCTTGAGTTACAGGATGTGGGGCCTGGATTGAAGTTTGTTTGTTCTAGAACTGTTGGTTTGAAAAGGCTTTTCAAAGGCTTTTTCTTTTTTAAATTAAAAAAAATTATTTTAATTCCAGTGTAATTAAATACAGCATTATATTGGTTTCAGGTGTGCAATATAGTGGTTCAGCAATTCTGTATGTTCCTCAGTGCTCACCATGATACATGCACTCCTTAATCCCCACCCTTCCACCTCCCCTCCCGTAGCCAGCACTCTGTTCTCTGTAGTTGAGTCTGTTTCTTGGTTTGTCTCTGTCTCTCAGTTGTTTTGTTTTGTTTTGTTTTTCCCTTTGCTTGTTTCTTAAATTGCATTTATGAGTGAAATCATAGGTATTTGCCTTTCTCAGACTGATTTCTTTCACTTAGCATCATATTCTCTAGCTCCATCCGTGTTGTTGCAAATGGCAAGATTTCATCCTTTTTTATGGCTGGATAATGCTCCATCGTGTATACACACATCTTCTTTATCCGCTCATCCATCGGTGGACACTTGGGCTGCTTCCATAATTCGGCTATTATAAATAATGCTAAGGTTGTCCATTCTTTATTGAATTGCTTGTGTACTTTTGTTGAAAATTAGTGTGGGTCATGGAAGGGTTTTTAGCAGGGAAGTGACATGGACAGATTGCCATTTTCAAGTTGCTTTGGCTGTTGTGTGGCTAATGGTCAAAGCTGGGAAGAATAGTACTAATGAAAGTTTATCGTGAATGTACCACGTACGGAGCACTGTGCTACGTCCTGTATCGTTTATCTTGTCGATTCCTCACAACAGCCTGTGAACTATTGTTTCCACTCCACTGATGGGACAGTTAGGCCCAGCATAACCTGCCTAGGATCATTCCTTTGTTCACTGTAGAAATGGGGTCTAACTCAGGCCAGTCTGACTGATGAGCAGCTCTTCTCAACCGGGTTCTATGAAACAATCACTAAAACCCTGAGTCCTCCATTGTGCATAATGAATTCTCTTTTCCATGATTCTAGAATGGGATGTACCATCCTTGGGAAAATTAAGTAAGGGGTCACTCAAATCATTTTCTGTAGGTTTTAGTTCTCTCACAGAACCCTGATTGAGAAAGACTACTCCAGAGCATATGCTCATAATCACTTGACTAACTGCAGGGTCCAGAAAGAGACTATGGCAGCTTAGATTGGGGGGTCGCAACAGGAATTGAGAGAAATGGGCAGAATGGATGGAGGTGAGGTCAGACAACTTGAGGGAGAGGGGAATAATGACATCCAAGCTCCTGGCCTGATCAGGTGGTTGGATAATGTTAACATTTACAGAGATAAGGGGCGCCTGAGTGGCGCAGTCGGTTAAGCGTCCGACTTCAGCCAGGTCGCGATCTCGCGGTCCGTGAGTTCGAGCCCCGCGTCGGGCTCTGGGCTGATGGCTCGGAGCCTGGAGCCTGTTTCTGATTCTGTGTCTCCCTCTCTCTCTGCCCCTCCCCCGTTCATGCTCTGTCTCTCTCTGTCCCAAAAATAAATAAACGTTGGAAAAAAAAAAAAAAAACATTTACAGAGATGAGAAATATTGAGAAACTTGGAAATTTTTATGGTGGGATGGGCTGGGGACTCCCATTTTATAATAATGCATTCTGTCCTTTTTGAGGATGGTTGTGGGACTCACTTAAGCATGATTTTGAATGGAGGACATTTATCTAAGAGTCGGTACTTGCCCAGTAGTACTTTCTGTTATGATGGAAGACGTTCTGTTCTTGCACCGTCCTGTCCAGTAGCCACTAGCTCCATGTGGCTATTTACATTAGAATTCGTTAATTTTAATTAAAGCTTAAAATTCAGATCTTCAGTCATTCGGGGCAATATTTGGACCCTTTAAAACTGTTTATTAGTACGTTGGCAAGACATGGTCCACTGTATTTCATAAGGTGTGTTTTACTCTAGTTTCTTTGACTTAATGTAGTTGCTTAACTCCTCTCAATAGTTTCTCTTCTTGTAAAAAAAAAAAAGATCCAGACTTACAGAAACAGAGATATGATTTGTGATGGCCGAAGTGAGGGGATTAGGTGAAAGGGGTCAAAAAGTACAGACTGCCAATTATAAGATAAAATAATTCTGTGTATGTAATGTACAACATGGTGACTACAGTTAATAATGTGTTTATATTTGAAAGTTGCTATGGGAGTAAATCTTAAAACTTCTCATCACATGGGTGGGGTGCCTGGGTGGCTCAGTCAGTTGAGCATCTGACTTCAGCTCAGGTCATGATCTCGCAGTTGATGAGTTCGAGCCCCGTGTCGGGCTCTGTGCTGACAGCTCGGAGCCTGGAGTCTGTTTCTGATTCTGTGTCTCCCTCTCTCTCTGCCTCTCCCCTGCTCAGGCTCTGTCTCAAAAATAAAGATACACATTTTTAAAGAAAATTTTTTTTAAGTTCTCATCACATGGGAAAAAATTTACAATTAGGTGAAAGATACTACTGTGGTAATCATTTTACAATACGGTATATATACTTCTGTGAAATCATTATGTTGTACACCTTATGCAATGTTACGTGTCAGTTATATTTCGATCTGGAGGAAAATAATTTTTTTTCTCTCTCTCTTTCTAGCTATTAGGGAATTTTCTTCAGTGGTACGGCATTTTCTCAAATAAAACTCTTCAGGAGTTATCAATAGATGGTTTATTAAATAGATACATTCTCATGGCTTTTCAGAATTCAGAATATGGAGATGACAGCATCAAAAAAGCCCAAAATGTGAGTTAAATGACACACATTGTAGTTTTTAAAGCATATAAATGAGAATGAGTTAAGTTTCCTTTGTTTGAAGAGAGATTTTAGAATTTTAAGAAAACCCCTTTGATTATTGAACTTGGTGTAATGTTGACAGTCAGTTTGCCTCCCAGTAGTTCTGAACCCCCTTAACATTTTTTCCATAAAAATGTGTATAGTTATGTTTGTATTTATTCTTCTTTCCATCTGTTATGTCATTTTTGTAGGTGTTAATGAAAGTTGTAATTTCAGGGTAATTTTTAACGGTTGGGTGAATGTTGTTTTGAATGTTATTAAAGAAACGGGCTCTCTGGTTTAAGAAATCATTTTAATATTTTTTCTACTTTATATGTGGGGGTTACACAATTTCATTTATTTATTTTTTGAAGATTTTTTTTAATGTTTTCATTTTTGAGGGAGAGAGCACCAGTGGGGGAGGGGGACAGAGGATCCAAAGGGAGCTCCCTTCACACTGACAGCAGTGAGCCTGACGCGGGGCTCCAACTTACAAATCCTGAGGTCAACACCTGAGCCGAAGTCGGACGCTCAACTGACTGAGCCACCCACATGCCCCTAAAGATTTTATTTTTTTAAGTAATCTCTACACCCAGCGAATGTGGGGCTCAGACTTAA
The DNA here is from genome assembly GCF_022837055.1 of Prionailurus viverrinus. NCBI lineage: Eukaryota > Metazoa > Chordata > Mammalia > Carnivora > Felidae > Prionailurus > Prionailurus viverrinus. Next base: position 147,451,037 of record NC_062569.1, on the reverse strand, counting down.
CCACCCCAAGATCAAGAGTTGCATGCTCTATTGACTGAGCCAGCCAGGTACCTCCAATGGGATCTTTTTAAAAAACATTTTTTGAAACAATTCAAAAGTTAAAATTGAAAGTGCAATACAAAGTTTTTTCCCTCAACTACGTCACAGTCAGTTTGTGACATGATAGCCCCCTGTCCCAAATATTTTTATGTCCGTTTCCTATAGACAGGGATGTTCTTATACATAATTACAGTGTCACTGTCAACATCTTTTATCTGTTACTGCCACCTAATCTTTGAGACCCTTCAGGTTTTGTCAGTTATGTCCGAAGTATCACATCACCGGCAAAAGAAATTCCCAGATCATCCTTGGCATTTAATTATCGTGTCTTCCTTAGTCCCCTTTAATCTGGAAGAGTTCTTGTTTTTCCTTGGCCTTTATAAAACCTCGACACTTTTAAAGATGCTGTGCCAGTTATTTTGCAGAGTGACCCTCAGTTTGGCTTTGTTTGATATTCTCTGATGATTGGATTCAAATTCTGCATTTTTGGCAGAAGCTTTCCCAGACTTCATTAGAGCCCCTTGTTGACTTCTGTGACCTTATAGCATGTCGTCTCATTTTGAGGGAGCATTTTCTTGCTTTCTGGCACTTGCTGTTCCAGGCTCATCTTCTCCTTGCTTAGTGCCAGCTCTGGAATCACTCATTCTTCCAAGCATCCCTGGGTTCCTTAGTGGGGAACCTTCTCTACCCACTTGGACTGAATTCTGCTAGTACACTACCCTCTCCCCTATGGGGATCAGCCTCACCTTGCTTGAGTTTAGTACTGACACTGCCCTGTTCACCTTGCTTAGGCTCTTGCCCTAAGCTGCCCCCGCCCCCCAGCCTCTGGTACGATGCAGTCTGGACCCCACTCTGGGCCAGCATGGACGCCTGCTCACCGAGTCGTTCCGGATGGGGAGGCTTCGATATGATGTTTATGCCACACATGTTATATCAAAAGCTGCTGATAAAAGGACAGTTCAGTTCATTTAGAGATTCCTGGAAGACAGGAAGGTGAAGCAATTGTGTTGTCAATATTATGTCCCTAATTAAATACTGGAGGTTATTTATCTTTTTTGAATACCAATCTGTTGAAGCTAAAAATACAGATATATTCAGGTGTATTTGGATAGCTAATGTGGGAAGTCGGGTTTAAGAGGATATCCCCTGTCAAGTGATTAGCTGTATGTAGTGCAACAGCCTGCCTGCGACTTATGTACATTATACCCGTTGTCTGGGATCAGCTTTTAGACACTTTATTTTGTTCTGTTTCATTTTACATCTTTCTTCTTCATAGGTAATCAATTGTTTCCCCAAGCAGTGGTTCATGAATCTGAAAGGAGAAAGAACTATCTCTCAGTTAGAAAACTTCTGTCGATACCTTGTGCACTTAGCAGACACAATCTACAGAAACAGTATCGGATGTTCTGATGTGGAAAAAAGAAATGCAAGGTAATTTTCTGCGATTGTTGAATGAAACGGTGACCTAGAGTCTTTAGTTTTTGTCACATTTATTATTAAAATGTCTTAGAGTCACGTTTGTATTTTACTTTAAATTGTGTACACTGATGTTGTATTGGCAAACCTACCAAAAACACATCATTTTTCATTTTTGTGTTTCACCTAAGCTTTTTTCAGTATGTTATTTATGAAGGTGTTAAGAAAGACTTCATTAAGTAGCTAGCATCCCTAAGGAGATTTTCTCTGCCTCTTCCCTTGAAGAATTGGGGAGATTTCAGGCTGTTGGAATGTCCTGGATCTTAATCTCTGGGGGTTCGTTATATAGATGTAAACCCTCAAAAAGCCAGTCACTGAAACTTAAAGTGTACTAAAGATGATATGCCAATTTGGGGACATTTGTGTTCTGTGTTGAGTTTTTTGGTATCCATATCATAGACTGAAGGTCATCCCTCATGATTTTGGGGGAGCAGCTTGTACATATTTTTTGCCAGGGGTTGCAAAGAAGGAGTGAATAAAGGAACCATTGTACCTTTCTGGGGACCTTGTCTTGGATGTTCGTGTAATTTTGGGACAAATCTCTAGCATAAAAAGTAAGAATAGCAAGTAAATTTGAAAGAACTTTTTTTAAAGTTTCATAAATTCTTCCAAATGTCACAGTTTTCATTTTCAGAATACATACCATTAGTCATACCCCTGTAACAAAACGTTTTTTCTCTTCCTTCATTTCCCTTCCATGGAAAAGAACCTTATTTTCTTAAAAGAAAATTTGCTATCTCTTACAATAAGATTAAAAAACCAAGTAGGCAGTAAAGGTTTTAGTGGTAAACTTCTTTCAGCAGGTGATTTTGATTTATATTTTAATTTCATCTTTGGTGTTGTTATTTCTTGGCACTAATATTTCTTCCCAGTGTTTTTTTGCTAGATGAGTCCTATTCACTTTTTAAACTTTGATGTGTGTATACTTAACAGTGTTTTGGGGCGCCTGGGTGGTTGGCTCAGTCAGTTAAGCGTCTGACTGTTGATCTTGGCTCAGGTCGTGATCTCAGGGTTCCTAAGATTGAGCCCTGCATGGGCTCTCCCTCTCTCTCTGCCCCTCCCCTGAGCACACGTGCATTCTCTCTCCCGCTCTCTCTCAAAATAAAGAAAAACATTTTTAAAAAATAGTCTTTTTTGTTAGGAAGTTAAATGTCAACAAACGGTGTTTATTTTTCTACAGAAAAGAACTTCAACAGCTATTGTAAGCACTTGCTGTGTGCCACACACCGTAAAATAAGTTCCATGTGGGTTACAAAGTTTTACAAATTAGAATCCTTCCCTAAAGAGTGCTTGCTACAATTTGCAGAGGAAAAGAGACAGCTAATGTCACATTGTGTGCTGTTTCTCTCACTTGGTTCAAATAAGTGGTCATTCTGAAAGTGGTTCCTGAATCGCAGCATCAGCCTCACCTGGGAGCTTTGTTAGAAATGCGAATTCTCAGGCCCCACCCCAGACCTACTGAATCAGAATTCTGGGTAGGGGGCCTGGGGATCTGGGTTTCAGCAACCCTCTAGGTAACTTAGATGTATGCTAAAATTTGAGGGCTACACAGAATGACTGCTGGCCGGGGTGATAGAGGAAGCCAGTTTACTGCTTTCTTAGTGAATTTTTTTTTTTTTTAACGTTTATTTATTTTTGGGACAGAGAGAGACAGAGCATGAATGGGGGAGGGGCAGAGAGAGGGGGAGACACAGAATCGGAAACAGGCTCCAGGCTCCGAGCCATCAGCCCAGAGCCTGACGCGGGGCTCGAACTCACGGACCACGAGATCGTGACCTGAGCTGAAGTCGGACGCTTAACCGACTGCGCCACCCAGGCGCCCCTCTTAGTGAATTTTGGTAGAGTGGAGATTATGCTGGGTTGGTGGATGGATTGGGGATGAAGACACAAATATGATTTGTGTTGCAGATATGATCTGAAAGAGCTTGGACCCTGGTTTGGGTGGGAAAGGGCAGGGCTCTGAAAGTAGTTTGGCAGCAGATCGCTTTCTTTCCTTTCTAGCTGTGAGTGATAGAATTGATCTGAGTGAAATTTGGGGGTGTTTTTGTTTTAGAAAGTGGATCCTTGATCTCTGGGCTAGTCCTTTAAACTATACAAGCTTTGCTTTTATGTGAACAATTTTTTTTATATGCCGTAGTTTGCTTATTTCTGTCTTCTTTAAAAATGTGTGCTTGAAAAAATGGATTGCAAACCTCAAAAATGGTCATAAAGTCAAAAACAAATTCTCCTTCGAAGGCTTTTGTACTAATTAATGAAATGTTGCTGCATTTTTTTTTTCTTTTTTAGGGAAAACATAAAACAGATAGTAAAACTTCTTGCAAGTGTTCGCGCTCTGGATCATGCTATGTCTGTTGCAAGTGACCACAATGTGAAAGAATTTAAGTCTTTGATTGAAGGAAAATAGATCTGTGAGACTAAAAAAGCCTGTTTGCTTTAATACCATTCCCAGTGTATAAATGTTGTATATATGTAAAGTTTCTTAAACTGTAAAATATTGATTCTTGTTTTAATACAAAGAACATTATTAATATTCAAGACTGTGTCCTTAAATGCAATTTCTTTGGAATGGAAGGAATTCACATTATTTCTAGGAAGCCTGTTAATGTTTCCTTACTGCCTGTCATACTTTGTTTACAGAAATATTTTATATGGTTATTCAAATTAACCTCAGTTAATTGTTCTCTGTAAACGATGTGTGCAGTGTAAATTGTGTAATTATGCATATATATATTTATACCATCGTGGAGTTACTTTCACACTGGAAATTTGTGGTGTTTTTCTACAGAGTAAGCCTTTTAACAGCAGATTATTACTCAGTGGCAAGTTGTCTTAGGGAATTACTACCCTGTTGCAACAAAAGGGCTGGCAGGTGACTAAGTGTTTGTCACCTTTTGGTTAGCAGTTGCTATCACTGTAGCTTTGCTGCCTTAAAATTGAGAGTGGAGTGTGGACTTAGTCATTGGGTGAATGGAAACTTTCTTCCTTGAATCAGCATTACAGTCTAATGAGGGTTTAATATGAACTCTGAATAATATATGCAACATAGGTTTTTGAAAAGAACACACAGAAGTTTAACTTTGGGAAATAACAGCCCCACAAACCTAACTGCGTGGTTTTGGGCTGAGTGTCCTGTCTCATTCATGAGTCTACCCCCCTGACCAGCTTACAAAAATACATGCATTTGAATTTTCGTAGTCTGTCATTTTATTTAAAATCCCACATATGTGAGTTATATATGCAATAAAGAATACGCCTTGCTGACGAGCTACACCCAGGCAATTTAAGATCCTTGGTCTTCTATAATGTTTATACCACATTGTAAATATTCAGAGAACTTGTTTTAAAGTTTATGCTTTCTGATTCTGTGATTTTCAAGAGGAACTTTTTGGAAATTAAGGACTATTGTTTGATAACTATATATGTAATTAAGCTTTAGCCAAGCATTAAATTAATTTTTAAATAGATCCTTTGTTGTATTTTGCTGGTGACTAATTTTAGTTAGAACATTTCATAGGACTCTGATACGGTGAGACTCTTAGCATGTGTGCTCTTGGTCAGGTCAAATAATTAGAATAGAAAACATGCACTTCAGTTTTATCTTTTTTTCTTTTTTTTTAACTTTTTTAGAGCTGATTTATTGTTGAGAGAAAGAGAGCGTGAGTGGGAGAGGGGCAGAGAAAGAGGGAGACACAGAATCGGAAGCAGGCTCCAGGCTCTGAGCTGTCAGCCCAGAGCCCAATGCGGCACTCAAACTCACGAGCTGGGAGACCATGACCTGAGCCAAAGTCAGACGCCCAACAGACTGAGCCACCCAGGCGCCCCTGTCAGTTTTATCTTTATTGTAGGAACATTACTTATCCCTGCATACTCATTCTGTTCCACAATAGTGGCCTTCTAAACAGAATTGAAATGAGAAAACATTAATTCTAAGTAGAATTGAAATGAGAACTTCAATGGAATCAAACATACAAACATGTACACACATGACCTGCACATCATTTGTGCCTTAAATTTGTGTTTCCAAACCCATTCGACTGATGGCTTTTCCTGTGTCTACTTGTAAGGACTCCTGCAGTCAGCTTTGAGACTTGTTATCCTCTGCAGCCGAGCAGGCTGTTTCGGTTTCAGGAATGGGCTTGATTACCACACTGGGACCTTGACAGAAGGTGACCTTAACATAGACATGTGCGCAAGGCAAGTGGCTCCCCTGTCTCAACCAGGAAAAAATTCTCCTGAAATGTCTAAAGGACATCCTTTCTTATGAAGGGAACTGGCAAAAGGTGAGTAGAGGGTGACATTTTAATAAAGCTAAGGGTTTGCTTTTTCAGTTTTTCCTTTTGGAGGAGTCTTCTGAATCAACTCTAGAATGCCTGAGAAAGGTTTTCCTGAAGGAAAGTTATTTTTATTGAGACCATATAAACCCTAGTCATAAAGACTGATTGCTGCGTTACACCAGTGCTGTTGGCCCCAACCCCCCATCCTGCTGTTGATGCTTGGATTCCTGCACACACCTGCACCTCTGCCCGAGGGCTTTTCTCTGGGCCTGTGTGGCGGGCTGGACTGTCCAGCAGCTGATGTCCCAGGGAACAGCCCTCGGGCAAAGAAGGGGGTGGAAAGAGAAATACCCAGTAGTTGGGGGCCTCTGGGGAGCAATTGCTGAGCTAGCAGTAGACGTACAAGAGATTACTGAGGGGGAGCGACAATAAGGGGGAAAGAAGAAGGGGCTGGAGGAGGCCAGGGGAGCCTGAGAACGGAGATCGTGGCCTCTCGAGCAGAAATGGAAGGAATTAAAGTCTCAGATACAAGGCTGACCGGGCCTCCTCAACCCAGAGTCTCAGCTCTAAGGAGTTTCAGGCCTCCAGGAGCTGCCCTTCGTCTCTCTGCCACTCTGGCTCACTGATGCCCAGGATCTCCTTGCGGGACATGGGAGGGGCGTGATTTCATGGCTACCAGGCCAACTTCTAATCTCTCAGGTATGTTCCATGTCATCCCCCAGAGGCCTTCAGTTGACCTGAGCCATTGTTGCCTGCGGTAATAATCTTATCACCCAGAACTGGCCCCAAACTACACAAGCCTCAGTGAGCACCTTTTCCTCATGAGACTAGACTAAAATGTAAAGCTCCCGAATTTCTTTAAAGCCAGCTTTATTGACGTATGATTTTCTAAACAGTAAAGTCTACCCCCTTAAATTTAAGTGTATACAGTGCAGTGAGTTTTGATAAGTGCCTAATTTTGTTTTAAATGCTAATTTCTCTTGAAGTCATGAAATCCTAAAAAATGGCCAAATGTTGTAGAGCTCCAGAGTGCATTATGTAAGATACTACTTCTGTCTGGTTACCAGAACTCCTCTCTGACATGGTGATATCCACATAGTAAAGGGACTTTTGCTATAACCACACTGTAACTGTAATCACTGACCGTAACCACAATTTTGGTTTGTTGTGTCAAGTAAATGAAAATGAGAACAATAACTTCTACTTGTAGTAAGAATGAAGTATGACTGAATGTTTGGGAGACCTTCTGCTTTGGTAAGGCTGTCATTGTCCAAATGCTTTGGAGACTGCCCTCCAAAATGGAAACTGTATGGATACCCGATTCAGTTGCTGAGAGTGGTTTCAGACTGCCTGGCAAAGGCAGACGGGCTAAAAATTGTTACCTGGAATTGGTTTTGATGTGCAATGTTGACTGGCCCCTGGCCTGCTTCTGGACCTTCAGGCCCCAGTAATTTATATTGGCTTTCTTCTAGGGCTGGGGCTTGGATGTTAACAATCATGCAGGTCACTGAGAATGCCCATATACAGTGGTCCTTAGTTTTGGGGCTCTTACTTAAAAAGATCTTCAGGTAAATACATTCTATATCCTGTGCTTGATGATCCAAAACACATAGTGAAGGGTGAAAGGTCTGACAAATTCTGTGGAAGCCATCTTAAGCCACTCTACAAAACCACCTTGCCCATGAAAGCTTGCCTTTGCATGTAACCTTAGGTGTTGAAATTCCAGAGACACCTGTTTAGGGACCAAGATCCAGGTTGACAGGCGACACCCTCTAGCTCCCATCTCAGTGAGGCCGGGCCTTGCTGTACTGCTCAGGTCCTTTGATTTCCATGAGAATCTTGCGTGTCGTGAAAACAAACCCCTTCACTTGAGCTCCTTGGAGTCGGTCTGTTGTTTGGAAACGAAAACTTTTTGTCACACAAGTTTCTTGATGTGTGCATGAGCAGTTTTTCAGTCTTTGCAGTTTCTGTTTGATTTTATTTTCACAATGATTCTGCTCTCCAGCTGACTATATTTTCTACTTACAGCGTTTCTGTTTTGCCAAGTTAAAGTCTCATTCTTCACTGATTGCCGTAAGTTCATGCACAGGAAACAGCTAATGCTATTTGGAACCTACTCTTGTGTTGCCCCTCAGGACCACTAGTTTCTCTTCAACAAGAAGCCACCCCTTTCTATATACTAATAGCTCTCTGCAGATCCTGATATAAAAGCTAGCTCTGGTGTATGTAACCTGAACAAGAGCCTGTTAAAGAGAACTGAATGAGGCCGTTCGTATTCCCCAAGTTTGCCAGTTGTTTTCTAGCATTTTGATAAAATTCAGGCTGTACGGAAAAGTAGGCCCTACTACTAATTCGTGTTAAGACATCTGTCAACACTTGTAGTCTTGTAACGTGGTACAGTTTTTAAAAATGGCATTGGGGCTGTTTGGCTGACCTCAGGTTCTCTCCTGATGGAAAGTCACTTAAGTCTTACATTAATTGTCTGTGGCTGTTGTAACAAGTGATCACAAACTGGGTAGTTTAAAACAATAGGGCTTTTCTCACAGTGCTGGAACCCGGAAGTACAAAATCAAGGTGGTGGCAGTGCATGTTCCAAAGGCTCTAGGGAAGAATCCTTCCTGCTCTCTCCCAGCTTCTGGGGGCTGATGACATTCTTTGGCTGGTGGCCCCCTCGCTCCCGTCTCTACTTGTCTTCATATTGCCTCTGTGTGTGTCTAGTTTCTCTCTGCCACCCTATAAGAACAGCTGTGATTGCATTTAGGGCCTGCCCAGAGAAAGCAAAATAATCTCAAGATCCTTAACTCAATCACAGCAGCAAAGACTTGTTTTCCCTATAAATTAATATTCACATGTCCCAGGGATTAGGATGTGCTATTTTTGAGCCTACCCACAGGCCTCATTGCTCATTTTGAAGGGTCAAGAAAGTGTCAGCACATCTCTGTGGGCCCTTAAGACCTCAGTAAGAAGTTTGTGTGTGCCACATAACTTGTATTTTAAGTCAGTGCTCTCCCCTCCCAACCCCCACCGACGCTCTTCAAACCTGGTGAAAATTTGGCTATTTCCATGTGCTGTAACAAGCGTAAGTAGTAAAGAGGGACAAGAAAAAGAAGGAATTACATTCTATAGAAGTCACTAGTAAAATGGCCTTTGAGTTTTCAAACCCTGGCCATACTTATTCATGACTAAAAGATCCATTTTGAAAGGATTTGGAAAGGTTGTGGCCTTCTGACAGCTCTAGGAATGAGTCCTGCTTATCTCTCCTGCCTCCGCCCAGTTTATTTTGAAGAAAGAAATAGCAGTTCACACCCAGAACCAAGAAACTTTGACCTTACTCTCCTTAGTCCCAAATCAAAAGAAATCAGAAGTAGGCAGAACACCTGCTTCTAAAAGAGCCCGGTACCCACAATTCCCACTCTGAGAAGGAGGGGTGGGGGCGTGGGGGACTCTTCATTGCAGCCTCCCAGACAGGCATGATGGAAGTGAGCTTAGGTTTGGGATGGCCAAGTTTGGTTTCCGGTCCCAACTCTACTTGAAACAGTAATTTTTTAACAACTTCTCTTTTCTGGATCTCAGCTGTCATAAAAAACAACTCCCAAGCAAAGTATTCAATAACATCAACATCTCTCCTGGAGCAAAATATCCGTCCATATGTTTTTCTGGTGCATACATCTGCCATGCCTTCAGGGCTAGAGAGGCATTATAACTGAATAGGCAAATAAAATTTCCATTCTCACCCACTCCCATCTACTTTTTTTCCATCAAATGCAATGTCTAATTGAGATGGATTCTTCTGGAAAAAAAAAAAAAAGGAACCACAGTCTAGCAGTTTAAATTAGGTTTAATTCTGAGGCTGTTGTCAGTAACCACTACTAACGCCAAAAACACCTTTTTCTAAGTAAATAGTACTAAATGAGAAATCCCCTCCAGTTCTCAGAACTAAATGTGTCTTTGCATCTCTCCTTCTAGAAAAGAAATGGCTTCTTTTTCTAACGAATTAGAGCTACTTTAGTATCCTGAAACCAGGGTGGGTCCAGCTTCTCTAAAATGGATGAAGAAATGTTAAATCAAGTCACATGACAGGGCCTGGAGGGGGAAATGACTTTGTGCAAGATAACAAGTTTAAATTCTGCTTTTGCTCCCAAAATAAAGGCAAGAAGGGGAAGAGGTAAAGAAAAAACAAAGGCAAGCAGAAACAGTTTCTCAGAGTTCTGGGTTCTTCAGGATTTCAATTCCTTTTGGCCCCGTTGGCTTTGACTTCATTTCCATATTTAGGTCTACTGAGTGGAAAGAGAATGAAACGTCCGTGGGACACATTGATATTAGCCATATAGCGTGATTTGTTAAAAAATCAAAAAACGAAAGGGTTAGGACGCCTTCCGTTATTAAACTGCGTGGTTGACGAAAGCTTTTCGCCATTCAGTGACAAACATAGTTGCCTGAGTACAGCCATGTTTCAACTCAGTCTTGAGGTCCTGGTTTGTGACATTCGAGTCTCCACCGTTTGCACAACTGGGCACTCTCCTACAGTGTTCCTGAGAGCTCTGGAACACGCCAGAAGAAAAGGCAGCCGACAGAGTTGTTCCAAAGCAGGCATTAGTTTTTCTTCTGCTTATCCAGACGCTCAGATGGGAACAGAGCGCTGTTGGCGTGGAGACACCATGGACAGCTCTTCAGGCGCCGTCCGGTTGGCCCGCCTGCTGACAGTCCCGAGCCCTACCCCCCACCCCGCCCCCGGCCGTCAGGCCGGTGGGGGCGACAGGGGGTGGTCCTGACACCCATCTTGGGTACATCAATACCCGGTCCCCAAAGCTTTTCCCCCGAGTCCCTCCCTGGTGCTCACGGGGAGGGTTGGTAAGTTCTGAAAAGCCCCCGCGAGGGGGCTAGGGAGGCCGATCCTCCTCGTCCCCATATCCCCAGTGACTTGCAGCCGCGGCCCCGGCGGCAGGCCGCCTGAGGTGAAGGTCGCAGCGCGTGGAGGAAGCAGGCGGCCCACCGTTTCGGACTCCCAGGGAGGTCCGGAGTGGGCGGAGCCTCCCTTCTGACGCCCCGCCTTTCCCCCGAGGGGCGGGCCTTCCGCCCCCGGCCGCGGCGCAATGCGGAAGAGAGGCCTGCTGGAGCGGAAGTGACGCTTCCGGCGGCTGTGGCGGCGGCGGCTGCGGGAGAAGGAGGAGGAGGAGCCGGAGAAAGAGGTGAGCGAGCCGGCGGGGGGCGGGGAGCGGCCGCGGCCAGACCCACCGGCAGCCGGGCGTGCGGGCGGACTCTTCCTGGTCAGCCTCCCCCGCCGCAGCCCGGGCGGGAACAGTGAGGGGCGACCGCGGGCAGCCCAGGCTCGGGAGGGCGGGCGAGGTTGTGAGCAGACTACAGGTTGTGCGGGGCGCTGCGTCGGGCCGGGGGCTGTGGTGACAGCGGCTGTCAGCCTGCCCGCGGGAGAGGAACCAAGTCGGTCTGGGCGCCGGGTCGTCTCTGCTGGCGCATAAAGGGATCGGGCGGCTGGGCGGCTTCGCCCCCCTGGGACGGAGCTGCTTTCCCGGGCGGTCGTCTGCCCGGGATCCCCGAGGATCCCCGGTCGGGTCCGTGTCCCGAGTCGTGACTCTTCCCGGGTGGCCATTCATATTTACGGGCTTCCGCCTGCTGTCTCCCCAGCCGGCGGTGGCCTGCGGCCGGGCGGGAGGTGGCGGTAACCTGTGCCGCTTCCCTTGCCCTTCGCTGCCGCCCCCGGGAGAGCTAGTCGTGTCGTGTCGGATAATCCTTTCCCTCCTCCTGCCCCCTAAGGAGCTTTGAACCGGCCTCGTTAACCTTCCCTCCCACCTCCTCTCCTTCCCCCGCAAAGGGACGGCTTGAAGTTTCCGAATCGGTTCCCTTTCAACGTAGTGACAAATCCTGAAGCAGGAAGCTGATAAACAACTCCGAACGAAATACGCTCAAAATCTTTCCTTTTGGTAAACACAAAGTAAACGGAAACTCATCTTAACCAAACCGTTCGTGGACTTGGAGTGTAATTAAGCCTTGTGTTGTTGCCTTGCCGTGAGAATTGGTAGCTTTTCCTCTGGCTTTTTGGTAAAATTAAGTGACGGCTTATCTTTTGGAATAAACCATTCGCTCCCTTGAGCTCCGTTTGTTTTGTTTTGTTTTGTTTTTTTTCCACCCCCCCCCCCCATCAAAACCTGGCAGGGAGGGACTTCTGGATGCCTTGCAGTCCTTGCTGCAGAAGGAAACGTTAGCTTCATTTGCTTTGCTTGGTTTTCACAGGGCTGCCTCTGAAGAAAGGAGAATGGCGTTCAGCAAAGGATTTCGGATCTATCACAAACTGGATCCTCCACCTTTCAGTCTCATCGTGGAAACCAGGCATAAGGAAGAATGTCTCATGTTCGAGTCTGGGGCCGTAGCTGTGCTTTGTAAGTCATCTGTTATTAGCCCAGCTGATCAGTATGCCTCTGTTTTGATTTGAAATTGTTCAGATTCAACCATTTTTTTAGAGATGACCCTGACAGCCCCTTCGCTGTATTTGGTGGAGCGGAGTATGCCATTGTTTTCTTTTCGTTAAACCTTATTTTAAACGTTCATTTTCTTTTTTTTCCGCCCCCTCCCCCCACCCCCCCTCGCCCACCCTTGCAGGTTTCTATTGGGGGTCGGGGGCAAAGTGCAAGTTTGGGCACAGGTTTTTGCTTCCTTGGATTCTTTGCCTCCTCCTAAAAGTAAATCTTTCTTTCCAAAGAAATATTGTCACAGTTCGTATCACATCACATCACCCTGTATAGGCTTGCTTGATATTTTTACTGTAATGAACAGGATTTCTTTTTTTTGGGGGGGGGGGGGAAGGGAGGGGCAGAGGATCCAAAGCAGGCTCTGCGCTGACAGGCTGACAGCAGTGAGCCCTATGGGGGGCTTGAACTCAGGGACCACGAGATCGTGACTTGAGCTGAAGTCCCACACTTAACCCACTGAGCCACCCAGGTGCCCCTGTAATGAACAGGATTTCTTGTATATCAGTTATAGTAATGAATTCCAAGAGTATTTATCTAATGTTTTTGGAGTATCTTTGGTGAGGCCCTTACGTTTTTATTGAGAGAATTGTAAACTTCTAGAATTTCATGTGAGATAATGTGATTGATTTCATGTTGTTTTAAAAAATTATTTTGATAAAGAAAAGGACCACTGCCCCACAAGAAAAATAGTAGATTAGTGTGGTCTGGGTTATTTTCTGGGCAAATGGATGAAATTAAAAATAAAAAGACTAATTTGAATATTAATTTTCTTTCTTAATCTGAGATTTTGGCAGAGAACTCCAGGTTGGGGTTACTAGAAATGTGATTCTGTTTTTAAAGTTCTTCTAGTGGTAACTACTTGTTTCTTTGTCATATTTTTGCTTTGTTAGCATTAGTTTAGCTACTGGTCATATTTTTATAAATTAAAAATAGCGTTTGAAAGTCATGCTTAAAAAAAAGTCCCTCAGGGGCGCCTGGGTGGCGCAGTCGGTTAAGCGTCCGACTTCAGCCAGGTCACGATCTCGCGGTCCGTGAGTTCGAGCCCCGCATCAGGCTCTGGGCTGATGGCTCAGAGCCTGGAGCCTGTTTCCGATTCTGTGTCTCCCTCTCTCTCTGCCCCTCCCCTGTTCATGCTCTGTCTCTCTCTGTCCCAAAAATAAATTAAAAAAAAAAAAAAAAAAAAAAAAAAAGTCCCTCAATATTTGAAACTTTGAAACTTTCTTCAGATTCAGTAAGTGAGCAGCATACATAAGACCCTGCATTTTGCATACAGAGTATTAACCTGTTAAAATGTTAACCTGATCTTAAAACTCTAAAGTGGTAAATTTTATCTTGATTGGAAGAAAGGGTAGTAACATAAAGAAAAGGCTGAGTGGGGCGCCTGGGTGGCTCAGTCGGTTAAGCACTCGACTTCAACTCAGGTCACGATCTCGCGGTCCGGGAGTTCAAGCCCCGCGTTGGGCTCTGGGCTGATGGCTCGGAGCCTGGATCCTGCTTCCGATTCTGTGTCTCCCTCTCTCTCTGCCCCTCCCCCGTTCATGCTCTGTCTCTCTCTGTCTCAAAAATAAATAAACATTAAAAAAAAAAAAGAAAGAAAAGGCTTAGCAAAGTATAATGTATGAGAGGTGTATATATTTTTGGTACATATAGTAACATGGTTTGAGTGAGCAGGATAGAGCTATTTGTGTTGTAAGAAAACAAGTCTTACGATGGGTTATACTTAGTATGGACTTAATTCCTTCTAACTGTTTTTTATATTTAAATAAACTGATATATAACTTGCTATAGTATTAATTGGCATAGCCTTTTTTTTCAGACGACAAATATAGTTCTTTATACTGATGAATTCTTAATTTAAAATATCTGGGGGAAAATGGTTTGGTTTCGTCTTGAACTATTTCTCAACTGTTTGTGTTGGGTTTTTTTGGTGATGTCACCTGATTTTCTAATTTGTCTAAATTTACTTATTTTTTATTTTTTAAAAATGTTTATTTATGGGGCACCAGGGTGGCTCAGTCGGGTAAGCGTCCGACTTTGGCTCAGGTCATGATCTCAGGGTTCGTGAGTTCGAGCCCCGCCTCAGGCTCTGTGCTGACAGCTTGGAACCTGGAGCCTGTTTCGGATTCTGTGTCTCCCTCTCTCTGCCCCTTCCCTGCTCACGCTCTATCTCTCTCTCTCTCAAAACTAAATAAACATTAAAAAAATGTATGTTTGGGGCGCCTGGGTGGCGCAGTCGGTTAAACGTCTGACTTCAGCCAGGTCACGATCTCGTGGTCCGTGAGTTCGAGCCCCACGTCGGGCTCTGGGCTGATGGCTCGGAGCCTGGAGCCTGTTTACGATTCTGTGTCTCCCTCTCTCTCTGCCCCTCACCCGTTCATGCTATGTCTCTCTCTGTCCCAAAAATAAATAAAAACGTTGAAAAAAAAATTTTTTTTTAAATGTATGTTTATTTAGTTTTGAGAGATAGAGCGTGAGCAGGGGAGGGGTGGGGTGAGAGAGAGAGACAGAGAGAGAGAGAGAGAGAGAGAGAGAGAGAGGGAGGGAGAAAGAGAATTCTAAGGAGGCTCCCTGTCAGCACAGCCCCACATGGGGCTCGAACTCACAAACTGTGAGATCATGACCTGAGCCAAAATCAACAGTCAGGTATTAACCAACTGAGCCACTTAGGTGCCCCTAATTTGTCTAAAATTTAAATGTTTCTTCAGTTGTGGTTACTGGTGATAATAGGGAGTTGAGTTTTCAGCTACACAGGATGCACTACCCATAGTTACTAGGATTATTGCTTTTATTCTCAGGTAGGAAACCAAAGGATAATCATTCATCCAAATCTCCAGCAGCTTTTATGCCAAGTAATGGTTAAGAAAAAGCAAACTTCCTAAACTGTGCATTTTGGCATTAACATTTTAAGGAAAAGAATATTAAGAATATTGTCTTAACTTTTATTGATTGTATTTCTTTTCATTAGATTTAGACTATATAAGCAATTCTTTTAGAGGGAAAATGAGTTTGAATGTTGCCTTTCCTGATAAAAGTAGCATAAATGATATATAATTTATTAGATCTGTTATTAGCTTTCCTACAGTAGACTTTAGAGTAATAGCTTGAAATATTTAATGTTAAGAGCTGACAGACCTTTTAGTATATCCTTTGACTTGTAAAATTAATTTGACATTCAGTTTGGAGCAATACCAAGGTGCATGTTGTGCTGTAGAGTGCTCGTTTTTAAAATCTCACATTTCTGAAATGCCTGATGTATCCAGGGAACTGCATTTGGAAGATACGGGGTTGTTCTTTTTCTCTTCAGCAGTCCCAGCCCCTTGAATCTCAGCGCAGTCTGCTTATTAATCTGCAAGAAGAATCTTCCAAAATCACGTTCGGTATTAAACCAAAGTGTAACCCCATTTTTCAAGAAGATTAGGTTTGAGTCCTCAACCTGTCCTTCAAGGCCTTCCATAACTTGCCCCCCCCCTGTGTGTCCAGCATGGGTGTGGATCTCCTTTCAGGGGAGACTCTTCTGTTTCCACTGTGCTTTCCCAAAGTACTGTGCTTGTTCTACCCTTCCTCATGCTGTTCCTGCTACACCCTCTTCCCTGGAATGCTTCTCTCTACCTTTGCACTCGAAGCCTGTCATTCTCGCTCCAATCTTCCTTCCTGAGAATCTGCGCCACCCGCCCACTCCATCTCGTTCTTGTCTCTTCCTTTTCGTCATTTCTCTAGAACTCAGTCCGTATCACAGGATAAACCCTTTTTATGCGCTGGTTTGTGGTTCTCCACGTGCTTGTATGCAGGTGCTCTTTCTAAAAGCAGGTGGTAAAAGTGACCCTTGCGGGCCTCCGTCATGTAGCAAAAGTTTATGATTTCTACAGGCTCTAGTTGTCCTGGCTTTAAAGAGCAAAGCTTAAAAATTTAGACATCTTAGGCAGTACATATCATTGAGGATTGACAATCACTTCGTTGTCTTGGCTTATGCCAGAAATGCCATGAGATACCCAACATGAAACCTTCCATTTCATATTATTAGCGCAGATCAAAAAATAAGGTGCCAGTGAAAACACAGTAAAAACAGTTTCAGATCATGGATCTTTGTAGGGCCTGAGTGTCCACTAATCCAGCCCCAGGACTCTGTCTTTATGTTGCTAGGCTTTAAAACTGAAATCAGTCATGATGCTATGACTTAATCAGTGAACCAGTGGTTTTCAGCCCTGTTTGCGTATTGTAATCACCTGGCGAGGGGTCATAAATACTGGTTCCCTGGGCTCCAGTCCCCTAGAGATTCTGACGTGATCAGGTTGGGATGATTATTCTGAGCATAGTTTACGTAGGCTTTAGAGTCATAGTTTATATTTCTGTGCTAGATTATGGGATAACTTTTTAGCTTGCACATTTTATCCGAAGTAACCAGGTGGCCAGAATGTTAATGCTATTATTTCCTATTGATATCAATATTATAATAACTAGTTGTATAATATCAATTTACTTATATATATTAAGAAGTAGTTTTCTTGAAACGTTCAGCCTGAACCGTAGTGCTAATGCTCCCATAGCCCTTTTAATGTAGTGCTTTAAGATTATGTGGAACTTCCGTGTCTGGATGCTCTACTCTGTAAGGGAAAAACCCATGTCTTGGTAATCTTTGTATCCCTACTGCTTGGTACAGTGTTTCACTCACAGTTACAGAATAAGTGGCTAAAGTAGTGCCGTGGGGGGTGGGCCGGGGTGAGGAGGAGATTAACCTAAGCTAGCTTGCAAAGTTCACAGAAGTTTGAAAGTATGGTACCTTTTTTCTGTAAAATTGATTTTTTTTTTAATCTTTTAAAGAATTGGTGTTTGACTGAACTGCTGATAGAAAAGACATATAGAAGTTATCAGTCCAGAAAGCTGCTTAATTAAACTAAAATTTGATGTCTGAGGGGCAGTGGTTGAGTGTAGGAAGTAGATTCTCCGTGACTAGTATTCTGTGTCTGGACCAGTGTAAGCAGCAAGTGTGATGGTCAGCAAGTCATAACACATGTTTCCTCGGGAATTAATTCAACAAGAGATTAAAGAGGGATATCTACCAGTTTCGTGTCAGGTTCCGTTTCCCTCTTCTGTCTAGTTACACAGCAGGACTGCCGCAGGTCGCCGGTCTGACTGCTAACATGCTCTGCTCTGAATTCACGAACTATCTCGTTGTTTTTCAACCCATCTCGTGCTTCAGCAGAGGTAAATACTTTACGGTCATAATTGAGTCCTAAGAAGGAAATGCAGAGGAGGTCAGCACACGGGAAATGAAGGATGATTTCTAGAAACAGAAGTTCTGGATCACCTGTTGAGAAGATGGGATGTAAGGTAGTGAGATAAATTCCTGACTCTTAATAGTAGAGCTTTTGCTCTTTCAGTAAATGCCAGGATAGAAGTAAGGATTCATTGCTTTTATCTGCCTGCTGGTAAGATGATTTTCAGGCTTTCCAAGTCCTTTTGAATCCTGATGGACTCAAATCACGTGCTTCCTAGACATCAAGGCTGTATCCCTATATGCTGGACCTGGTTTTACCCCAGCTTGTCCATCTGAGTTTCTTCATTTACCTACTTTTTTTTCTTTTATCATGGAACTATGAACCATAAAACTATAGGACAATATTCTGGAAATCTTTGTCACTGAATGTGGATTACACTGCCTTTTCTGTAAAACTGCACGCTCTAAAGGAGCGATTATAACGAGATAATAGTTGCCATTTATTGGAAGCTTCCTCTCCCAGTCACAACATCAAGCCAGAGGTTCCTACACTTTATTGTGTTGTGGTGTCTCATTAAGTTTTTCACAGCACCCCTAGGCCACAGTTCTGTTTATTAAATAATTAGGTCCAAATGTTAAATAGTTCTGTCCTGAGAACTCTGGTACCTATTTGAAAAATAACGCAAGTAAATTGGAAATAATTTCTTTCCCTCCTAAATAACCGGTTATTTACTAATGGGATATGTATGTGCTGTTGAGCATTGAACAGCTTTTCACATCTCAGACTCAGATTGGGCAGCTCCACCCCCTTTTCCGTTCTGCTTCTGCCGTCTTGCTTTTTATCGGCAGCAACTACCGAAAACCCAGCCTTACAGAGATAGGACCTTATCAAAGGAAGTTCGAACTCCACTGTTAATACTCTGAACTACCTCAAGCTAATAGTTTGGGCAGTGCAGCAGCTGTTGAGGATCTCTGTGTTTCTTTCAATTTAAAATATCCTGCAGCTCTTAACGCGAGTTTGTTGAAGCGTCCTAGAGCATGTCAGCATACAGTTTAGGAGATGTGGTGTTAGACATCCTTTATTTCATTTAATTCCGTGGCTTGTGCTTTTATCTCCCATTTCACGGATGTGGAAACTGAGGCTTGGAGAGGTAAAATAACTGGTCCAACGACACAATCTTACCATTTGATTTTTTCACTTTAATTGTTATTTGCGTTGTTGCGAGGGTGGTGGGTAGTATTTTGGGGGTTGGGGGGTGAGGGGCAAAAACAAGGGAGTGCCAGTAGAAGACTTTAAAGTTAAGTGAAATTGATAGCATTATCTAATGAGGGAAGTGTTAAACTTGCTGGACTTTTGCCCACAAACTATTGATGTATTAGAGAGGAAACTTGATTTAGAGTTAGGTCATTAAAAATATAAAGTTGCTTGCGGCGCCTGGGTGGCGCAGTCGGTTAAGCGTCCGACTTCAGCCAGGTCACGATCTCGCGGTCCGGGAGTTCGAGCCCCGCGTCGGGCTCTGGGCTGATGGCTCAGAGCCTGGAGCCAGTTTCCGATTCTGTGTCTCCCTCTCTCTCTGCCCCTCTCCCGTTCATGCTCTGTCTCTCTCTGTCCCAAAAATAAATAAACGTTGAAAAAAAATATATATAAAGTTGCTTTGCTGAGCCAAGTTAAATGTTAGGCTTTAAAATTTTGGACGACGAGTGTAGTAGGTGGTGATGACAGGCGGCCTGCATAGTTGTTGTTTTGTTTTTGTTTTGTTCTTTATAATTGCCAAAGGCTGGCTGTCAGCATGATTGCCCTTTAGATAAGTTGCAGTATCTTACCTCTTTTTAAGAAAAATTTAAGTTGAGGGAAGAAGTGGCTTTTTATAGTTGACTTCTTCTGCCCAGAATGGTGAAATTTAGATTTGTTATGTATCACTTTGTGTCAGGGTTGCAAAAATTTATTTTCTTTTTGTAAGTAATTTTGGGAATGTTCCTATTTGGTAGAAGAGAAAGTAAATAGCAACTTAAATATCTATGCTTAAAACAAACAAACAAACAAACAAAACCTCACTTTAACCTAACTTTTCCATCCTGGGCCAGATAATAGGATTACTTGTTAATGTTGGGCCAAACCAGTAGTTACTAAGTGCTTTCCTTTCTCTACCACTTAACTTTGCTGAGAGAAAATAAAAGGCAAAGCACAGTGTCTCCCTCGTTGAACAGTAAAACTCCATTATGTGATTTTATTATATAATTTCAGGCCCACCAGGTATTCTGACTTGTCTCATAAAATACAATTAGCCCAAGACTATATCAGGCTTTTCGCCTCTGACCATGATGGTGTAACAGGAGCTGGATTTACCCTCTCACCTTAGGTAACAACAACAAAACGAATAAAAGAAAGAAAGAATTTTCAGACATTGAACAATAGGCGGCATGAGACCCTGGTACTTGAGGGCAGGGAAACAAAGAAGGTGAGCCTGACGATCGCTCTAACTGATCACTCTAGCTTACTGCCTTGAGTGCTTCTGGGCTACAGTAGCAGGGAGATGCACCCCAAGAAAGCCTGGCAGTCTCCCTGATTTGAGGAGACAGAGTAGGGAATTTGTGCAAGCCAAGGCAGTGGGAATGCTCAGGACTGAGTACCAAACAGGAGGTAGCTACGCAGAGTTTCAGAGATGTGCACAGGGTTCCACTTGAGATTTCGGCTGATTTGCAGCGCCGGCGTGTGAGGAAACTACCCAGGGCAGGGAAAGAACTACCAAAAAGGAGCAGGAAGAAAAGTTCCTGGACCTCACACAGGGCTGGGAAGAGTTGAGTTGCGAACAGCCAGAACGGGGAAATATCGTAGTACTCTGGGAATTGGGTTGAATACTCAGAAGGGTATATTGCTTCAGTAGTGGGGCCAAGTAGCCCTAGACTAAAGGCCTCTGTGGTCCTGTCCGACAAAGCTCAAAACCAAGACCCAAAGGGATCAGATTGTTTCCTATTTAAATAACTTAATTTCCAAAACCCTTCCCTGTATCCTAGAACAGAACAAAGTTTAAGAATACAGGAATTCAAATATATACCCAGGATTCAACTCTGTAAAATTTACAATGTCTAGCATTCAATTAAAAATTGCCGTACATGCAGGGACACCCAGGTGGCTCAGTCAGTTGAGCATCCGACTGGTGGTCCGTGAGTTAGAGTCCTTCGTCGGGCTCTGTGGTGACAGCTCAGAGCCTGGAGCCTGCTTCGGTTTCTGTGACTCCCTCGCTCTCTGCCCCTCCCCCTGCTCTCACTCTTGCTCTGTCTCTCAAAAATAAACATTAAAAAAATTGTTTTAACTAAAAAAATGACCATATATACAAAGAACTAGGAAAACATCCTCATAATGAGGAGAAAAGTCAATCTGTAGAAACAGTTGTTAAAATCAATAAACAAGGACATTATAACAGCTATTATAAATATACTCCATATGTCCAAGAAGCAAAGAATAAACATGTTAAGGAGAGACATGAGAAATGTGAAAGGCCCAAATTAAATTTATAGAAATGAAAATAGCGTTATCCGAAATGAAAAAAAAAATACACTGATGGGGATTAATAGATTAGACACTGCATAATAAATGATTGCTGAATTTGAAGACCAAATAATAGAAACTACTTAATATGAAACACAGAAAAGACTAGACTACAGAGCCATCAGTAGGTTGGGGAACAAATTCATATGGGCAATGTATGTGTATAATTGGAAACCTAGAAAGAAGGGGCTGAAGCAGAAAAATATATGAAGAAATAACAGCTGATAATTTTCCAAATTTGTTGAAAAATATCAATCCACAGATCCAAGAAGCTAAATGAGCCCCGAGCGGAAGAAGCATGAAGCCGACTACACCCAAGTATATAAACAAATTGCTTAAAACCAGTGGTATAATACAGCTTTTCTTTGCAATCGGTGCCAACATTTTCAACCATTCTGAGGTGGTAAAGTCTGAATTAGTGAAATTGTATCACTTATGTTCAAACTGTAATTTTGAAAGAAACAAGGAGTAGGGTTGATTAGTGCATTTGGGGTTAGCCTTGTAATTAGAGCACCAAGAAGTACAGCTTTAAAGATTGCATATCATACTTATATTGGTAACGGTTTGTATCTGCTTGAGTGTTTAATATTTGTAAATAAGAATTTGGGTGTTATCTTTTTCTACTAAAATGGATTTTGCAAGGGTAAGCCATTGTAGTTCCTCCTGTTATGTCACATAATGTAAGCAATGTGTTCACATTGGAGTACATTTCACAGGCACTAAACTAGTCACATTGTGAGTAAATTTGGCATTTGGGGAGAGGGATTAACTCTTCTTGTCAGTTGGACACTCTTAGTTTAGGTTGAAAGAAATGCCCTTTAAATTCCTGAATGATTTTGAGATAACTCAATCAGTAAAGAAGAGAGAAAACAAAATACTCATCTTTTTCTTTTTTTCTTTTTTTTTAAATAATTTATTTTTTAATTTACATCCAGGTTAGTCAGCATATAGTACAGCCATGATTTCAGGAGTAGATATTCCTTAATGCCCCTTCCCCATTTAGCCCATCCCCCTCCCACAACTCCTCCAACAACCCTCTGTTTGTTCTCTATATTAGTCTCTTCTGTTTTGTCCCCCTCCCTGTTTTTATATTATTTTTGCTTCCCTTCCTTATGTTCATCTGTTTTGTCTCTTAAAGTCCTCATATGAGTGAAGTCCTATATTTGCCTTTCTCTGACTAATTTCGCTTAGCATAATACCCCCTAGTTCCATCTTTGTAGTTGCAAATGGCAAGATTTCATTCTTTTTGATTGCCGAGTAATACCCCATTGTATATATATACCACATCTTCTTTATGTATATACCACATCTTCATCCATCCATTGATGGACATTTGGGCGCTTTCCATACTTGGGCTATTGTTGACAGTGCTGCTATGAATATTGGGGTGCATGTGCCCGTTCGAAACAGCACACCTGTATCCCTTGGATAAATACCTAGTAGTGCAATTGCTGGGCCATAGAGTAGTTCTATTTTTAATTTTTTGAGGAACCTCCATTTTTCCAGAGTGGCTGCACCAGTTGGCATTCCTACCGGCAGTGTAAAAGAGATCCTCTTTTTCTGCATCCTCGCCAACATGTGTTGTTGCCTGAGTTGTTAATGTTAGTCATTCTGACAGGTGTGAGATGATAGCCCATTGTGGTTTTGATTTGTCTTCCCCTGATGATGAGTGATGTTGAGCATTTTT
Organism: Prionailurus viverrinus; assembly: GCF_022837055.1. Classification (NCBI taxonomy): domain Eukaryota; kingdom Metazoa; phylum Chordata; class Mammalia; order Carnivora; family Felidae; genus Prionailurus; species Prionailurus viverrinus. The sequence goes on along the minus strand of NC_062569.1, from coordinate 147,428,311 downwards.
TCATGTGTCTGTTGGCCATCTGGATGTCTTCTTTGGAGAAGTGTCTATTCATGTCTCTTGCCCATTTCTTCCCTGGATGATTTGTGTTTTTGGGTTTTGAGTTTGATAAATTCTTTATAGATTTTGGATACTAACCCTGTATCTGATGTGTCATTTGCAAATATCTCTTCCTATTCTGTCGGTTGCCTTTTTAGTTTTGCTGATTGTTTCCTTCACTATGTAGAAACCTTTTAGCTTGATGAGGTCCCAATAGCTCATTTTTGCTTTTGTTTCCCTTGCCTCCAGAGATGTGTTGTGTAAGAAGTTGCTGTGTCCAAAGTCAAAAAGGTTGTTGCCTGCTTTCTCCTCGAGGATTTTGATGGCTTCCTGTCTTACGTTTGGGTCTTTCATCCATTTTGAGTTTACTTTTGTGTATGGTGTAAGAAAGTGGTCCAGGTTCATTCTTCTGCATCTCACTGTCCAGTTTTTCCAACACCATTTGCTGAAAGACTGTGTTTTTTTCCACTGGATATTCTTATCTGCTTTGTCAAAGATAAGTTGGCCATACATTTGTGGGTCCGTTTCTGGGTTCCCTATTCTGTTCCATTGATCTGAGTGTCTGTTTTTATGCCAGTACCATACTGTCTTGATGATTACAGCTTTGTAACACAGCTTGAAGGCTGGGATTGTGATGCCTCCTGCTTTGGTTTTCTTTTTCCAGATTGCTTTGGCTATTCAGGGTCTTTTCTGGTTCTCTGCAAATTTTAGGATTGTTTGTTCTAGCTCTGTGAAAAATGCTGGTGTTATTTTGATAGGTTGCTCAATATTTATTTTAAAAACTAAATTTATTCATGCATGTAGAAAAATACATAAATCATAAATGTACGACTTGATGAATTGTTACAGAGTAAACATATCTATGTTAACACTACCAGGTTGAGCAATCAACATTACTAGCTCTCCAGAAGATTCCCTCACATTCTTCCCCATTCTTATCTCTACCGTGATTTGCAAAGATAATCACTACCTGACTTCTTACATCATAGATTCACTTTATCTGGTTTTTAACCTAACATAAATGGAATCACTCAATATGTATTCTGTTGGGTCCGACTTCTTTCAATGTTCTGTACAGGAGATCATCCCTATTGTAGCCTGCGGCAGTTGTCACTACTCGGTAGTATTCCCTGGTGTGAATATCCCAGTATTCTGTTGACATTTACTTCTAGTTTTTTCTGTTATGAATGACAGCGGGATGAACATCCTTATCCATGTCTTTTGGTGCACATATGTACACATCTCTGTTGGATGTATTTTTATGAATGGAATTGCTGGGTCACAGAGTATGTTGCTTGGAGCATTTTTACCTCCACTCCTTCTGCAGGCGAGCCTATCGTAACCGCCGCTCTCCCCCCAACAATTTTCAGTTAGGTCCTCCCGTTGTAGTCTGTCAGAATTCCATGACAGTATTCAGTGTCATTTATGAGTTTGCATTTGTATGATCACATAATGGCTGTCTTCCTCATAGAAGGTGTTAGGGCACTGACTTTTTTTCCTGTAGAACTTTGCCAGGGTCCTGGTACATAGTCAGCATTCAGGAAATACTTGTTATGTGAATTAGCGAAAGGTTGTTATCGTCTTGAGATGTTGCCAAGATGGGGATTTGTAGTGTAGACACAACATTAATTTGGATAGTTTAATGTTTTTCAGCTGGAGTTTTAATATTTTAATTATACAAAGAGAACCTTTTCCTTTTAAAATAACTTCTTTTTACTTATGTCTTATAAAATGGAAAGTGGCTTTTCTGCCAGGTAGTTCTGTGACCTTGGATGAATCAACTAAACTCGAGCTTTTTTCTTCTGAAAATGAGTAGCTTGGTTTGCACCATCTCCAGGATCCTCTCTCTGACTAGAGAGAGGCCCTCTGGTTCTCCACCAGAGTGCTACCTGTATGCAAATGAGCTGACCGCAAAGTGCAGTGCGTGCAACCACAAGCAAATTGTGATTCTAGAAAGAGCGGACTAACTTGTAATCTTGTTTTCACATTCTTAATGACTTTCCTTATTTTGGTCTTCTGTATCAGCTGAAGAAAGACCGTCTGTTGCCCATCTGAAAGGTTTGAGCCACAGCGGAATGTTAACATTGGGTAGCAGGCCCTTCGTTAGGTAGCTTATTTATTTGGTTTGTAGTATTGTCATTATCAGAAGTTAGAGAAATTTACATTTAAATTTAATCCCCAGAGTACCATTTCAGTTTAAAACAAATGACTGTGAAGTTATCTGGTGATCTTAGGTAATAAGTTAATTTTGTTTTTCTGTTGAGCTGGAGAAATGATCACCGCGCGACAATTATTCTCTGTTGAAGAAGCCCCTGTTTCAAAAAGTTGCAACTCATGAAAATCAAGATACAGGTGTATGATTGTGTCTTAATCTGACTTTCGATAGTCTGATCCAGTGCTTCATTATGTGCCTGAAATCCTAATGCGAGAAGGGAGGGCGTAATACGAATAATGCTGAATAATGCCAGTTACAACATATGATACAGTGCTACGAGAGTAAGTCACCGTGGCAAAAGAGGGTGCCAAGTAATGTGAGAGAGGACAGTTGGTGTGTTAAATTTTGATAGGGAACAATTGATGGATTTACACCCTTGAGTGTTTTCTGTAGTCTATAAATAGATCATCTCTACAGCTTCTATTTTCATTACTTTCCTGTGGCTTCAGTAGGGAACGTAGGTTAGGCTGCTTTCAGTCCGGAAGGCGTTCAGTGGAAAGAACTTTGAAAGCGTGCTGCGAGGCAAAATAACGAATGAGTTAAGGTGTCTGAGTGGCGTTGTTGCGTATCACTACCTCGTGGCTTAATGTAGGTTTAAATAGTTCTTAACCTCTTCTGTGATGAGCAAAGGCAAGCTTATTATTTTCCAAGGCCGTTTTCAACAGAGTAGGATATTAAAGCTAAGTTATCTAGGATGAACGTAAGGTCAACATTTATGACGGGGTACAGCAATACTTATACCCTTCCCGGGGTCTCCATTCTGGAATTGTCAAGTCTTCTTTTCCAATTTGTTGTATATTTGTCATTTGATGATCTTATGATGGCCTTAGAGTGGACTGTGGGGCCATTCTAAAGACAGTAGGATTTACTGCCTCCTTTCAAGTTATAAAAGTCTAAATGCCCATTGAACTTTTGACTGACCTACCTCTGGTCTAGGGTAGTTGGAGAAAGTACCTCTCAAATTACTTAGAATTCCAGTAGCCTCCGCTGTCACTGACAGCCCAGAGTTATCTTGTTTTCTCTTCTTTCTGAACTTATCCAGTATGCCAAAGAATGTTGTCAGGATAAACTTTTTTTTTTATCATTTTATTTTGGGAAGTATCAACTGTACATCTAAGAAGGGAGAATGGTGTCATTGACTCTCATGTATTTGTCACCCAGCCTCAATGATTATGTCATGGCCGCTTGTGTTTATCTATATCCCTATCCACTATTTCCCCCTCCCCATCTATTTTGAAGTAAATCCTGGATATCATGTCATTTCATCCTTAAATATTTTCATAAGAATACATGTTTATGGTATGTATTTTATTTTGCTTTAAATTCTATTCTGTGACCTTATTCATATTCACATATTCACTAGGATTAGAATTAGAGAGGGGTGCCCGGGTGGCTCAGTCGGCTAAGCATCCGACTCCTGGTTTTGGCTCAAGTCATGATCTCATGGTTCGTGAGTTCAAGCCCCTTTTCCGCCTCTGCACTGACAGTGCAGAGCCTGCTTGGGATTCTCTCTCTCCCTCTCTCTAAACCCCTCTCCTGCCTTCTCTCTCTCTCTCTCTCTCTGAAAATAAATAAACATTAAAAAAATTAAAAAATAGGGGCACCTGGGTGTCTCAGTCTGTTAAGCATCAGACTTCAGCTCAGGCCATGATCTCGTGGTTTGTAAGTTCCAGCCCCACATTGGGCTCGACTGACATATGGATATGTTTAAAAATATAATTATAGATTTATGCCTAAGATAGCTCTGTGTTCCCAGAAAATGATGTTCACATTAGATGGAAAATTAAGAAAAAATTGAAGGCACAAGCGAAAAGTAGTGTCGAATGTGACAGGGAAGAAGAGTTTTTCTCTTTAAAATAAGCTGTTGAGGGAGTTAGGTACTATCGACCCGAGGTGTGAATAGCAGTTAACTTCCGGAGTCAGGCTTTGCCTTACTTTACCCGTTTGACAGATGAGCTACTGGGGTGCAGGCCTCCTTACCTGAGCTGAACTTGCTAAAGGCCTTGATGGGTGGCTAAAAATCGGTAACTTGTAAAAAGAAAGGTTCGTTTTCCTAGCATCTTGTGTGCTTAACAACATCAACATGAACAGGAGAGAGAAAAGAAAACCACAGAGCAGTCTGTTCCCCTCATTGAAAGCACAGTGGATACGTTGAAAGACAGCACCAGCAAGGAGTAACCTGGACTCCTGTTATCAACGTCTCCCCTGAACTTTCATTTCCTCTCATTCTTTCACTCTGTTTTCCTCGGGGCTCTCCATGCATCCTTAATAAACTCCACTAGGTTAAACCGTGTTTAGAAATCGTAGGGCGTCTGGGTGGCTCAGTCAGTTGGGCGTCCAACTTCAGCTCAGGTTGTGATCTCACTGTTTGTGAGTTCGAGCCTCACGTTGGGCTCTGTGCTGACAGCTGAGAGCCTGGAGCTACTTCGGGATACTGTGTCTCCCCTTCTCTCTGCCCCTCCCCCGCTTGCACTCTGTCTCTCTCTCTTTCTCTCAAAAATAAATAAACTCAAAAAAAAATTGGAAAAAATACACCCTGGCTAGAAATCATGGGGCGCCTTGGTGGCTCAGTCGGTTAAGCATCTATGACTCTTGATTTCGGCTCAGGCCATGGTCTCACAGTCTTGAGATAGAGCCCCACGTTGGGCTCTGCACTGACAGCACAGGACCTGCCTGGGATTCTCTCCCTCCTTGTCTGTCTGTCTCTCTCGCTCACTCTCAAAATAAAATCAATAAACTTAAAAAGAAAAAGAAATCAGTTAACGATGCCTGTCTTCCCCCCCTCCCCACTCCCACCCTCATGCCACCATAAACGTCCAGAGCATTCAGATGCTACTGATGGTAAGGTCAAATGTCTGTCTTTTTATGTATAATTTTAAAACTAACAGAACATTCCCTTTTGTGCTGCAACCTGTCAATTTGTTTTTGTCTATGAGACGCATACTTAACAGTTGCAGCGTTCGGCATCTCTGGTTAGGTTGGTAATTTGTTGAGATGAAAAGAAATGAGACCATTTCTGTGGCTGTGAGTACACAAGTGAATGCACTATGAAATAATGAGAAGAAAGATTTACTTCCAGCACGATCGGGGAAAGCTTTAGGAAGGAAGAGGCATTTTAGTTAGGTATTGACGGATGGGCAATGTTTGGAAATGCAAAGATGACTCAGGGGTGTTCCAGATGGAAAGAACACTGTGAACAAAGGGGAAGAGGGAAAAGAGTGTGGAGCATACAAGGAGTCACCCATTATTCATTTTTTATTCGTTTTGACTGCGGTGTGGGCTGCAAGGGGAGAGCGTTAGGGAAAAGGAAAGACGGGGATGAATGAGTAAACTATTTGTAAATTCCGTGTTTTATCTAAAGATCATACGCATTATTTGAAAGTAGTACGGCTTTTTTATTTTAAATAATCCCTTCTAGTGGAAGATTCTCAAATTGTTTTCTAGAATTAAAAATTAGCAGAGAAATAAGATAATAATTTAAGTCTCTCCCTCTTACCTCATGTATTTCTCTGTATTTCATGGGGCTTCATAAAATGAGGGAAAATTTTCCCTGTTAAAAAGTGTATGGTCAGGGGATAACATGGTGCTGTAAGAGTTTATCTTTGTGCTGTGTAGAGAGAAAAGCCTCTTAATTTAGGAATATGCATGTGTATTTTATAAGTTTATTTTTAATGGTTACATTTATTTTTTTTAATCTTGAAACAATGTCAGAAACACAGAAAAGCTGAAGTTCAGTATAAAGAACTTTCTCTTAGTTATCGGGAATAAGTTGTTGGCATGACATCCCATCACCCACAAATACCATTACTTATTTCCTAGAATAGCTAAGACTTGCTCCTTCGTAACTACAATATAACAAAAAAAAAGTTAACATCGTACTTCTTTCTAATTCTCAGACTCCGTTCAAGTTCACCAGTTGTCCCAACAACGACTCTTATAGCAAAAGGATCCAGTTCAGATCTGTCATTTTATTGGTTGTCATGCCTCTTCGGTCTCTTTAAATCTGGGAAAGTTCCTCAGTCTTTGATGTGTCTGACCTTAAAACTTCTGAAGACGAAGGCCGGCTGTTGTGCGGACTGGGCCTCACTTTGGGTTTGTCTGATGGTTCCTCTTGCTCAGATTCAGGTCATGTATGTTGGCAGGAATGTTACGCATGTGCTGCTGTGTTCTTTTCATCGTACCCTGTCAAGGTGCACACAGTTTTGACTTGTCCCAGTACTGCTGGTGAGCACGCTGCTTATTTGTTTAAGGTGCTCTCTGGCAGACTCCTTTTTCTTGTTAACAAGCGTTCCGAGATAAGGTGCTTTGTGAGTATGTAAACATCGCCATTACTCATCACACTTTAACTTTAATCTGTTACTCTTGTCATTTGTTTCAGTGCTCAAGTTGTTCCAGATTTCTCTAGTAGAGGTCCCTTGGAGCTGGCTTTGCATTTTTGTGCCATGTCTCCATTAGTCTTTGAGTACTCCCTTTCTGCACAGAATATGTTCCAGGCTCATCTTGTCCCTGCCCTTGCCCCGGAATCAGCCATTTCTCTAAGGAGGCCTTACAGTGGAAAATGGTATTAGAAAGCAAGATCTCGGTGCTAGGTATGGCCATTGCTGTTGGGGTACTGCTGATCTCAGGCCCTGTTTGGATGGAGCTAAGGGGAATATGCAGTTAACTATGTGTGGGTATTGATGGCTGTATAACACCCATTTATATCCATGTCTGTCTGTCTAGAAAACTATGAGTTCACAGTGGTAACTTCAATTGCAGTCAGCGCTGCCGTGCCCATTCTGGTTTTCTGTCTTCCCATATTGGCACTCTCGTTCTCTGACAGTGAGGACCCTGGCTCCCATTATCCTGACCATCAGCCACTGTCCTGTTGCCGCTGCAGCCTCCACCACCACGCGGGTGGCCTCCTCAGCCCACAGGGGCTCCAACACCCTGCCCCTGGGTTCCCTCAGGGCACCCTGCCCTCCCCACCCTGCTCAAGCTCATCCTACCATACCAGGCCACTCCCAACACCTCTGGGTGGACAGCACCCTCCTCGCCCCACCCAGACTTATCTTATCACAGGCTGTCCTTCCCCTCAAGTGGATGCCCTCTCTCCCTGCCTCTGGCTTCATATCCATGCACAGCGCCATTGTTCATAGTCAGCCTGGGCTCTGACAGCCTACAAAAGACCTCCTTGCATTCTGCCCCCGTCCTCGAAATATATATGGAAGAAGAGGAAAACATCTACAGTACCTTACATAAAGGAAGAAAACACTGTTTTCTCTTAGCAAATTGGAAATGTCTGGAGTTAAAAACACATATGACTTTAAAATTTCATCCACAGATTCATTGAGCATAAAATCTTTGAACTCCTGAGTGCCAGGCACTGAGCTAGGCTGCTGGGGTTTAGTGTAGTGAACTGAACCAAATCCCTCCCCTCATGAAGCTGCGTTCTGTGACTCTGGCTATTTAAGCTTAGACAAGTTAGTATTTCTCTATATTGATAATTGATAATTGATAATTTCTCTAATTGATAACCTCTCTAAGCCTGTTTCCTCATATGTCAAATGGAAATAGTAGTAATTTTGCTCACGGGGCGTTGTGAAAATTGAATAATGCATGCAAAATACCTCTCCCAGTGTTAGATGTCATAGTCATGACAGACAGTATACAGATACCTCAGCTGAAACATCATTCATCACTCTTAAAATTATTTTAAAATTTCATTTAATATTGAGGAGAAAACAAGAAATTCCTGGGCAGGAAAGTGATATCTACTCTTTCAATTAGCTTTCCTTTCCTTTAGCATACTTTTATCTAATAGGCACTTTAGACTAAATTGTATGCGTGTGTGTGTGTGTCTGTCCTGTTTCCTGAGTCTTAGAATATAATATAAAAGTGTAAATAAGCAGCCTGACGTTTGTTGGAATGTTTGAATGAGATGACAGTTTAATAGTTGGGTCTTCATGGAGCCTGAGTGACATGATATATTCATATATTTGGAGTATAGTTCATGATAAGATAATTATTCTGCATTATTAGAAGAGGGAACATTTTTATTTTTAATTTTTTTTTTTCAACGTTTATTTATTTTTGGGACAGAGAGAGACAGAGCATGAACGGGGGAGGGGCAGAGAGAGAGGGAGACACAGAATCGGAAACAGGCTCCAGGCTCCGAGCCATCAGCCCAGAGCCCGACGCGGGGCTCGAACTCACGGACTGCGAGATCGTGACCTGGCTGAAGTCGGACGCTTAACCGACTGCGCCACCCAGGCGCCCCGAGGGAACATTTTTTTAAGTTCATTTATTTTTTGAGATAGAGAGAAAGAATGCACATGCATGTAGGGGAGGAGCAGTAAGAGAGGGAGAGAGAGAGAAAATCTCAAGCAGGCTCTGCACTGTCAGTGTGGAGCCCAGTGCAGGGCTCGAACCCACAAACTGCAAGATCGTGACCTGAGCCAAAGTCAGATGCTTAACCGACTGAGCCACTCATCCCTAGAAGAGAAACATTTTGTTGCATGGGAATGTAGTACATTACAAAATGACTTTTTTTGTTTGTTTTTAAGGGAAGGCAATGACTTAATGTTAAAAATACATTTTCTTTTTTTTCCCTGCCGAGTTTTTTAAAAATTTAAATCCAAGTTAGTTAACATATAGTGTAATAATGATTTAAGGAATAGACTTCAGTGATTCATCACTTACATATAATACCCAGTGCTCATCCAACAAGTGCCCTCCTTAATGCCAATAGCCCATGTAGCCCATCCCCCACCCACCATCCTACAAACAGCCCTCAGTTTGTTCTCTGTATTTAAGAATCTCTTATGGTTTGTTTCCCTCTCTCTTTTTATCTTACCTTTGCTTCCGTTCCCCTGTGTTCATCTGTCTTGTTTCTTAAATTCCACATATGAGTGAAATCATATGCCTTTCTCTGACTGACTTACTTCGCTTAGCATAATACCCTTTAGTTCCATATACATTGTTGCAAATGGTAAGGTTTCATTCTTTTTGATCACTGAGTAATATTCTATTGTATATATGTATATGTATATATGTATATATATGTATATATGTATATGTACGTATGTATATATGTATATACATATACACACGTATATATATACACACACATATATACGTGTGTGTGTGTGTGTGTGTGTGTGTGTATATATGTATATATATATACATACCACATCTTCTTTATCCATTCATCAGTTGATAGACATTTGGGCTCTTTCCATACTTTGGCTAGTGTTGATAGTAGTAAAGAACCTCCATACTATTTTCTAGAGTGGCTGCACCAGTTTGCGTTCCCACTGGCAGTGCAAAAGGGTTCCTCCTTCTCTGCATTCTCTCTGATGCAGCTGAGTTTTTAATTTCAGCCATTGTGACAGGCGTGAGGTGGTATCGCATTGTGATCTTGATTTGTATTTCCCTGATGATGAGTGATGTTGAGCATCTTTTCAAGTGTTGGTTGGCCATCTGTAAGTCTTCTTTGAAAAAGTGTCTATTCATGTCTCTTGCCCATTTCTTCACTAGATTATTTGTTTTTTGGGTGGTGAGTCTGATAAGTTCTTTATAAGTTTTGAATACTAATCCTTTATCTGATACGTCATTTGCAAATATCTCTTCCCATTCCATCAGTTGCCTTTTAGTTTTGCTGGTTGTTTCCTTCCCCGTGCAGAAGCTTTTTATCTTGATGAGGTCCCAATAGCTCATTTTTGCTTTTGTTTCCCTTACCTCTGGAGACGTGTTGAGTAAGAAGTTGCTGCAGCCAAGGTCAAGGAGGTTGTTGCTTGCTTTCTCCTTCAGGATTTTGATGGCTTCCTGTCTTAATGTTCCTGTATTTCATCCATGTTGAGTTTATTTTTGTGTATGGTGTAAGAAAGTGGTCCAGGTTCTTTTTTCTGCATGTCGCTGTCCAGTTTTTCCAACACCATTTGCTGAAGAGACTTGTGTTTTTTCCCACTGGATATTCTTACCTGCTTTGCCAAAAATTAGTTGGCCATATGTTTGTGAGTCCATTTCTGGGTTCTCTGTTCTGTTCCATTGACCTATTTGTCCGTTTTTGTGCCACTACCATACTATCTTGATGATTTATAGCTTTCTTTCTAATCTTACTGGTTGCTGGTGTTTGCACCCAAATGGTGATTGCTGCTGAGACTGATACGTCTAGTAATATCTGTATTACTATATTAGTGATGGTATTTAAGTATCTAGAGCATTAACCTCTAAATCTCTAATATTTGTCCAGGAAGCCATGCCTTCTGTCATCAGAGATATAACAAGCCTCTCCAGCGTTTGCTTTAATGTACATGTGGTGCTCTTAATGAGGCAGTATTGAGGGGCAGGCAATCTTGATTTACTTTACAAAATAAAATTAAAATTAATGCTCTGACATTTTGTATTTGTGTGGCTTGTCATTTAATGTTAGGAGTAACTGTTATTTAAACCTGTGGTATAATAGTAAGAAGAAGAACTCTAGGAATGCTGAAATGCAAACCCCTGTAACTACTGTTAATGGCTTGGTGAAATTTTACCCACTCCCTAATTTCATACGGGGTACTTTGATAAAGGTAAAGGCCCACACTTAACAATGAGCATATTAGAAAACTGTGACAGGATCAGCTAATTGAGTGATTGAGCAGTTAATTTAGTTTTAGCCTGTGTGGCCAGCTAGCAGAAGACAACTCATTCAGAGGCAGAAGTGGGTTAACTGGAAGAAGGCCTATGAGTAGATGGTAAAGAGGTAAAGCGGGCAGGGAAGAGGAGATAGTCTGTAGAGCCCTAGAGGAGAGCTCAGGGCAGAAGAGAAGCTCTTGAATACAAAGCACTAGGAGTATTAGGCAAGGCAGTAGGCTGAGAAGACAGCCCTTTCGTTGGCAGTGAACCTTGAGGGGAAATGGGAAGGCCATAGGATGTAATAACGTGCTTTTCTAATGTGGAACACATGCTATTGCCAAAATGTTCTATAATTCTACATCGAAGACGAATGAGGAAAGGAAAAAGGGGATAGATAGGGGCAACAGACACAGGTAAATAAGGAGGGAACTGGTCAGCCAAGAGGTGAATTGAGGGTGTGGAGTAGAAAGTGGAAAGGGAGAGCAGTAGAGAAGGAAAGAAATAGAAGAGAAAGGACAGGATGAAAAAGAGAATCGTACCTTTCTAGATTTGTAGACTTTAGAATTATTTGGAATTGTCCATTTGAGATACTAGCTGTGATTTATATTTCTTTGGGGGTTTTTTTGTCAGATTTTTAATAAGTATATTTGCTGAGAACTAGGAAGAGTTTTCCTCTAAAGTTTCATGATTTGTTTTTGTTTTTCAGCAGAGGAACCACAGCAGCCTGACCTAGGGATATTATTCTGTGGGTTATATTCGTTAGCAAGAGAACATTAGCTTTATAGCAGAAGAAATGAATCAAGACAAAGGCCAAACTGAAGATTTCCGTTCCTTTGCTAAACTCTGTCGTCAAGTGTGGCCATTAGCTTTTATCATTTAAACATTTGTCATCTTCTGTGTTTTAAGCACTAATCTAAATGTCAGAGATAAAAGGAGGCATAGGACATTGTTCCTGCCTTCAAGGATCAGGCTGGTTAATGGGAAAGACAAGTGATGGGTACATATAAAGTGTTTTGGCAGCATGGAGAGGGAGCTCTGCGAAAGAATTGTGCCTGTAGAGGTAAAGAGGGGTTTCCAGAAAGTGATCTTGTGCCCCTGTTTGTGAATGTGAAGGTTAGGTGGAGCCTTGCTGGCAGAAGGCTAGATTGCACGCATTTGGACACTAGGGGACCCTTTAATGTAGTGAGACCATAAAATGCAGGGGCAGGAGGGGGATGAAAAATGAAGCTGAAAGAGGATGTTGAGGCCAGATTCTGAAAGATTGCTGGTGAAGGAGTTGGATGTTTTCCCTTGGGGTGTGATAACACAGGATAGTGCTGGTGGTACATAGGTGGGCAAACAAATCAGTGAGACGGAGAAGGTGATTCAGAAACAACCTCCAGAACATATCACTATCGTTAAAGGTAGTCCTTTAGGTCATCGGGAGAGACCGCAGTGGTGCTGGAACAAGTTGAGAAGGACAGTTTAGTTTGAGAATCTTTGAGAAGGACAGTTCAGTTACTTGTTTGAGAAAATAACTTATGCGAGCATTTATGTTAAGAATCTCAGATTTAAGGGGCACCTGGTGGCTCAGTCAGTTAAGAGTCCAACTGTTGATTTCGGCTCAGGTCATGATCTCCTGGTTTGTAAGTTGGATCCCTGCGTCAGGCTCCGCGCACTGACTGACAGTGCTGAGCCTGCTTGGGATTTCTCTCCCTCTCTCTCTGCCCCTCCCCCACTTGTGCTTGCCGTGTGTGTGTGTGTGTGTGTGTGTGTGTGTGTGTGTGTGTGTGTGTGTCTCTCTCTCTCAAAATAAATAGACTTAGAAAAAATATTTTAAAAAATAAAGAATACCAGATAAGAAAAAAAGAATATCAGGGGCACCTGGGTGGCTCAGTTGGTTAGGCGACCGACTTTGGCTCAGGTCATGATCTCACAGTTCGTGAGTTCGGCCCCGCGTCAGTCTCCGTGCTAACAGCTCAGAGCCTGGAGCCTCCTTCGGATTCTGTGTCTACCCCTCTCTCTACCCCTCCCCTGCTCACGCTCTGTATCTCTCTGTCTCTCAATAATAAATGAACGTTAAAAAATTTTTTAAAAAAATAGAATATCAGATTTAGAGAAACTCTGGCTTCATAACAAAATAGAATCTGATGTTTCAGGCCATTTTTCTTACCCTGAAACTTTTTTTTGTAGCATCTGCAGAAAAAGAGGCAATCAAGGGTACATACTCCAAAGTGCTTGATGCTTATGGACTCTTAGGTGTTTTACGATTAAATCTTGGTAAGTTTATTTTTCAATATAATTAATCTTTTTCATTTCTTTGTTTTAATTTTAAGGATTTGAGGGAGACTGTTTATCATTTCAGACTCCATATGTGAGCTGAAAGTGTGGTAACATCTTTTAAATCCTAATTATGCTAATCTTGGGGAAATGTTTGTTGACTGAAAGGTATGCTACATACTCAAGCTCTCGTGATTTTAAGTTCCAGAGACATTATTCTGTGTGAACATTTGAAGGATTGGTATCAGTGGTCAAAAGAGAAAATCAGGGCATCGCCCTTTTTCTTTGTTTCAGTGCTTTCGGAAACGATGTTTTAGTGAGAACTGCACTGATTACCCTGGTTTATACTGGAAAGGACATCTGCTTTGTAGTTAAAAGGTCTCAGCTTGAATCTGTCTCTGCCACTTAATGTCACCGTGGGCTGCAGAGTAACCTTTGGGATTGCCCGTTTGTCTGTAACCGTATGGCTGGAAGTGTGGCCCAAGACCCGGTGCCAGTCCGTGAGCCATTTCGCTATTGGTCTGTGATGAGATAAGGAAGCTTGTAACATCATGCAGATCAACACATGGCTTCCTTCGTTGATAAAGTCCTACTATGAGAAAAAAGGTCCGCTAAACTAAACAGTGACTTTGGCGAGGTAATTGATTTTCATTTCACAAGCGTCTTCTCTCACTGTGACAGGTTATGGGCCATACTCTGAAGCGTACTGGGCTATAAAGTGGAGGTTTGCCACTTGTTATGCATCTATCACACGTAAAGCCCTGTGCCAGGTGCTTAACTAATACTGTCTTAGGTACTCCTCACAGTCCAGTGAGATTCATTTTAGTGCTGGTTTATAAGGGAGCAGATCTCAGGTCGGGTTATGTTCACACCCTGAAGTTGGGTTGGATTATAAGTAGCGGGGCCAGGAGCCAGGGCCACCTCTGCCTCGTCACAGCCCACGCTCTAGGTACACCGCTGCTGAATTTCGCCTTCATACTCATCTCGAAGGATTTTGTCAAAATTAGCGAAAAGTCTCTATGAAAGTTTTTGTAAACCAAATTGCTTTATAAACTGTTACCAGGGGCTTTCTGCCCACATAGCAGCAGCAGCAGCTCCCGTTTATATAGCTTTTTTTTTTTTTTTTCCAGCTGTGCTGTTTATTTACAAAGACCTCTCACATTTATATTCTTGTCTGGATTTCCTCACAGTCATAAAGGAAAGATGGGGAGCATAACATATATTTTTTTATTTGACAAATTTTGTATATCCTCAGATTAAGTAGAGGAACATTTCATGAATGTGAGATTATTCTGTTAGTGTTTAAATACACATTTAAATATACAAAATATAAATACAAAAATATAAATATAAATTTATAAAAGATATAATTTATATATGTTTAAATATAATAGCTTCATTATATTAAATGTGCTCAAGCAAGGATTTTTTTTTCAAGTCTTGCCAAAATGCAGTTGTAAACATAAACATGCCCGTGTCAATTTAAAATAACCGTGCTGTTGGATTTAAAAAGTTAGAAACGTGACAAGAAAGTTGGAAGAAACTTTGAATAGCTTGAGAAATACTGAGACTTTTCATCCAACTAATTCTTTGGTTTTTGCAGGTGATACTATGTTACATTATCTGGTCCTAGTCACTGGATGTATGTCTGTTGGAAAAATTCAAGAATCGGAGGTTTTCCGAGTTACTTCCACCGAATTTATATCACTACGAATTGATTCTTCAGATGAGGATCGCATTTCAGAAGTGCGAAAAGTTTTGAATTCGGGAAACTTTTATTTTGCGTGGTCTGCATCTGGAGTCAGTTTAGATCTGAGTCTTAACGCACATCGTAGCATGCAAGAACACACGACCGATAATAGATTTTTCTGGTGAGTTCGTGTTACATTTTTCCCCTTTGTAATCACGCGCTTGCTGTGCAGGAGTTTGGTGGTTTGGGTTATAGTGTGTTCAGCAGTAATTTCCAGAGATAGCAGGGATGGGCATTGCTGATGGGGCACACCTCTCTTTCCTGCTCCAGAATCCTCAGCCGAGCAGCACAGGCATCCAGTGTCGTTTTGTCGAAGCTCTCATGTGACACGAGACCCATTTGCTCTCCCTGATCCAGACTGACCTTTCATTTCCAAAATATATTCAAGATGTTTATTTTAAGATTAAGAATGAATTAGTTGTAGTAGAAGTGTGTTGCTAATACTTAACCGCTGTTAGTTTTGAGATCTTTCCTCTGGCAGGACTGTTTTCCTAAGACAGCATCCCATTATTTTTAATTGAAAGATTATAGGTAGATAATCTTGGTTCAAGAGCAAGCGACTATGAAGAAGTGGTATACTAGGATAACACTGAGTACTATAATAAAATAAGACTTAAGTAGGTAACTATTTCATGTTTATGCATTAATGTGCTTTGTTCGAAGTGTGCACAAAGGGGGTGAGCACACGTGACTATAATCAGTACTGCTTTATTGGAGGAGGCCACATTTCTAGTGTAGAGGTTCCCTTGTCCACAGCCAGCATGGATGTTGACTTTTTTCCTTAACATCATGTACCAATTATATTTCATTATGAATACAGATGTTATAAGGCCAAAGTCCATGACTCTGTGCTCTTGGGTCTCCCTTGGTAGTTCAGATTCAAGGTGTTCCTCCTGTATATTTTCTCTCCTCCCCCCACCCCACCCCCCATTTCCACCATTTACTTGTATGGTCCTTGAGTAGCGTGTTCAAGTCTGACCCATCTGCCCTGGCTGGCAGAAAGCTCAAAGCCAACAACAACCTTAGGATAGGTTTATCTATTTCATCTATTTTGTAGCTAACATGAAAGTTTTTTGGCCCAGCATAGTAGCGTGGAGGAGAAGCAGGGCAGAATGAAAAAAGACTCTAGTGCACTGTAGTCAGAGACTTGGAGCCTCACAAAGGAGGAGATGGTGGAGGGGTGGGGAAAGAAGAGTTAATAGGGCAGATGAGTGGCACAGAGTCCCTATCAGCCCTATACTTCTTCTGATGGAAGAGACATTGAAGTTCCTAACGATGATAGCAGCTGGGCTGGGCAGCTCTCCTTACTTTTTTACCCCCCACCCTGCTCATTCTTAACCCCAAAATCCTTAGATTAAGAGATAAAAGTTTTCCTGCTATAATTAGAAGTTTAAGCAGGTGCAGATGTATTGGTTCAATGATCAGCAATTAAGCACATTTGCTAAGTTTAGCCAGTGGGAATAATTTATTTGCCATTTCGTTCAATTAAGGTTGAAGGTGGGGACAAGTTTAGATAACAGATTGAGGGAGTTTGTCTAGTGGAAGTCAGGTTGAACAAAGGGGAGACTAAAACACCAAAGATGAGTTTTGGTCACTTAACGCTTTCTACATTTTGCTAAGGACTGGGATTCTTTTTTTTTTTTTTTTTTTTTTTTATCGTTTATTATTTTTGAAAGAGAGTGTGTGTGTCTGAGAGCAAGCAGGAAAGGGGCAGAGAGAGAGGGAGACACAGAATCGGAAGCAGGCTCCAGGCTCTGAGTGCTCAGGACAGAGCCCAACGCGGGGCTCGAACTCACAGACTGCGAGATCATGACCTGAGCTGTAGTCGGCCGCCCAACCAACTGAGCCACCCAGGCGCCCCAGGACTGGGATTCTTGAGCTTCCCTTCAAACAGAAATATGAAAGTTTTATGCATTTATTATGCATACTCTTGTAGCTTAGTAGAAATATTTTCCAGGATACAGCCAAGTAAGTTTTTGTTGTCAGAGTCACAAATGCCTATTATGAAAACCCAAGTTGTTTTACTCCATTGGAGATTTGAAGCTGATGCCAGTTGAGAGTTGTTTATAAATTTCAATAGAATTAAAGCAGCAACACATTGGCAACAAAGGAAAATGAAAACTGATGGCAGACAGAGAAACTCTTATCTGAACAAACGCACAGGCTCCCGCTTCCATTTAAATGGGGACAAGTAAGTTTCGTATACCTCTGCCATGACATGGGACTCGCTATGGCGTCTGGACATACTGGGTCACGGTCAGTTTGAATTTCGCCTCAGATGAGCGTAGGTAACAGTGAAAGTTTGGAAGCTTAAGTCGTATTTTGAAAATATGTAATGGCTGCTGGATTCAGTGTTCGTCCAATAGTGATCTCACCACTCATTCACATTCCAGTACACTTTCTTGAATGGATGGTTTACCAGAACTGCACGTGACCACCAACGTCTGTTTTATCTCTACCACAGCCACACCCTGCGGGGGAAGAGGGCTGGGCTACTACTGGTCTAGTAGTATTGCTGTGTATTTATGATTAAGGCAGCAAGATACTGCAGAGCACTAAAGAAGAAAAATCTCTACTTAAAACAGAAGAGTTTTAAAACTCAGAGAACCAGACTTCAATATTTTTTTAAATGTAATCTTAAAATTTTATTTACTTTTTAAATTTTTTTTTATTTTAGAGTGAGATCACACCAGCGGGGGAGAGGGGCAGAGGAAGAGGGAGAAAGGAAATAGACAACCTCCAGCAGGCTCCATGCTCAGCACAGAGCCTGACCTGGGGCTCGATCCCATGACCCTGGGTTCATGACCCAAGCCAAAGTCAAGAGTCAGACATTCAACCGACTGAGCCACCCAGGCACCCTGAACCAGGCTTCAGTATTAGAGAAAATTCACTTTTATAAGACACCTTGTTATCTGAAAAGACCCAAGTTTTTCTGCACAACATTATACTTTCCTTGGTCAGAGGTTGGTTGGGAGATTCCGATGCATTCTTTGGAGGAGCAAGGCTCCAGTAGAGAACCCAGATGAGGCAGTCTGTGGGATGAGAAGGTGGCCAGCCGGGCAGCATTGCAGCCCGTATCCCTGATTTAGCCATAGCGACTCTGCTTTGCTGTTTCCTAATCATTTGGCTTCTGTGTAAGTACACAGAATAAAACTTTTTGCCCTGAAAAAAATTGAAAACCAGGCCCCCTCTGTTCCATAGAATGCTAAACTCCTTGGAGTAATGGAAAACTCTAGACATGTATTAATATGGTAGCTACTAGTTCAGTTGGCTATTTAAATTAAAATTAATTAAAATAGAGCCTTATTAAAGTTGAGCCTTAAGAGTAAAGCTTTATAAAGTGGGATGGGGATATGCGTATGAAATCCTTTTTTTGGAAAAGTTAGGTTATATATACATTATGTAAAAAGACAGCAGAATAGGGCACAGCTACTAAAAACATAAAAGATCTGCTTCTTTTCTACGGACCATAGATCACATACCAGAGGATCGCATTTATTGCCTCATCTGATTCCTAGCACGGTAAATGTAAACGAACTGGTTTATTTGTAGGGCCTCTTAATTGAATAGCATTACATCAATGCTTCAGGAGCACTGCTTTATTGAAGCTTATACCGTGTTAGCTGGCACTCAGTGAGCTAATGAGTTCTTCCTTTCCTGTTAGGAATCAGTCTTTGCACTTGCACCTCAAGCACTACGGCGTGAATTGCGATGACTGGCTATTACGCCTCATGTGTGGGGGAGTAGAAATCAGAACAATCTATGCTGCTCATAAGCAGGCCAAGGCTTGCCTCATTTCCAGACTCAGCTGTGAACGAGCTGGGACCAGGTTCAATGTCCGGGGAACAAATGATGACGGCCACGTTGCTAATTTTGTAGAAACAGAACAGGTACGTAGTGTTTTATATTGCTTCGTGCGTGTATTAGATGCGAGGGCCAGAAACTAATAGAACCACAGTTTTTGATCTGATTCAGAACTCATTTTCACATCTGTAATGCCATTTCGGGGTGGTTCTTGGCTCCCTTCTGGCCTGAAAAAAGGCTTCCCTGAAACAGACTTATTTATAAACAAACTTAGGTGTGGCTCTTCAAATGAGTAACGAGGGGTTTACTAACTAGCATGACATTGTCGGCGCGGTACAGTTTGGTATTAAATTTTAAAAATCCTCAATGGTAGAGCTAGACAACTTAATAGAAGTGGTTTGTGTGTGTGTATGAAATGAAATCAAACCCAGCTCTTTTAAAGGTAGATATGGATATCATCTAAAATGAAAACTTATGACATTTTCAGCTAGAAAGACAAATACCATCTGATTTCACTCATGGGGAATTTAAACAAAACGAACAAAAGAAACACACCAAAAAAAGACTCTTAAAGACAGAGAACAAACTGGTGGTTGCCAGTGGGGAGGTGAAGGAAGGGGTGGATGAAATAGATAAATGAGGTTAAGGGCTTCTCTTGAAGAGCACTGAGAAATCATCATTGAATCACTACATTGTATGCCTGAAACTAATACGACACTGTGTGCTAACTATACTTGAATTTAAAACAAGTTAAAAAAGAATTATGACACTTTTGGCTCAAAACTGTATAATTGTAAATTCAGGCCACACCCCCCAGCCCAACTCAGTTCTTCAAATTAGTTTTTGAAAAATACTGACAACTAAAGAAAAAAAATTAAATATAAAGGTATGTGTGTAAAATATTGAGATTTAGAAGGAATTCCTTTTTAAGACTTGTGCTTCTTGTGCTTATGTTTTTACTATTTTTTTGGTTAATATACAGAAAAACTATCACTCAATAGAAGAAAGCCAAACTTCCTTAGTAGCCTCTCCCGGATATTTTGTTAGGACAGTTGTGCGGGAGAGATTGGTCGTAAGATATAACTCGCATGCGACAGATAGTAGTAAATTTGTCTTTGTGATGTAGAGGTAATACCTTTGTGGAAATGTTTCATCTGTTATTTTTCTCTGTAGGTTGTGTACTTAGATGACTCTGTTTCTTCTTTCATCCAAATCCGGGGGTCTGTTCCATTGTTCTGGGAGCAACCAGGGTTGCAGGTATCTGTTTAACATTGTTTTGTTTTTTTCTCTTGAATATTTTCCATATTTTCTAAGCTCTCAGGATAGTTCATTAGTTCCTTGGATAGTTCTGTTATTCAGTCTAGTAATATTAGCTAGATTCACAAATTAGGGTCTAAATGCACGAGTTCCTGGAATTGTCTTAGATGCTTTTCCTTTAATGTTCTTTCAAATGTCCATAGAAATTCGGGGCGCCTGGGTGGTGCAGTCGGTTAAGTGTCCGACTTCAGCCAGGTCACGATCTCGCGGTCTGTGAGTTCGAGCCCCACGTCAGGCTCTGGGCTGATGGCTCAGGGCCTGGAGCCTGTTTCCGATTCTGTGTCTCCCTCTCTCTCTGCCCCTCCCCCGTTCATGCTCTGTCTCTCTCTGTCCCAAAAATAAATAAACGTTGAAAAAAAAAAAATTAAAAAAAAAAAAAAAAGAAAAAGAAATTCAACTGCTGTATTTAATATTACAATTTTAATGTTTCCATAACACACTGATATTCATGGTGTTTCATATTTACTATCTCAGTATCCTTAATATATAGCAGTTTAGTCTCTTTAGGTAGAAGAATGTAGCAGTTAAAAAAAAGCTTCTGAAACCAGACTTCTCCATTTGCATCCTTACTCTGCCATTACTAGCTGTGTGATCTTGGACAAGTGGTTTAACTCCTCTGTGTCTCAGTTTGCTTATCTATAAAATGGGAATAATAATAGTAGTAGTTCCTATTCATAGGGTTGTAAGGATAAAATGAAAAGTACTAAGACAATGCCTAGCACCCATGGGCAGCACTGTGTAAGGGTTAGCCACTGTTATCAATAATACATCCGCTACTGAAATTTTACTTTGTAATTTATAGGGACCTGTCATCTTTAATACGTTCTCTGGTTTGCTTTCTGATTTTTTTTTAAAACTTTGTTGATACAGGGATGCCTGGGTTTAAGCATCCGACTTTCGCTCAGGTCGTGATCTCATGGTTCCTGGGTTCAAGGCTCAGTCAGTTAAGCATCTGTCTTCAGCTTGGGTCACGATCTCACGGTTCATGGGTTCGAGCCTCACATCTGGCTCTGCACTGACTATGTGGGGCCTGCTTCAGATTCTCTGTCTCCCTCTCTCTCTGCCCCTCCCCCCACTCAAAAATAAATAAACATTAAAAAAATTTAAAAAATAAACTTTGTTGACATAAATATCTAATACTTAAAATATAAGATTCTTTCATGTAAGTTCATAATTTTAGATTACCCATAATAATGTGATTTTGCATTTTATTTTTATTCAGAAATCTTTAGTCCTTAAAGTATAAGTTATTTTCATTTTAGGCTTCTAGTATGTATTATCTACTAAGTTAAAAAACAGTTTTTTAATTTTTTTTTTTTTTTTTTTTTTTTTTTTTTTTTTTTTTTTTTGAGAGAAAGACAGAGACAGAATGTGAGCAGGGGAGGGGCAGAGAGAGAGAGGGAGACACAGAATCCGAAGCAGACTCCAGGCTCTGAGCTGTTAGCACAGAGCCCAACACGGGGCCGGGCCGGAACTCACAAACCATGAGATCATGACCTGATTTGAGGTCGGCTGCTTAACTGACTGAGCCACCCAGGCGCCCCTTTAGCCTATAGTATTTAGAAAATGGACAGAAAAAAAATCTTGCCTCCTTTTAGTTCACAGCTGGATCTCTTACATTTTAGGCTGGCTGTGGTAGAGAAAGACTGCAGACCATTTCAACCTTTGCGGTACCTCACTTTATGTAAGACAGGCCAAGAATTAACAAGGGTTAAAAGCGGTTACAATTCTTGAGTTCTTGTCAAGAATTTTTGCTTCTGCGGGTTTTCTCTTTGGCATGTAGGGATAACTTAAGTAGATCTGTCTCTCTCCAAGTCTCTTTTGGGAAAGAACACCAACCCTACTCCACTTCTCCTAAGCCTGTGTGATCAGAGAAGGGTGTTTGGAATATTTGCTTGAAGAACATTCTGAAAGTGTTGTTTTGATGCAAGTTGAATGCTTTTGCTTTAGAGATAGGCTACTGTAAGAAATGGTAATAACCTCTGTTATGCTGCTTTCTGTGATATTTTATTAGAAGCTCAGGATTACAGTATTTGATTATTCAATATGGTTGGATCTTGAGTAGTTAACATTGAGGGGTCCTCCTTGGGTGAGGTTACCCTCCTCCCTCCTTCTGTGTTCTGTGGCTGGCCCAAACAGTCTGTCTGGCCAATGTCCTATTGTTTATGGGCTGAAAACTACAGATTTTTAAATCATGCATTTCTTGATAGTAATTTTTAAGACATGGAGATAGTCCAACAGCTTTGCTAAATTGTCACGGAGCTGGCCTATTGTTGTCTTGGGTGAGGATCGACCAAGTGGTTCTCAATTATTTAGCTTAGTAGTTTTTTGTTTTTTTTTTTCATTTTTTTTTTTCAACGTTTTTTATTTATTTTTGGGACAGAGAGAGACAGAGCATGAACGGGGGAGGGGCAGAGAGAGAGGGAGACACAGAATCGGAAACAGGCTCCAGGCTCTGAGCCATCAGCCCAGAGCCCGATGCGGGGCTCGAACTCACGGACCACGAGATCGTGACCTGGCTGAAGTCGGACGCTTAACCGACTGCGCCACCCAGGTGCCCCAGCTTAGTAGTTTTTAAAATCAGCCTTTCTTTGAACAGAAATGGATTAGTTTCGTTAAGTATCCTTTATAGAAAAACATTTTCCCTATCATTCTAAAAGTAGGTAATATAGGAATGAAAATATTGAATTGATTAAAAAAACTGAAAGATAGATATTTATTTTTAAAAATAAAAATATGAAGTCCCCAAATTTATTTTCCTTTAGAAGACAAACAAGGACTTTTGACAGAGTAGTTGGAAGTGCTTATTAGGTATCCTGTGTATTCTCAGGACTGGAATTAATTTTAAACTTTTTTTTTTTTTTTTTTAAAGTTCATTGAGAGAGAAAGAGAGAGAGAGAGAGTGCATGCACACGCGCAAGTGGTAGAGGGGTAGAGGGAGAGGGAGAGAGAGAATCCCAGGCAGGCTCCACGCTGTCAGCACAGAGCCCAGCACAAGGCTCGATCTCAGGAACTGTGAGATCATGACCTGAGCCAAAATCAAGAGTTGGAGACTTAACTGACTGAGCCCCCAGGCACCCAGGACTGGAATTAATTTTAGGGTTCCTTGATGTTAGTGTTGCCTCGTGAGATGTCTCACTTCAGAAGGCCTGGACAGAGAGGATGCCTAGGCACTTGTCCCTTGGCTTGTCTCTTATCCTCCACAGTTAATTCCTCTGAGGTTTTTTTAATTATAAGATTTTAAGGAATCATCTGAGGTTATTTTAAAATACAGATTCATGGCCTCAACTTCACATCAGCTGAAATAGAATCTCTTGGAATGGGGCCAGAAATCTGTATTTGTAACCAAGTTCCTTACCATTCAAATTTGAGAACTTCTGTGTACCTGATCCCATTCTGTTGACCTTGAAGCATCTTCAACCCCATGTGCTCCAACAGCCAGTCCTGAACCAGCGAAGGTAACCCTTCACACTTAGCCCCAGCATTCACCTAGGTACTGGGGCTCTCCCTTTCTTTCTGTTTCCACTCTTACCATCCATCCCAGTTAGGGTCCTCCGGATTTCTTCCTGCCTGGAAGATTCTCACAGCTTTCTAACTGGTAGTTTTTCCCACTTTTGATACATTCTATTCATCAGATCTACCAGACACCCTTTTCTTCAGGATCTGCCTTCCTCTGCCTATCCAACTTCGTGCCTTGCTGTTTTCTAACAGGTATCCTCTGCCCCCCAAATTAAGGTGTTTCCTTCAGTATGGCCAACTCAGATCTCATTGAGTGGATTCAGTTACTCCTCCACACTGATCTGTTCCTTAAATACTTAAGTCCCTCCAATGTATATTATTTTATACTGGGCATGCACTGTCGTGTACTGTGAGAGATTCGAAGATTATATTGGTGCTTCAGAGAGCGCTTACAATCTGGGGAGTCAGGCCTTTTGTGGAAAAGGCAAATGTCAATACGAATCAGTTTGAGGAATTAGAAGAGTTGCCATAATGTGCTACATGGGTAAGAATGATATGTTAAGGGGTGGCAACTCATTCATTTTACTTATGACTTCCTTTCTCTGAAGTTATTTCACATATACACTTCATACTGTTACTCTGACATTATGTTGTAGCTTACCTTGGTCTTAGAAGATGGCAAGCATCATCAGATCTATGTCTAGGGTAGCGTTGCACACTCAATTCTTGGTTGAATTGAAGTCTTAGAAATATGTGAACATGAAGCAATAATATTGATGGAAAATGATGCTCCATACCACCCGGTTAAATGGTTGTTAAAAATGATCTCTGGTACAACTTTTTATAAATTTATGATTGCTTAAAGCCTTAAAACTTTCTAGAGTACTACTTTCATGACAATTGATGTAAGAGCTCCTTGACTATAGAATTTTTTTAGGCAGTTGTCTTAAAGGCTAACTGAGTGATAAAACCAGTCAAGTTGACCCAGCATATTACCCTAAGAGTTATGATATATAACTGGTTATATAATATGTGTTGAAGAGCAGGACAGTGGGGGAAAAAGCACAGCCATTGCTTGAAAAACAGAACTTCCATTCTTTTTTTTTTTTTTTTTTTTTTTTTACCTTCTTGACAGTTGGCCATACTGTTCAAGATAAATATTAATCAGTAAGCACAGTGCAAAGTCTTGGACTTTTATAGAGGTATAGGCAATTACCTGAGAAAACTCCAAAGAAAAGGTATTGACTTCTGCTGAGTTTCCTTCAGTCTAGAATGCTTAATGTCACACAAAATTTTTAAATTTTGTAAAGACTATTAAGCACTATAAAGTGAAATTGAATATAGATGTGACATTAGGCTAATCACTTTCTTATTGAAAGGAAGAAACATTAAACAGAGAATACTGATTATCAGGAGAGTTACTGGACTGTCTCACTTACCAGGACAGAAGCATGTTTAATGAATCATAATACTGTTAATTTTCGAATTGGATGAGCATGTTAGAGCTTATTTTCTGATTTTATGTGTCGAACTGTATGACTGATTTGGTAGCCCTCTTCTCAGGCCCGCCTTAAAGTCACTGTGTTCAGATCAGGGAGAATGAATTCTGGGGAAACTTTGATCCCAAGACCTCAGGGGCAAGTGTTGCAAAGTGAAGTTCAGGGAAATAATCTGGTATCACCGTTATATTTCTTCTTGGCATTTCTTTCTCTCTTTCTTTCTTTCTTTCTTTCTTTTTCTTTCTCTTTCTTTCTTTCTTTCTTGGCATTTCTTTCTTTCTTTCTCTTTCTTTCTTTCTTGGCCTTTCTTTCTTTCTTTCTTTCTTTCTTTCCTTCTTTCCTTCCTTCCTTCCTTCCTTCCTTCCTTTCTTTCTTTTTCTTTTTTTCAAAATATTTATTTTGAGAGAGAGAGAGAGAAAGAGGGAGAGGAAGCGGCCGCGAGAGAGGTGGGAAGAGAGAATCCCAAGTGGACTCCATGTTGTCAGCACAGAGCCCCGGACGGCTTGCTCTCAGGAACCATGAGATCATGACCTGAGCGGAGATCATGAGTCTGGCGCTTAACTGGACTGAGCCACCCAGGCGCCCCTCTTATTTCTTTCTTAATTTTGTCTCATCTTTCTGCTACTCTCCTATGTGAGAAAAGAAAAACTGTAACAAAACAGAAAGGTAGATATTTTCCATCTTGTTCAATTCTCTTCGCCCATGTTTTCTGATTCTATGTGTGTGACTGTGAGATTGACTTAGAAAGTCTGTTTTCCAGAAACAGTGTTTTGAATTGGTTGGATCTTTGGATGAAAGAGGAGTGAATAGAGCATTTAGCGTAACAAAGAAAAAATATGTGGACCTTGTACTTGTAGGCAGCTTGGAAGAGTAGGAATCAAGTTCAGGGGATCTAAATCCTCATGTGAATCTTTTTTGCAATTAGTTCTGTTGACCTAAGGGGGCAGGTTATTTCACTAGTCTGCATTTCAGTTTTTTTATCGCCCAAGTGGCAGTACTGTGTTCACTTACACAGGACGTGTAGTTTGAGCTTAAAACAAGGTAATGTATATGAAAGACCCCTTAGAAGTATCTTTCATAAGTAAAAATTCCTGTTAGTTGATGAGTTTTCATAATGGTGTCTTATAACTTCTGTCCTTTTTTTACGAGGTCATGTTTTTAAAAATAAAGGGAAAGGAAACCCATTGAACTTGTTTTTCTTTTAAACCATAATATGAATGAACATCAATTATCCAATGTAGTATTGTGTGTTCAGCAAATGAATTATCACATGTTATAAACAATGGTATTTCTTTTGTCTCCATGTCAGCTTTTGGTATGATTACATGTATTTCTCTCGCTGTAGGTGGGATCTCATCGTGTTCGTATGTCAAGGGGATTTGAAGCCAATGCACCTGCTTTTGACAGGTAAGACTGATTATTTTTACCTAATGCTCTCAGTTTTGGTATCGTTAAGCAGCGAACTAGTTATTGTATTTACCGATTCATTTCTGCTTGTTTTGGCCCTAAGTAAAATTTCTTCTGACTTCTAATTTAATCAGAAGAAGGTGATACCTAGTATTATGACTTTGGGGGTTGGTAGCACTAGGTTGTGGGTCTTCATCTCTTGGTCTGAAAACAACCTATTTGGATATGCTGTCTAATAAGGTAGCCACTAGCCTCATATAGCTACTGAGCACTTAAAACGTGACTGGTCCAAGTTGAGATGTACTGTAAGTGTAACATGTACGCTGGATGTCAGAGAGTTAGTGCAAAATAAAAGGTAAAATATCTTATTAATATTTGTTTTATAGTACATGTTGAAATGATATTTTGACTGTATTGGGTTAAATAAAATATAGAAATTCGTTTCATTGTTTATTTTTGCTTTTCTTAATGTACCGTCTAGAAAATTTAAAATTATATCTGTGGCTCATGTTACATTTCCTTAGGAACGCATTGCTCTGTAACCCCTGGAATGGTTAGAAGCTGGAGAGAAAGAAACAAAAAAAACACCTCCTATTTGCGGCCTATTTTTCTTAAGACTAGAATGGTTAGGGAGGTCTCTCTAATGCCCACGGAGCATGCTTTGTCCTCACATGAGGAGCAGCCCTCTGCCCTAGCTGCCCTCCCAAGCTGGGTGGCCTGCG
The DNA here is from genome assembly GCF_022837055.1 of Prionailurus viverrinus. Lineage (NCBI taxonomy): Eukaryota > Metazoa > Chordata > Mammalia > Carnivora > Felidae > Prionailurus > Prionailurus viverrinus. The sequence goes on along the minus strand of NC_062569.1, from coordinate 147,401,242 downwards.
TTCTCCGAGCTTGTCTGGCACCAGCCTCCCAGAGGCGAGAGGGGGCTGGGCGGGTCCGGCAGCCCCGGCACAGACGGAAGTCTCAGCTTTGAGGAGTCAGCGAGGAAAGGGCCTTACCTGAAGCTTCATAAATTCAGAGTTTTGAGAGGAACAGATTTGTGGAATGAATCTATCCAGTGTTGCCAGTTGTAGAGGTGTAGAATACTGCCCTGTAGGTTCTGTTTAATGGGTTTCTGTTTGTTGGGGGAAAAATTCCGACTACCACTTGACACATACTTCTTCCTTTCTTTTCTTCAACAGGCATTTTAGAACGCTTAAAAACTTATATGGTAAACAAATAATAGTGAATTTGCTTGGATCTAAGGAAGGTGAACATATGCTAAGTAAGGCTTTCCAGGTAGGCATGATCAGCTTTTCTTCTGTTCCATGCACACCTAGAATGATACTAAAAAATTAGGTAGTGCAATAATGAACTTACTTCCTAGGAAAAGGTTGGGTACCTGTTGGAACCATTAACTCTTTGGGCTACCAAGAAGCAGTTTTGTGTAATGTTGCTGACATTAGGATTAGGGAAAGCCTCCAAAGCAGTTGACTCTGTTTTCTGAAATGTTACTTATTTATCTTGTGGAAAAGCAGAAGAATGTCTTCCCCTCTGAAAAGTGTTCCTCTGTCACTGGTAAAAAGACACCGGACGGTTTCCTTCTCCATCCACGCATTGCCTCTGCCCGTTTCCTAGAAACCATAGTCATGGCTTGAAACCTATGATACGGTGAATACTGCACGTAAGACCATCCCTTCTCGTACCGATGAGAGAAAACTCGAGAACTGCGAGTAAAGATGAACCCAAATGATATATGCCCAACTTCTAAAGAAAAAGTATTCTTCATCAATGCTTATTATTAAAGCAACAATGAATTAATAGCAATGATGGTGTTCCATAAGATGATAAGCCTAAATTAAACAAAACAGAACATTTTCTGAAGTTCAGTCTAATGAAGTCCGGAAAGTAACTTGTTTGACTGTTTTGTGTGACACTTGTGAAATAAATATTGTTAATAAACAGATTATGCTTTAGAGAATGGCTTTTAAAACATTTCAGTGTGAGTATAAAAACGTGAATTTTTTGGTTCTTAATAGGTTCTGTCTTAAATCAGTTACTTTATTTTGAGATTCTATAACAGGTACAATTATTAAATGTGTAAAAAATGAAGCGTTGGTGGTTAGAAATAATTTTAATTTTCTGAACCAGATGAGAACATTATTTAAGTTCTCTCATGTTAATTATGTCACCTGATCTCTCTGGGACAGTATGCGAGGTTTCACGAAAAAGATGTTATTGGATACCATCAAGTAATTTTCCATTTTGCTGCCAGTGTCAACCAGAGCTTTGTGTGAGATCAGTGAGATTTCACGGGACCATGCTGAGGTTTAAATTTAAAATGCAAGGTTCCATTCTAACATTGCTTGATAAGATCATATTTAGTTAACATTTAGATGAGTATTTGCCTTTTTACTTTCAGAGTCATTTGAAAGCTTCTGAACATGCTGCTGACATCCAGATGGTGAATTTTGACTATCATCAAATGGTCAAAGGAGGAAAGGCAGAAAAATTACATAGTGTTCTTAAACCTCAAGTCCAAAAGTTTGTAGATTATGGATTTTTTTATTTCAATGGAAGTGAAGTTCAAAGGTTTGACTGCTGTTTCTCTTTTCTTTGAGTTGGGACTTTGCTATATTTTAAAAATTATTCTTAATGCAGAACTCTTGAATTACTTTTTTTTATATCAAAGTTTATAATTAAGTAAACTATCTTTATTATACTTGATTTTAGGCTTGTTTTTCTTTCTTTAGAACTGAATAGGTAATAATAATACCTTCTATTATTGGGCACATCTAATGAGCCAGGCAGTATACTCAGTCTGTACATGTATCTGTAACAGCAGTCGTAGGAAGAAGTTCTATTATCCCCATTTTCGTTTGGGGAGATTGAGGCATAGGCTCTAATTTGCCCCAGATCGCATAGCTAAAAAGTGTTAGAGCGAGGATTTACCTGGCTCCAGCTCTCATGCTGTTATCTAGGAGACTATTCTGCCTCTCTCTTAGAACTAATATTTTACTATGTCTTGACCGCAGTAAGGACTATTATATGCAAATAGAAGTAAAAGACATTGCTTATTGTCTGCTTTAGCACAATCTCAGTCTTCAGCTTTTGATAATGAAGTAGAGGAGGAAAGGAAGTATTGAAAAAATGAAGTTCAGAGTATAGGATGAAGTAAACTTTAGTGAACAAAGCTCCGATTTTTAGTTTTCGACTTTGTGCGAAGTTTAGTATCAATGCCATAGAATCTGTGTAGGTTGGTGGAGCTAACAGATCTTAGGTTTTTAAAATTTCTTCCATATATATTTGATCATCTTTCATGTGCAAAGAGCCCTGCGGTTATAAATCTGAATGTATGTTTAGCTCCTGACTACGGGCCTAATTAGAAATAAGTGGGCATGGATAAATAGATGGTGATAAAGAGTATATGACAGAATGTTTAACAGTTGTAGAATCTAGATGGTGGGTATGTGGATGTTTGCTGTAAAATTCTTTCATCTTTTTTGGATGTTTGAAAATTGTAGTAATAAAAAGGGGTAGAAAGTGGATGCCGTATTTTGGTGATCACCTTGATTTTCCTTATTTTGTTTTCGCTTTATTATTTTTGTTTCAAACTAGCTGTTACACTTTACTGAATTTGTTGCAGATGCCAGAGTGGCACAGTTCGAACAAACTGCTTGGATTGTCTGGATAGAACAAATAGTGTGCAGGCATTCCTTGGCTTAGAGGTAAATAATAATAATAATAATAATAATAATAATAAGTTGTAATGTATGTATGTGACTTGCATCAAATGCCTCATTCAGTGCTTTTGTAATATTTATGTTTCTCATTAGTTACTTTTCATAAAATGAAATTATGCTTCATTAAAGGCATTTTTTTACTTCTCGTATGTTTTTAACTCCCCCTCCCCCCAATTCCTTTTCATTTAAATATTTCCTTTACCTGTTCCAAACACTCTCTTCAGGTAGCTGATGTTTCCCTGTATTGTTCCTTAGCTTTCTGTTGAAAAACTGCTATGTATACTCTTCCAACAATTGCTTCTTTTGCCTTTTGGAAAGCAAAAAAATTATATATATATTGCTTATTGTCTGCTTTAGTACAATTTAACAATTGTATACACACACACACACACACACACACACACACACACATAATTTATATCGGCCTTTATTCTTCGTGTAATTTCTTCAGAATTGGTGAGGATCTGTTTTCACATTCTGTGGGATTAGATTTTTGACCGTCGGTAACCCGATGCAGTTTCTACAGTGTTTTCAAATCAGCTGCAAACAGGATGGATGGTTATTAGTGGGAGTGAGAGTGCATGAGATTCAGCTTCTCTAACGAAGTCTTTGTTTAAAAGTGTTTTTCTTTGCCATCTATCCATAAATTTAGTCTAATGTAGACATAGTCTCCCTGTATGACAAAGCAGCAATGCTGAGCTTTCTAGGTCTTTCCTGTTATGCAGGAGTGGGGGTCATTAGGCTGTGGTGGGTCTTCATTTGGTGTCATAGGAACTTAGCATAGTTCTCAAATACTATAAAAACAGGAGTAGGAAACAACACGTTCTTATTTCCTCCGGTGAATGATCTTAAATTTGGCCAGGACATTGGCTCATTAGCTACTCTGCAGCTGGGGTTCTTTCTGTCTCAAAAATGAAAGGGTAGTGTGTAGAATTCTCTGCTACAGAAGTGTAGCTACAGTTCTGTTCATGTAGCTAAATAGGTTCTACCGTTTTGCCTCTTTAAAATTCTGTCATTGAGACTTATGATTATAATTTATGTAGAAAATATGACAGAGACAAGAAAAGTGAAAGCAGACAGTTGGTCACTTGACATTAATCGCATGGCTTGGGTTTGTTTTGAGTTGTGTTTTTAAGTGGCTGAATATGTTTCTTTAGATTCTGAGAGTGAACTTATGGAAATGTTTGAAAGTCTTTACTCGAAGTATAACAAGTGTTAGTTCTCAGAATCTGACTTAGCCAGCTATCCACTGTTGGTAGTTAGGTGTGAGAGAGCTCCCTCATATGTAGCAACTGGTTGACTGTTTACAAAATTTACTGCTAAAGTAGGCAAAGCCAAACTAGGGCGAGGACTAGTTTTGCCAAATTCCTTGAAAAGAGGGAGCTATAAATGATAAAATAAGTCCTAGGGGCTAATTTTGGTTTATTCTTCATGCTAGCCAAGAGCACCTCTGGTGCAAATCTCCAGGTAATCAAATGAACCTAGTTTAGTGTTTTTTATATTATTTTAGTTTTTGATCCGTCTCTAAATATGGATAATCATATTGCAGATAAATATATCTGATATATATCAGAAAATACTTGCAGATAAAACACAAATGGCAAGGAATTAAGTAAAAATGCAAGGCATAGAATATGACTGGCTTCCAAATAAGACAAATAGACTGGGTAAGGACTATACCTTGCTCTGACTGCCAAATTTCAAAGCCAAAGTTCATTCAGAGTAAAAACCAGTGACTCTTCCAGAGACATTTATTGTTATCCATGAAGGAATTGGGGCAGCCTGAAGACCTTGCATTCTTGCAATATACATTGTATATTGTAATATTGTAATATACATTGTACATACAATGTATATACAATATACATTGTAATATACATTACCAATATAGATTTTATACATGAAAGCCTGCCATGACTTTATTCAGAAACAGGACTAATTTATTTGTTTTTGTGACAGTTCAGGAGCAACTCTACTTTTCTCATAATCTCTTGATTTTAATTACCCACATGTGTAGAACCCAATCAAAAAATTAAATTAATTCCCTCTATATTTAAATAACCTAGCCAGATTTTTTTTTCCTGTGCTTTATTGCATGCTGTTGAATAAAAGTGAACAATCAGTCCATCTCTCACACTTCTGTACATTGTGACAGCCTCCTTTTCAAGGTAAGATAAGTACAAGAATAAAAACTCAATAATCAAGCCCTAAAGGTACTGGGCTCATAATAAGTGTGGCATTTTACAGAGACATTTTACAGAGACATTTTAATGAGGTTAATTTCATCATTTAACCAGAAAGGAGTTGTTAATTACTACAAGGGAATATTAAGACACTTGTAAGATTCAATGACAAACTGAAATGGTGGGACAGAACACAGTTAGTCTCGTAAATTGGTAGGTTTTCAAAATCCAGTCCCACATGGCCCTATAAAATGCAAACTTTGGTTTGAGCCTTGTCGTTCTTGAAAAGTCTCATCACAGTTAATGTATTAACATACTTACAGAAGTTTCTCTTTTGCTGTTTTAGATGCTAGCTAAACAATTGGAAGCTCTTGGCTTAGCCGAAAAGCCTCAGCTGGTGACTCGCTTTCTGGAAGTTTTCCGGTCAATGTGGTCCGTGAATGGTGATTCGATCAGTAAGATATACGCGGGCACTGGAGCCCTCGAAGGAAAGGCGAAGGTAGAGCTAGGTTTCTCCTGACATGACGAAAGAGCCTCATTTTCCTTTCAATGACACTTTTAAATGGTCTCTTTTTAAATTAACAGTTGGGCTTTTATAGATGTCTGCTTCCAGTTCTGTTTTATTATCCTTCCGTGTCCTCTTTAATACTTCCTTCTGTAGCGGATACTAATGATTGGGTAGAAGAGAGTAACGTCCCTCAGCTTGGGGGGTCTTACGTATGACATAGTCATTTGGTGATAATCCGTTAGGCCTACATATGTATTGCTTACATTTTGTTTCACGATTTCTCCTTACGTATCTGTTTCACTTTTTATGTTGTTTGTTTTGATGATAAAATTTTTAAAAGTCCTAGTCCTCCTAATAAGGGGTCCTCTGTCATTTGGCTTTGTGTTCCCAGCACTTGATATAGTGCCTACCATTTAATAGGATTGTGACAAACACTGGTGGGATGGATAAATCGGTGGACGATTTATGCCACACTTATTATGAGCCCAGTACCTTTAGGGCTTGATTATTGAGTTTTTATTCTTGTACTTATCTTACCTTGAAAAGGAGGCTGTCACAATGTACAGAAGTGTGAGAGATGGGCTTCCTCATAATTCTGTGCCTCCTCATTGCTTTTTTTTTTTTTTTTTTTTTTTTTTTTTTTTTTTAATTTTTTTTTTTCAACGTTTATTTATTTTTGGGACAGAGAGAGACAGAGCATGAACGGGGGAGGGGCAGAGAGAGAGGGAGACACAGAATCGGAAGCAGGCTCCAGGCTCTGAGCCGTCAGCCCAGAGCCTGATGCGGGGCTCGAACTCACGGACCGCGAGATCGTGACCTGGCTGAAGTCGGACGCTTAACCGACTGCGCCACCCAGGCGCCCCCTCATTGCTTTTTAATATCTGGCATTATCGATAGACTGCTTCCTACTCTAGTGTTTGGCACTTATTAAGAGACTTTGGAAACACACTCGAGGTACTTTTCATTATTGTATATACTTAAATAGTGACTTTTTAAGGCTCCTGTTTTCGGTTGGATTTTATTAACATTTTAAATCTCTACAATTCTTCAGATTACCTCAGGAATAGAAAATAAGGGCATTTGCCATTTTTATAATTCTGCCACCCCTACAGTACAGCAGCTGAAATTCTTTGAAGACCGCTCATCATCTCTAAGTCTTTTTTTCCAAACCTTCCTCCTCTTCTGCGTCTCCTAAAATGCCATGTCTGTCTCTGTTCAGTTATTGGCCTTACCTGCCACAAATGATTTTGTTGACATTGACAAATATTTACTTCTTAAATGGTCCCTCTTTTTGAAAACCTGAAATTGTTAAACCTCCTTTAGTACTCCTTTAAACAAGAGAATATAATTCTTACTGTTAAAACTCGATTCTCTACAAGAGCTGCTTAAAATATTCTTTAATGCTCTTCCTTTTTGTTTCTGCAGCAGCCAAGACAGTATGTATACAGAGGTTATGTATATTTTCAGTGGTCTTGTGTCTCTAACTAATAGATGCGAATTCTCATGTATTAAATATACTAGTCTGAACTGAACTAAAATCTAACATCTGAACTGCTCTTTCTTTTCCTTTCTCTGGGTTCCTTTTGGTTAATTGCCTGATAATGTGAATGGTGAGTGTCTTTTCAAATACTGTCATTTGTATATGTCATCACATGGAAGAAAATAACATTTTAATTTTCAAATTACTGTCACTTCTGTAAGGGATGAAAATTACATATTGCAAATGAAAGGGGTTTTTTTAAAGGCCAGACTCTGGTGTTTTGTTTTGTTTTTTCTTTTTCTTTTTTTTTTTAATTTTTTTTTCAACATTTATTTATTTTTGGGACAGAGAGAGACAGAGCATGAACGGGGGAGGGGCAGAGAGAGAGGGAGACACAGAATCGGAAACAGGCTCCAGGCTCTGAGCCATCAGCCCAGAGCCTGACGCGGGGCTCGAACTCACGGGCCGCGAGATCGTGACCTGGCTGAAGTCGGACGCTTAACCGACTGCGCCACCCAGGCGCCCCTGTTTTGTTTTTTCAACAGTCATCCAAATCTGTAAGATCAAAAGAAATCTTCATGGTAACTAACACGCCTAAGTAAACTATATGTTCATTAAAAGTTACGATCAGGAAATGCAGGCTTCCGGTTATGGGAATACGTCACGGGAATGAAAGGCGCAGCATAGGGAATATAGTCGATGGTATTGCAGTAGTGTTGCATGGTGACAGATGGTTAGCCACACTGGTGGTGAGCACAGCCCAATTTATAGAGTTATCTAATCACTGTGGTGTGCGACACAAACTAACGTAACGTTGTGTGTCAGCGATACCAAGAAAGAAGTTATAATCAACTCACTGGAGGAATTGGCCTGAGTTTATTATTTTTATGATTTGTATTTACATCGGCAATAAAATGAGCTAAGATATACGAGCTGTAGTTCACATTTAGTATTTATTTATGAACTATAATTATAAATTTCTTTTTAGGCCAACCCTTCATTCTTAGGTTCAGTTTTAGTTTTAACTACTAGTGTAAGTTATTGAGGAGCGATTCCAGTCTTATTTTTCTACACGTTATTTTTCTACTGTCGAAGTACTTGGAAGTTTTTCTAAGAGCATGTGAGTGGACCGCATCCTCCTTGATCTCCCCTGCGGCCCCCCCACCCCCAGTCCCATCCTTAGTGCTATAGGTTACAATGTAGGAAGTAATTTCCTTGTTTTAAGTAAGTACATGTCACTTCATTTCCTTTCTAGTAAGCAACGTTAGACATTTACTGCTCTTGATGTCATTAGTGAATGCGTTTGCGGTACTGAGCTTTTTCCACGTTTTTGTGCAGAACTGTTATCCAGAAGGAAAAGAAACAAAGGCATCTTGAGCCATTTTGATATGATGATTTGATACTCAAAGTAGAATGATCAGGTCCTTTTTATTGCAGTAAGGTCAGATAAAACTGATGTAAACTTTCAAAATGCCTACTGAATAAAATCAACAATATTTGGAACAAAAATCCATGCTCTTTTCTTCCCCAACAGGCTGGAAAGTTAAAAGATGGTGCTCGTTCTGTTACTAGAACGATTCAGAATAACTTCTTTGACAGCTCCAAGCAAGAGGCCATAGATGTTTTACTACTGGGAAATACTCTAAATAGTGACTTAGCTGACAAAGCTCGAGCACTTTTAACTACCGGAAGTTTGCGCGGTATGCGTACTTTGTATTTTGATTACTTCATGTTATTTATATCCCTTCTAATAGTCCAAGGAGTAACTGTAAATTTATTTACATAAACATTTTTTAGATCAAGTTGATTAAAACAGTTTGTGGAGGAATTTCCATCGATGTAATTTTTAAAAATTGCATTCTCTAAAGGAAGTTCATCTCTTTGGAAATGTTTTTATCATCAGTGGTATTACTAAGCTGTAAAGTGAGGCCCATGCAAGGCAGGATTTCATAGAATATTGAGCTAGTGCTTTGAATAGAGCATTCACTACCTAGTTATGTAGACAACAGTTGCTTTATTCGGAAAAAGAGTGCCTATATTAGTGATTTTGCTAATTTCCAACCCCAAATTTCTGTAACTTGGTCTTCCCTTACCTTGCTATTGTTTGAATGAGCATTAAATCATATTAGATAATAATTTAAAATATTGCTTATTTTTAGACACTATTTAACATGAGACACAAGTATATGGCTTTCAAGGTGGCTTTTTAACTTTCACTGAGTCTTTTATTAAAATCCAAAGAAGTTGAGCTCCTGTCAGTGTGTGCGTATTTAGCATCATCATGGGAAAACTCAACATGCAGTGTAGAACTTAATGAATTGACTTCCTTAATTCCATATTTTTTCTGTCTTCACTTTTTTTTTTTTTAGCACTCTGAACATTTTTACTTCTTCTGTTATCCCCAACCAAACCTTACAGTTTCCCTGTGCGTGTTAAGTGAAATTGTTCCTCATCAAATAATGTATTCTTGGATAATTACTTGGTCAACTAGGTTATCGTGGATTCTTTCAGAATTGTGCGTGGTGCTGTGGGTAGTTGGGTACAGTTGGCTCCTTGGGGATCTAGGCCCCGGGGACTGAGGCCTACTAGAGCTCTAAAAAAACAAAGTCTGATCTTAGCTACCACTTTTAACTTCAGGCTTTCTTCCTGGCTCCCAGCACTAGAGACTTGGCTGATTTGCATCTTGCCACTTCCTTCCACCTATGCCTTCTTTGATATGGAGGCATTGCTAAGCAACAGTTGAAAGTAAGCAACTAAAGGAAAGAAAAGGAGAAGCGAGGAGCTTAAGAATTCCCAAACCTGATTATCAGTTTTTTTAGCTGCCTGCACATGTTACTGTGTGTCAAAAGCGCCTTAAAAAAAGTACAGTCAGTTCTGCTCTAATGCTTGTTCTGAGAATGGGAATTTGTTCCACCGTGGACGCTCTGTTAGGGAACATTTTGAGCATAATGCCAGTTCTGCATTCCTTTATGCATGGTCTCACCCGGCAGAACTGAGACGGGTAGAAATACACAAAACACGCACACACATGTGCATACGCTTCAGACCTTTCTCTGCTTCCATTCACCAGATGTGTTATGAGACATACCCGTTCACACCTGGTGTTCCAAATTTCCATCCCAATTCCAGAAGACCCTTCTTCCATCATTCACAACTACAGTTGACCCTGGAACAACACGGGGGCAGGGACACTCACCCCCCCACAGTCAAAAATCCATGTATAGCTTCTGATTCCTCAAAAACTTACCTACCAATAACCTGCAGACCAGAAGCCTTACATAAACAGTTGATTAACACACAATTTGTATGTTATGTGTATTATGTACTGTAATCTTACAGTCAAGTAAAGTGTTAAGGAAGAGAAAATATGTTCGGAGTACTGTATTTACCAAAAAGGAATTCACGTATAAGTGGGCCTGTGCAGTTCAAACCCGTGTGTTCAAAGGGTCGGCTTACTTGTCAGCTGCCATTCTCCTCATGCCCACTTCTACAAGCCAACTTCAGGTCTTTTTCATGATGAAGTGCCGTATTTAAGGAGTATTCAGACACCTCAAGCCATTTAACATGTGAAACCGTACTACTGTTTTTACTAGGGTCCCATCTGTTTTGGAGTGTCACTGCTAAAATTTGGGAGTGTTGTCCCCTAATCCCATTTTCCCCATAAGCTCTGTGACTATGGGAATCTGTACGGTTTTGCACTGCATGGTGATTTTTGTGGAATGTGTATGTTTTGTTACAACTGAACTGATTGTACTTAATCAGCCGAGTCCCAGAAAGAATACTAGAAGATGTATATTAGGGTCCTCATGTGTTCAATACCCTCTAACCCCTTGGGTTTCTAGATTCATATTCTCTCTCACGCGTATGTGCGTGCACACACACACACACACACAGGAGCAGCTTGAAAAACAGGCCAAGGACCTCCTGATTGTGACACTCTGGACATCACTGAGTCACTGTAGGATTTTTCATAGATGCAGAGGGTTTGCGTCATGTATTGTCACTTATTTTTAATCTCTGGTGTCTTATAGCCCTCAGAAAAAATAATCAAATTGATGTAAAAGAAAAAAGCGAGGCCATCTTATGATGTATTGTCATAACATTCTAGATTTTAACTGTAACTTGTTTTACTAACGATTCTTTTTCTTCTTCTTGATGCATCCATAGTTTCTGAACAGACATTACAGTCAGGTACAGTATAGAAAACCAATCTGTAAATAAAAGCAAATTTGTCTTTATTTTTCTGAAGTTGATATTGTAAATCGACAGAGCCATATAAATGGAAACTTTCTCTTATTTTGCCCTCAGTTTCTAATAGGATAAATTAATACCTTGTTTGAATCTGAGAAAAAAATGTTTAAGTTTGAGAAAACAAAGTACTTCGTTTAGGAGAAAATACATAATGCTGCCTGTCTTCTTCTAGTAAATGCTTAATTCTAATTATAGCTCATCCAGTTTTATTTTTATTTTATTTTTTTTTATTAAAAAAAAAAATTTTTTTTTCAACGTTTTTTTTAATTTTATTTTTGGGACAGAGAGAGACAGAGCGTGAACGGGGGAGGGGCAGAGAGAGGGAGACACAGAATCGGAAACAGGCTCCAGGCTCCGAGCCATCAGCCCATAGCTCATCCAGTTTTAATTCCACCTTTATATTTCAATGAACACACATTGTTAGTATTATACCTTACTTTTACTAGGCTAATGGTAAAAACCCCAGTGTGACTATTTTGGATTAATTTCAGAGTACTACCTGTGATATCTATCAGCAGTGTTTCTCACACATAGTATTTGAAAAACAATGACTTATTTTTTCATACTGTAGATGAAATATTTTCTGTAACTGTAAGACATGCACTAAAATGTGATCTGAACTCTTTTAAAAAGCGTCAAAATTGGTAACAAAGTTAGAGTAAGTGATTCGGACCTAAAGATCGTTATTTTTCTTGCCTTTCCTATTCGTAAGAATCCCATGCCTTCATTTTCTGGACAAGGTTTATGAACTTGTCCTTAAACACGGACATGTGGCAAAAGGAACAAAAACGGCCAAACGGCAAAATTTCCTGCCAGAAATTTATCATAAAAAGACATCTTTTCTTCCTTTCACTGAAGATTTGGTGTCTTAAGATTTGTTTTGCTTAGTTGCTGTTCTGAACATTTTGAGAAACTATTGGTTATTTTTGTGAGAAGTTTGGAAGAGGAGGGTACTTGGATGTATTTTGAGTTATGTAATGAAATCCATTTTCTGAAACGATATGGCATTTGGGAGTGGACATCTGTTTGAACACGGGCTCATTTCTGCACATTGAGGTGCCAACCAGTTAAGAATAAGCTAGAAAATTTTTACAACTTTTTATTCCATTTATAAACTGATCTGACTTAATTCACACAACATGGCCGCATGTTTTCACACAATTCATTATTTGTCTTGCTGAGTATTTTAGGCTGTTAAATCACGATAGAACTTGTATTTTGATAAAGAGTGGATCCCAGAGGCTGTTTTCATAGTAGGAACAGTGGCAGTGATTTCACTTACAAAGACCATGTCATGGAGAATGCGTTAGGTACGGCCAGCTTCCAGTTAACCGCACCAACAGACCAGAACAAACCATGTGCTTTCATTTCCACCTGACACCTTATACGAGTAGTCACATCAAATAGGAAGAGGGCTACAAATCTGCGTGTCTGCTCCTGGGAGCAGCAGGCATGACCTTATCCACATCAGCAGTTCCCTCAGGAGATTCACGGGTCACACTGTTTTCCTTGTGATACCATAATCTGCCTTTTTACTCTAATTCTCTTGTGTATCTTGGTACCCTAAAACAATAAATAATAATCAAATCGTGTATTAAAAGGTGAGAATCATTGTGATTTCCTTTTCCTCTTGCCAGTTAGTTGCCAAGTAAGTGTTTATTCGGTTTTTAGATTGAGGTCCTGTTAAGGTTCTAGCCACGTTAAGTGCCGAAAATTTAATCAAAGAGAAGTGTGATTGAGAAGGAAGCTAGATGGTGGTCAAAAAGTATGTGTGTAAGAGACTGAGGGTCCAAATGTATTGAGCATTCATTTAACAGTGATGTGTCGAGCACCTACTGTGTCCCAGACACTGTTCTAGTCACTGGAGATAATGTAGTAAGCAAAAGAGACCACCATTTCTGTCCTCAGGAGCTTCCGTTCTTGAGAGGGGAGACAGTCACAGAGTTTGTAAATGGTGACAAATGCTATAGAGAAAAATAAAACGAGGAAAGGATATGGAAGGTTAGGGACAGAATCAAATTCTAATAAGATGGTCAGGAAAAGCCTCACTGGGAGGAGGTGAGGGAAGAAGGTCTCGGGCTTTGGAACCGGTCCGTGCAGAGGCCTTGTGGGAGCAGGCTGGCATCTTAGGGAGACAGCAGGGAGTCAGCAGCTGAGCGGCGAGTGAACAGGGAAGAGGTAGCAGATGAGGGCAGAATGGCAATGTGGATTGTGTCAGGCCTTGCAGGCCATTGTTGCGGACTTCGGCCTCTGTCTGCGTGAGTTGGGAGGGATCTCATAGTGACTTCACTCTCCGACATCTCGTTATCGTCCATAATTAGTATTTTTGTCCGGGAGCCATTCCTTCTCAAACCACCTGTCAGTAGTTAGAAGCTTAAATGTAAATGTTCTTAAATCTTTTTGTTTGGAAATAAGATTTATATTTTCGCCAGCCTTCGAACTAAAGTTATACGAAAGTCAATTGCTATGTCCCTAAAAATGTATAATCTCTAGTTTTGTACATTATAAGATGATGTACCCCTTCATGGAAAAAGAACTGTTCTGCATGCTTTATGTTGTCGCAATAATTTTTACTTTGGCTATTGTATCAAGTGCCCGTTGTTTTCAAAAATTGTGTTGGTTACTTGCATCGTGCTGGACTGTGCATGTATCTTACGCTTGTTTATGCTGCTGCTGCCAATTGTACTTGCCCTGCTTCGTTTCTCAGGTATAAAAATCGATTTCTAAAAGTGGTTTCCTGCAGCTAAAACTCTGTGGTGTTTTGTTTTTGATTAGCATCTTCCAAAGTACTAAAGAGCATGTGTGAGAATTTCTACAAGTATTCAAAGCCCAAGAAAATTCGGGTATGTGTTGGAACCTGGAACGTGAATGGTGGGAAGCAGTTTCGCAGCATAGCTTTTAAGAATCAGACGCTCACCGACTGGCTTCTTGACGCGCCCAAGTTAGCTGGCATCCAGGAGTTTCAAGGTTTGCTTTTTGTAACAGGGATTCACCTAATAAATCCTGTGACTTATTAATCTATCAAACAAATGTAACACTTCATAATATGACTTACTCTCAAAAAGAAACTTGGCTTTATAAGTATGAAGGCCAGACCTTTAAAGAAGAAAAACTAGTTCTGTTTTTATTCTTTTATTTTTTTTTTTATTTTTTTTTTCAACGTTTTTTATTTATTTTTGGGACAGAGAGAGACAGAGCATGAACGGGGGAGGGGCAGAGAGAGAGGGAGACACAGAATCGGAAACAGGCTCCAGGCTCCGAGTCATCAGCCCAGAGCCTGACGCGGGGCTCGAACTCACGGACCGCGAGATCGTGACCTGGTTGAAGTCGGACGCCTAACCGACTGCACCACCCAGGTGCCCCTGTTTTTATTTTTTTAAACTGACACACAGCAAGCTTATTTTGTGAGTGATAATTTTTTAAACCTAGTACGTTCCATTTTTCAAATCTAGTTCTCTGTTTAACTAAACAGATAAGAAATATTCAGGGTAGATTAAGAAAAATCTTTCGAAACTTGCTGTAACACGTGTTGGCACTTGATAATTTAGCGGTACGGATTTTTCCTTATAAAACCTTGGTCGTCATTCAGCCACCAAGCTCTTAACAGCCCGGACCAAGCACTGAGCTGATGATGCTTTTAAGATTTTAATTAGGATTATGAATGTGGGGCCTTCTTCTTTTTTTTAAAGTCACTTTGAATTCCTTTCTAAAATAGTACACATCTAGCATGTATCATGAATAAAAGCGAAGTGCAGGGGTACCTGGGTGACCCAGTCAGTTAAGCATCTTGACTCTTGATTTCAGCCCGGGTCATGATCTCATGGTTTGTGAGCCCACGTCGAGCTCTGCCCGGTCAGTGCTGTCTTCTCTCTCGTTCCCAAAAATAAATAAACTTAAAAAAAAAAAAGTGCATAGGAAAAAATGTGAGATGCAGATTTTCTTTTTTTAGTTATCTCTAATCAGTCACATCTTAAACCCTAAGGTTTTCCCCAGACTTTTATTGAAACGATCTTTTTCACTTACATTGAACCTACCTTGAAATTATAATTATTGTTGTAGTAGTGATAATATTAGAGTAGCAGCTAACACTACAGTTCTCTAAGTACTTTACATCTATTCATTTATTTCCTATAACAGACCTACTGCACAGATACTATTATTATTCCAATTCCACAGATGAGGAAACTGAGTCATAGTAAGGGAGGCAACCTGCCCAGGCTCACGCAGCCTGGTTGGTAATGGCAAGTCAGGATTTGAACTCAGGCAGTTTGGCTCCAGCATCACTGGGTCACACTGCGGCTTGTCTGGGAATTTGGGCAAGTTGCTTAGGTTCTCCAAAGCCTCAGTGTCTTGTCTGTACTAAAGGGTGAAAATAATCTGTCTTCTAAAGTGCGTGGTAAATGAGTTGATGCATGTATAATCCTTGCACGTAATAGCAGTCAATAAATATTTTTGTTATTTTTCTCAGTCTAATACTATTTATAGGCCCTTTCTAGCTACTTCTCCTTTCTGAGTCCTAGGCCACCCAAGTCCCCCTGGGCCGCTTATCTCAAGTAGCTTCTGTTCTCTTTTCGTCCTTGTCTATTAGGAGAGAGCTAATGGCTGGAACAGAGGGGTACATCTTAACCCCTGGATCTCTTTTAATTTCTTGGATTCTTCCACGTAGGACATAGTAAAAAGGTCAAGCCTCTAGTTTTCAAATTTGAGTGTGAAAATTCCTGTGTGTTACCTTTAATTGGAGATGATTTCTCAGTCACTTTGTGCCTTTTCTGAAGAATCCCTTTACTCCCCCTTTTATTCTCTTCAGCTTTTGCAAAGTGGCTTGCTTCTCTGATGCCCATGTGCAGTTTAGCAAGAGTTCTTTCAAAACGATTTCTGAAAGGACTTAAGGATCTTCAGAAATAACAGTCTCAAAGAAGAAAACTTAGGAGGCCTGAATGGAAGCTAAATTTAAAGTAATTTTGTCCCATTCGTTGGTTTTGCCTACAATTTGAAGTTGGTTAAACATAAAACACAGAAATGGACTTTATGAGGTCTGGCATTGATCTTAGTTGGACTGGGTGGGGGCGGGTGCCGTTTGACTAAAGCTATATTTTTAACAGTTTTTCTTGGATGCTTAATTGTAGATAAAAGAAGTAAGCCAACTGATATATTCGCAATTGGTTTTGAAGAAATGGTAGAGTTGAATGCTGGAAACATTGTGAATGCAAGGTAAGCCAGTAAGGTCATTTTCTAGTTGAGGGACATGGAAGGCAGATACCTAAGTAGTTGTTACAAAGATAGATTGGGATAATATATGTAAAGGTGCTTTTTAAACTGTAAAATAGAATTCTCAACCTCTCTGGTCTTAGGATCTTTCTACACTCTTAAAAATGTTGAAAATCTTAAAGAATTTTTGTTCATGTGGGTTATATCTCTAGATAGTACATTAGAAATTTAAAAATGAAAATTTCAAAACATTTAATTCTTTAAAAAACAATAAACCTATTACATGTTAGCATAAATAATACATTTTTTTCCTGAAAAGTAGTTATTTTCCAAAACAAAAATGTCCTGAGAAGGTTGGCTTTGAGTGTAGTTTTGCACATCTTTTCATTTCTGGCTTAAAACAACTGAATTCTCACATCTACTTCTGTATTAGTCAGTTACAATGTGTTGTTTTGCTTGAAGTAGATGAAGAAAATCACATAAATAACGTAGTTGGAAATGGAAAGAATTTTATAGCCTTTTGAGATTTCTTCTCTGATACTACACCAAAGCTCAACAAACAGTTCCTTAAAGGTTAGTTCAGGAATCTGGACTAACTTTATGGAATCTGAAACCATAGCAATAAACTATTGGTGCTCTATTATACAAGAATTCATTGGTCTATTTTTTTTTATCCTTGCATGATTTTGAAACATCATGTATTGGTCATTTTGAAAATATTAGTTCACTGAGTTATGTCGATCTTCCAAATCTTGGCACATTTCATTATATCAATGCATGATATTGATTAGCCTCATTACTGATCTCATCAGCAAATTCTTCAAATGTTTGGAAGCTATTAAGTTCTCAGTAGCAGATACACATTTTCCAAAATTTTCATTTTTGCTTGAAAACTCAAATGTAATCATTGGAAATAAATACTGTTGGTTGTTTCCCTTAAAAGGCAGGTTCATTTAAAAAAATGTTTGTCAGATAACCCAAGTCTGAAGAACCATAGTCTGTCTGTCATTAGTCCTTTCAAATAAAAATGGTTTTCCGTGAAAAATGGTAGCAGTTCAGCTCTCTGCTCAAACAATCAAGTGCTTCTCCAAACATCATACTTCAATATGAAGCAGAATGGACCTTGTGCATATTTCCTGTTCATCACAGATATGACTTAAGGATTGAGCTTTGATCAGATTAATGACATTTAGAAAACGATTAATAACATTTCCTGCTTCAACAGAGATATTCTTATGTGAAATGGCATTTTTTTTAACTGCAAGTACATGGCGGTAAAGACTAATGAATCATCCTAGTACAGTTCGGTGCTGGATTCATGTGAAGACGTCCGCCATTTTACTCATTGTTACTTTTGCACCATCGTGCAAATATCCATCCACATCGTGAAAAAGGCAAAAAAAGGTCTTAGTATTATAAAGATAGTTTTGACCTCATGGGTTTGGGGGAGTCCCAGAGGTGTTCCCAGACCACACTTTGAGAACTGCTGTTCTGAAGCCTTATTACAAATGCAAATTACTTAAATGGAACTTAAAGCTTAAGTGTTTTATTTTAAGAAAGTATGCTTGCTTTTAAAGTTGAGCAATTGCCCATCTTTTGTGACATTTTTAAAAAGATTTTCAGAGTAAAATTATGAGCTGAAATAGTATGAGATAGTCATCAATCTTGCAAATGACATTTTTTTCCTTAGCTTTATTTTTTTAATTTTTTTTTTAAATCTTTATTTTTGAGAGAGAGACAGCATGTGAGCAGGGAGGAGCAGAGAGAGAGAGGGACACACAGAATCCGAAGCAGGTTCCAGGCTCTGAGCTGTCAGCACAGAGCCCGACGTGGGGCTCAAACCCACGAATTGTGAAATCAAGACCCTCATGAGCCAAGGTCGGATGCTTAACCGACCAAGCCACTCAGGTGTCCCTTTCCTTAGCTTTAAGTAAATAACATTCATTCAGGGAAGTAGAAGAGAAACGCAACTGCATTCATTTTGCTGATTTGAATCTCTTTCCTGAAAATACATATTTAGGTTTTAAAATAGAGCATACTCTTATTGTTCCTGGTACCAAATTGTTCAATTGATTATCTGTCTAGAGTTTAATCAAATTATTCCTTAGTAAACTGGTGATTATTCATTTCTTTAACCAGTATCTATTGAGCACCTACTCGAGGTGCTAAAGATACATTAATGAATAAAACAAAAATCCCTACCTTCATGAACCTTCTATTCTAGCTGAAGAGACAGACGATAAACAGTAATTGTAATATGTAAATTACCGGCATGCCTCAGAGATACTGTGGGTTCAGTTCCAGACCACTGCAGTCAAGCAGATATGGCAATAAATCTAGTCAAATGACTTTTTTGGCTTCTCCGTGCATACAAAAGTTAAGATTACCCTATACGGTAGTCTGTTAAGTGTGCCATAATAACGTTACGTGTAACAGACAATGTACACATCTTAAGTAAAAAGTACTTCACTGCTAAAAAATGCTAATCATCATATGAGCTTCCGGCTGGTCATAATCATTGACCACAGATCACTGTAACAAATATAATGAAAGTGAAAAAGTGTGAAACGTTATTAGAATTATCAGAATGTGATATGGAGACATGAAGTAAGCAAGTGCTGTTGGAAAAATGACACTGATAGGCCTGCTTGACACAGGGTTGCCACAGAGCCTCAGTCTGTCAAAAACAGAGTATCTGGGAAGCATAAGCAAGCGAATCACAATAAGACAAGGTATGCTTGTATGTGGTGTGATAGAAGACGGTAAATGGACCAGGAAATAAACAGAGGTAGAGGGCATCAGGCACGTGGAGTTGCGGGGCTGGGGGGCGGCTTGAATGAATGATCAGGGTAGGGTTCACTAGAAGATGACCTGAGAAGTAAGCTGGATAAGGAGATGAAAAGCCATCATTCTCTTTTCAGAATCCGAGTTGCGGTGGGGGGATTCTGGTAGGTAGAGAATCCATGTGCTGGCTTTGTATTTTGGAGGTGGTGTGGCGGTGTTAGATTAGATAAATGGGCGTGGTGTCATGTTCAGGCTTACCACTTATCGTGTGTGTGACCTGGAACTATGAGAGACACTCTTTGGCTCTCCTTTAGAGTTTCTTGGGGGTTCTTCGGAGGCTCAAACTTACTACACTGAAAATTTATAAAGACTTCAGCATTTACACTACCTTCTTTGTATGAACTGTATTTCAGAGAAAATAGTTGAGAAAAATTCTTTATAGAGGAATTCTAACTTAACTACAAATGCCTATGGAATGCTGAAATTATAACATCAACATCACGCAACCCCTGATGAAATAATGGCAGTGATCGGTAGATGCTAAAACCTTAGAAGGATTAACGGGGGGACTTTTCATTATAAAGACTTGATTAGAGGGGCACCTGGATGGCTCAGTTGGTTAAGCGTCCGACTTCGGCTTGGGTCATGATCTCACAGTTGGTGAGTTCAGGCCCCATGTCGGGCTTTGTGCTGACACCTAGGAGCCTGGAGCCTGTTCCGGATTCTGTGTCTCCCTCTTTCTCTCTGCCCCTCCCCCATTTGCACTCTCTCTCTCTCTCTCTCTCAAAATAAATAAACATTAAGAAAAAAAAAAGAGTTGATTAGATTGTCACAGTCTGAACAGTGGATCCAGTGTCACAGCACAGAGATTATGTACTTCTGCTTTGATGCAAGTCTGACTGCACTAACCATGAGGTTATTTTTGCCAAAACAAATAAATAAATTTAAATGAGTTTCTTAAGCTTCTGCATTAACCAGTGTAAAGTAAATATGAGAGTTAGAGGGACAAGTGAAGATACTATGAAGACACATCCGTCAAATCCAGACTGTTGAACATTTTACGGCAAATGGCCCAACTTCTTTAAAAAATAAATAGTATTTGAAAGGGGATGAGGTGGGGAGGGTTGAGGGACTATTAAAGATTCAAGAGATATAACAAGCAAATGCAATGTGTGGGCCCTATATGGATCCTCTTTTAAAGAAATCAACCACGAGAAGACATTTTTTTAGATAATTGGGGAAATTTAAATACGAACTGATAGTGTTAAGGAATTGTGTGATGATGACATCGTGATTATGTGAAAATAAAAATGCCCATTACTTTAGATGATGTGTAGTGAAGCATGTATGGGTGAAATGGCGTGTGTCTTGGGATTTGGTTTAACGTATTCTAGGTCCACGCATGTGCACGCGCGCGCGCACACACACACACACACACACACATACACAAAGTGGGGGAGGGGGTTGGAAGAAAAAAATGGCAAAATGTTGATAATTGTTGAAGCTCGGTAATAGGTAGAGGAAAAAGTACAGCTTGAGATTACTCAAATGGTGAGCACTCGTTTCATAAGTAAGCTCAGGTTTTCTTTGTGAAAGAGTAATAGATTTGGAAGTGTGGCGATCTTTTGGCTAAATCTCAGGTTTTTCTTTTTAAAGGAAACAAAAACAGCTTACATAAAGATGTCAGTGTTGGTGTGGATTTCGGGACTGTTGGTAGAATTACTGAATTTGGGTATATAAAGATGTAATTGCCAGTTGTCTTGTAAAATAGGCTATTTTGTCCATATCTTTTAAAAAGATTCCCTTTGTAATGTTTTCTGGTAGCACAACAAACCAAAAGCTCTGGGCTGTGGAACTGCAGAAGACCATCTCCAGAGACAACAAGTATGTGCTGCTGGCTTCTGAGCAGTTGGTGGGCGTCTGCCTGTTTGTTTTTATCAGACCCCAACACGCTCCCTTCATCAGGTCAGTGAACAGGGCGCTGTGCGCAGGCTCTTTCCCACCCTCGAAGTAGCCAGAAAAAGACCTGGAATGTGTGTTGCTTCAGGGAAACAATTACTCATGCATCTTGTTCTTAAATGTGTTTTTGATGAAAGAGTCACCAGTCATTCCGTCACACCGTCTCACAGCCTTGTCCTTGAACTACAGCTGTACGTTTGTGTCCTAGACCTTCCTAATGTCTTATGCGCACAGAACTGTGTTGGCAGCTCGGATCTTGGACTCAGAGTCCTTTGTTTTAAAGGGACGTTGCGGTCGACACCGTGAAGACCGGAATGGGAGGCGCCACTGGAAACAAGGGGGCCGTTGCGATACGGATGCTGCTGCATACAACCAGCCTCTGCTTCGTCTGTAGCCACTTTGCTGCGGGCCAGTCCCAAGTCAAAGAAAGAAACGAAGATTTTGTAGAAATAGCGCGAAAGTTGAGTTTTCCAATGGTGAGCTCATACTGCTTGTTCTTGAAGATGAAGCTACAAAGTGCACTTTAGCTTGTTCCAAATTCTCTGTCAGCTTTTGAAAATTTAAGATACTTCTTAGAAACATCAACGATTTTCACCTAAATAGATGCTTCATGTGTTCTTAGTCTGGGGTCAGATAAACAGGGCCTGGCCGGCAGGGGCGGGGGAGCGGCGAGCGTATCTGAGGCAAAGAAATAGTGGTAAAACATGTTTCATATTGACCGTTTAGATCTAAAATGCTTCTCCTTGCCTCCAGGGAAGGATGCTGTTTTCCCACGACTACGTATTTTGGTGTGGTGATTTCAACTATCGCATTGATCTCCCTAATGAAGAAGTTAAAGAGCTCATAAGACAGCAAAATTGGGATTCTCTTATAGCAGGAGATCAGCTTATCAATCAGAAAAATGCTGGACAGGTATACACATACTTAAGATACTTGCGTTGAGAAGAAGGGGATCTTTTGTTATGAAACATGCTTTCCTTAATCACAGTGTTGCCTTTTTTAAAATCCCTTGGAGTCTATACTTAACTACATATCTCTAGTTTAATAGATATAGAATTACCTTTCCTTAAAGACAGAAAAGAACAAAGGAAGATTCATAATAACTCCCAGGAGGAAAAATATATTAAGTTTCTGTAAGACTCACTTTTTTTTTTTTTTAATGTTTATTTATTTTTGAGAGAGAGAGATGAGATAGAGTGCAAGCAGGGGAGGTGTACGAAGAGAGGAAGACACAGAATCTGAAGCAGGCCCAGAGCTGTTGGCACAGAGCCTGACGTGGGGCTCGAACTCAGGAACTGCAAGATCATGACCTGAGGTGAAGTCAGACGCTTAACCGACTGAGCCACCCAGGCGCCCCAAGACTCTCTTTCAAGTAGAAGAGAATACATTTTTGATTCTTTCTTTTTGAGTAATAGTGAATTTAGAATCTTAGTCTTCAAAGCTACTGTTTTTTTAATGTTTATTTATTTTGATAGAAAGTGAGAGAGAGAGAATGAGCAGGGGAGGGACAGAGAGAGAGGGAGACAGAATCCGAAGCAGGCTCCAGGCCCTGAGCTGTCCGCACAGAGCCCGACGTGGGGCTCGAACTCACAGACCGCGAGATCGTGACTTGAGCCAAAGTCAGACGCCCAACTGACTGAGCCACCCAGGCGCCCAATATATTTTTTTAAGTAAGAGGTGATTAAGGCCCCTTGATATCGTGCCTTCGTGATCATCTGACTTAAATTCTAACACTTTGGGCCCCACTTCACATTTTAGGCCTTATTGCCTCATTTGAGAATAAGACATCAGACTATATATATGATTTCTAAAATCTGTCATAGTTTTGGTTTTTGTAGCTTAAAGGTCTGGTAGAGTTCCCTTATTCACATTTTTGTACTTTGCTTAATCAGAGGTCAAACAAGTGGCATGAACAAGTCCCAGGTTATTTTTTCTTACCTTTTGTTCCATTCAGTTAGAAGTGTTCATCTGATGGACACAGATTTTGTGTGAATCTCCGGCATATAGTAGACATGTAGTGAATGGCTGCCTGCATGAAAACAGAACTTTTTTTCTAATAACTTACTTTGTATGTTTATTTTAGATTTTTAGAGGATTTTTAGAAGGAAAAGTTACCTTTGCTCCAACATACAAATACGATTTGTTTTCTGACGACTATGACACCAGTGAAAAGTGCCGCACCCCTGCGTGGACAGACCGTGTCCTCTGGAGAAGAAGGAAATGGCCTTTTGATAGATCAGGTTGGGAAATGGACTTCTTCATTTAAATGAGCTAATGCAAATTTTATGAGGAAGAAGGGAATGATACAAATATCAAGGGAGGAGGGCTGTTTTTTTTTTCAACAAAGGTTTGCTAGAATAGAATAAATAAAATTTAAATATAAAACAGTTTTTAAAATATTCTCAGACTTGCTTATAATAATTTAATTTTTTAGTGTATTTTCTTTCCATAATTCCATATAAAGAGAAGTGAGGAAATTTCATGTTTATGAAATTTCAATGAAAATTTCAATTGAGTGCTAACGAAGGTTTTTAATTTGAATAACCAATATGGTTTGTAAATATTATGAACTGCTACTTGTCTGTTGAATTACTTATGAAACACTATTTGGCTTTTAAGTACTCTCAGAAATAAAGCCTTATCTTAATTTTTACTAAGTAAAGCATAAAGTGATAATTCAACCAAAACACCTTTCTAACTTAAAGGTATCTGGACTTCCTGCCGATTAACAAGTGTATCAGGGATCCCAGCCTCAGACAACTGAAGCCAGTAAAGCGAAGAAGCTTGCTCCTTGCTCCCCATGATCTGTCACGCGCCTGTGGTTTTATTTTTGTTTTTGTTTCATTCTGACTGCAGCTGAAGATTTAGATCTTCTAAATGCTAGTTTTCAAGATGGAAGCAAAATCCTCTACACGTGGACTCCTGGCACTTTGCTGCACTACGGAAGAGCCGAGCTAAAGACTTCTGACCACAGGTTTAAACAGTCTTGGTATTTCTAACCGTGCTTGAAATTTACTTGAAATCCATCCTTTAGTAAACATTTCTAACACATCCATCTCCCTTTATGCCTTAAGGCCTGTCGTTGCCCTGATTGATATAGATATATTTGAAGTTGAAGCCGAAGAGAGGCAAAACATTTATAAAGAGGTGATTGCAGTTCAAGGTCCACCAGATGGGACAGTGTTGGTCTCAATCAAAAGTTCTGTCCCAGAAAATAATTTTTTCGATGATGCTTTGATTGATGAGCTTCTGCAGCAGTTCACAGATTTTGGTGAAGTTATACTCATAAGGTGAGTAAAATATTTATTGTCCAAAAGCAGCTCATGACTCATAGATGTTTTCTACATTAGAAATTACCTTTCTATTGTTTGAACAGCATTTGAGTACAGTAGACCCTTGAATAATGTGGGAGTTAGGCACACTGACCGCCATGCAGTCCAAAATCCACTTAGAAGCTCTGAGTCCCCAAAGACTACCAATAGCCTACTGTTGACTGGAAGCCTTAGCAATAATGGAAACCGTCAACTAACACATATCTTATGTGGTATATGTCTTCTATACTTACAATAAAGTCAGCTAGAGGAAGGACAATGGCGTTATGAAGTCATAAGCAAGAAGACATACATTTACGGTACTGTACTGTGTCGAGAAAAATCCATGTATAAGGTGACCTGTGCAATTCAAAACTGTGTTGTCTGAGGGTCAACTGTATTTTTATTTCCAAATTACAGGAAAGTCATACTATAGAAATGTTATTTCAGAGAGTTCATAGGTTTTGAAACTGAATTACGTTTATAGAGTTTAAAGCTGAATAGTGAAAGTTTTTATGAACAATTGATGAACAAAAAATATGTGCACTTTGGGACGCCTGGGTGGCTTAGTCGGTTAAGCGTCTGACATCGGCTCAGGTCATGATCTCACAGTTGGTGAGTTCGAGCCCCGCATCGGGCTCCGTGCTGACAGCTCAGAGCCTGGATCCTGCTTCAAATTCTGTGTCTCCCTCTCTCTCTTCCCTTTCCCCATTCACACTCTGTCTCTCTGTGTCTCTCAAAACTGAATAAACATTAAAAAAAAATTTTTTTTAAACATTTATTTATTTTTGAGACAGAGAGAGACAGAGCATGAGCAGGAGAGGGTCAGAGAGAGAGGGAGACACAGAATCCGAAACAGGCTCCAAGCTCTGAGCTGTCAGCCCAGAGCCTGATGCGGGGCTTGAACTCACAGACCGCGAGATCATGACCTGAGCCGAAGTCCGACGCTTAACCGACTGAGCCACCCATGTGCCCCTAAAAAAATTTTTTTTTAAATATGTGCACATTTAGGTGTGGTTATATATATCATACAATGTATAACAAAGCCCTATGGCAAAATGAAGCTGTGATCACTGTTTTATTTTATATATATATATATTTTTTTTTTTTCAATGTTTACTTATTTTTGAGAGAGAGAGAGAGAGAGAAAGAGAATGAGAATGAGAATGAGCCAGGGGTGGAACAGACAGACAGGGAGACACAGAATCAGAAGCAGGCTCCAGGCTGAGCTGTCAGCACAGAGCCCGACGCAGGGCTCAAACCCACAAACCGTGAGATCATGACCTGAGCCAATGGCGGATGCCCCACTGACTGAGCCACCCAGGCGCCCCCATACTGTTTTATTTTTTTAAGGAGAGTTAGGAGTAAAGCAGAGTGACTTTTCCTCCCTTAGTTTAAGAAATTTGATGTTTTAAGTAATTTTAAGTACATTTGATTTCCAACTAACAGAGAAGGCAGCACAATCAGATCAGTCAGGAGTCATCCAGTCCAGTCTTCGTTTCTGTTATTGACTTACCCATCTGCCTTTTGCAGAACCAGATGCTTCTTCCCTTGTTTAAAAAACATGTTCTTTTCCAAGTGTCCAGCAGTTCTGAAAGACTGCGTGTGTTTGAATTTCATACGGAAGGGACTTGACTCCTTTCTGTGCTTTGCATCTACTCAGTTAGGTATGTTTTGTAGATATTTGGTGGACACATCTCTGTACTGGGTGGCCTAGTCCACAGATTGAAGATAGTGTGCTTCTGTAGAGCAAGAAGCATGCGGAAGAAACCTGGAGTCCTTTCAGAGAGTAAATGAGCAGATACAGAAGAAATTGCATTTATATTTCCCTCAGATCTTCTAACAAAGATCTACCCCAAAGCTTTAAAACAAAACAAAAAAATTTCTAAAATCCTAAGGCATTCGGAAGTATATAGTGAAATCTCCAGGTTTACAGATGACAGAAAGCTTGGCCAAGTATAGAAAGCCAAGTTACCAGGAGCCTGATGTGGGCAGCCTAGGAGCAGGTAAGTGTCCTCGTGAGCAAATGCAAATTATGGAACTGGGCTAGAGAGAATAAAGGGTGAAGGACTCTGAGACAGGAAAAGGACCTGTCTTTATAATTCAGTCTTGAAGCGGGGCGTCTGGGTGGCTCAGTCAGTTGAGCATCCGACTTCGGCTCAGGTCATGATCTCACGGTCTGAGTTTGAGCCCTGTGTCCAGCTCTATGCTGACAGCTGGGAGCCTGGAGCCTGCTTCGGATTCTGTGTCTTCCTCACTCTCTGCCCCTCCCCCGCTCATGCTCTGTCTCCCTGTCTGTCAAAAATCAATTAACATTAAAGAAAAAACAGTCTTGAAGGAACTTGGTGTTAAATTGGAGCCAGGAGCTTTCCCCAAAGTGCTTGTCATCTTTAGAAAAAGTATTGGTAACAAAACAAGGTATTACCCTAACATTATAAAACCATGCATGCCTCCACAGGTGGAATATTCTGGTTGTCACACACCTTCAGGCAACCAAATTATTTTCTATTTCTATTTCTATTAGAATAGAAAAAGCAGACAATGGAAGTAAACAAGGAGAGGACTACTGTTGCCAGTAAGGCTAAATTGATCATTACCTTTTGTTCTAGAATAAGACTATGGTTTAGGAGTGACTGAAGTCCTTTATATGTAAATAAGACATTCCCTGGAAATGTGAATAGGACAAATTTGGTATTTATATTAATTGGGGGGAAAATCTAGAAGTTTTTACCCTAGTGGGTGAAAATAGGAAGAAAATGCAGCTTCTCAAAGACCTACATATACATATGTGTGTGTGTGCATGTATATATACATATATACATACATATATATATATACACACACACATATATATACACACACATGGATATTATATATACATGGATATTAAAACCAAAATCTCTTGTTAAGTTAAACATCCATAAGGAACACATTGCTAATTAAGGGTAGGATCAAGAAATTAGCACTGCCATATGACCACAAATGCTTTGGTACCACTATCAAAAAACAAACACAGTAGACCGCCCCCCCCCCCCCCCCCCCCCCCTATCCATGGTTTCAGTTACCTGAGGTCAGCTGTGGTCTGGAGGCAGATGACCCTCCTCCTGATGTAGCATCAGAAGGTCACTAGTAGCCTCATGTTACACGACAGTGCCTACATCACTCACCTCACTTCATCTCATCACGCAGGCATTTTATCATCTCCCATCCTCACAAGATAAAGGGTGAGGACAGTACGATAAGATATTTTGAGAGAGAGACCACATTCACATAACTCTTATTACAGTATTTTGTTACGATTGTTCTATTTTATTCATGTTGTTAATTTCTCACTGTGCCTGATTTATAAGTTAAACTTTATTGTAGGTATGTAGGTAGAGGAAAAAACAGTATGGATAGGGTTTGGTACAATCTGCAGTTGCAGACATCCTTTGGGGGTCTTGGAATGTATCTTCCATGGATAAGGAAGGGGGGGGCTATTGTAAATGTTTGGAGTCAGGGGGGCTAGTGCCGCATAAGCGCAACCTTATAGTAGTGATTTTAACCTTTGGAGGAGAGATCTTCTCCATTGCCAACAGTATGAAAAAGATCCCCTTCATAGTATTTAGATAGGAATGATGTTCTGTGTCTTTCAAATGGTGGCATCTTGCAGCTTAGTAACTTAACATGCCAAAGAAATTGAGTCACTTATCTTGGTCATATTTGGGTGATTGTAGAAATCTGTAGAAATCAGGCCTCTGATTTAAACAGGGTAAAGTACTTGTTCCTATTTCTCTTTTTAGCCTCTTCCTCTTAATATCCATAAGCCATGCCTTTGAATCCTAGCTTGTGTGTGCATGCACGCACGTGTGTACGTGCACATATTTTCCCCT
Source organism: Prionailurus viverrinus (assembly GCF_022837055.1). Lineage (NCBI taxonomy): Eukaryota > Metazoa > Chordata > Mammalia > Carnivora > Felidae > Prionailurus > Prionailurus viverrinus. The sequence goes on along the minus strand of NC_062569.1, from coordinate 147,372,845 downwards.
CATCTTTGAAAAATCTGCAGGAATTTCTGATCTTGATTTGTATAATCGGAGAGTAGTCCAATGTGTAAAATTGTTTCTATAAATAAGACTGATAATGTTTTTGTTTTACTCTTTTTTGTGCGATAACATTATTACATGTCAGTGATCGTCTTAATTCAGAACTTACTCTAATGTCCTTTTAGTTTTTTTCTTTTTGGGGGCTTCTTATTTCAAAATTGCAAACTTAGAGTCATAGCAAAGGCCATTGAAGTCCCAAGAGAGTAAATGGCTGTCCCCTGCATAAAGACAAGGACCATAATACCCTAAGGCCCTCTGGGGCCAATCAGATATGTGTATTTTAATGACAACTCCCCATCTTCTTTCTTGGTCAAAGGAAATTTGCTTCAGAGATGTCATGGAGACCTTGAAAATACATGGTGCTGGACTCTGGGGTCAGGAAATTTGTATTCTAGCCCTGTAACGGAGTCTCGTTGTAGAGTGGCTTTGAACAAGCCACTTTTAACCTGTGGCCCTTTTTGCCTTGTGAGTGAAATGAAGGATTAGATTAGCAGGATCACAAATGGAGGGCCACAGGGCCCTTCTTCTGACAGGCTGTTGTATTAGCATGGTATTTGAAAGAAATTTGAATTCGAAAGCTTTGAGAGGCAGAGTGCCCTCTCCAGGCCACCAGTGGCTCTACTGCTCTCCCTGTTGTGTTTTACTTCCTGGCCTCCATAGGCCTTTGTTAATCAATAGTCATTGGGCTGGTTGTTGGACTAATTATATCTAAGGTATTAATTATTTTTGGTTGTTTATGTTTCTCTTTCTTGAAGATTTGTAGAAGACAAAATGTGGGTTACATTTTTGGAGGGAAGCTCTGCCTTGAGTGTTCTGAACCTAAATGGTAAAGAGGTAGGTAGCATTTGTTGATTGTAAGCCACTTTGAAATTCTGTATCCAAAGATTATAATTTTATAGCCATGCAGCAGGATTATCTAGATGTATTTCCAGTGCAGAACTATAGAAGACCTTATGGTGTGCTTTAATATTTATTATTTAGACTAGGTTTCTGACCAGCTTGGAATTATTTTGGTCCTCCCTAAAGATACTAACAATTGGTAACAGACTAAGAAGAAAATGTGTTTACCACCCAACTTGGTTTTTATTATATAGAAATTTTGTTAAGTGGAATAGATATTCTGGCTCATTCATAGTAGGAAAGATTTCTATCGAATGAAGAAAATGCCTTATTTATAAGAAAACAAGGGAGGAAGGTACTCTTTATTCCTAAGAACTTGTTTTCTTGGCTTGGATCATGGTACCCAGATACCCTTTTCAGGTGTAGGTAAAATAATTCCCATAGATAACAAATCCATCCCACCAAGATATTTTAGAAATTTTTAAATAGGTATTCCTAACCTGTGACTTAACATGTTACTGATGGAGGAAATTTACATCAATTTGGCCCGGAATAGTTTTATTTCCATAAAGTGCTGTATCTTTCAGTTTTTTCTGAACGCTTTTAGACACATCCTGTTTCTAAGTATGCGATCACTAGACAGGATAGACTAAAATCCGGGCCTAATTTCTCCAACAGTGGGCCACTCATAAGGACTTCCCTGTGCTTCCTCTTCTGTCGCATTATTTCAACTTCCTTGGAGAAAAAAATTTCCACATATACATTACTTTTGAAATAGGTTTTATAGGGTTCTATTTGCTTGTTTTTCCTGAATGTAATAGTAATACACTCAAGCAAAAGTAAATCATGAAATACAGAAAAGTATAAAGGAAGGGCGCCTGGGTGGCTCAGTCGGTTGAGCGTCCGACTTCGGCTCAGGTCACGATCTCACAGTTGGTGGGTTCGAGCCCCGCGTCGGGCTCTGGGCTGATGGCTCAGAGCCTGGAGCCTGCTTCCGATTCTGTGTCTCCCTCTCTCTCTGCCCCTCCCCCACTTACTCCCTGTCTCTCTCTGTCTCTCAAAAACTGAATAAATGTTAAAGAAAAAAAAGCATAAAGGAAGAAATAATGAAGAACACTAATCCTACTATTGCAAAATAATTTCTCCTCACCTTCATCTATGCATATATATTAAAACCAATGAGATTATATATACATATGTGTATGTATCAACACAAGTGGGATATATGTGTACACACATACATGCATATACAAGCACAAATGAGATCGTGTTATAAATACTGTTTTCTTACTACCTCTTTACTTGAGACTGTATCATGGCGTTTTTCTTTATGAGCAAATAAGGTCACTTTTACTCTTTCCGTTAATTTTGTTGCATGGACAAATACATAAATTTATTTAACAAACTCTTATTAATAGCAGATTGTTTCCAACTTTTAATTAGCAAAACCAGCATTCCAGGGAAGCCCTGTGTACACTATAACTTTGTGTGCCTATCCTGTTATTCCTTCCCTGAGGATAAATTCCTAAATGTAAATTTGCTGTGTCAGAGAATATAGGCAGTGTTACAATCTGACGCTTGCTGCCTAATTGCGCTTCAGAAGGAGTAGATCTAATTCTGTTATGCCTCGGATTACCCACCATCTACATCCTAATCGATACTGGGTCATGTCTAACTTTGACAGTCTGAAAAACCAGTAGTATGTCATTCCCATTAAGATTCTGATCGCTGCTTAATTTAGTGGTCATCAGTACTTTCTCAATGAATTGCGTATGTCCCTAGCCCATTTTTCCCTGGTGTATAAGATCTCCCTTGGCGTTAAAATTTCAGTCCCTTTCTGTGTATGCTGCAGATGTTCCTGTCCATCTTGTAACTTTGTTGTCCTAACTGTATGGAAATTATTGAGTTTTAAATTTAACTCTAGCTTTGGTCTCTTCAAAAGCGTGTCCTCGTCCCTTAAGGGTATAAATATTTAAGAGCAATTCTGAATTTGGCCTTCTTTGTCAGCTTGCTCCTTTGCTGAGTATTTCTTTTGTCCCTCTCTGTTTTATATTTTCCCCTCTTCTTCAGCCCTGTCCCTCACCCTCAAGTCTAGTTATCTTTGTTACATTCTTAGAAAGTACCCACTCTTAGCTCCCCAAAACTATTTTGAAAATTCTGTAAAAACGATGTTTGTGGAAAGTGCGTAATAATATTTAATTTGTCCTTTTGAAAGCTAGATATTTTCAACTCTCTTGTCTGTTGCCTTTGCTAATAACATTATTTCAACCTGAAATCTTCTAGGATGGAGTCCCATAAGAGCTCTTCCATTCCAGGGAAGAATCTAGAAAAAGTAGCTAGCTTAAGTGGGGGCCAACCCACAGGATGACCTTCTTGAGCGTGTTCTTTAAAGACCTGTGAAGCCTGTTGCCAAGTTCTGGAATGGAATTGATTTAGGCTGATAAGCAAGTAAAGAAAGGATTACTAGTTTCTTAGAAGGCTGACTTCAAAGCTTAGTGTGGACACTAAATTACTGTTAAAAACCACTGTAGCATTCAGGCCAGCAGCTTTCAATGTCTCCATCCTGTGCCTTCAAGGAATTCTCATGTCGATAGCACTTTGGGCCAAGGAAGATCTGTACCCACAAAGGTGCCAGCTGTCTTCACAGCATGTCGGTCACAGCTACACAGTTCATTTGAAAATACCAGAAAAGTTCACTTATTTTATATGCTCCAGAAGCTCTTTAAATGAGGAAAGTTGAAACTGTGGGAGAGAGCTTGCATTTTTTTTTTAATTTTTATTTATTTTGGAGAGAGAGAGCACGAGCGGCGGAAGGGCAGAGAAAGAGGGAGACATAGAATCCGAAGCAGGCTCCAGGCTCGGAGCCATCAGCACAGAGCCAGATGTGGGGCTTGAACTCACAAACCATGAGATCATGACCTGAGCCGAAGTCTGATGTTTAACCGACTGAGCGACCCAGGCGCCCCTCCCCCCCCCCTTTTTTTTTTGAGAGCTTGCATTTTAGAAAGCAGATTAGTTACATGGTATGGGTTTTCAATGAAAATGGCTTTCAAGTGCACAGCCTCTGTTTGACCAGGGAGTCTTTTTTTTTTAATTTTAGTACGTAGTTATTTATTGAGAGAGACAGAGCCTGAGCATGCGAAGCGGAGGGTCAGAGAGGGGGAGGGAGACAATCCCAAGCAGGCTCCACACTATAAGCTCAGAGCCCGACGCAGGGCTCGAACTCATGAACTGTGAGACCATGACCTGAGCCAAAATCAAGAGCCGGTCGCCCAACAGAATGAAGCACCCGGGCACCCCTGACCAAGGAGACTTGTGGCTGTCTGCAAGTGTTTTGAAACTATTTTTTGAATCCATCAGCAGGACAGTGTGACTTAATCATAACGTGTTTGAGTGTTTTAGATTATACTTTTGTCTAAAAGGCACTCACATTTATAAGAAAGGTGGAGTGCCAGTCTGTCTCTTCTGTAATTGTTTCAGGTGGGAACAGTCACTGAATATCAAAGAAAGTATGAAACTATGTAGCGAAACTGTCAGTTAATTTACATCTGGCCAGGGAAAGATACTGACTTACAGCAAAGGAAACCTGATTCTGCGTGCATCCTAGAAAAGAAGACCTTAGATTTAGCAACACAGGCTTTTAAAGGAGAAACTGGGCATGTTTATACTAGTTAAAAATTCAGTATATGTGAGACGGTGTACGTTGAATTGAGTCTAGCTGAAGTAAGCCTATACTGTTGCATAGTATAACCAGAGCAGTCACTTGTTTTCCAAGATAATTTTCATGCCAGTGAATGTTTATCTTACATCTCTTCTTACCAACTAGTTATTGGGTCGGACTATAACTATTACTTTAAAAAGTCCAGACTGGATCAAAAATCTGGAAGAAGAAATGAGTTTAGAGAAAATTAACGTTCCGTTGCCGTCATCGACAAGCTCTACCCTGCTCGGTGAAGATGCGGAGGTCACAGCAGATTTCGATATGGAAGGTTTGTTTATCGAACGCATTTCCTTCTGCACCTCTAGATAAGTGTCCTTCCCATCCGCAAAGTCTCAGTCCCCATCTCTGTCTTCTTGTAACACACAGAACAGCATCAGTTAGATTTTGTTTTGCGTCGTATTGCGTGTAGTTTGCCGGTACCTGGACTTCAAATTGCAAACGTATTTGCCCTTCTGCCATTGAAAGGATAAGATCTTTACAAGTGCTAGTTCATGTCCGTGTACGACAGGGGCACCAATTGGTATTTCTGGTGTGTGGTTTGCAACCACTAATTGCAGTTAAGGTAGAGAGGGAGAATTTCAAAGCGCGTGTTCTAACAACAGAAATGAGTTAAAAATAATGACGATAAAAGAAGGTATATTTCAAAGCAATTTTAGGAAAGATTCTCAAGGCGGCTAGGAGCACATGCATTTGAACGGACCCATATAAATGTAGCCATCTCGAATTTAGTGTTCAGTTATCTGGGCAATAGTTTCCTTAAATGTGATTAAGAAGTGCAGGTGCTTTCTAATGCTATATGCTGTATTTTTCTAGCATGTTTTCCATTAAAATGCATGCCTTAGTTTATAAAATGACAGTCTATCATACTGTGAGACCCTGTACATCTAGAGAACGCATTAAGAGTTGACCGCCTTAGGAGACAATGCCAGTTTTCCCTTTTCTCTATTCATTTGTTGACTTAGTCCACACATTTATGTCCTACGTTTTATGTGCCAAGTGCACACCGGGTGCTGGAAATTCAACAGATGTCAGCCTTGCCCTTCCAGAACTCCTAGCTTAGTGGCGTTACAAGTGAGCAGGTAGAGAGAATCTCGTGACAGCGATGCAGTGGCGAGCGACTCTGGGAGTTCACGGGAAAGTTGCCCAACCCGGATTTGGGAAGTTGGGAACGGTTTCCCAGAGGAATTGAAATTTAAGTTGAGAATCTAAAGACTGGGTGAGAATTAGATGAGAGAAGGTAGAGAGGGAAAACCAGGAAGAAGGGATGTGCAAGACCACAGTGGGGAAAGGCTCAAAGTTCTTCCATAAATATGCTCGTGAGGGAGTAAACAGAGAGAAAAGAAAGCAGGAGGGGAGGCAGTGGGGGTGGGACATGGATTTGGTTTCGATCGTGTCAAACTGAGGTGCCTTTGGAGCCTGCTGGGCCCACATGTAGGCTGTGGGTACCTGGGCCTGGCGCTCCAGAGAGCCCTGGGCTCACGGGGCAATTATAATGGCAGTGAAAGCCATGGCTAGTCATTAGCTTGGCCAGAAGGTCTATATAGAGATGGGAGAAAACCAGTCCTGGGAACGAGCAGAGAAACTCAGACTTCAAGGACAGGCAGAAGGCAGCTGCTCGGAAAAAGAAAATGAGAAGAAACAACTAGAAATGTCAAAGACCCAAGAGGTTGGCATAAAAATCAAGGCAAGAAATGGTAACAAAGGAGGCATAGTCAGTGGAGTCCTGTGTCACAGAGAGAGGAGGAGAAACGGGGACCACAACTCGCCCTTTGGATTTAATAACAGTGAAAGCGGCTGTTGGTGACACTCATGAGAGTACTTTCAGTGCAGTGATGAAGCCAGATGGTGGTAAATGGAGGTGTGGGTAGAAGATGAAGAAGCGGAGAGAGTGTCTGGAGACAGCTCTTTAAAGAAGCTAAGATGGGGGTGGCGGAGAGAAAAGGGCAGTTGCTCCAGGGAGATCGGGGGTCCAGGGGGTGCTGTTTGAAAGGTGAGAGGCTTGAGAATGCTTAGCGCTGATGGAAAGGGCTGATGGTGTTGGGGACCATCAGGGCAGAAGGAGTGGGGGCACAGGTCACTGAGAAAACGGGGGAGGGGCAGAACCCCCTTTGTTTCCCCCACAAAGACCTAAGTGCAACCACGGAGTTGGACTCCAGTTTGGCAGCAGGTTGTCGAAGGGGACGGGGGTCCCATCTTAAGACTTCTCTTTCCTCTGTGAAGTGTTAAAAGTTGAGGCTATCTGCAGGCCTAGGGCAACCCGCCGTTTGGGGAAGAGTCGAGAAGTTTTCGAGATAAAGCTCCTGAGATGGAGTTTGGCGGGAGCCAGTCACAAAACCGTGGAATTGCCAGGCAGCTTTGGGATCCCAGAGGAGGCTGAAGACTGCAAATGTAATGCCACCGCAACCGTCAGCACCCCGTGACCAGCAGCAGCCCAGGTGCAGCCACAGAGAGATTAGACAGTGCAAATGACAGGTGGGACAAAAGAACAGTGCATGGGGGGCGCGGGGGTGGTGGAGGTGAAGTGCCCTGGAATGTGAAGTCACCTTCAGAGGAGCAGAATCCGACAGACAGGGGCTGAAAGTAGAGGGGGCCCAAAGGCCTGGATCCCGATGAAGTCCCAAGAGGAAAGAGTAACTGAGAGCGAGAACCAGAAGGCTGGGAGCTAAGGGTCAGAATGAAGTGTCGGGAGCGTATTTCGGAGGCGGTGCCGCTGTGAGGGCTGTGTGTGTTTGAGCGGAGGAGAGTGGAAGGACAAGACCAAGGCATTTAGGTTGTCCGTGCGTTACCGCCGATGCGAACTTTGATGTCACCCAGAAAGATGGTGGGACCCGACTGCCATCCTGCTCTCTGCTTAGTCCTCAGTGAACGGGTTCAGGTGACCAGGAGGATGGAGGTTGGAGATCATGACAGCAAGGAGGTATACGGGGTGTTCCGTAAGCTCCCGCTGGCATAGCCTCAGAGAAGTTTGTTCAGGACTGGAAGGTTAATGTTCTGAAATTGGAATGAGGTTGCCAGGGGCACCCTGGCTGTACTTCCCAGCCTCGAGGAAAGGGGAGATGGGGGAGCCCGGGAGAGCCCAGGGGGAGGAGTGGTGAGGAGACTCTGGGGGAAGGGTGTGCGTCTGTAAGCACTGGAGCTGAGTTGAGGGCAGTGGGGAGGGAGCAGTTCCACAGGGCACGTAGGAAGGTTCGAAAGGAGAGCGGTAAACCTTTCAGTCTACTGGTCCGGCTGCTGAGCGGAGAATTGAAAGCTGTGAGTCACCCCGCTCAGTCACCACTGGCATCCTGCTGCCCTGAGGTCATAGGCTTCTCTTTAATTACATTTTCTGTAAGGGCGTTGATACTATTTCTGGTTCCGCACACATCCAATTTTTATATGTGTCTACATACTTAACCTGTGCACACTGCGATGTCATAATGTGAACGTGTTTATTTTGCGTCTTGAACCCCCTGAAACCTGGATTGGTGAAGACCATCTCTGAGAAAGTTGAAATGGTGGTCATTTTGATAACCTTGTGTCCTTAGGTGATGTTGATGACTACAGTGCTGAAGTTGAGGAAATTCTTCCCCAGCACCTCCAGCCGTCCTCAAGTTCTGGCCTCGGCACTTCCCCGAGCTCTTCACCCCGAACCAGTCCCTGCCAGTCACCAACCATATCAGAGGGTCCTGTGCCTTCCCTTCCCATAAGACCGAGTCGGGCACCATCAAGAACACCTGGGCATCCATCTTCACAAAGTGTGTATTTTCCTTAAAGTTGTGTAGGACCTTCCCTAGCTGATTTGATTTTATTTATTTATTATTTTTTTAAATATTTGTTTATTTTTGAGAGAGAGCGAGAGACAGACAGTGTGTGAGCAGGGGAGGGGCAGAGAGGGAAGGAGACACTATCCAAAGCAGGCTCTGGGCTCTGAGCTGTCAGCACAGAGCCTGACGCCAGGCTTGAACCCACAAACTGTGAGATCATGACCTGAGCTCAAGTCAGACTCTCAACTGACTGAGCCACCCAGGTGCCCCAATATATTTGATTTTAGACGATCAAATCTCTGTCGCCTTTGGATCTGTACCATGTTTTCTGTGCATACAGAAGAGGAAACTTTGTAGATGGTAAGCTCTAAATGGAAAGGAAACTCATCATCACTTCGCTTGATGAGAATTTTTCTGAAATCATTTTTTCTATGTGCTTAGGTTTATCCATGTCTTAAAACGAATGTTTTTCTATCATTATAGTAAGAACTCATAACTATCTGGGCTTACCTATATATCTGTACGTAACCTATATTATAGTATGAATTAAGAAGAGACAAAAATTTTTTTTTTAATTCAGATTTGTAGTCATTACTTCCTAAAGTTGGAATATCTGTCTCTGGAAATTGTTACATCACATGATTAAGTCACCATTCGATGCTCACCAGCATCTCCAGAAAATGTCTTCCATTTCATAGATTTCTCCAGGTCTCCCATACTGCTCTCAGAGGCCTGACTTCTTTAGTTAAACTCAGGATAAGCTCAGGTCTAGAGAAAAGAAGAGATTCCTTTTTCCTTCTCGGTAGGGGCCAGCCGACCGCAAATGACTTCCTTCAGCCCACACTGTGTGCCGCCTTGATGGGGCCACTTGGTAAATCGGCTCTCAGCACCTGGGGCCTCGGCCAGCTGGTCCACAGGAGCTGGCGCCATTGCTTCCATGGCACCAATGGGGAATTTACTGGCAGAACTGCTTAGGTTATTGATACCAGAAATGCGTGTCCGTACATGACAGTACAAAGTGAGAAAGTAAGCAAAATCGAGGATTTCTCACACGTATTGGGAAGTACCATACCTTTGCGCTCACACCCACTGCTCTCACCTGCTGTACTTGTTCAGGTTCTCCTATGGAAGCCCTGCCGGCAACACAGCTGCAGCAAAAAGATTCTCAGACCTTAGAGCCCAAGCGGCCTCCTCCTCCCCGCCCGGTGGCTCCTCCTACGCGCCCCGCCCCCCCACAGAGACCACCCCCACCTTCAGGTAACAAACCACGTGATTTCCATTCGGGCTAGATCTCCGCTCTTCCTCCGTTCTATTTTACGGTGTTTTGCACGCTTAAAACCTCTAGCTTCCAGATTTTATGAGTTTTCTGTCATTGTTGCTACTGCCTCAGCCTTTCTCTAAGGAACATGGCAGGCCCCTCGGAACAGGTAAAAAGAGTGTTTCTCAGCTAGATTTCTGTAATAGGGCTTTTTAGCTGCCTTCTTACAGGTGTGCACAAAATGTTTTGTTTTTGCTAATTTGATGCAGTTGCGCTAACTTCTGTAAAATATATAAGTAGAACTGAAGGGCATACATATACTTATTTCCCATAAAGTGTTATGTATTTGCCTAAATACGCTTTTTAAGTAAGTATAGTGTTGCTATTTAAATTGTGAGAAATATTTGCGTTAAATAATAGCTTTTTTATAGTACCAAGATACTAAGATGTAGTTCCTACATGTTATTTAACATCATGAATACTATAATAAATCTTTGACGTTTCAGTTTTTTATTTAATGTCATTTCCTTTCTGCTGCATATTTTCTTATGAACTCTAAGGGGCTAGGAGTCCTGCACCTGCTAGAAAGGAAATTGGAGGTAACCATTTATATTTGTCATAATATATGCATCTCGCTTCATTCACGTTTTGGAATTTTATCCCTGTAACTAAAAAGACATTTCAGATTTGTCTGATAAAAGTCAAAGTGAATGATATTTATACTCCAAGTTAAAAATGGCCCCAAACTTTCATTACATTCCTGTTAAGGAAAAGATTAGAGTTCAGTTTTACTCATGAATAGAACTAATAGAGGCTTCCATTTTCCAGGTAGACATGGTTGAATTACTCATCAAGGACCAGTACACTTTTTCTTAATAAATATAGTTAGTTTGGTGACAAAGATTTAGTTCCCCCAAATCACACTAATTTCAAAAGGAATTCAGGTATAGTAAATATAGAACATTTCCCAAGTATTTGACTGGTGATGGTCTAATACATTTCCTTCTCTAGAAGCTTAGCAAACCTGATGAGCAAAATTTCCAGGAATGCAACTTAAAGTTATAATTATCTGAAACATATCCTTCAGTTTTCATGGCTTTATCATAACTTGTCATAAAAGTTAATGCTTCACTTTTTTTTCAACACAATAATGATTTTTTTCAATAAGGAAGTTTTTATTCACAAATGGATCACTCTTCAAAAAAGTGTACTCGATTGGGTTTACGTGAAAATTTCTCACAAAACTCCACTGGAGCTCTGGTTTGACAAGTGCATTTAATCTACGTCTCAGGAGAGGATGGGCCAGGTTGTCATAATTCTGCAGAAGAGCCTTTACAAATGTACCGTTAGTATTTTTAAGGCTCACTGTACTTGTGTGGTTGTTCTGTTTCCACTCTGGCCATCTGGTGCCGATGCTGACCAAGTCATGTTATCACAGGCTGACTTTGCTTGTGTGCAGGTTTTAAGGACTTTGTATAGAAAACAAAGCTCAATTATTTCAGCATGACGGTCTCCGCAGAACACTGCTGGATGATGATTTTTCCATCAGCTTACAAAAAAACGTTAATTTTCCCCATTTTAAACTCCTGCCTTTATTTGTATTTTTATAAGTTCTATTCATCCTCTTCTTTTAAGTAGGAAAACAACTTGCAGAAAATAAGTTTTTAAATGGATTTGTGAAAAAGTTATATCAAACTTAGAAATCTGGCTTAATTTTTAAAAAGTGCTTCTTTTCATAATTGTTTCATAGGCAACGTTTGCAGCTTATTTATTTTTTTAACCCTATAAGCCAGTAACTCCTTTAAGGAGTAACTTAGAGGAAGTCATTATAGTACTTTTGGAGTTTTCTTAAAATAATGCATCAAAAACTAACCTCTAAGAAACTAATATAGTCTCATAGAAATTTATAATGAAATTGAAGCTGATTTTGTTTCCCCGTTTTGCCTGTCAAACATTAGAGCTTTTATTAGTGATTTAACTGTGAATGTAACACGATGATCTGTAAAGCAAAGGCTTTCTTGAAGATATTTTAAAATTCCCTAGTAATCTCAGTTATAAAAAGAAAACTGTCATCCCCTTTCTAGGCTGTTTGAGGAAAGGGAGGACTGGGGTTTTTGGGCAAGGCATCTAAAGTCGCTTTGGTTTGTAGCGATATCTTTGAAGAAATGTTAGGCAGTAAAAGAACCTTTTTTTGCAAAAGTCAGCTGGAGGAGGAAATTGTGTCTTGTGCCTGCCTTTCGGTCTGTGCCCTGGGCCCTGAACAATACACAGCTTCTGTTCTTTCTCTAAAAAGGTGTCGGAGCCCCTCCCAGTCCTGGGGCAGCTAGGCGAGAGACGGAAGGTAACAAGACTTCTGCGCCCTAGAAACGGACCTCTCACCTCACTTCCAAGTGTCAGCCCCCCAGCACGTCAAGGCACACTAAGTCTGCCCTTGGTCTGCCTGTAAACTTCCCCACCCCTCCTCTTACACCGTGTAACCTTGTACTTTTTCACGTTTCATTCTGTGTTGTGGATAGTTTCTAACGGGTGACCCATTTAATTTCCCTCCAATTCTTAACGTTGTTGTGCACTCTGTTTTGTATATATTGTCGTACCTACTTAGGATATGAAATTACTGTACAATGGCATTTTAAGAAGAATGCCTTTCAAAATTCTTTCCAGAGTAAGTCAGAAATGTACTATACCAACTCTGAAGTTTTAAAAATTAATAATCGTAATTAAATCCTATTAACTCTAGTCCAAGAGTAAGTATTTTGTGGATGATTTCAAACAACATAAATTTTTTTCTGCATAGTAATGCTGAACTAAATTTGCTTAAAAGACCTAAGACTAGAAGCCATTCAGTAAGATTCTAGTGATCAAACGGCTGATGGATTTAACATAACAGTTGCTCTTGAATTTCCTTTAAAAAAGAATAAATTTGAGATGCCACCTTTAATAGCCGACCCCCCCTCCCACACACACACTCCTTTTGGCCCCTAAAATGATTTATATCATTTCATTCTTCTTACCTTTCTAGTGAGTTTGAACCACATATTAACACTGTCCTCCGTAAAGCAAATACTTATTTGTAAGACATGCCTGCCTTCTACCTTAATCATGGGATTTTGTTGTGGGAATCTAAAACATCTCATTGTAAGATTTCTTTACCCATAATGGTATCTACAGTATGAAGCCCTGAAACAGTGTTGTTAGCAGCCCCTTGCGGAACTTGGAAAATGCTGTGTTTGCTCAGGAGCTTTGTCCGGCAAGCTCTGAGAAGCAGCGGGGTCACTGCTTGTGACCATTCACACAAGCCAACCTTCTGTTTTCAAGGTTCACGGGAGAGAACTGTGTTAGGAAAGTCACCTTAGAAGTAACGCTGTGAGTGAGATACCAGACCGAGGGCTAAACTGTCTCTCACAGAATACTTCACTAGAAGTATTTTAATTTCTCTCTTTTCTGGGGACATTTCCTTCAGGACCGATAATAGCTTTCACCCTTATCCAAAGCAGTATGCCTTGGGTTCCCATCTCATGCCCCCATTTGTGCTGGTAACGAAACAGAACAGCCAGCTGATGTTATACAGTGTTGCCTGACTGTTTACTTATGACTCATTTCTTTCCCTTCCTGCTTCAAAGCACCCAAAAGCCCTGGAACGACACGGAAAGAAAACATAGGTAAAAACACTTGAATTTAGCTACGTAACCTTAAAACTGGACCATGTAGACACTTGGGATTTAAGTACATGGTTTCTTGTTTCTTTCTTTTTGTAAAAGAACCTAAATACACAGTGTGATGTCTTTGTTTCAGGACGCACTCAGCCTTCACCTCAGGCAGGACTCCCAGGCCCAGGACCTGCTGGATACAGTGCAGCCAGACCGGTAGGCAGCACCTAGCCTGGGAGCCTAGAGGTTCAAGTTCTGGGTCCCAGTTTGCTATTAGTCAGATATGTTATCTTGGGAGGTCATGTGGCCAGTCCAGGCCTGGTTTCCTCGACTCCAAAATGAGGGAATCGCACTTGTTGATCTCCAGGGTACCTTTCAACTGTTAACATTCTAGCGCACTCTTCAAAAATAACTAAATATACTTTATTATTTGAATCAAAGTGATGCATTTAAGTAATTAGGGTCACTAAATAACTGAGGATCTTAACATTTATGAGAGGCCAGTGTATCTGTGCAGCGGTTTAAGGTATTTTCTGAGTAATTAATGGGAATATAAAGTCATCCTTCAATAAGAAGGATTTTAAAACTAGATTGCAGGGACGAAAATTCATGATGAGAGTCCGCATACTAAAACTGGTTCTGAAGGTAGTCAAGTAGGAGAGCAGATGGTGTTGCAGGGCTTCTCCCTTCCTTGTAGATCTGTGCTTTTCTGTGTTCATCATATGCTCTCTTAGACACATAATTATCCTAATATTTACCTACATGAAAACTTCCTCTGGGGTCAAGTAATACAAGGAAATGGAAACCCGGATCAGCAGCTCATCTAGTGGCTCCTGGGACTTCTGGGTGGGGGGCCTCGAGCCAAAGAGTGGGTTCTGGGGCTGGACTCTCGGGGGCAATGTAGGGGCCACTTCTAATGAAACTGCTCCCGGTTCCTGGTAAGAAATTGTCATAAAATTTCTAAGATAGAAATCCCTTGTCTTTTCTGTTGTAGCTGTCCTGTTAACATCCACCCTAAAAGTCCTTTACTATGTGTAATAGTACACTCCAAATTAAAGTGTCTGTGGAATATACCTATAGATAAATACACACACACACACACACACACACACACACACACACACACCCCTGCAGATACCTATTACCCATTCTCCTTTTCTCAGAAAAGGGAAAATTGCTATTCACTGACTTTATCAGTGCACTTTATTTAATGCCATTAGAGTAGGGAAGGTAAGTCAGGATTTTGTGATTGCAATAATAACATTTGCCTAAAATAAGAAATATTGGGGACTAAGAGGCTCCAGCAAACTTATGAAAATAGACAACATATGTTTCACCAGCGTCTCTTTTTTTTTTTAATTTTTTTAATGTTTATTTTTGAGAGAAGGAAAGAGAGAGAGAGAGAGAGAGACAGAGCATGAGTGGGGGAGGAGCGGAGAGAGAGGGAGACACAGAATCCAAAGCAGGCTCCAGGCCCTGAGCTGTCAGCACAGAGCCCGACACGGAGCTGGAACTTACGCACCATGATATCATGACCTGAGCCGAAGTCGGACGCTTAACCAACCGAGCCACCCAAGCGATCCTCACCAGTGTCTCTCTTAATTAATTTAGCACATTGGATCTAGTCATTCAAGAGTTTTTCCTTCTGTGTTTGAAAAAAAAAAAAAAATCCCAGGGTGTGGATTTTCTCAAGCGTCTTAGTTGCTACACGTATGTGTATCTTCCCTCTCCTCTTGAGCTTTAACACCATCCCTGTCCCCTGTGAGGGCACCACTGCACGTGGGGCAAGGCAGAGGCCCCGCCGCCCCGCGCACCCGAGCTTGGGCCCTGGCCTTCCTTTCTAGCTTTGCGGCCTTGGGAACGCTGTATACATTTCTCTGTGGTAATTGAAAATGGAGGTGATAAACTTAGCACCTGCCTCTGGGGGGTATTTTGAGGATGAAATGGAAGTGCCTCAGAGCGCTTAAGTAACGTTGTGCCTGACGCCTCGTACACAGTCCGGAACAAAAAGGGAGGTTGTAAGGTGTACGACTGTAGGACTATAAATAGAAAGCAATGAACACAACAGGAGGGGGGCTAACGCCAGAGGGGTGACAAGACGGGATACAAAAGCAACTATTTTCACAAAATCTCATCTCGTGAAAATAAGCGTCTCAAATGTTGTGTTTCCCCTCCGCAGACTATCCCGCCCCGCGCCGGAGTGATCAGTGCCCCACAGAGCCACGCTCGGGCAACTGCTGGAAGACTGGCTCCTGAAAGCCAAAGCAGACCGCCGGAAGGACTGAAAGGTAGGCCCGAGTCCGTTCTGAGTTATTTCACCTTTCCTTCTCCCTTCTGTCATCTCTCACCTTCCGCGACCCACTCCAACAGGGAGAGCCTTCCTTCTCTGTGCCACAGGCCATGAGGCCGCTGGCGGGGGAGCGGGGGACTCGAATCTCCCAAGGCCTCACTAAAGGAAGAACAGGATGTGGTTTTCTAGGCCGGGCCTAACATCTGAAAACTCATCGTTTAGGTTCAGTCCTTCTTCCCGAACCGCTGAAGCCTCAGGCTGCGCCCCCCGTGCAGCCCTCTCTGCCCCCGCCCGTTCAGAAGATGCAGGAGCCCCTTGTCCCCGTGGCAGCGCCTCTGCCTCAGTCCGCCCCCCAGCCAAGCTTGGAAACCCCGCCGCAGCCGCCCCCTCGGAGCAGGTCGTCCCACAGCTTGCCTCCGGAGCCTTCGCCGCAGCCGCCGCAGCCGCAGGTGAGGCCTGCTGAGGCACCTTTGATGCCTTTGGTACAGTCTTTGCACCCACTTGCCTCGGGCCCGGGGTTCTCAGAGAGCGAGCTTGGGATTGGCTTCTTGACGGAACTTCCCAGGGGCTCCCAGGCTCCTCTATCTTGTTCACATTCAAAGCGTTTGTGACTTTTTCATCTTTTTAAATGCCCGCTTTACTTTGGATACTTACTTAGTATAGTAGGACGAACAGCAGTAGTTTCTTTTTCTTGTTGTTCACAGCCGATCTGTTAGTTCCGGCTTTCACTTTCTGGACAGGGATGCCTTACCTCTGGCAGAATGGTTAATTTCCAGTGAACAGAGGATAATTCCTGTGTTCCTCCGGGTGCAAGCAGTGGTTCTTTTCCGAGCCCAAGCTGGCACCGGGGTCTTCAGGTATTTCTGTTTGGGGTGGGCAGCAGTGGGCTTATTCACCAAGTAAAAACCATCGAAAGAATAAGGGCACCTCACTGGTGTCACACAGAAAACAGTGCCATTGCCTCAGTGGGTGACAGTCCTAGGATCACAAGGATTTGTGTTATGCCAGTGTGACCTCACGTTGGAAGGACTTCTGGTGTGTATATACAGAGTTATTTTAATACGGGGTGATCGTGCAAGTTGAATTGTTTTATTTTTATTTGGATGCCGTTTTACTTCGTGTTGCTACATACATTCTAGTAAAATTGTTAAAGTCTATGCTTAGTAAGAACATTCTTTGATGTCTAGCCTTACATTTTATTTTATCCTAATGTTTTAACTTAAAAATGTCATCAAGGCCAAAGGAATGTGTAAAGCTTGAGAAGTCTGCTCTTTCACTGACAAGGCCCCTTAAGCACATTTATTAATACTAGTTTGCCTCCATTTTTACAGCTATCTGAATACGTCCAGCTAGTAGGCAGAAGTTAACAGTTTCTTATGCTTCTGTATGGTGAAAAACAGATAGTAAAGTAAATACAAGTCTTAAAATGAATATTGTCAGCAATTAGCACTTTCTCATTAGACAGTGGGTCACATTTATAAAAACTAAAGAAGGATATATAAATGAGAGAAATAAGATGTTCTCTTAAGCTGATTAATACCATAAAGTATTCTACATTTTTTAGTTCAGAAAATTGAGGATGTTGACAATGTATAAAAATTGTAGAAATCCTTCAAACAATACATGTCCACTGTTCTTTTCTCTCTGCAGATCTATTTTTAGTGAGGCATGAATTTTTCTTCTCATTTTCTTGTAATGTGTGCTATCGTATTTTGTTAAATGTAATTGGAAGGCAAAACACTTTCAAACTAGCCACCTTCAAGCTTTGACTACTGTTTTAAGACAGAAAGTAAGCACCTATTTCTTAGGAAAGAGAACCTTAATTCCTAAAAGTCTGTAATAATTTAAGTATCCTTAGACCAACGTGAACACAGATACAGTACTCAAAAACTGGACAAAGAGCAAACCATTCAGTAAGATTGCAGTTCTCAGGAGAAAATCATACCACAAAAGTACTACAGGACCAATATTCCAATGACTACCACATTATCATTTTCTTAGGTCGTTGTCCATGGTTTTGGTTTGTGTTTTTCATTGGAATGGGTATGGTAATTTGGTGGCAGACAGCATGTGCTTTGTGTGTGGCCTGGCAGAGAATGTCCTTGAATCTTGTGTCATTCACTTCGTTGAAACTACCAGGGATGTTTGTTTTAAATTCTAAATATTTTTTTGGCCTCAGTCATTGATATCAGACTCCTCCAAATATTATACACACACACACACTTTTCTTTCTTGGGGGAGCAGGGGTCTTGTTTGTGTGCAGACCCTCTTTGGGAAGAATCACAGAGTGGTTAACGGTTTCTTCCTAGAGTGCTAGGGGGCTGGAAGGAAGGGGAGGCATTTACCTGTTTGTACCGCTTGAATTTTGAACCGTGAGAATAATGCCTATTCAAAACATAATGAACGTCTAAAATTTAACAATTGTTTTCAGCGACTATAGGTTGAAAAGGATGAGAATTTAAAATACAACATATTTGATACTTTGGTGATCTATGAAATAGTCTTAGAACTGAACACTTAATAATTTTTATTAAGTCTTTATTATTAATTCTGCCCAAAATACACAAGGTATTTAAAACATAAAAACATACATGGCCTAGCACTACTTTTTATTATTATTTAAATGGTTTTTTACTTGATAGTTCTATACAGAAAAGACCCTTCCAATTCAAATGATCGTTTAACATGTACAGAACATAGAAATGCTTCACTTATCTGCCCGACTTCTGGCATCTTGGTCATCTGATTATCATCTAAGAACCTGAAGTTCAGAAATCCAACAGGAAATAGAGTAACAGCCTCACTGCCATACTGTTGTGATAGCTAACAGTGAGAGAAGAGACCGAGTAGAAAATCTCAGCATTCTAGATCTATTTAATACCTCCTACCTTGTATCACTGCCAGAGCTGATACTCATAACCCTGAGATCATCAAGGAAGTGTTCATTTAAATCCAGGAGTCTCGTGTTTAGTAGGCAGGAAACTCTATTAATGCCTAGTACATTTTAGAATGATGTCTTCCTCGATTGTCAAATGAGTTTTGGTATTTTAAAATGAGGTAAGCTTTAGATATTGGGGAAGATTTGCTCAAAACTGTTTTTGAGCCTACTGTTTTGTTTTTTTTTTTAAATACTGCTATGGTACAAAAAGATGATTTCATTTTTAAGCAACAAAATTTCTTCTATTATTGTACCTTACAACTAGTAAGTTATGAGGTGAATTAATGATAGTACGTTCTTTCTGAAAATTTGAGTAATATAGAATATGTCTGGATCCTGATCATTTTGTGAAAATAAATACTGATTTTCAGTGGGGTAGTACTTCTGCAAAGTGTTGCCATTTTATACATTTCCTCTAATGGTGATAAACCCATAGGCTGTCTTGTGGCTATGTCCTACTCATCTCGGGCTGCCATAACAAAATACCAAAAACTGGGTAGCTTAAACAATAGGAATGTGTGATCTCACAGTTCAGAGGCTTGAAGCCTGAGATCAGGAGGCCGGTACAGTTGAGTTCTGGTGAGGGTTCTCTTCCCAGCTTGCAGATAGCTGCCTTCTCACTGTGTGATCATGTGGCCTTTCCTCAGTGCTTCCGGTGGGGGAGAGAGTAGGCTCTCTGCCACGGTGTCCTTCCGTGAGCATAATCCCTCCTTCCATAATCCCTCATGAGGCCACTCTCATGGCCTCATCCAACCCCAGTCACCGCCCTCCCCCCCCAAAGGCCCCACATCCAAATACCATCACACTGAGGGTTAGGGCTTCAACATATGAATCTAGGGGGACACAAACATTCAGTCCATAACAGACTGCTTAAAGTATCTTAGAGCTCCAAAAACCTATTTGGGTTATTATTTTTGTTTTGAAGTGGCTGGTCATCAACCTCTGGCAAAATTAAAGTTTGAACCCTAATCAACGATACATTTTTTTATTCAAAATTACAAAAGAATTGGAGTTGTCTCTTGAACTCATGCTGTGACTTGCAAATGTTGCCTCTGTCAGGTTCTGTGTATAATATAGAAATAAAAGTATTTCAAAGCCTGGATCGGTAGGGTTGCTGTTTGGTCTCAGATCGTCCTCCTAACTCTTTCCTTTGATGTCTGTGTTCCCTTTCTCAAAGCAGGAGCAACCGTCAGGGTAACAGGTATCGGATTATTTCTCAATCTTATCTGTGCTTTTCATCTGTCTTAGCACATTAGATGTATGAATCTTTTGCTTCATACATCTAAAGTTTCACCCATTTTTAAAACCACCTGTCCACATTAATAAATTCTATTATCATACCATAAACCTGTTTTTTTCTTAGTGTTTCAGATTTTTAGGAACCATTTTAGTTGTTCTTATTAATGCTTTACCATATTTTTTTTTGCTTTATTTTTTATGAAAATTAACAAAACTAAAAGGTGTACCTTCAAGAAGGTTGAAGGTATACAAAAGTCTGTTTGGCAAGACCAAATGGTTCTGGGTTTTAATGATGGCAGAATTACATAAATACAAAACTTAACTTCTTTTCTTAGGTTTCTTTTGGGAAATTTTTTTCAAATAATTTTAGTAACAAGATTATTTTTGGTAAGGGAGAACTTGTAGAAAGATAAAAGTTAATATTATAACAGGATTATTTAAAGGTCCTTCCAACACCTTCCTCACCATTTTTCATGTTAATTCATCACAAACCTGCTTAGATTATAAATTAATTCCAGTATAGTGAATGGTGGTGTGGCTTTCATTGTAACTTCAAGTGATCCTGCTTCTACCAAATTATCTTTAATGTATCTTGAAAACATATTTTTTATATATGAAAATAAATTTAAACATAAAGCATTTATTTGCCACAGGCCTGCTATTATTCTAAGCTGTGCAAAGTATAAAATTCTCCTTTCCTGTAATGTCTGTGTTGTGGACCGTTCCATCCACCGTGGGGGAATTGGGTCCCACACCCGATCAGATACTGCCATTTTGCTGCATTAATAAATAATCCAGGGGGGCGCCTCGGTGGCTCAGTCAGTTAAGCATCCCACTTCAGCTCAGATCATGATCTCGGGGCTTGTGAGTTCAAGCCCCACATTGGGCTCTGCTGACAGCTCGGAGCCTGGAGCCTGCTTCGGATTCTGTGTCTCCCTCTCTCTCTGCCCCTCCCCCACTCACACTCTGTCCCTCTCTCCCTCAAGAATAAATAAACATTAAAAAAAAGTTTAGGGGCACCTGGGTGGCTCAGTCGGTTAAACGTCTGACTTCAGCTCAGGTCATGATCTCACAGTTTGTGAGTTCGAGCCCCATGTCGTGCTCTGGGTTCAGAGCCTGGAGCCTGACACATTCGGTCAAACACAGATTCTGTGTCTCCTTCTCTCTCCGCCCCTCCCCGCTCACGCTCCGTCTCTCAAAAAATGAATAAACGTTAAAAAAAAATTTTTTTTAACTTTAAAAAAATAATGCAGAGATTATTTCTAATATAGAGTTAATTGTAATTTGTTAATGTCTATAATAGATTTGTCTTTCAAGCAGATTTCCATAAACACATCTGCTTACCTTTAATAACTTAGAATACAGTTTTGAGTCCGTTACATGTTTACTCTTTTATACAAATTTATTGTCATAGTAAGTTGTTTGGAGAAAAATATACTTGTTTATTCAGTTAGGAAGTATGTTCTAGGACAATTGAATAAAACAATCAGATACTTGAGAGTTACTTAATGAAGTTATCCATTGTTGCCTTATGCAAATGAACAGCCTTCCCTGTTGTTAAAGTAGCAAGTTACTATTCTATAAAATGCAGTTATGTTTTTTCGGTGGGTGGGGACCACTGCTCTTTTTTTTCAACACAGCTCATGAACATTTAGTTACTTTGCTCTCCCAACTCTCTAAATTTATTTTAGGTGGTGCTCCATTTTGTTACATTGCAGGCCTGGAGCCCAAATGCTCCCTCCCCTGTCCTTTTCAACCAAAAGTTTATCTCCTTTAAATCTGGCATCAATATCCGAGTCATCTACTTAGTATCGATAATTATGTACAGGTCGCTTTTGTTTTTTTAATCAAAATGAAGCACGTGATGAGCTCATTCTTGCTCCTAAGACCAGGGTTCTCTTCCCCATGAAAGAAGTTGGAGAAGTTGGTTTTGCTCAGTCCCATAGACGTGCTCCTCTCCCAGCTGGCTTCTCTGTGAACTAGGCACAGAGTGCACACTTTTTATGGCCATAAAGTAATTCAGGACACTCCTCCTGCCAGTTCACAGCCAACTCTGCCACATGGGAAGAACGGATTATATACCAAATAGAAAATGGGATCTCCCCCCCCCGCCCACCAATCTTTGCATATGGTTATTAATGAGCATATCTGTTTTGAAACTTTTTCTTACAAGATGAGGAAAGTCAGTTAAGGAATATTGTCACATCATTGGCAGAGTTTAGTCTACAAAGGAGAACTTAAAAGGCAAAAAATGCTTTGAAAATACATTTTTCCAAGTAGAAAAGGAAAGATGCATTGTCTTTAGCTTAAGAATATAAACATACCAATGAAGTCAGTTTCCATTCATGAAGTTTAATTTCCATAGTAACATTAATTTTAAATAAAAATACATGTAAAAGAACAATGAAACCACATCATCATCACGATAGGTGTTGGAAGCTTATTCTACAGATCTAGCATAAGTTCTAAATACGGGTTTCTTGCGTTCACGCTAACATTTGATAAAACGGCATGTTCAAGTCATTTGCTGAATTCTGTCCAGTTCTCCATTTTACATCATATTAGAACTTGCATGAATGAAACAAACTATTTAACTTCTCTGGGGTTTAAACAAATGTCTTTAACAAAGGGGTTTATGTAGCAGGGAGGTTTTAAAGAGTAAGGTTTTAGTTGTCTTACCTTACTTAAACTACCAGGGTAACAAACTATACAAAGCTGTTTAAGTTTGAAATTTGTATCCTTGCCCCCTCCCCCTCCCCCCATGAATAATTGAGACAGGAAACATAGAGGGGTTGTTAAAAGTAACATGTTGTCTTTTTTTTTTTTTTTTCCTGATTATTGGGTGTTCTCTTTTTCAGGTGAAAACAAATGGAGTCTCTGCCGTCAGACTGGAATCACCCTTAAAGAATGACCCATTTGAAGATCTGTCATTCAGTCTGCTTGCTGTATCCAAGGCTCAGTCATCCATTCAAACATCATGTGCTCCAACCCCAAACCCAAAGGGGTTGATTCAGTTGCCTTCTGCAACACAAAGTAACATGAATACTTTGAGTTCTGTAACTTGCATGCCTCCAATTCCAGCCCGGAGTAAATCCCAGGAAAATATGCGATGTTCTCCAAACCCATTTATTACTAGCTTGACCAGCACAAATCCTTTCACCGACAGGACTGCAGCTCCCGGAAACCCATTTAGAGCCGAGTCTCAAGAATCGGAGGCAACTTCGTGGCTCTCCAAAGACGAGCCTGTTGCCAGCAGTCCTTTCCCTTCCCTGAAGCCTCTTGGTCATAACAATAGCAAGCCTTCATCATTTGATGGTTTTAAGGACAGTTTTGATCTGCAGGGCCAGTCTTCGGCAAAAATCAGCAACCCAAAAGGATGGGTAACCTTCGAGGAAGAGGAGGACTTTGGTGTGAAAGGGAAGTCAAAGTCATCTTGTCCAGACCTACTGAGTAATCAGCCGAGTTCGCTCTCTGGCTCCGTGACCTTTGATGATGACTGGAATAAAGGCACAAATGTTCCTTTCTGTGTGTTGCCATCAAGACGACCACCTCCACCTCCTGTCACTCTGCCCCCACCTGCCACCACCCCTCTTGTAGCTCCTTTCACAACCTTGCCATCGAAGGCATCACCCACACTAGACTTTACAGAAAGATAAGGTTATGCAATAGAAAACAGTCTTGGATTTGTTTGTTTGTTTTTCAGTTTGGGCAGGTGAGAGCCAAAAGAATTGGGCATTAGTTCCTCATTATGTGCAATATGGAATTGTTAAGTGCACTGATGTTGTCACGGAATACCACTATTTAATGTGTACAAAGCTAGAATATGTGTATATTGGAAATAAGGAAAAAGTCCTTCTCATTATTAACTGGAGTTTTGGTGTGTTTCTGTTTGGATAAGTAAGAGAGAGGAGTAGCCATAAACAGTGCTCAAAACTACTTCAGACAGTAGTCCTTATTCAGAAATTCTCTGTCCGTCTTCTCTGAAGAACCTTAAAAAAGCCCAGACAACTTCTAGCTGACATTCTTGCCTGCTCTTTGATACTTGTTAACAATGGTGTTTCCAGGTATTCACCGAAGAGCTATCAGAGTTATACTGAGACCATTGTGAAAGGCATGGCTTTAAAACACAAAAAGGCATGGGTACACACACACACACACACACACACACACACACGTATGTATACACTTACATATTTGTAAAACTTAGGACTCAGACAAAATATTTACCTACACGTTCTAACAGAGTTATTTTTTCGGTGTTTCATTACCAAAAGGATGGCTCTACATGAAATTTGGACAGTTCATTAATTTTCTTTCCAAAACTAGCATCTCACTACAGAACCAGACTTTCCTACCGTTTCATCCCCCTCCCCCAAACACACATGACCCGCATCTTTGTTCCTTTGGGCTCCAGCATCTCCAGACGCTTTTATTCCGGGAGGAGGTTCTTGGGGCCGGAAGCAGCCTATTTTGTGGTCACGGTCATGTGGATGGACACTCCAGCCCATACAACAAAGCACTATGGCCTTATCTCTCAGGAAGGCACATACCTCCAAGTTCAATGAAGAATATTAGAGCTAAACACACTCCCCTCTCTCTGCACTAAGGTGTATGTTGCCCATTCCCCTCCCACACTTTCCCTTTGCTGCTTTCTCTCCGGAACTTCATAGCAGGGAAGGCAGCGGTCCTCAGAATGCTTGGAGTTGGGGATCTACTCCGCGTGTGTGCTCTGTCCCCGTCAGAGGCTACGCAACACATCTGTGAAGCTGCTTTACATTTTTAGAGGCTACCCCCCAAAGTAGCTGTGGATTTTGTCTCCCGCACTGCCAATATGCAACTGACCCTGCTGTTATCTCATGAAGTTCACAGAATTTTTACACAATGTAGTGTTTTGGTATCATCATGTAATCCCAAACAGAAAACTCCGTGAGCGATGTTTTGTTGTCAGCTTAAGTTAAAATCATCCTCAGCCGTTGAGACTGATATTAACATTTCTTTTATAGGAAGTTATAGATGTCCACCTAAATTCCATCGTCCACATTTAACCTTTAAAGATGTGCACTGGGAGAACATCAAAATAGAGTTCATGGCTAAGATTATGTAAAGTGGAAAAGCACAGCAAAACTGCATTGCACTTAAAGCAAATCTAGTAGGGAAAAAAAAAGCACTTTTCTAAATGCTCAAATGTTATCAAGATACTATATTTCTAGAAGTAATCCTCTCTCTGTTCACAGCCAGGATTCGCTGTTAGCACTAACTCTTGTGAGTTTTATATTGTGCTTTTTGGGGGTTCTAATCATTTCAGCAGTAGTATATTTTAAACAGCAGTATTACTATAAGCAGCGTGCTTCAGAATGTGAATTAACTTCTTGAAACTGTGGCTTTAACATCTATGTGATTAGTGTGTGTGGTATTTGCTCTCCATTAGCAAAAAGAATTCATTATAAACTTCACTAGTGCGGATTGCGGTTTCTGTGAGCGATGTTTCCTTTTGAGTAGAAACTACTGTCTAAAATATACGTATCACGCAGCAGCTCAGCCTTTACCAGGAAAATTATATTTGGCAAGTTGCCGAAAGGGCACAGGGTTGGGAAAGTGAAAGGTACGCTGCAAATAACTAGCCATTATTCTGTGTTATTAAAATATTTACCAGTTCTGTTAAAAGCAGAGCAGAAATTAGACACTAAGCCTCTCTTTGTGAATTCTTTGTTCTCTATAGTAGATTGCTGTTTATATGTAAGAATTTTATTGCTTATGTGGCATACAATATTTATAACTATATACTTTATAGAAGTGCAGTATTAAAGTCAGTGGTATACAAACATTCTGTACATATCTGTGAAATGTGCTGTCATATGAAATAAATACACCTGTCTTTACCATGTTGACTACTTTGCTCAAGAGGGAAGAACTTTTCTCAGCCATTTTCCTTGAACTTTACATATGCAAGTGTAATGACATTTGGGGATCAGCTGTCGAATCAGGTGTTTTTTTAAGTTTATTTATTTTGAGGAGAGAGAGAGAGCACATGAGCGGGAGAGGGTCAGAGAGAGGGAGAGAGAGAATCCCAGGCACATTCCACACTGCCACCGCAGAGCCCAACACAGGGCTCAAAGCCACGAATCGTAAGATCATGACGTGAGCCCAAGTCAAGAGCGGGACACTTGGCCGACTGAACCACCCACGTGCCTCCCAGATCAGGTATTTTAAATTTTTTTTTTCAACATTTATTTTATTTTTGGGACAGAGAGAGACAGAGCATGAACGGGGGAGGGGCAGAGAGAGAGGGAGACACAGAATCGGAAACAGGCTCCAGGCTCCGAGCCATCAGCCCAGAGCCCGACGCGGGGCTCGAACTCACGGACCGCGAGATCGTGACCTGGCCGAAGTCGGACGCTTCACCGACTGCGCCACCCAGGCGCCCCAAGATCAGGTATTTTAATTCAAGACTTCATTTCATCCATTTTACTTCTCTATATAATAATCTAAAAGTAAGACAATCTTGTAAGACGACAAATCATCATTAAGAAGAGAGGCCCTCATTCAAAGTCTTACTGGCCTGAAAATAATGCCTGAAGCATGAATGATGCGGGTAGAAGGGAAATAGGCACAAGGACAGCCAGACACAGGAGACTGACTAAAAAGACCCAAGTTCAAGGCCAAGGCTAGTAGTTCCTTCCAGTATTGCCTTTTTTCAGTCCTGTATGATTGCTATTCAGAACAGTAACGTTGATTCTTAAATCATTGAATCATGTTCAATATAATTTTAGATACAGAAGACATGTAGAAGTTATAGATACAGAATAATAGGCTTTAAAAGAAACTTTTGATTTTATGATTGAGATACATATGCAGTTGCTAAGAAATAATACAGAGAGATCCCAGGTACCCTTTACCCAGTTTCTCACCCCCGCCCCAGTGGTAACATTTTACAAATTATAGTATAATACTACAACCAGGACATTAGCATTGATGCAAAACACTTCCCGTCACCACCAGGATCCTTCATGTTGCCCTTTTCCTGCTGTCGTCCCATCCTAACTCCCCTGCCTTGTCCCTAGCTCCTGGAAACCACTATTCTCCAGTTCTATAATTTTGCCACCTCAAGAGTGTTTTTATATATGTGTATATGTGTGTGTGTGTGTGTGTGTGTGTGTGTGTGTGTATATATATATATATATATATATATATATATATATATAAATTCCATATATATATGGAATCATACGGTATGTGACCTTTTGGGATTGACTTTTTTACTCTGCATAATTACCTGGAGATTCATCAAGACTGCAGATGTCTTTTTTATTGTCAAGTGGTATTTCATGGTGTGGATGTTAACACAGCTGGTTTGGGCATTCACCCACCCACCCACTGAAGGACATCTGGGTTGGGGCTATTATAGACAAAGCTGCTATGAACATTCCCATACAGGTTTTTTCTATTTCTTTTTAATTTTGCTTTTTAATGTTTATTGTTTTTGAAGGAGAGAGAGACAAAGCGTGAGCGGCGGAGGGGCAGGGAGAGAGAGGGAGACAGAATCCAAAGCAGGCTCCAGGCTCCAAGCCATCAGCACAGAGACTGACGTGGGGCTCGAACCCATGGACTGCGAGATCATGGCCTGAGCTGAAGTCGGAGGCTTAACCGACTGAGCCACTTAGGCGCCCCCCCCGTACAGGTTTTCTTGTGAACATAAGTTTTCATTTATCTGGGAAAATGCCCAGGAGTGCAATTGCTGGACCACAGGGTAGGTGATGCTTGGATCTTTAAAAAACCGCCAAACTGTCTTCCAGAATGGACCATTTTACATTCCCATCAGCAATGTATGAGTGATCGGCTTCTCTGCATCCTTGCTTGCATTTGCTGTTGTCACTACTTTTTCTTTTAGCCATTTTAGTAGAGGATATATCATTGTGGCTTTATTTCCTTAATAGCTAACCAGAGTGAACACCTCTTCATGGTGAGCATGCCATCTAATATCTTCTTTGGTAAAATATGTGCCTTTTGCCTATTTTCTAAATGGATTGTGTTGTTTTTTACTGTTATTTTAATGTTTGGTTATTTTGAGAGAGAGAGAGAGAGAGAGTGTATGCAGGGGAGGGGCAAAGAGGGGGAGAGAGAGAATCCCAAGCAGGCTCTGCTGTTAGCACAGAGCCCAATGCGGTGCTCGATCTCACTGACCGTGAGAATATGACCTGAGTCTGAATGAAGAGTCAGGCACTTAACCGACTGAGCCACCCAGGCGCCCCTACTGTTGTGTTTTGAGGGTTCTTTGTCTTTTCTGTATACTCGCACTTTGTTGGATGCGTGGTTTGCCAATATTTCTCCCCGTCTATAACGTATCTTTTATCCTCTTTACGAGTAGCCAGATCCTGAGCTCTGCAAGTCCACAAACTAACTACAGTCATGGTGACGGACAAAGGACAACCAAACTCACACACAGGAAAACTGATATATAAAATTTCAAAATCCCTGTTTATTAATTTTAGGAAAATAAGTCTGAGTACATCAAGAGTTAGTGAACATATAGCAGGATGCGGACTCATACGCTGGTGTTGACAGAGTATCGATTCTGGAGAGCAATTTAACCATGCCCAGAAAAATCCATATGCTCTATCCCAAGAAATCTGACTTGTAGAGAAATTCTAGTGCACGTGGAACAGGGCGGGCAATGTTCGTAATGGTAAAAACTAGAAATACACTAATCGTCATCGGGAATGGAGTGACAGATTTAGACAGTAGACCACTGTGTAAGTTAGAAAACAATATAATATGACATTTCTATAAAAGTTAAAACACGAAAACTATCCTCTATTCTTTAGGGAGACATATACATATGTGTTGATGGTATAACAACAGCATAAATTCAGCATAGTAGTTACCTTTGGAGAAGGGGAAGAAGAGAACGGAATCAGAGAGGGCTGTGTGGGAACTTTAAATGTATCTCTAATGTTGTTAGGGCCTTAAAAAAAAAAAAAAGGTTTTTTTCAGTAGACTAAAAATCTGTTCTTTTCCTCCCTCGCTGCCTGATATCTAACAGCCAAAACGAATGACCTATTTATTATCTAGACCACAGCATTCATCCCTAATGCATCGCTTCATTAGGTACAAATGGTCATAAGATGCCCTTCACCCTAGAAAGGCAACAGCGCCTAAAATATTCAGAGAAAAGTAGCCACACTGCTCAAGAGCACACACATACCACCTTTTGTCTTCAAATTCAGTAACCCGCTCGAGTCGTGCCAAGACAAGAGAGAGTCTTTGGTACGATTTAGGATTACCGAAACCACACTGAGAAAAAGCTACGCGCAAATTTGTAAGACATGGCCTGTATGAGGAAAAAAACAAAAAAAGACTAAAAGAGGACACTGAAAGGAATGTTTCAGTGCTGACAAAGATTAGTGCTGACAAAGATTAAAGATACTGCAAGCGCTTGGAATATGGAGTGACTACCAAGTGAGGAATGAACTACATACTTTCTACCAAATGATTCCTACCAAATAATAAACTACTGGGCAATATCAGTGCTGACAAAGATTAAAGATACTGCAAGCGCTTGGAATATGGAGTGACTACCAAGTGAGGAATGAACTACATACTTTCTACCAAATGATTCCTACCAAATAATAAACTACATATAAACGAAACGGGATGGCCAGCACATGAGTTTTCCACGCTTTGTTAATTTTG
Source organism: Prionailurus viverrinus (assembly GCF_022837055.1). NCBI lineage: Eukaryota > Metazoa > Chordata > Mammalia > Carnivora > Felidae > Prionailurus > Prionailurus viverrinus. The sequence continues at coordinate 147,343,422 of NC_062569.1, read as the reverse complement.
AAACTTACACCCAGAAACCCTGTAATATAGGAGTTTGCGCATAAATGGTTCTCACCACCTAGAAAGCAAGACACTTTCAACCAAGTTGTAAGCTTGGTTGGCTTAGGGGTGCAGAATCAGATTCAGGAGAAACAGGGGGATGGCCTTATGGCCAGCACTCAGGAGCTCAGAGAACACAGTAGGTCCCCTTCTCCCTCTGAGAACAGAGACATTTACCATTCTGCCCAGTACTGCATGTTCCAATACTAGAGGTGAAAACACATCCGCTCGCTGGGCTCCATACCCTGTCTAGGACCAGTCTAACAGTCTTCATATGAGACCCCGAATTGGTTTTTGGCATTTCCAAGCCCATAGTCACACACTATCCACTCTGCCCCGGAGACCCCAGGGACGAAGTTCCAATGGGGAGAGCCAAAGTTTCAGGAATACAAAGTAGCAGGTGCTTGCAATATTCAGATCGGGCAATGGCCTTTCGAAGGAGATAACGAGGGTTGAAGCCTTGCACTATCGTACGTAGCTTTGGTGGCACCTTGTTATCAAGGACTAAGTGCAAATGTCACCCAATTTGGTTTTCTTTATGCTTCTATCTGAATCTGCCTTGTCCCTTATATTTTGTTTTCTCTTTCTCACTTCCACTGGGATATAAACTCCCTGACAGCAGTGACCCACGCCTGGAAGAAATAGCGCCTGTTCATTAAGAATTTTTCGGGCGGTGGCTGGCTGGATAGTTTGGGCACGGTCGCTCCGGCAGCAGCCGCTAGAGCCACCCTAGACAGGCGAATCCGAATTAGCCCTCACAGAGGAGGACGCACACTTTTTCCCGCCCCTCGGTGCTCACACCCCGCGCCCCGCGCGAACCACTCCGCCCCCCGCCGCGAACATCTCCAGACCGGAAACAGCGGGAAGCACTTCCGGAAGTGGTGAGTGACAGCGGCGGAAACGCCACTGGGACTTGTAGCGGCAGCGGGGACCCGCTTCAGGGCTCGGCGTCTGAGGGCGCCCACCACCGCACCCCTCCCTCCGCCCCACACATCTCTCTAGGTGGAACCTCGGGCCCGGGAGAGTGGACGGGGCGTTCCGCGCTCCCCGCCGATAGCTTGGGCTGTGTTGGGCGGTTGCCCCGACAACGGGCACTTCCGGGAACGGCGCAGGACGAATCCTGCCGGGCGGGGGCGGCGCTGGACGGCGGCCGTCTCGGACCGAGTGGATCGTTGCCCGGCAGCACCTGCTTCCGGGAGCTTCGGCCCCGCCCCCGCGCGCTGCGGCTTCTCCACCCTCGGCTTCTGACTGGCGCTGGCGGTCCCAGTGTTTCCTTGTTGCTCCTGGCAACAGGCACTTCCGGGAGTGAGGGCCTTCCCCCTCCCGGCCCCGCGGGCGCGCGAGCCCCGAGTTCCGGACTCCAAGCAGCGGTTAGGCGGCGGTCGCTCCTCGGCCTCGGGTTACGGCGGGCCGCGCATCCCGGGCCTCCTCGCCGCCTCGGCGGGGTCTCCGGGGCCGCCATGGTTCTGCTGCACGTGAAGCGGGGCGACGAGAGCCAGTTCCTGCTGCAGGCGCCGGGGAGCACGGAGCTGGAGGAGCTCACGGTGCAGGTGACCCGGGTCTACAACGCGCGGCTCAAGGTGCAGCGCGTCTGCTCAGGTGCGGCCCAGCGGCGCGGCGAGTCTGCGGCCGGGACCGTGGAGCCCGCGCCGGGGCGGGGAGAAACGGGCCATCCGGGATGGGGAAGTGGGGCGGGAGCCGCAAGACTTTCTCGGGCCGGCTGGGCGGAGAGGGTCAGGTTTGCGAAGATTTGCAAAGACGTGCGGCCGGCGGGCTCGAGAGGGGACAGTCCGCCGGGGTCCCGCGGAGAGCGGAGTGACGCCGGCACCCCGCGTGGGGACAAGGCCAAGTGCGCGCCGAAGCGCCGCGGGGCAGGGTGTGAAGTAGCCGGGGAGACGGGCTAACCCGGGGGAGCCGAAACACCCGGTCCGAGAGCAGGTGTAGTGGAAGGAAATCACTCTGTCGTGACGCCTGGAGTGGAGCGCCTCCCGGTGGGGGAGCACCTGACTTTGGGACGCCCCCACCTCCCGAGGGTGGGAAGAGCAACCTTGGCGTCCCTTGCCCTTCTCCAGGAAACACAAGCCTGTGTCTCATATTACAACGTTTGGTCACTCCTGTCGAACGCTCTAGAGCAGCGCTGTCTGGCGACTTTCCGCCTCGAGTGAGGTGCTCCCGATTTGTGCTCCCATGGTGATACTCCAGATGTGGTCTAGTGTTTCTGTAATACGTGATTTTTGTGCCATGGAGAACTCCTTAAGGGTTATGGTTTCTGCCTTTATGGCGCATACATATAGTTTCTTAGAAAATTTACTGATTCCAAAACCAGCTCAGTATTAAATGTTTTCCTTTTTTATTTAAAACATTTGGGGAGAAAAGTGACTCCAACTTCTTTTTCTATAAAATTATCAATTGAAAATGTGCTGCTAAATACTACGAGTCGTGCTAGTGGCTCACTCATTTATTCTGTAGCTCCCATTGTCCACTGTGATTCAGGCAGGCCCCAGGGCTCTGCCTGCCAGAGACCAGCCCCTGGCCCCCAGATGCTTAGTGTCTGGTAAGGAGAGAGACAATAAAGACCCCATTAAGTTACACCATTTGTTTTGTAGTGTTGTATTATTACAAGCCATCTGGTGTCTTCCTACAGTGCTATGGAAACTCGGAGGGAGGGAGGGAGGGAGGGAGGAAGGAAGGAAGGGCAAGCGATTTTGCAAGGTTAAAGTGTGGGTTAGTTTTGGGGTGGATATATATGGGATTGGAAAAATACAAAGCCACACTTTTGCATAGTGAACATGATACCAGAACACCAAAGTCTAGTCCCATCTCTGCCGCTTTGGAAGGGTGTGAATTGCCTGAAATCCTCTCCACTGACCAGATTTACACAAATTATTTAGAAAGTATGTCTCGAAAGTTGCAAGCCTCAGGTGACAGGGCTGTAAATGAGGGAAGACCAGGATGTGGAGGATTCTCTTGCCTGCCTCACAAGGCGAAATGCAATAATCTACGTGAACATGCTCGGAAATTGTAACGCCCTTGGTGGATATGTATTCAGACCGTCAGTGAATTTTAACTTGTGCCCCCTGAGTCCCAGAAGGTACAGCCCAGCAGAAGATTCACGCATAGAGCCTGCAGCCCCTGCTGCCCGCGACCACGGTGAGCTCCTAAACTCAGTGCCACTGCTGACCTAGGACAAAAGGGCGACCGTGTGTCAAAGGCCAAGGACAGGCCTGGCCCAAACCAAGTGGTATCTAAGCATTTGCTAAATAAAATCGGGAGCCGCTGGGCAAGACCCCTGACCCCCAGGGAGCCTACATTTCACTGAGGTGTAAGGTGTTGTGATTATAATTGTGATGCATATTGTGTAACTTTCTCTTATTTTTAAGAAATGGAAGAATTGGCAGAACATGGCATATTTCTCCCTCCTAATATGCAAGGACTGACTGATGACCAGATTGAAGAATTGAAATTAAGGGATGAATGGGGTGAAAAGTGTGTACCCAGTGGGGGCTCGGTATTTAAAAAGGATGACATCGGCCGAAGGAATGGGCAAGGTAATCCAGCCTGTGTCTTCTGTGTGCACGCGCGAGCATAGCAGGAAGTATGCAGGTGGCAATTTCACGTGAAAACACGGACCTCGGGGGGCACCTGGGTGGCTCAGTTGGTTAAGCGTCCAACTTCGGCTCAGGTCATGATCTCATGGTTCATGGGTTCGAGCCCCGTGTCAGCTTTGTGCTGACAGCTCAGAGCCTGGAGCCTGCTTCAGATTCTGTGTCTCCCTCTCTCTCTGCCCCGCTCCTGCTCATGCTCTGTCTCTCTCTCTCTCTCTAATAAAATAAACATTAAAAAAAAAAAAAACACAGACCTCAGTTTTCTGTACAAACATACGAAATACTGCACCGTGTAACCGACTCCCGTGGTACCGTGCAAATGCAGAATGAATCGGGTAGGTCGAGGAAGCATCTGTCTTCTTGCTCTTTCTTTACTAAGGTGCTGCGAGCTTTTACATCAGATGAACCACCTGAAGCTGCCATTTTTGTAGGTAACAAATGGTGAAAATTGAATATGGTTCGACCGAATAGTTTTGGGGGGCAATCATTGACAACGTATTGAGGGTTCTGTTCTGTTACAGTTTGCGGCTACTAGGGTTTGGCTAGAGATTCTGCGTGAACAGAGGCGATGGGTGTCGGCACATGGTCTCCACTTGAATCGAGGGCACGGCCCTCTGTGGTGTAAAACGTCTTAGTCCATGTCAGCATTCTGAAATCATTCCCCCTTTAGTGTGCGGTTGATCGTATGGAATTTCAAGGAAAAAAGATGGGAGTCCATTTTGATGGCTTATCCCTTTTAACCTGATTAAAAGGCCCCGTTTAAAAGACCGTAATTGATCGTTTAACAAACACCTAAGCACCTACGCGTCTACTGTGCTAGAACACTGTGAGGAGCAAAAGAAATACAAAAGTGTCCCTACAAGGACTTGACAGGCTCAAAAAATATTTTTGTAAAAAAAATAGTGAAGATGATAGGAATTTTTAGTGTTATTTCGGGTGGGTTTTAGCCTGGAAAATGATTGGCTGTCTTCCACAGATTTTCATAATGTAAACTCATTGTCAATTTGGAGAGATGTGTTTGCTTTTTTTTTTTTTTTTTTAATGCTTATTTACTTAGAGAAAGCGTTAAGCAGGGGGAGGAGCAGAGAGAAGGAGAGAGAGAATCCTGAGCAGGATCCGTGCTGTCAGCACAGAGCCTGAATTGGGGCTCGATCCCACGACCCTGGGATCATGACCTGAGCCGAAATCAAGAGTCAGACGCTTAACCGGCTGAGCCACCCAGACGTCCCAAGATATTTGTGCTTTTTAGAAGGAATTGCATCACTGAAAGAAAATAATAGTATGTCCTGAGAACCAGTTAATGGTTCATTACTCACCTTTAAACCCATATTATCTTAAATTAACCATTTCTATTCTAACACAACTTTATGTTTCTAGTGTTTTCAGTGTCTTAATTCATACTTTTATTTATTAAGAAGTTGAAGCTCTGTGGGGCTCCTGGGTGGCTCAGTCGGTTAAGCCTCCGACTTCGGCTCAGGTCATGATCTTATGGGTCGTGAGTTCCAGCCCCACGTTAGCCCCTCTGCTAACAGCGCAGAGCCCGCTTCCAATCCTGTCTCCCTCTCTCTCTGCCTCTCCGTCGCTTGCACACAATCTTTCTCTCTCTCACTCAAAAATAAAGAAACTTAAAATAAATAAATAAATAAAGCAAAGCTTTGAGAGCCTTCCCAGCTTCTCGCAGCCAGCTTCCCTGTGTCCCTCACCTGAATTCCACGAGTGTCCTCCTCTCAGGTCCTTGCTCCCTGACTTGGCCAGGAGGCAGTAGGACATCTAAAGGTTTTGGGGGTTTGTTTGTTTTGGTTTTGTTCGTTAGTTTTTCCCTCTCCCCTCCCCAAGAAGACCTTTAAAGATAGCTGTTTCTCTCCCTCTTCCCGGTTCTATTTCCGCAGCTCCAAATGAAAAGATGAAGGAAGTGTTAAAGAAGACTATAGAAGAGGCCAGAGCAATCATATCGAAGGTTAGCTTTTTTAAATGAAGCCCTAAGGCCTGTCATTTGAAATACAGACTCCACTTACTGCAGAGTGGAGTTATCTGCGGCCCAGCCTGTTCTTTTTCTAGCCTTCCCGGGGCAAGGCAAGGACCAGCCTGTTCGGGTGTGGGTGGTCGCTTTTCCTTTTCATATTGGTGACAGCTGTCCTGAATCCTCCCGGTCTCCCGGGTCAGGCAGAAAGGGTGCCTGGCCTGCGCGAGTACGACGTGGACTTGTGGGACACTGTGTAGTGCGTGTGGCACAACCACGAGGTGATGGGTACGTGATGTGGGGAGAACTTGAGAAAGTGAAACGTAAACATCGTGACCCTGTAAGAGCTCCGTGGATATTTGATTGCCGGAGTTCGTGCCGCTACGAATTACTTTTTTGCGATGGTTACTAGTACTTACGCAGAAGCTGTTTCATAGAAGGAGAAGCAGAGGTCATACCTGACAGTGCAGGTAATGTGACCCTGGAGGAAAAGAATATTAGGATGTTTGAATAATTGTTTTGTCTGTCAGTTGCTTTATTTATGTGTTGGCCCTGGGCGTTGCTACCCCCCGCCCTCCATTCCAGCCTTCTCAGTGGGTAACTTTTTTTTTTTTCTTTTCCTACTGATCACTGGGCAAAATCACTTTTTTTTTTTAATTTCTTTTTCAATGTTTATTGATTTTTTAGAGAGAGAGAGAGAGGGAGACACAGAATCTGCAGTAGGCTCCAGGCTCTGAGCTGTCAGCACAGGGCCTGATGCAGGGCTCAAACTCACGGACTGAGATCATGACCTGAGCCGGAAGTTAGAAGCTTAACTGACTTTAGGGGCGCCTGGGTGGCTCCCGGTTGAACGTCTGACTTCGGCTCAGGTCATGATCTCACGGTTCATGAGTTTAAGCCCCACATCGGGCTCTGTGCTGGAGCCTGCTTCAAATTCTGTGTCTCCCTCTCTGTCTGCCCCTCCCCTGCTCATGCTCTGTCTCTCTCTGTCTCAAAAATAAATAAAGAAAAACAAAAAACAAAAAAAAAGCTTAACCGACTGAGCCACCCAGGCATCCCTGGGCAAAATTACTTCTTTTTACATTTTTTTTTTTTAAGTTTATGCATTTTTCAGAGACAGAGCGTGAGTGGGGAAGGGGCAGAGAGAGCGGGAGACACAGAATCCGAAACAGGCTCCAGGCTCTGAGCTGTCAGCCAGAGCCCGACACGGGGCCCAAACCCATGGATGGGGAGATCATGACCTGACCTGACCTGATCCTGACCGACTGAGCCACCCAGGCGCCCCATGGGCAAAATTACTTCTAAACCAACATGTCCTTAATTCTTCAAGCTCTTAACTAATCCTTTAAATGCTTCAGGAATGACTGCTCTTCAGTGCCTATTAACTTAGCAAAAGCTCTCTCAAGTCCGACAAGGAAGGCTTTGGTTCAGCCCAGTGTTTGCAAAATGCCTTTTTTTTTTTTTTTTCAACGTTTATTTATTTTTGGGACAGAGAGAGACAGAGCATGAACGGGGGAGGGGCAGAGAGAGAGGGAGACACAGAATCGGAAACAGGCTCCAGGCTCCGAGCCATCAGCCCAGAGCCCGACGCGGGGCTCGAACTCACGGACCGCGAGATCGTGAGCTGGCTGAAGTCGGACGCTTAACCGACTGCGCCACCCAGGCGCCCCTGCAAAATGCCTTTGATCCTAGAACCTTTTTTTTTTTTTTTTTTTACAGTATTGATCGTAACTGTTAACACCTGATCAAACTAGCACGTGTCAGGGAGTGTTCAGAAAATCGTGGCCTGGACACTGCTCTGCACCCTTCACTCCCCTCACTGTCTGCTGTGGAAATCCTTTCCGGTCTCTTTGCTCGTGGATCTTCTTACGTGGTTGTCTCCGAATTTACAGGGAGGCTTCTCGGGCTCCAGTCCTTTGCTGCAGTGATTTGCCCAAAGTGGCAGGGCACCCGAGTGGCCGGCCTGACTTCTCGCCCGGGGCCCTTTCCACGCCGCCTCCAGAAATGCAGTGCACGTCACCGTCCCCTCTCCAGAGCTGGCCACGGTGGGGACAGTTAGCACTGTGGGGCAAGCAGGAGAAGGTTCGAGTCCTGTGGCCGGAGGTTCATCATGGGGAGAGTGAGAGATGGTGGACCATCCAGACGCGGTGGCTCCTCGGGAACGAGACCACTGTCTCTGTGGCCCCTTTTCCTGAGCTGTCCCTCTGCTGAGAGCAGGAGACCAGGTCATTGGGGCGTCTGCTGCCCTGAAGCTGCACCGGCATTGCTCTGTCACCCTGCCGTGTTACCTGGCCAGGGATCACTGCCCGTGGCATTTCGTGGAGCTTGTACAGAAAATGACTCACTCGCGCTGAGTTAATGTTGGTGGCGGTGGGCGACGTTTTCTGAGCAGAAAGACTTCCCTCACTTGACCCCGTATCTGGGAGCTCTGCACACCCATCCTCTGGCATAAGCCTCTGATGGGAAGACCTGATATGTTTTCTGGGGATCTGTGACTCCGAAACAATCTCGTGAGCCACCTGCGAGCAAGCAAGGCAGGAATATCCCCTCTGTTTCACAGATGAGAACAGAGCTTTAGAGAGTTCGGATCTGGGCCCCCAGGGCACGGTCCACCTTCCTCCTCCAGGCCACACATCCGCCCTGCCCCCCTCAACCCCCTCTGGGACCTAGGCGTCCCTGCCACAGAACTCCTGCGGTCACTCCTCCTCCTGTCTTACTAGTCCGCCACTCGGTCAGATTAGAGCACCGTCACCCAGAATGGCCCCCTTTAGCGCAGGACCTCCCGTGCCCCTTCCCCATCCCTGAGCCCCTGCCCGGCCACGCCGCCCCACTAACGCTGCTTCCCTAACCCATCCTCGCTCAGCTGGGCCCCAGTCGGCTGGCCGTGGGCAGCAGGCCCCGGGCTCTGAGGCTCCAAATGGCCTGCGTCCTGCCCTGCCTGCCTCCTTCCTTCCGGCGTGGCACAGCGGTCAAGGCTGTCTTGGCAGGAGCCCTCAGTTCTCTGTCCCTCCTGCAAGGTCCTCTTCTCATCCCTCCCTGGAGATTCTAATCTGTGTCTAATCCCCCCCTGCCCCAGGCTCTCCCCCATTTCTGCTGCTGCCCCCACTGTTGCTTGCCCGGAAACCCAGGATGGGGGTGATGTTTTCAGTGCCTCCTGTTCTGTGGGCTACGTCTATGCTGTTAATGCACTCAGGCCTCTTTCCTTCTCCAGAAATCAGTTCTCTGCGGCTTCACCCTCACACTGCCCTGTCCCTCCCAGCGAGCTTCCCGGAGCAGACGTACCGCCACATGCGTGGCCCGGAACCTCCTGGGTGTCTCAGGACCCGGCCTCTGTTTCCTTCCCCCACAGAGACGGTCATCTCAGGGCCACCCCTTCGCTTTGCAGGTCGGAGGCTTTTCTGTCTGACTCTGCCCTCTGAGCACGTTGAGGACCCTCCTGTCCTCCTGTCCCCTCCCAGCTCCCTGAGTGCCCTTTCTCTTGCCTCTCACCACGTTGAGTGTTTATCGAAGCTCTTTCTCCTGGGTCCTCTTCTCTCTCCTTGCCCCTCCCCCCAGTGTTTTACCTTCTCCTCCTCCAAATGCACAGTCTGCCTCCGCAGGGAACTCCAATCTGTCTCCTCCCCCTGATGCCTTCCTTCACCTGCACCTGGTTCCTAGACACTTCTTCCTGAAAGCCCTCGAGGAAGCTCAGGTTTCCTAGAGCCGAGAGTTCGATTCCTCGCTCCTCCCTGTGCTCTGGACCCAAGGAGAAGCACTTCCCGCACACTTGCCACTTGGTGTTGGCAGAGCCACCGGTGCCTCGATGACACAGGCTGTTGTCCCCCCCCCCCCCCCCAACCCCCGGGAGCCTTACCTCGGGTCCTGTACCATCTGTCCCACGATGGCGACTACCCAGCACCTTCCGTTGCCACAGCCACCGCTTTATTGAAGGCGCCCTGGTAGCCTTTTGGTGCCTTGCAGATACCGACCGGGAGGCCTGGGTTCAGATTTGACACTAACTACGCAGTGTTGCTGCAGACCCCTCAAGTGAAAGGGCAAGGTCCCCGGCAAGAGCCCACACCTTCAGACGCCAGGCAACCCACGGCGCTTCTGTCCCGGCTGTAAATGTGGAGGTTCCCACAACCCCCCGCCTGGTTCACCAGTTCACAGAACACACTGCAAGCGCTGTACTTACGACTCAACTCGGCGCCGAGTGGAAGAGATGTAGGGCGAGGTCTGGGGTGCGGGGTGCAGAGCCTGTGGGCGCTCTCCTGGGATTCCCGGCACCTGCCTTCGAATAGCAGTGTGTTCTCCGCCCCGGAAACTCCTCCGGGCTCCGATGCCCAGGATTTTTATCGGGGTTTCTATACGTGGGCATGAGTAATAAAATCCTGGGCCACGGGACTCCTCTCCAGCTCCCCTCCCTTTTCTCCCCACCCCCCCACCCCCCCGCCAGGATGGTGATGGGGGTTGGGTCTGAAAGTTTCAACCCTCTAATCTCTGCTCCCTTTCCCTGAAATGAGGTCCCACATGGGTCACCTCATTAGCATAAACTCTGGTGTGGTCCAAAGGGGCTCGTTATGAGTAACAGACATTCTTGCCACTCAGGAAATTGCTGGGCATTTCCCTGCTCTCCCCCAGCCGGGAGCCGCCTTCACCCACCACAAGGTTAGGCTCCTGCACCGTCCCTCCTGCCCGGGAGAGACGTCGCCACCTGTCCTCCCCAGCACGAGCCCCAACGTCCCCAACCCCCTTGGGCACTGGTGCACTGGCTGCACTTACCTGCTGCTCTTTGCTTCTCCTGGTCCTGTTGCTCACCTGCCTGCTCCACCTTCCCCCCACCGTGGCGTGGCATGGCCCGATCCCCTTGGTCTGCGCTGCTGAGCGTCCTCCGCACTTGACTGCCCTCGTCGGCCCCGCTCGTAGTCTGCTTGGTGGTCTAGGCCATGGCGGGCGCAGCAGAAGCCCCGCGAGGATGTTGGTGGCTTCGGTAGCAATCCCCATTGGAGTCCTTTGTGTCCTGTGGCAGTCGTCTCTGCAGGAGGCTGGTACAAGAACCTGATCAGTACTTACTGAATCGGTCAGTCCCATTGTACAGAATGATTCCTGTCCCTGTCCCTTCAGAAACAAGTGGAAGCCGGAGTGTGTGTTACCATGGAGATGGTGAAAGACGCCTTGGACCAGCTGCGAGGTGCAGTGATGATTGTCTATCCCATGGGCCTGCCGCCATACGATCCCATCCGGATGGAATTCGAAAATAAAGAAGACTTGTCTGGGACTCAGGTATGTGGCTCTCGGGCGTCCTGTGGGGTGGGTCACTGCAGAGTTGGGCCTCCTCTCCTGGGCGTCGTGTTTCGCTTCATACGCAGCCTTCCATCCTGCCGTGCTGTGCTTCCGAGCAGAGCCCTGGGTTTAGGGGAGACTCCGAAGGTAGTGCTCGCGGTTGAGGGCACACAGAGGGGCAGGAAGTTTGTGGGGCTGCCCAGTAGGAGTAACTGAAAACGTGCCCGTTCTCTTTGGCCACTGGGAAGCCAGAAACCTAACTCGTGCCTGTTTCTACCCAAAGTGCATTCATTGGTCCCTTTGCCTGGAATTTTGTGTTCTAGCCTCACCTTTTGCTTCATGTTATTTTCCTGCATTTACGTTCCATTTTCCTTTGTTTTTCTCATTTATCCTTTATCCCATTGGACAGTGCCTGTGGCTCTGAGCCATCTTAAATAGGCGGGCTGTGCAGAAGCAGACAAACAGCCCCATTGTGCCTAGATGTAAAAACCCAGCTGGATTCCAGTGTTCTTTCCTGGCAGTATCCTCAAAATCCATCCGAGAAGGACCTTGTATTGTAGATGAGGGTACACATGAGATAGGTGCTCCCCACCTCCCAGAGCAGGAGGGTGTACGAAGTCAGGGCAAGAGCTGGAGCTACCAGGAAAGGCATGAAAATGAGCAAGGGCTTTGGTTCGGTGGGGGTGGTGGTGCCGCCCGTGGGGAGAGGGGAGGTGGGGCAGGGCTGAGATGCCAGACCCTGCCCCACACTGGTGGAGGGGGACCAGCCAGGCTCCGTGCACCTGGGGGAGGATCACACGCGTGGGCCAGTGTCCGGAGGCACCTTAAAGCCAGTTCTGACCACGGCCCCAGGCAGGACTGAATGTTATTGAAGAATCAGAGGCCCAACTGTGGTGGGCGGCCAAGGAGCTCAGAAGAACAAAGAAGCTTTCAGACTATGTGGGCAAAAATGAGAAAACCAAAATTATCGTCAAGATTCAGCAAGTGAGTACTTTTGCTTTCACACGACACCACTTTCTGTTAACTGTTTTCCAACCAATAAAAAATTAGAGTAAATCTCACTTAGTCTCTTTGTTACAAATACTTTAATCCCGTTAGTGCAGGCTTAACGTAAAACAGCGAAAACTGGAAGACAGTATGGATTGCTTGACGACATCTGGAGTTTGTTTTAATGGGGGGGGGGGTACATAAGCCATGCTAATTTCAACCTTAGAAATAGAGCTACAAGTAACTAAAAGTGGTTCTCAAAATGGAAACTACAGCCTAGAGCACTGATTTCAAGTTTTCCAAGTACTGATACTCTGTAAACAAGGAGGATGTGCCAGAAGTCGTTACAGATCTAGATCGCGTAGAGCCGTATCCGTGCGAGGCTGCTTTGCCTAAATCATTTCTCCACGATTATCTCCATCCCTTCTCCACTGGACCCGCGGCGGCCGGTGGCATCGCCCGGCCTCTGGTCTCTGTCCACCATGAGGGCCCAGGGTTGAGGGGCTGCTGGAGACCAAGCCTCTCCTGATGATCAGAACAGATCCCCAGTTTATGTGTAGCAGTCGGCAAAGGCGGTTATAAAACATTCACTGTAACTTCCTGGGTGGCCCCTGTAAGAGTGCTGTAATCCACAGTCTGCTCTGCCCTTGTATTTGCAGAGGGGACAAGGGGCCCCAGCCCGAGAACCGATCATCAGCAGTGCGGAGCAGAAGCAGCTGATGCTGTATTATCACAGAAGACAGGAGGAGCTCAAGGTACCGGGCTGATAGGTTTTCAGAGCTGGCGCCACGGGCATTCACCCCTTCCTTACCCAAGTGCGCGGGGGGCTGCCGGGGGGGCCGTGAGTTCTGCAGGATGTAGGGAGGGGCGTTTCTAGAGCTCCCGCCTCTCCAGGGCCCCCGGGACCCTGCCAGGCATCCCACCTGCATTAGAGTATGGGAGCATCCTTTTGGGGAGACGGGAGTGGGAGTTTGGACGTGGGTTCTTTCTTCAGTCTGTTCATGTTGCAAAACACTTTCCTGAAATGCCTTCCTGTGTAAAACATAATTTATTTCCAGAAATTGGAAGAAAATGACGATGACTCCTGTTTAAATTCCCCATGGGCAGATAACACTGCTTTGAAAAGACATTTCCATGGGGTAAAAGACATCAAGTGGAGGCCAAGATGAAGTTCACCAGTTGGTGATGCTGCCATTAATACCGGCTCACCTTTCCTGTAGACAAAATAAAAACACATTTAAATAATAATAGGGCGCCCACAACCCTCTGAAAAATGTTGAATTTCTAGTTGTCCTAGTTTTTGTTTCCGTTTGAATGTGTCCGATAAAAATTATTTAAGGTTTTAGAATTTAATAAATATATCCTCAAAAGCATCAGCCTCAGTTATTTGTATTTCAAAACAACTATTTAGTGTCTTTGACTAAATACTAAATGTAATTACAGACACTTTTTGCTTCTGGATCTGTTTTATATTCTCACGACCGCTGCTGCCTTGGAAGAAATGGAAGAAGTGTCTTTTCTCCCTGCGAGTCAGGTGTCCGCCGAGCAGCGTGACCGGCAGTGGCCGCTAGAGGCCGCCCGACACTCACCGCCCTGCTGGGCTCAGCCCTGTATCCTTCCAGGGCCTTCTTTAATCCCGCCCAACACGGTCACTTTCCTGGCATCGCCCAGCTCCCAAGGTAAAGTTTGCCTCCTGGCCGACGCCCGACTGGCCTCGCTGTCTAGGTGTAAAGGCTACACCGTGATGAAAGCCGGGGAGCAAGCTTGTCTGACCTGGAGACCGAGCTGGTTCTTCTGTAACTTCTGGGCTGTTCCTGAAAACGAACACAGCCCCTGTAGCAGACGGTTCTCCCAGGTGGGCTCGGCCTCCAGCTCCCCGTGCGCTAGGCTTCCACGGAGGCTGACGACGGGGTCTGGCTCATTGACCACCCACCGTCTTGGCCGGGTTTTAAACCCCATCCCATCATCCCCCACAGACCCTGGCACTGGAGCTCAAGTTCATCTCCCAAACTGCCTGAGCAGCCAGAGCGGCCTAGAAATCCTGTCCTGCTTGGCTTTTGGCGTGTAGAGTTCTGTTCCCGTCATTGGAGGAAATGCAGCGTGCTCGCCCTGAGGAAGAGCAGTGACGGGGACGGCCCCTGCCCCTGCCCCGGCCCCGCTGTGCCCACCGCTCCTCTCCCTGCCCCACGGCCACAAAGAAGGAGCTATGGAGGCAGGGGCGGGGTGGGCATGCCTTCTGCCTGCGGAGGGGCAGGATTTCCTGGCGGGGGGGGGGGGGGGGGGCGGCCCGGCCACTTCCCCTCTGCCCGTGCCCACGGGTCAGACCAGTATAAATGGGAACATGGCAGCAAGATCCGCCAAGACTCTGCCCCCACCTGGAAGGGAGGACTTGGGCCCTCGGCAGAGACTAGCCTCTCAGGAGCAGGAAGGACCTCGAGCACTCCGCACACGTCCGTCTCCCAGAACCTTCTGCCTCCTCTCCTCCCCTCCCCACCATCTCCAGTTTCCTTATAGCGGCTGCCCCCCCAAGCTGGCTACTGGAGTCCTGCTGTTCCCTAAGCAGCGTTTCCTGAAGTGGGTTGGAGCCAACCACACGTCTCATTGCAACTGACTGTTGTGGCTGATGGTCAAAATTTGTAAAGTCAAATCTGCATCTATTTTCTTTTCGACTTTGGCTATAACTTTGTTTCCACGAAAAGTTTTAATACTTGCACGATGTGAAGTTTGCAGTAAGATCCTATGATTTTATTTGAGGAGCTTCCCGCCTTCGACAGTGTGTATAGTTTATGCACGTTACATCCGTGCCAGACTTGGAAAAAGCGTCAGCAAGTCACATGATCACAGTAGCTCTTTTTAAGAACTTTCTACATCATTAGGAATGCTTACTGACTCACTGGGATATAAATGCTTTATGTGGCCATGATGGTTACTCTTTTGCTTCACATAATCTGAAGTTATTAGCCAAAGGGTCACTCACTTTGGGGTATAGAAATCACTAGATTGGGGCACCTGGGTGGCTCAGTTGTTATGCATCCAACTCTTGCTTTGGGCTCAGGTCATGGTCTGGTGAGATCAAGCCCCGCACTGGGCTTTGCACCGACAGTGTGGAACCTGCTTGGGATTCTCTCTCTTCCTCTCTCTCTGTCCCTCCCCCGAATGCAGGCGTGCTCTCTCCCTCTCTCTCACAAAATAAATTACTAAAGTACTACCTCACACTATGCTTCCATATTGAATACGCTGGTAAAAAGTAGGGTCCCCTCCGGCTGCCCTTCTCCCCCGCAAAACCCCCAGGCCCCCTCTGTTGGGACAGAGCGGCCCCTTTGCAGCCATCTGTAAGGAAAGGGGGGGCTGGCGGTCGCTGGTGCCCACCATGTGCCCACCGAGCGGACGTGGGTTAATTCACTGCACATCACCCACTGAGGAGGCCGGTGGCGATCTGAAAGGGTGACCTGAGTCATCCCTGGTCACGTGGCTAGTGAAGGTGGAGCCAACCTTGGTCACGTGGCTAGCGAGGGTGGGGCCAAGAGGCCACGCGGCTGACTTGCTGAGGAGCCAGTTTATGGGCAGGTCACCTGACCAGATGGGAGGTTACAGACCAGCCTAAAGGTACGTGATCTTGTGTCTTTTTTTTTTTTTTTTTTTTTAAACCCATCTTTGGATCAGTATCAGAAGGAAACGAAGTGCCTGTTTTCTGTGCGGCGCTAATCGGGGCCCGTAGATGCGTCCTTTGACGCAATTTGTGTTCTCCCGTGGTTATTTCATGGAGACCAGGAATGCTAGTAATAAAATCTGACACCATCTAAAGCCCTCCGGGCCAGCAAACCGAAAGCCCCGGGCAGTATTTCTGTCACAGGATTACCTCGTTCCTTGGCAACCGCTCTGCAAAGAATGTGCCATCCAGCTTGAAATGAACGGCCACAGGCTCAGAGCACAGTGGCCTTGAGCCTCGTGGAATTGTCTTGCAAAGCCTCAGAAACCGCCCCACCACGCTCTCCCCCTGCCGCCAGATCCCCGGAGTCGTGACCCCCTGTTGCAGAAAAGCCCTTCCGGCCCAAGTTCAAGGAGAGAGACGGTGGGACTCCCTGGAAACGTTCAGCGTGAGACGTCCTGGCAACGGCAGCCAGCCTTTGTACCTTCCCGTCTCCCAGGTGGTTACACGAAATGCTTTACGCACATTTTCTCCCGGATCCCTCACAACAGCCGAGTTCGGAAGAAACTAGGATTGTTGTCATCTCACAAACAAGGAAAGTACAGCCCAGAGGGGTTCATGTGCCCAAGATGAGGCCCCTAAAAAACCCACCTGCTGGCCCCAGAGTCTGCGTTAACTCTGCTGGTGAGTTTCCACGTAGCCTAATCTTAGACACTGACCCGACGGCCGGCGAGCAGCGGCCGGTGAACGTCCACGGAACACCCGTCTGCGCAGGGCCCCAGCCCAGGCGCCTCCACGGTGGGCAGGTGGCAACCTGAGATGATCTTAGGGTCTCAGGCCAACAGCCGTGGGACTTCGGGTCCCGAGACGGCTCTGGCTCACCAGTCTCTGAAGGCGAATGATGCCCAAGCCCACCCTTGACGGGCTTGAAGCAAAACAGAAGCTTGACTCGGCTCTGAAAACCGCTGCCCCAAATGACGAAAGGAAGAGTCCGGGTCGTGTCCTGCCCAGAGGGCCGTGGGGCACGCCAGCATGGACTCAGAGATCAGCCGACGCACGAATTCCCACACGCTAGGTCCTGGGCTACCGTTGGTCTGGATAGATTGAATTCTATACATTCAGACCAGGAGAACCACAGCCGCGTCCGTCCTGCTGCTTGGGCCACGAGGCAGGGGCAAAAGCACCAAATCACCCGTATGATCCCTGATCTGTTGGGCGGCCGCATACCCACAGCTATGTCACTGTTTTCACCCTAAACCTCTCCCGAGTGCCCCTGGCACAGCAGCCCATGGTACCCAACACCTTTTATTATTTTTCCGTGGCCCATCGAGAGGTCATCATACTCTGGGTGGTCCGGCAGCCACCAGCGCGTGGCCGACGAACAGGACGACACGCCGGAGCCCTTCACTCTGCCCCTTCGTCTGCAACATCATCTTGAAATAAGGTGGAGCCATGTGCGCGTGATGTGGATTTCAGGACCGCGGTGCAGTGAATGTCCACGGGCCTCCCCCCACTGCCTACTGCCCTTCCCCCTTCCCGCCCACCCCCCAACCCGCAAACAAAGTAGGCAGACACAATAGCAGCATTATTCTAGTGGGTTCTCATTTCTTGTTATCCCCTTTGCATCGTGCCCGAATGGATCCCATAGGCTCAGCCACTGTGGGTTTTAGCGATAAATTTGCAAAATACAAGATGCACTCAAAATACAAAACTGCACTCCAGTCTTTGGGTCAGAATCCTCTGGTATGACTAAATCGCTTACGTTGTAAAGTGAAAGAGATGAAGATAAGACAATCAAGGGCATTGATATGCAAAGCAAAACCCCAAAACTGAGAGCTGCTTTGAGTTTAACTAGTAGACCTTCACAAAATGAACTCAGCTCACAGGAACAGATGTCCACCTTCTCTGGCAACAGTTTCCGGGGCCGGAAAACTCTTGGCATTTCTCGAGGTAATTTACATTTAACTGATGAAAGAGTTTTTGAGCCGGATAGCTCTTGATTTTGCCTGGGGATGTAAGTATGATTTACCTTATTGAATATGGGATTTTAATAGCTTTGTGCCATAGGAACCCCCAAATCAGTGAACGCAGGTAGAGGAGTGATGGCACCGTTAGCAAAAATGGTCCGCCTTATGAATGCCTGATTGAAGCTGTGAAACTGTGAATTTCAAAATGTGTCTCATACGTTCAAATGCACGAGAGCCAAAATTCAAATGTGTCTCACACTAGAGTTACAAGAGCAGTATATAAATCGATTTCTTCATTATATATTTAAATACTCATAGTATTTTTCTCAGCTGAGGCATCGCGTACCTAACGCAACTGAGATTTTCGCCTAACTTCCTTCCCCAGCCCTGGGAAGGCTGCGAAGTGGCTTCTGTCTCCACTCCCCGATGGCCCTGTGTTTCAGCACTTTCCCAACCCCACTGGGGCTGCTGTTTATATGTCGTCTCCCTGAATGCACTGGGAGCTCTGGAGGCGGGGCACTGTTGTAGATTTTAATTCTTCCCCTCCAGAAGCAAGGACTCTGACATTTTCTGAAGCAGGCGAGGCTGATGTCGATGGGGGGCGGGGGGGCGGGGCGGTGAAGGGACAGTGTCTTGTCTTCGTTCAAGGGCTGCTGTGCCTTGGCCCTTCTGGATAAAGGGAGGGGTGGTGGGGCGCCTGGGTGGCGCAGTCGGTTAAGCGTCCGACTTCAGCCAGGTCACGATCTCGCGGTCCGTGAGTTCGAGCCCCGCGTCAGGCTCTGGGCTGATGGCTCAGAGCCTGGAGCCTGTTTCCGATTCTGTGTCTCCCTCTCTCTCTGCCCCCCCCCCCCCCCCCGTTCATGCTCTGTCTCTCTCTGTCCCCAAAATAAATAAACGTTGAAAAAAAAAAATTTAAAGGGAGGGGTGGGGCTAGAGTCAGGGGTGGGGGTGCTAATTCTTCACAAGGCCATGCCTCACGGTCAGTGACAAAGTTCCGGCACCTGCTAGGGTCTGGTTTTGCCTGAGGGAGGCTCCTGCTTCCACAGGCTTTGGCTGAACGCGGGACCTCCTGGTGCCGGGCGGGGTTTGGGGTCACTCTGGGCCTAACGGAGCACAGCGTCCGTGCTTTTGTCACAACCTGATTGGGGGCCTGCAGAATTCCTCAGCGAACGTGAGCCTCGAGGCCTTCTCAACTGGGGAAGCCACCACCTGATCAGAATTTCATTTTAGGAGCAGAATCGTTAGCGGAATCCAGGACATTTTGTCGTCACACAGAACACACCCTGAAAGATCATCTACCCTGTTCTTGAAGCGTATTAGTTTATTTTGAGAGAGTGAGAAAGCAGGGGAGGGACAGAGAGAGGGAGAGAGAGAATCCCAAGCAGGCTCCACGCTGTCAGCACAGAACCCGACGCAGGACTCCATCCACGAACTGTGAGTTCGTGACCTGAGCCAAAATCAAGCGTTGGACGCTTAACCGACTAAGTCACCCAGGCGCCCCCCCTCCCCCGCCCCCGATCATCCAACAGTTTTCAAAGGACGAGCAGCCTCAGACTGAATCAGGGCCACACAGCACGGCTCCACGTGGGGGTGCAGGTTTTCCTGCTCTTGGAGGCTCCCACCCAGTCTTGGGCGTCTCCAAAGGGCCACAGACAGAAGTTCTACCAAATAGAAAAGCGACAAAACCTGTGTCCAAAAATGGCAAGGAGGAAGAGAAGTGTCTCTGGGAAGCTTCTGGTGGAACGTGTGGAGCTGGGTATGTAGACGTCCACACTACCCCCATCCCAGGGATGAGAGTTGGGGGTCCCAGAGCCCCCCTTGGACCCCCCAGTGTCTGCCTTTCCTCACTCCAGCTGCGTTCCGGTCCTGTCTTCCTCAGGCCATCTCAGCGACTGCACGTCTCTGCAGGGCCCCTCCCTGAGGCCACTTCCAGTCACCTGTTAGACCCCACAGCCCCCCACTCTGGGGGAGGGGGAGGCCCTACCAGTCAGCACCCAGGGAACCCCGGGCCGGTTTTTGAGCACTAACATCCAACCCACAGAAAGGCCCTTCCTCCTGGAAATCAGACATATGTATCTTTTTTTTAATGTTTATTTATTCATTTTGAGGGGGGGAGGGGCAGAGAGAGAGGGAGAGAGAGAGAATCCCAAGCAGGCTCTGCACCATCAGCACAGAGCCCGACGTAGGGCTCCATCCCACTAACCATGAGATCATGACCTGAGCCGAAATCAAGAGTCAGATGCTTAACCAACTGAGCCACCCAGGCATCCTTCAAACACATATATTGAGATACACGCTTGCCAGATGGGAGCTATTCCAAAGCTGTACAATTTCTAGAAAGTAATGATATGAACAGAACAGCAAGTGTATGATTCTGCTCCAACAATATCTACAAAAATATCTAGTAGTAAATATCAGAAACTATAAATCATTAAACACCTAAATAAAGAACTGGCAAAGGACCAACAAAGTAAATAAAAGAAAGCAGAAGGAAGGAATTAATGGAGGTCAAAGCAGAAATGTAACAAGTTGAAAAAGAGTGTTTCACTAATACCTCAAACCCGGTGGATTGAGAAATCAACAAAATTGGAAAACTACTAGCTGGCGTAATTAAAAAAAGAAAGAAAGAAAGAAAGAAAGAAAGAAAGAGCCAGAAATACACAAAGTAAATGACAAGAGAAAAATAATTAGAAGAATTTTTAAAAATACGATGATCGGTGACTCCCATCGGCTCCCTCGTCTATAGCCTCCGCTCACAGCTCGTTCAATGCTTGGGTGTGGATGCTTGTTCTGTTTGAACTTGATCCCACTAGAAATCTCCTTTTCTTCCTACATCCCCCGCCCCTGGGTCCCAGGCCTCTCCCCTAGTTGCAACGATCGAGGCTCAGCCTTTGAACTGTGTACCGAAGCCTTGTGAGCGGCTGACTCAGAGCTTGAGACCAGGAGTCATCAGGTGTGCGATTCTATGTGGTGTGTGCTCAGGTTTTCTCGATATTGTCCCGCAAGTGGCAAATAGAGTCAGGGGACTGGCTGAGGTTGTTTTGAATGCACCAAAAAAAAAAAAAAATATATATATATATATATATTAGCGCTAGGTTAGGCAAACAAATTTAAAAACCTGGATAGAATGGATAAACTTCTAAGAAAGTCAAATGTACCAAAATCAACCCAAGTAGAGATAAAATGTGTATGCAGAGAGCTGTCACGGAAGAAAAGGAGAAAACTCAAACACAAAACTCACCAAGGGACCCTATGAAAACCTTAAAGACCAGTTGATCACAAAGCTGCCTGAACCATCACAAAGCACAGAAAAAGAACGTAAGCTTCCGTGTTACTTCCATGAAGCTAATAGAACATCGCTAGCAGACCTGACAAAGACAGTCTGTCACTAACAAATACCGACGCGAACATTTTTTCATAAAGCCAGAAGCAGAGAGAATCCCCAAACACGTTTAATATGTCACGAGCAAGTGGGATTTTTTTCCAGAAATGCAGGGCGGTTTAATATCAGGAAATCTATCCTCTTCACAGAGCTGGGAGAAGAACCACGTGATCACGTCCACACACGCCAACAAGGCATTTGACAAAATTCAGCTCCCGGTTGATGCTGGCTATAAACCACAAATCACAGGGTACGGATGTTCTGCCTCCTGCCACATTTCTCTCGCTCTAGTCTTCCAAAACACGACTGGGGTGGGGTTCCAAGGTGGGTCTCCGGAGCCCCTCGTCCGTGGTAAGGCTGGGTGTGGAGGATGAGGTTGAGGGGCTAAGTTCAGACGAGGAAGCCGGGTCGACGTCAAATGCTTGAGCAGCTGAAGAGGAAGCGGAAGCCCACAGGTCTCCTTGGGGGAAGACCAAGGTGGTTTCCAGCCTGGCCAAGGGTCCCAGGAGGGCAGCTCCCCTCCCGCCACCAGCCTCCAGAACGGTGGATCGGGAGGTCCAAGAGCAAGGTGTCAGCAGATGGGTTTCTCCCAAGGCCGCTGTCCTTGGCTTGCACCCGGCCACCTTCCCGCCGTGTCCTCACATGGCCTTGCCTCAGTGCACCCCTGATGTCTCTTCCCCTTCCTGGAAGGACACCTGTCCCCTGGGGTTAGAGCGCCACCCTCCTGAGCACAGTGATAAGGTCTTCTCTTCTCAGTGTCTGCTCTCAGTGCTCATGCCTGGCTCCAGCTTTGATGGTGGAGGCATCTGCTCCAAAGACGTCTCTCCGGTAAACACACGACCGGCCACGGAACCGGGTAAAGAGCCAGCTCCCCACCTGCCGGGCTCCTTGTTTCAGCCATCTTGGTTGATTCAGATAACAGACCATTTGGGCCTCTTGCTTTTTTTTTTCCTTCTCTTCCCACCCTTCGAATTCCTAGGCCTATATTTTAAGTTCACCAGTAGAGTATGAACCCTCAAAACCCTAGCCCCCGCCTTCAACCCCAATAAAAGTAGAATTCCAGGACTGGGCACTCACACACTGTCTCTCTCTCTCTCTCTCTCTCTCTCTGGGACCTTGCTGTGTGGCCCCAGGTGTGCTGTGTAACTTCCAGGTCCTGTAAGTAAGAAACCTTTATTTCAAAGTTCCCTGACGGTTGTCACTGAAGGACATCTGCCACCAGAGCGAGAACCAGGCGGGCCCGTCCAACCACAGCACTGGTTACTGTTCCGCCGAGACCAGCCCACAACAGTGACCCGTCTGACCTGGTCTCCAAACGCCATCACAATCTAAGGTAAGAGAAAGGTGAGGGCTTCCGTGTTTGAGTTTGGGGAGCACGCAGTTCAGTCCGCAGCAGACTCTGTCACTTAAAAAGCTGCAAGATCTCGGGTAATTTATTCACCTTCCGAGCTGCGGTTTTGTGCTCCGTGCGCTGGAAATAGCAGCATCGCCCCACCTCGTAGGACCGCGCAAGCCATCGAGCCGCCCAGGCTTCCTGCCCTCTCGCCACCATCACCGGCGCGAAGCCGTCTTCTTCGTGTTGCAAGAAGGCTGTCGCACCTCCGGGTACCGTGCCTGTGTGTCCGGCAGAAGGACAGGGGAGGGGCAGAGCGCCAGAGGCCCCCGCCTTGCCTGCCTGCCCCGCCTTGCCCGTTGCTCCCCATTAAACCACGCAGAGGCTCTTGCCCACATTTTCCCCTCGCCCCCCCCTCCCCCGGCCCCCTGACCGGCCCTGGTGCTTCCCCGTGTGGCCCCTCCTCCAGGGAACTGTGAATAACAACCTTTTCAGTGGTAGTTGTCTCCCGACCTGATGGCCTCACTGCCCTGCATAATAATAGAGCCTTCCTTTTAAAACACGAGGATGGAACAAAAACGGTGGCGTTGGGGGTGGGGTGGGGGGGTGTCGCCGAGATCACGGCCGGCAATTTGTTCTCAGATCTGCTACCTGCCTCTGCTCAGCGCTGAAGGGCACGGCTTCCCCCTCAAGACGGGGTGCGTGGGGAGCGCCCGGACAGCTGTCACT
The DNA here is from genome assembly GCF_022837055.1 of Prionailurus viverrinus. Lineage (NCBI taxonomy): Eukaryota > Metazoa > Chordata > Mammalia > Carnivora > Felidae > Prionailurus > Prionailurus viverrinus. Next base: position 147,320,509 of record NC_062569.1, on the reverse strand, counting down.
CTTCCAGGGCGTGGCCCTTCATGGCTGCTGTTCCCCCTCGTGGGCTCCTGAGCCCTACCCCGCGGCCCGGCCACCCCCCCCCCCACCCCACCATCGTGGTCACACCGGTCCAGTGGCTGGGGTGCAGCGACTAGAGGTTTCCCCTCCCGGAGTGCAGGCTCTGTCTGAACCCATATTTGGGGACCCGGGAGGGGTCAAAGAGCTGCTAAGTTTAGAATCTCAAAGCAACGTTCGCAGCCTGTGAACGCAGATGCGTGCTGGGCTGTTTTAATGAAAGGAAGTTTATATAAAAAGCTGTGGGAAATGTAGCACTTCCTTGGATACAAACACAGCCCAGTTACACATTCGCTCAAGATTTTGTCACTGTGACAAAGAGTTTCAGGAGCTGGAGGCCAAGTGGGCTGTCAAGAAGAACAGCGGTGGCCGAGTGAAATCGGGGTGGGGGGAGGGCAGAAGCCCGTCCTCGGCAGGCCCCTGGGTCCTCAGATTCGGAGAACCACGTAGTCAAGAAGAGTTAACTGCTTTGCTCTATCACCTCCAGCTTTGCAGGCCGGTGGGAAAGCCGTATATCAACGGGGCAGGATTAAGAAGTGTTCCTTATACTTGCGAAACAACCAGTCATGGTTGTTTGGGTGATCAGGAAACATGATGCCAGCCCCTAGTCTGTATCTTCATGATCAGGGCTGCCGTGCACCGCCGTTCAGGTTGTGCACAGCGCAAGTGCTCCTGGCCGAGAGGCACGGGGCGGGGGGCTGAGATAGAGAACGGAGCCACGTCTACCCAGAGAGAGTGACGTTTTCTAATTTTTCAAACCAAGCCATGTGTCCAGGAGGTACATCCATCTCGAGGAAGAGTGCCGTCTGTGATTGTCACAGAGGCAAGGTCTGGGGGCCCTGAGGTTGACCCAGCTGAGTCTCCTCCTACGTGGGCGGCTTACCGAGCCTGAGGAAGCCGGGCTGGTCTCACCTGATGAGAGGTGGGCCGGGACTCTGATGTTGTCAAGGCTCCTCCGCGATTGGCAGGATTAGTGGATTTCAGGGAAACGGGGACCGGGAGGGACTCCATCGTACCAGGCCCTCATCCCTGACGTGACGAAACACCGTGGATGCTTCTGGAGTTGGCCAGGAGACAGATGCAGTCTGATTTTTTTGTTTTCCTTTATATAGCCCCCTGCATGGCTCCAAACTCAGGCTTCTCTGAGGGAGGCAGAAACCGCCTCTGGGCGCTTTGCTGGTATACGTTTCCCCCGCAGAGAGTGTCCAGATGCCAGCACCGGCCACATGCGTGTCTCCTAGTTGCTCCTGGGCCCGTGGCCTTGCCCTTCGTTCTTACAGGTCAGCAGAAAGACCACGACCAAGGCTGTGACTTGTCTCCCAAACAGCGATTCTTTCCTTTCTTTCAGTAAAAGAGCAGTAGTTAATTCCGGAAGCTGGACTCCGTGCTGAGACTAAATCGCCACATTCCCCGCCCTTCGTTGTAGTTGGGGGGTAGCCACGTGATCAAACCCCGGACAAAGAAATTAAAAAGAAAGGATGGGAGTAACACGGGGACACACGTCTTTTAAAGTGGCTTCTTCCTCCAGACACCTGGGTGGCTCGGCCGGGGTCCAGCTCAGGTCATGATCTCAAGGTCTGTGAATTTGAGCCCCTCGTCGGACTCTCTGCTGACAGTGCAGAGTTCGTTTCTGAGTCACTGTCTCCCTCTCTCTCTGCCCCTCCCCCATTCGTTCTCCCCCCCCCCAATAAAAAATAAACATAAAAATAAAGTGACTTCTTCCTCTTCTCCTTTCTCCTTTCTGACACCTGGAACGCAGACGTAATGGCTGGACTCCAGCAGTCATGTTGGACTATGAGATGACCCTGGGAAAGAAAGCCACATGTGGCAGAGCAACAAGATAGAAGGAGCCTGGGTCTGTGCCATCATGGGCCACCGTCCCACTCGGGATGGTCTGTGTGTGTTCTTCTGTTCTGGGCTCAGTCACTATTTTCAGGACTGGGTCACTTGCAGGTGAACCCAGGCTAACCGGTGTAGCAATACAACCCATCTCACGCTCCTGTCACTGCACTTATGCCCATTTTTGCAGTGACAGGATGTTGGCGGACTGAAGAGAGCCCTCCTGGCAGAGGAAAACGGGAATGCTCCCAAACGTCTTCCTGAGTTCCACTCTTAGAGGAAGTGAGCCAGATGCTATGGCACTAGACTGTCACGTTGACAAATGTGGGAATCACTTACTGTTCCTGAATCAACATCTCGTCTGGCGGCCTTCACGTTTTCCTCTACTGAGTATGTTCTGCTGGCAGTTTTGAAATGATCAGTTACCACTGCGAGCGACGTTCAACCATCTGACCCTGAGAGAGGGACAAACAAGGAGGGGCTGATCACTGGCCAGTTACTTTTGGGGGGAGGTTGGGGAAGGAATTTCTGAATCGAAAGTAAAGTCTGTTAAACCCTGGAGGTGGGGCCGTTGAGCAGCGCCCCTTATGTGACCCACTTGGGCCCGGTTAGGTGTCTTCGGTCCTCTCTTGTGACGGTGGCAGGCAGGGGAGCGCGGGTGAAGACCGGGGCTCGTGTTCCAATCCTGACACAACCACCTGGCAGCTGTGAAATCCGAGGGAGTTCATTTATCCTTGTGTGCCTCAGTTTCCTCGTCTGCAAAATGGGCACGATGATAGTACTTTATTTCACAACGTCGTTGTGTGGATGAAGCGAAATACGCCTTAGGTAGCGTGGCCCAGAGAAAGAGTTCCAGAAGGTCTGGTTATTATTCACAGCTTCCGGAGACCTGATTTGAGGATAGTAAAACCCTCTGGAGGCCAAGTGACAACTGAGTTTTCCTGGACTGGGCATATCATGGCCTCAGGCTCAAGTCCTGGGTCTGGCTGGGGTCTCAGCGTACCTGCCACAAGGTCAAATTTCAATAGAAAGTTGTCGAATGAGGAACTCCACAAGAATGGAGAGGATCCGGGGCTCCATGAGTCTGTGATCTGTTTGGGGACCATCCCGGGTGGTCCCTTCGTGTCTTTTATCCGCAGTTATGATGGTCCCAAGAAGCCCAAGGTTCCTGGGGTATCTCTCATCCTGATCCACTTCCCAGCCTCCACGCCTGCCTGCACACAGCTTCCATCTGACCCTCGGGGGAACTTGCGGTGCACCTGTAAAACCCCTGGTATGCTCGGGGCGTCTGGGGGGGCTCAGTCGGTTAAGCGTCTGACTTCCGCTCAGGTCATGATCTCATGGATCACGAGTTTGAGCCCCAGGCAGGGCTCTGTGCTGACAACTCAGAGCCTGGAGCCTGCTTCCGATTCTGTGTCTCCCTCTCTCTCTGCCCCTCCCCTGCTCACACTCTGTCTCTTTCTCTCTAAAATAAATGCACATTAAAAAAAATTTTTTTTAATAAAAAATAAAATAAAAACAACATTCCAGCTTAGCACAGTGGGGAGAACCCCAGCCTCAAGGTCACGGGGAGAGGGCTGGATGCCCCTGGTGCCTGAGTTCTTCCCTCGAACAGCAATGTCAAGCCTCCTCTCGCCGGGTCTCCAGCCCTCCCCCCACGCTGCCCGCTTCCGAGCTCAGAGTTCACCGAGAAAGCAGAAGATCCTCTGGGCCCAGAGATGCTGGGTGTGCTGCCCTCCTATCCCTTCACCATCCCTCCCCCCTCCCCCCGTTTCAGGGAAAAGCCACCCAGGCTCCAGCCAAGGCCGTTCACATGATTCTGTCCCCTGCAAGGACACAGCTGTGGCATTTCCAGCCTTCCCCTTCCACAGTGTCACTTTTCTTATGGTGTCGTCCCTTTCATAAATACACATGCAGTAGTGGCCACCATCGTTTCGCATTTATTTTATTAAAACTTTTTAATGTTTATTTTTGAGAGAGAGAGACAGAGACAGAGACAGAGTGCATGCAGGGGAGGAGCAGAGAGAGGGAGGGAGACACACAATCCGAAACAGGCTCCAGGCTCCGAGCTGTCAGCACAGAGCCCGACACGGGGCTCGAACCGATGAACCGTGAGACCTTGACCTGAGCTGAAGTCGGACGCTTAACGGACCGAATCATGCAATGTGCCCCCGGGTAGTCCCCATCTTAAAACAAATCCTCTCCATCCACATAACAACCCGGTTCTCGTCAGGATTTATTTATTTATTTATTTATTTTCCCTTCCTCAACTGAAATTGAAAGTGTAAAATTGACAAATCGTGTTTAAAGAACTCGCCAATCTATGATTTTGTTCTGATCATTCCTTTGCATCCAGCAGCCTATGAACAATACCGTATCCAAGGACACATGGTTTTTAGGAACACGCGGCTCTTTCAACCTTAGGAGAGATATTAACTGTGACACAGTGCCTTGGTAGTTCAAAGGGAAAAAAGCTTATTATTTCCACAAATACTACAATGGTGTTTTACAAATCAATACCCATTCTTCTTTTCTAAATTTTTTAAAGTTTATTTATTTTGAGAAAGAGAGAGAGTGCAAGCAGGGGAGGGGCAGAGAGAGAGAGGGGGAGAGAGAGAGAGAGAGAGAGAGAGAGAGAGAGAGAATCCCAAGCAGGCTCCGCACCGTCCGTCCAAAGCCCCACGTAGGGCTGGATCCTACAAACTGTGAGCTGAGCCGAAGCTAAGAGTCGGATGCTTAACTGACGGAGCCCCCCCCAGGCTCGGTCCCCCCCCCCCCTTGATGCCTATTCTCGATAAAAGAAACAAAAACAGCTCTTGGTAACCCATGAAACGAGGGATACTTTCTCAACACGGTAAAGAATAGAGAGCAGCTAATGTCATGCTTAACGCTGTATATGTGAACAACACTCCCCAAAGCGTGTCCTCAGAAAAATGGATCTGGTGCTTCATACAGGAAGTAATATCATGGTGTAGGAGTTAGGGTAATGTAACGTACCCCAACATTTCAGAAGCTTATCACAGTAGGAATGTGTTTCTCCCTCACGTAACAGTCCTCCATGGATGTTTCCGGTGGGTGGGCAGGATTTCTCCGTCTGGCGATTCAGGGACTCAGGCTTCTTCCATCATGGGGGCTCTAGCATTGCCCAGGACCTTGGAATTGGCTTCCAGCTGGTGTGCAGGAAAAGACAGACTGCAGGACCCAGAGTATCTCAATTACTCTGAATGTGGCACGCCTCGCTTCCGTTCACACTCTGCAGGCCTGAGCTAGGCTTAGGGGGTCGCTTGTCTGCAGAATTTCGCGCGAGACCCCCGGGGAGGAAGACGGGCAATCCTGTTCGTAGTGGCAGGAGGGCATGTTAGGACCCCCGGGATGGGGGACGTCCTGCTAAAAATCTCCCACATTTTAAAATATGGCATATCCTTTGACCTCCTAAACTCACTGGTTGCAATTTGCACCGCAGTTATGTTCGCGAACGTGTAGATTTACACGGTAAGGCTGGATGCATCTCACGATGACGTCCCGTGGCCGCTGATTCAAATGACCGCAAACTTGCCGACTTCAACAACAGAAATTTATTATCTCGAAGTTCTGGAGGCCAGAAGGCCAAAATCAGCATCACCAGGCTCGAATCAAGGTGTCGGCGGGGCCGTGCTCCCTTTGAAGGCTCTGGAGAGATTCCTTCCTTGCCTCCTCCAGCCTCTGGCGGCTGCGGGGACGCCCCCGTCCCCGCCTTCAGCTTCACATTCTGGTCTCCACGTGCGTCTTCTCTTCTACAAGTGTCGGACCTCCCTCTGCCTCTCTAAGCACATTTGTAATCTTCTCAGATTAGCTTCTTTCACTTCGTAATGCGTATTAGCGTTGCCTCCGTGTTTTTTCATGACTTGACGGCTCATTTCCTTTTAACCCCGAATAATATTCCATTGTCTGGATGGACCACAGTCCATTTATCCACTTAGCTACTGAAGGACAACTTGTTTGCTTCCCCGTTTTGGGAATTATGCAGAAAGCTGCACACATCCGTGTGCAGGTTCGCCTGGGGAGGTGAATTTTCAACCCGTTTGGGTAAATACCAAGAAGCCCGATTGCTGGATCGTGTGGGAAGATCGTCTGGGCCAATTCCTACCCACCACGTTCACCCTCCCAATGCCTCCCCGTGTCCCTACACAACCAGCACCCCGGCGCCCATGTGATTAGTCTGTTTCTCACCGGTGCTCATGCACGTGGCATGTTCCCACCGTGTCTCCACCCAGGGTGGGAAGGGGCACAGCCTCCATTCCAGCAGGATAGACTCAGGCAGTGAAATGCGGGGCTGAGGGCAGCTGGGGGGCCCCCGAGTCAACCGCTGACAGACTCCCCCAAGTGTTTGGTTTCTGAATTGTGTAAGGATGAATTCTGTAAGTAGTTTTTGAGTTGCGGTAAAATACACATAACGTAAAACTTACCGTCTTAACCATTTCTTTTTTATTGTTTTTTTTTTAAGTGTTTTTACTTATTTTTGAGACAGAGAGAGACAGAGCATGAGCAGGGGAGGGGCAGGGAGGGAGCGAGACGCAGAGTCCGAAGAAGGCTCCAGGCTCCGAGCTGTCAGCACAGAGCCCGACTCAGGGTTCGAAGTCACGGAGTGGGAGATCATGACCTGAGCCGAAGTCGGACGCTTAACCGACTGAGCCACCCAGGCGCCCCGATCTTAACCATTTTTTTTAACGTTTTTATTTATTTTTGAGACAGAGAGAGACAGAGCATGAACGGGGGAGGGGCAGAGAGAGAGGGAGACACAGAATCAGAAGCAGGCTCCAGGCTCTGAGCCATCAGCCCAGAGCCCGACGCGGGGCTCGAACTCACGGACCGTGAGATCGTGACCTGAGCCGAAGTCGGACGCTTAACTGACTGAGCCACCCAGGCGCCCTGATCTTAACCATTTCTAAGCGCACACTTCAGCCCTGTTAAGTGTATTGAGATTGACAATGGAATCACTTGTCTTCTGTGACTGGTCTATTTCACTCAGCATAATGTCCTCAAGGGTCATCCGTGTTGCAGCACGTGTCAGGATTCCCTTCCTTTTTAGGGCCGAATCATATTCCATCATGGCGTGTACCACATTTTGTTCATCCATTCGCCTGTCGACTGGCACCTGGGTTACTGCCAGCCTTTGGCTGTTGTGAATCATGCTACTAAGTCAGTATTTATATTTTTATACGTAAGAATTACACATCCCAGCACATCCTATTAGATGCTTTCCTCTATGCACAAATATGTTACTTTCACTGTTTTTTTAGACGACCTTACAATACAAGATTTGATTTTATTTATTTTTAATTTTTTAATGCTTATTTATTTTTGAGAGAGAGAGACAGAGCACAAGCAGGGGAGGGGCAGAGAGAGAGCAGACACAGAATCAGAAGCAGGTTCCAGGCTCTGAGCTGTCAGCACAGAGCCTGACGTGGGGCTCGAACCATGAACCGGGAGGTCATGACCTGAGCCAAAGTCGGACACTTAACCCACTGAGCTGCCCAGGTGCCCAGAATACAGGATTTTAAAAAGACATTATCTGTGATCTCCTCCATGTCAGGTCTCTCTTCCTTGCCCCTGGGGGGCTATGCAGAGCAGGGGCGGGGTGATGGGGTGTGGCCTTGGGGATGGTGGGCAGGCTCTGGCACTGACTACGAGGGAACCATTCTGGGGGCACAAGGTGAGATGAGCTGGGTTTTGTTCAGGGAAACACCCAGGTGGCAGGGAAGGCACGTGAGCGAGGGTCTGGCCAGGATGCAAGTCAAGGTTCCCTTCCATCTTCTGCCTCCCTCGCTGTTTTCCTTTGCGTCAAAGAAGACAAATTTCTCAGGGCACCTGGGGGGCTCCGTCAGGCGTCCAACTTCGGCTCAGGTCATGATCTCGCGGTTCATGAGTTCAAGCCCCATGTCGGGCTCTGTGCTGACAGCTCAGAGCCTGGCGCCTGCTTCGGATTCTGTCTCCCTCTCTCTCTGCCCCTCCCCAGCTCATACACTGTCCCTCTCTCTCTCTCAAAAATAAATTAAAAATTTTTTTAATTAAAAAAAAAAAGACAGACAAACTTCCTTTGAACTCCGTGTGCACGAACCGCCTGTCTGGTGAACAGAAAGAGTGAGCAGAGAAAGGAAAACATTCCATCTTTTCCACCAAAGAAGCCAGACTTTTCAACAAGCAGGGAGGGGGGCAGGCAGGGTGCACCTGTCAGGGCTGAAACGGCCCTCAGGTAACGCTGGGGCTGGCTACTGTTTGCTGAACGCTATGACATCTGGGCCTGTGAGCTCAGATGAGCACCTCTGCCTTCCCGACCTCATTCACTTCTTGCCACGGCCCTTCTGCAGTGCTCCCACGGTGATGGCCACCTTCTGGAAGCCCAGAGGTGACACCCAACGTTCATACAGCTACCAAGCGGCAGAGACGGGATTTGCACCCCGGGGTCACCTGAAGCCAGCGCTCACCACCCCCCCCAGCTGAGCGAGAAGAGCCACGAGGAATCAGATGGAACCCCAGTTTGGCTGCCCAGACTGTGACGTCCTCAACAGACCCCAAGGAGCCCCCTGGCTCTAGGACCACCACCTTCTTCTTTTTTCTGGGGTCACATTCCTGGGAGCACTGAATACGTCAAGCTGACATTTGGTGGTTCAGCCATCCAAGAGGAGAAAAGGGCATTATCTGAGACTCAAAAGGTGTATTTTATACTCACACGCTTGACTTTCAAGACCCTGAATGAATTTTGCTGAAATAAATAGTCACCTTTGGGCGTAAGCCAAGTATGTGAAGTTCTAGGCCCCAGAGCCTTTTTCTCTTTCTTTCTTTTAAAAAGAATATTAAAAGTGACTGAAAAGAGGGATTTAGAAATGAATGGCTATTTTTCAACATGTCTTATAAAATGAAAAGGAGCAAATGCTATAATATGTCTTGGGGACACGGATTTAGGGAGAGCGAGATTTAGAGCCCGGGGGGGGTTTAGTGCAACGTGGGATTTCTATCCTCGCCGGCCTCGGTGTTCAATGCTGCGCAGTCAGAAGAGGTGGAAACTCAGGTGACCCCCCCCCCCATCCCGGTTGCCAGCCTGCACCCTGATTCTAGCACCGAGGGTCCTGCCCGGCGGAAAACGCCTCGGTCCTTAGCAAGGAAGTGGGGTGGTAGGTCTCCCTCATATCTGCAGTAAAGGGATAGGAGAGGTGCTCCTACAACCCGGCCCAGGTGACCCGATGTCCCTGTCAATTTGATGTCACAGTGCATAGGCATCAAGGACGTAACACGGGTGGCAGGGATTTTAGAAGGCTCCGGAAATAACGCCTTATGTCCCGGTCTGGTTTTAGCTAACTGAGAATCACCTGTCACCTTCAGGACTGATAGAGCAGAGAGTGGGGACCGGGACAGAGCTGCGTGACAACAAAGGTTTAGATCAGCCCCAGAGCTAGACACAGGTGGCCGTGGACAGCCACAGGCCTCTCACTAGACTGTAAACTGCCGGAAGGCAGGGACACTGCCTTCGTCATGTTAATATGCCTAGTGCTGGCCTGCTTCCTGATACAACGAGCCCCTAACTGGGGACAACTGTCATGGGGACAGTTGTACTGGGGACAACTGTCATGGTGGAGGTGCAAAGAGACGTGTGCGTGTGCACGCGTGGGGGAAGAAAGAGAGAGAGATGTCAGGAGGCGAGGCCCGGGCTCGACACCATCAGCCTTCACTGTACTCCCCGCCTCCCCAACCCCTCCCCCCCAGCCCTGTCTGCAATGACAACAAACGCCTTCGTGGAATCCTTCCCCAGGGGACAGCTACCTTGGAGACCGCCCAGCCCCCACCTTCCCCCACCCCCCTGTGCCAGCTCCAGGGACCCGTGGATCAGTGGGGGTCCCGAGAGCTCACAGACACAAGCTGATGTGGCTGGGTAGCTACCAGAACATTCTTCACTGACTCTGCTGCCCTGGTCTAGTTGAGAGCTGAATTCCGAGATCCCTCTGTGGACCTCACTTCCTCCGGGCGGCTCCGCAGCCATCGGAGGTGGAGGTCCTCCCGGGAAATCTTCCCAAGAGTCCACTGGAGCCAGATCACCACGTGACAAGCCCCACGAGGTGGTGGCTGCGTTCACGGAGCCTGTCTCCTCCGCTGCCGGACTCCCTCCAGACAGCTCCGTGCCAGCTTAAACATTCAGGGATTTTGTAAACCGGTTGTTAAACACGGCCGCTGCAAAACATCAAATCATAGGAGTTATTAGATAGATTATCTTAGACACAAAGGTAGTGACTTCTCAAAACTTATCACTTCCTGATTATTTCACTTCCTGTTACTATTACCCATGAAGTCATTTACACCTGCTGAGCCTGGGAGGCGGGACACTATAATGGGGTGTTATGGGGTGTCTCTTCCCAGCTCCGAGGCACTGATATCACGCTGGCCGCTTGCGTTGGCCATAGAAGGAGTACTCACACCACAGAAATCGACAAATACTATGTTTATTTTTGAGAGAGAGACAAGAGCGTGAGCGGGGGAGGGGCAGAGAGAGAGGGAGTCACAGAATCCGAAGCAGGCTCCAGGCTCCGAGCTGTCAGCACCTAGCCCGACGCGGGGCTCCAACTCACAAACCGCAAGATCACGGCCTGAGCCGAAGTTGGACGCTTACCCGACGGAGCCACCCCGGCGCCCCCATGAGTACTATAAATCAGGACTTTTTCTCCCCCGATTACTGGTAGTTCGTATTTACCAGCACCACTGTCCCCGCCCCCCCCCCGCCACACCCCCACCACCAGCCCAGCGTGGTGGCTGACACAGAACAGGGCTCAACTGTTCACCCGTGGTGAGTAAACTGCCTGGAATGATCCCACGTGGCACATGCCGCCTGCTTCCTGCCGGGATTCTTGGGACTGGTCGATGCCTCGGCTACTTCGGTTCCCGGGAGCTGCTGGGGAATCGATCTGTATCAGCCTCCCGCGCTGCTGTAACAAATGAACACAAACTGGATGGCTTAACACAGCAGAAATTCATTCTGCCACTGTCCTAGGGGCCAGAAGTCCGAAATCAGGTGCTGGCAGGGCCACGCTCCCTCCGAAGTCTGACGGGGTGGATCCTTCCTTGCCTCTTGGCTGTTTCTTGGCTTGTAACTGCAGCGTTCAATGTCTGCCTCTGTCTTCGTGTGGCCTTTGTCCCTCTGAGTGCTTCTGTGTGCCTTCTCCTCTTCTTATACGGACACCAATCCCTGGATTTAGAGCCCACCCTCATCCAGTACGACCGCACCTCAACTGATTGCATCCGCAAGGCCCCCATTTCCAAATGAGGTCACATTCTGAGGTTCCGGGGGGCCTTTTCTCCCACCCCCACCCAGGTACACTCTCTCTTCCAGTAAGCATTCTCTGAGCACACTCACACCTTCTAGGGATGGCCTGTTCCGTGTGGCCTCCCAGGAGCTAGAGTTCAGCCTTATCCCAACAACTACAGCCACCGCCCAGTGCTCACTTACGTGCCGGACCAGCCTCGGGGCTCCCTCTGAGAGGCGTTCCACAAACACCGTGGACACGGAAAGACACGCGTTAACTTCTCCCAACCTGCTGCGATCACAACATCTCATCGCTGTGGAGCACTTAGCACATGTCACGGCCGTGGTCTGTGCCAAAAGATGCCATTTCTATGCTCTCCTTCGGTCCTTATTTCAAGCTGACGAGAAAGTCAGAAAGATGCACACTCTTATATCCACTAACTTTTGCTTGGAGTTTCAGTGGTTTGTGGACTTCTGGAAGAGCATCACTGGTCTCCTAAGAGTTCATAAACCCCAGGATAAGAAGTTCAGGAAAGGAACACATCCCATTAAGCTGGTGGCACGAACACGCAGCCACAGATGGCTGGAGACACAGATGCTCGGGACGGGGCCTCAAGAGATCCAGGCATCACATAGATGAGCCTGTCAGTCTACAGGAACTGGGGGGAGGGCCCTGGGCAGGCAGGACAGGGAGGGAAAACAAGGCTAAGGCCAGGGTAAGACCCAGGGTGCAGAATTTAAGGAGCTGTTCACTCCCTCTGAGGGTAACCCCCCTCCTGGCCTTGAAGGAGGATCCCAGCAAAACCCTAGTAGTGCAAAGTGGGCACCGGGCAGGGATGAGTCCCCAGGCACTGTGACAGTGGGGCCCCCACGGGAAGCTGATGGCATAGTCACTTTGGGACACTTCAGAAGAGCTTATTTACAAAGGAGTGAATAGCAGAGAGGGGACCTCGGGGCACAGCGCGCTGCCTGGGCTTTACCAACGGGAGCCAGTACCGGGCCTGACAGATGAACATGACTGACGGGCCCAGAAGGAAAGTGAGGCTCAGAGGAGGCTGCCTTGACAGGGGCAGGGACCCGTGGTGGGGGGCCACGGTCAGTCAAGGTGACCTGGTGGGGAGAATTAACACCTGACCTCCCTCTCCTTCCCCTCCCCCATCTCCTGTTGGGGGCCCCCACTCCCTGAGCTCCCTCCCCCAAGCCTTTATCTCCTTCCCCTCTTCTCTGTCACCCTCGAGGGGCTGTGCATGCAAGGTGACCCACAGTGGGTGGCCTCGGGGCCTGCACACCGGACTGGGGAGAAGCTGAGGTGGGGTATGGGCGGAGGGTGCCGCGGATGGGGAGGGCCACGCTGGGGAGCCACTTCCGAGTGGCTGTGCACAGGAGTATTTGGGGGACACAAGGACCCTGCCTGTCTCCATTCCCGGGCTGGCATCTGGTCCTCTGCCCAGGGCTGGCCCGCCTGGCCCATGACAGCCTTCCACAGTCCTATCCCCTGGCTCTGCTATGACCTTCGCAGCCCATGGGGGACCCGAGGCCACTCCTTCCCTTCTGGGTGTGTCTCTGCAGGACAGCTTATGGGGAGCGAGCCCCCAGATGGGCCAACGGGGTCCGGGACCAGCTGACCCTGGGCCAGCTCTCCTCTGGAAGAAGGGCATGGCTTTGAGGTCTCAGCCACTCCTGGCTTGAACCCGCATCGGAGCCCAACTCAGGGCTGGCCACGGAAGTGCCAGGCTGCCCTCGAATGCACCAGGAGCAGACGGCCAACCCTTCCTAAGTTGACCTGACGAGAAACAAAAGCCAAGCGCTGCGAGTGAGGGGACCAGCTCCCCGGATGACATCCCGGGGCCCCAGTGTGAAAAGGCCCTGGGCCACTCGGCTTGCTGGGTTGCTGGCAGAGCCGGGGTCCCACCTCCACTCCCCAGGCCGCCTCCCCTGGCTGCGGGCGAATCTCCAGCTCTAATCCCACTGTACTGCCGGCCCCGGCCCCGTCCTGCCAGGATCGGGAGTAATTAGTGCTGTCGTGCTGGGCTCATAGAAGGGCGGGCTGTCCCCAGGGGCACCTGCAGCAAGAGTGTGGACTCCGTGACACGACGGCCACCTTCTTCGGGAGGAAATCCACCCCCCGGACCAGAACCTCAGGACTCTGACCTCTGTGCGAGCCGGGCCTTCCCTCCTGCGGAAGGGTGGAGGGTCAGAGCGGGTGGTGGGCCAGGCTCCCTTAACCAATGCCCAGGGCTTTCCACAGTGCCCCGCACAAAGTGCCACTCCCTGGAGATTTGTAGAATGAATTGACAGAAGGCTGGACGGACACAGCCTCAGACAAAGGAAGAAGGAAAGAAAGAGGCCACCCCTGTCCCGGGTCTGGGAGAGCAGAGGGAACAAACGACACCTGCTGTGGAGCGGGGAGATGGTCGCGGAATCTGGGAAGGCGGGTGCTTCCTGATCTAAGGTTGGTCGTGACGAAAGCTCTTGTTGGCATAAACTGACGCGAAGCGCCCTTCGATCCCAAGGCCGAGAGGTGAGAGGTGGTCATGGAGGGGATACAGAGGTGGGGTGCAGGGGGATGATTTATCCACACCAGTCAGGGGCACACCACTTCTCTACCACCGAGACCCTTCCTATTACCTTCCCCTCTTGTCCGCCGACCCCCATGTCTTGAAGGTGTTGGTTTGTCAAACAGGGTTAGGAATGATCTATTTATTTGCAATTTTCTTTTTTTTATTCATCGAAGACATCTGTAACTCTTTGATCGCCTTTCTTACCAATATGAGATGACGAAGCTACTTCTCGCCCAAAACCAAGTCACGCGATATCTTCATTAACCATTGAGGCCGGATGGTGGGTCCATGTATGGTTTCCATGACACTACCTGGAAATGGTTCCAGATCATCCACGGACAACTCCCTTCCGAGCAAGCAGCCGTATTCTTAGTCTTTTCCGTCTCTCTCCTTGCTAGGCTCCTCAGGACTCACTATGTGAGAAACACTGTAAATGCTTCGCCATGTTACTGTTGGCAAGAACTCCCCGTTTAAAAACTTCCCATTCACCTTCTATCCCTTTTGTCTTTGACCGTGGCCTTTGCTTCTTTGAAGACCCACTTTCCTTCCCTGACTTCTGCTGAATTTCACCAGCTCCCCACTGACAGCTGCTTCCCGATCACCCTAAGAGGCATGCGTAGGCAGTGTCTCCACTTTACAGATGGGGAAACTGAGGGCCGGTGAGGTCAATAAATTGCCCGAGGTCCATAGCTGCTGAGTGGCGGTGGTGGAATTTGAACTCCGGGTTCTGCTTCGCGACTGGCAGACTTTGAGGAGCTTCGGCGGTGATACAACCGACCTCTGCCCTGGATTTTCCTTCTGGTTCTATTTACTCCCCCTCTTTGGGGAAAGAATAAGCCACGTGTGAGACAATTTAAGATTATTACAAGTTGGTTTGATTGTGTAAAAGGAACATGATGAGCCACCTTTCCTGGACACAACACCGCTTCCAAGGCCGGCACGGCTACGTCACAAGGTCTGTCCTTGAGGCTGGTGCGTGCATCCCTGGTCCCATGCCACGTCAAGGAGGTGGTGGCTGTTTGGGGGGATCGACGGGATGGAGCACGGATACATGAACTGTGTCGTCCACTGTAAGTATGTGAGGCCCCTCACAGAGAAGGACAGACGCGGGGTCTGAAGAGAAAGGTGGGCCAGGGGCTGTGCCCTCCCCCCACCTCACCCCACACTACGCAGCCACATGTCTGCACCCACAGAAAAAGTTTTATTTTAGTCTTTTTCTTTCACCTGAACGGAATCACGACGCACGTATTATTTTACGATTTGCACTTCTCCCTTGGTAACAGGACTTCCAGAATTTTTCAGGTCAGTACATGGAGATCTGTCGACTTCACCTGAAAACACGATACAAGGCGTCTCTATTATTATTACTATTATTTTTTCCAGGACAGCTGGAATTCTTCCCAAGACATCTTCGATAAGAACAGAAGTTTTCCTCGTGCGTGAACGGAGGGGTATAGGCAAGACGGATGTCACCGGAGCCTCCGTGGAGACAAGCCTGGCCTGTTCCTGAGACGCCCCCTCCACTGACAGCACATGCCTCGCTCTCCCAGGGTCCGGAGGCTTTCCAGCCAGAGGTCAGGTCCTAAGGAAGGAAGTTCGGGAGCTCAGAGCTGGGAGGCAGCTCACTGGGTCTGCACATTCTTCACAGATTAGTAACACATTCTCCTCCAGTTCATTGTGAGCCAATTGGGAGCGCTTTCCTTTTGCTCCCTTAGTGAGGTAATGTCACGATTTTACACATGCCTTTAATTGCAGCTCCCTCCCTTCCTCAGAAACGAATCGAGCATTTGCCAGGTCAGATTGCTGTTTAGTCATCTGGACACGAGGCCCTTTCCTCTTGCCTTAATCTTTCCCAGGCTGGAGTCTGTCTTTGAAACAATAGGAAATGACAAGGTCTATTTTTCTTTTCTTGAAAGGACTCAATCCATGGAGTCATGAGTTGGAACGGAGAAAGTAGGGGGAATGAATATGTACCCCCCAATCGGAAGTGACCAGCTTTCCTCTCTTTGTTCTGCCCGGTGCCGCGGGCTCAGCTCACGATATCCCAGAGAGTTTGCTTAAAAGCAGGAAGGCGGCATTTTCACCTCAAGATAAATTCCCGGTTGGATTTTCTGTTGGCCCAGTCTGAAATGCAATCAGGCTGTGAGCAAATCTCGAAGCAAAGGCTGGGAACCTTTCAAAGACAGGCTTTGCCAGAATAACTTGTTGGGCCCTGGATGAGATTGATTACAGCTTAAAGCACCCACGTGAGCCAGTCTCTAGAATAGCTTCCTAAGCGTGACGATTTTAATTTCTCCAACAGAATTAAGCTGTAATCTGGTACTTTCCAAGATGCTAATTGGATAGTGAGCGGTAAAATCGGGAGCGATTACTATTCCAAGAGTCGGAAGGCCAAGGTTTGAGGCCAGGCCCTGCTGGCCGAGGGTAGAAGAGGTGAGTCCCTTACCTGCTCTGGGGGGTGGAAGGATGTTGCCCAGAGAGGGTGATTCCATACTTACTGCCAGGGGTCAGACAAGTCCCATGGCCCGGAGCACTGACCCGCCCCCTGGTGTCCTGTACCATTGTCCTGTTTTCCCATGGTGCACCCCACCCCGCCTCTGGCTCTTCCCCATCCCGAAACATGCCCTTCTCACTCCTGCCTCCTGGTCGATCACTGCTACTCATTTCTGTACGTCAGGTTTCCACACCTTGATTCACCTTTTAAAATTCTGCTCATTCTGGGGCGCCTGGGTGGCTCAGTCGGTTGAGTGTCTGACTTCAGCTCGGGTCAGGATCTCAGCGTTCATGAGTTCGAGTCCCACGTGGGGCTGGCTGCTGTCAGCACAAAGCCTGCTTCGGAGCCTCTGTCTCCCTCTCGGCGGGCCCCTCCCCTGCTCTCTCTCTCTCTCTAAAATAAACATTAAAAAAAAAAAATACTGTCGGGGCGCCTGGGTGGCTCAGTCGGTTGAGCATCGACTTTCAGCTCAGGTCATGATCTCGAGCTTTGTGGGTTTGGGCCCCGCGTCGGGCTCTGTGCTGACAGCTGGGAGCCTGGAGCCTGCTTCGCATTCTCTGTCTCCTCTCTCTCTCTCTCTCTCTCCTCCCCTGCTCTCTCTCTCTCAAAAATAAACAAACATTGAAAACAAAACTTTAAAAATTAAAATAACATCTTATTAAAGAAATAAATAAATACAGTTCTGCTCACTCCTTGAGGACCAGGCTGAACGCCTCCCCCATTCTTTCTGTGCTCCGGGCCGCCTGGTTTGACCATATACTGTCATTCTCACAGCCTGCCTTGTGAAACCAGAACATCCAAAGGATAAAAGGGAAGGGCCGGCTCCGCGCCCGGGTTCAGGGGCCATGTGAGATACTGCAGGAGAAGAGGGGGAGGAGGGAGGGAAGGCGGCTCGGTCGTGGTGACCCAGCCGAGCGGCCTGGGGACGGGGGACAGGCTCCTGGGGTGCAAAAGGCCTGGCCTGAGGTTCTCTGGACTGTTCCCGGGGGTGCCGACTGTCTCTGGATCAGGAGGAAGGACAAGTGGCCAGGGCAGGGCAGGTGGATAGGGCTCCCCATGGCTCTGCGGCGTGTCGGAACCCACGAAAGTTGGGCTGCAGCTGTGGCTGTGGGCCCGTGCACCCACCGAGGCGCACCAGGGCGACAGAGGCCTCGGGACTGGAGAGCAGGGACACTTGGGGGCATCCCCTTGAAGGTGAGCCGAGGTGGGGTACGTGGCACCTGGGTCCCACATTTCTGTGCCTGGGATTTCACCTGATCCCACCCCTGGTTGGCGAGGCCCAGGGTGCATACCCGCTCCATTCACTGCAGTGAGTTGGGCTCACGCCTGTGCGTCTAAAGTTTTTTTAATTTAGTATTTATTTTGAGAGAGAGACAGACCACGAGCAGGGAGGAGCCGAGAGAGAGGGAGACGCGGAATCTGAAGCAGGCTCCAGGCCTTGAGCGGTCAGTACCTCATGAGCCGTGAGATCATGACCTGAGCCGAAGTCGGACACTCGACCGACGGAGCCACGCAGGTGCCCCTACGTGTCTGATTTAACCCACTAGCCCAGCGTCGCTCAGCAGAACCGTCCACACTAGGAGAGTAGCCACCGGCCACGTGGCTGGTGAACCCTTGCCACGTGACCGGTGTGACTGAAATCTGACGTTGAGATTGCGTCCACTGATTTAAATTTAGGTTTAGATAACCACGTGTGGCACTGGACAGCACAGCCTTGGGTTGTCCACGTCGGCGATTAGACGTCGTCTCATCCATTCCCCGGGGAGCCCGCACAGCGCCCCACAGAGGGGGTGCCCGTGGATTTGAAATTCCTAAAAAGGAGGTAGTGACCTCGGGTTATTAGCCAGCTTCCTGAGTTCTCCCTTATGTGGTTGGTGTTATGATGGCCCTTTCTTGCCTTATTTCCAACTATAGGCCAGCATGGCTCCCAGTTGACAAGGCATTTGGAATGAGTATTTGTTTAGGATTTAATCTCCCGGGCTCCTGTCCAGTCTTGGGATGGACTTTGGCCAGCTCTGCTCAGGCTTACAATGGGCTTCTTAAAAAAAAAAAAAAAAGACCACAGTTCCGGGTTCGTAACTACCCCCCCCCCAGAACTGGGCATAGCCTTTTAAGTCCATGCAGGGGAGACTCCACAATGGACTCGGCTGAAGAATCCAAGGAAAGTCCGACCTTGACACTTTCCCCTGAGCCCTGCAGACAGTTGCCCGTCCTCTACGAAGTCTTCCGGGCAGCGGGGCAGAAACGGGGCTGCCTCGTCCCCTCCCTCAGCTTGTTCTCGCTTTGCCCTTGAATTCTGTCGGATCTCCTGTAGAAGGGACATGGGCCTTGGCCATGCTGGATGCTGCCCTCAGGGCGGAGGAATAACCGATGATAAAAACTTGTCTTCCCTGTTGTTCGTACTGGATGCGAAGCACCACGACCCCCGACACCACCAGGAAGGACGTATTGTTATTATGCCCATTTTACAGATGGGGAAACGGAGACGCAGGGAGATCAACCCGAGATCAAACTGGGACCGAGTCAGAGTAGAAGCTGGGAGGCAACAGGGCAGTGGAGGGAGCCTGAGTCGTCACTGTGGTTGGCCTCCGTGTCTCAGCCTCTGGGGTGGGGGCAGGGAGCAGGGTGAAAGGAGGGCTCCCTTCCAAGACTTACCAGACATGAGGCTGACTCTTTCCCGGCACCCCTCGACGGTGGGAGGGGTACCTGATGATCCTTTGGGTCTGGCCTCCACTGAGGTTTCGAGCGACGTTGTGCCAGCAGTGTGGGCCCAGGGACCGGCACTCGCCCTCCCCCCCCCTCCACAGCCCCTCACCCCGGGGGGCAGGTCAGTTTCCTGAGATGGGGACCCTTGCATGAGTGATTTCCTGAAGGCGTGCTCTCAGGAGGAATTCGTGTAAGAAAATGGCTCCGTTCAGAATGATCGTGTCCCCCCCCCCCCCCCCCAAGATTCACGTGCGGAAATCCTAACCCGCAGATACCCTGGTATTAGGAGGTGAGGCGTCTGGGTGGTGATCGGGCCATGAGGACAGAGCTCCCGTAAGTGGGACTAGCGCCCTTATGAAAGAGGCTGCATGGAGCCCTGCCCGGTCCCTTCTACCACGTGAGAAGGTGCGGGCAGGGAACCGGGACGAGGGCCCTCCCCCGACCGTGCTGACTCCCAGAGCCTGGGCCGCGGCCTCTAGAACTTCGAGAAGTAGGTTCGTGTTGTTTACAAGCTGCCCAGTCTGGGGCCCGTTGTGGTGGCAGTCTGGGAGGACCAAAACAAAGAGGATGGGAGCCGGTTCTCTGCAGAAAAGGGCAGCCGGGGGCCGTCGGGGGGCACCCCCTCCCCTCCCCCGGTCCGGGGATCCGGGCATCACCCGCTCCACATCTGCGGAAGCTTCTGGGTCCCCGGGGGTGTGCCGCTCCTCCCCGAGGCGGCCCCGGACGCTCGGCGTCTACGAGGCCCCAGCGGCCCCCGCCAACGTCCAGCCCCGGGACTGCAGAAGGGCCGACTTTTCCAGCGGGCAGCTCGCGTCTGGCGAGGCGGTGTTTGCAGCAGGGGCGTGAGGTGCTGACCGGGGCAAACCTCCCACCGAGGGCTGGCTTCTTCTCGCAGGACTTCCGGGACCCCACCGCTCGGAAACAGAGGGGTGTCTGTTGCCCAGAGACGCACGAAGCGGAGGAGCAGCCGCGTGGGCCCCGCGCTCCCCCGGGAGCCTTCCACCCGGGAGCTTCCTCCGGCCGCCACGCTCCAGCGGCAGCCCTTCATCCGAATCTGGTTCGGTCCTCTCCCTCCTGGGCTTCGTGCCCGTGCAAACACATTCTCAGCAGGACCCCTCGGGCTCTGTGCATGAGAAGAACGTGGCATTCTTCTTTGAGGCTCAGAAAATGCAAATAAACAGCTCACTACGTTCGCGGGGGCCAAACAAGGGCCCTCGCCCGTGGCGGGCCTGTCCTCCGTGTGGCCTCCTCGGGGGTCCTGGGAGGGGTGTGCACGTGCGTGGGGCTTGGGGGTTGGGGACGGCTCAGAGAAGGGAAGACCCCTTGGGACACTCCACAAAAGCTTTACGACCGAGGTCCATGTGGGCCAGACTCTTTCTCCAACTGGTAAAGGGGAAGACCTCCAGCTGCCATGTTCCCTTCAGCCCCAGGAAGACAGCAGAGGGACGGTATTTATGCTCATGGATGTGCCGCCTGGGAGCTAGATATGGAGACAATGGGGACAGGCGGCTCCAGGAGCCGGGGCAATACCCAAGTGCTCCTTGCTGGGCTCCCAGAAATGAAAGGACAAGCCTTCTCTTTGATTAGAACGGAATCCTCAGGAAAAAGTTAGACAATGGAGCCGTGTGTTCATGTCGCTGTCTGCCATGACCCAGAAGAAATTTCTCTCTCATGACAGGTTTAAAACATGGCATCTCCAGCCCCGCCAACCTCTCCCAGGACCCTGCATTACGGAGGACTCGGTTACCTGGAGGTCCTGAGGCGTTTCAGCCTCTGCCCAAACCACCCCAACCAAGCTTGTCCATATAGACACCTCTCTCGACCGATCCTTACCCTCCCACCTTCTCAGGGGTCAGAGTAAGGGAAGTCCATTCTGAAATTGGCAGGAGGACGGGGTGAAAGAGGGGATGTCACTCTGACTCATCTTCAGCGCCCCCCCTTCCCTCTGTTGAGTGGAAAACAGAATTTCTCAACAAACCTGCAGTCGCCATTTTGGGCGACGGCACTGTTGTTAAAATACCGCGTGTTAAAATACACGAATGTTTACAGCAGCATAACTCACAGTAGCCAAAGGTGGAAACAACCCGGGTGTCCACCAACAGATGAATGAGTGAGCAGAATGTGTTCTACCCATGCAATGGGATAGTATTCGTCCACAAAAAAGGCACGAAGTCCTAACACGTGTTACAACACGGTGGAACCAGAAGACGTTACGCTAAGCGAAAGAAGCCAGGCACGAAAAGACTACCCACGGCGTGATTCCATTTATAGGAACTGTCCAGATGGCACCTTGATCTTGGACTCCAACCGTCTCAAGCTGTGAGAAATAAATTTCGACTGTTCCTAAGCCACTCACTCTGCGGCATTTTTGTTGTAGCAGCTCAAATGAACTAAGACAAATTGAATGACACAAAAACAAACAAACAGGACTGCAGACCCCTTCTCAAGGCAGGATGCTGGGCCGGCTGATGAGAGACTCCACACCCACCCTTTCCTGCATGCCTCGGATGGGCCCTTCACTCTCAGGTCCTGGGTGGGGGGTGGGGGTGGGGGGGACTGAGAGAAAAATGCCTTCTCCGTATCCAGCATTGTTTGAGTCCCTGAGGGAACAGCTAGTTATTCCCGATCACCTCACAACTAAGTCCCCTCCATCCCGTTCTGCCATGTGAATTGGGCCCCCGTACTTAACCTGTCAGCCTTCCGCTTCCTCAACTACTGTGCCTGCTTGCCGGGTTGGGGCAGAAAGCTTGTCCATCCACAGCAGACATACGAGATGGATATAACACCATCATTTTTGTACTCTAAGTACCACTGGAACAAAAAAGAAAAAAAAATGGGGGGCGCCTGGGTGGTTGAGTCAGTTGAGCATCCTATTCTTGATTTTGGCTCGGGTCATGACCCTAGGGGAAGTGGGATCGAACCCTGCCTCGGGGTCCATGCTGGGTGTGGAGCCTGCTTGGGATTCTTGCTCTCTCTCCTTCTGCTCCTCTCCCCCCGTTCACACACACACACACTCTCTCTCTCAAATAAGTAAGAAATAAATAAATAAATAAATAAATAATAAAATCTTGTTCTACTCCATAGCTATAAGCCTCCTGTCCAGCAGGGGGAGCTGTCTAAAGGAACCTCTCACCAGTTCTCCCATTAGGAATCGGTTTTCTTACCTTTTTTTTTTTTTTTTTTTTTCTTCCACTCCCCTGCAATGATTTGAAAGGTAACTCCCCGCCTTGATCCTTGCCCAAAGGACTGTTGGGTAATCTGGATGATCCCTTTGACCACTAGAAGCTGTGCACTTTTACATTCTGAATCAGGAGTGGGCAAACTTTTTCTCTAAAGGGCAAGAGAGCAGGGGCGCCTGGGTGTTTCAGTCGGTTACGCGTCAGACTTCGGCTCAGGTCATGATCTGGCGGTCCATGGGTTCTGAGCCCCACGTGGGGACTCTGTGCTGACAGCTCAGAGCCTGGAGCCTGCCTGGGATTCTGTTGTTTTCCTCTCTCTCTGTGTCCCTCCACCGTTCATTCTCTCTCTCTCTCTCTCCCCGCGTCTCTCAAAAATAAACATCAAGGGGCGCCTGGGTGGCGCAGTCGGTTAAGCGTCCGACTTCAGCCAGGTCACGATCTCCCGGTCCGGGAGTTCGAGCCCCGCGTCGGGCTCTGGGCTGATGGCTCAGAGCCTGGAGCCTGTTTCCGATTCTGTGTCTCCCTCTCTCTCTGCCCCTCCCCCGTTCATGCTCTGTCTCTCTCTGTCCCAAAAATAAATAAACGTTGGAAAAAAAAAATAAACATCAAAACAAAATAAAGGGCAAGAGAGTAAATATTTTAGGTCTTGTGGCCCACACATTGTTTACAAAATCAGGTAAATGCTTGCTACCTGTTTTTGTACACCTGTGAGCTAAGAAAGGTTTTTACATTTTAAAGTGATTAAAAAAAAGAAGAAGAAGAATATGTGACATGTGAAAATGAAATCAAATTCAAAATTTCAGCGTCTGTAAATAAAGTTTTATTGGGACACAGCTACATTCACTCATTATGTACTAGCTATGTATAGCTACCTGTGAGCTACAATGGCAGAGTTGAGCAGTCATGGCATGACCCACATGCCTAAAATATTATCTTGCCCTTTAAGAAAACTTTTGCAGAGGGGCACCTGGGTGGCTCAGTCGGTTGAGTGTCTGACTTCGGCTCAGGTCACGATCTCGCGGTCCATGGGTTCGAGCCCCATGCCGGGTTCTGTGCTGACAGCTCGGAGCCTGGAACGTGCTTCGGATTCTGTGTCTCCCCCCTCCCCTCTCTCTGCACCTCCTGCTTGCACTCTCAGAAATAAGTAAACATTTAAAATTAAAAAAAAAAAAAAAAAAAAAAAAGAAAAATGCTGCTGATCTCTGTTCTAAACAAACAATTTTAGTGATTAAAATCCGCCATAGTGGATGGATTCAAGCTTGCTGTCCTGTATATCAGTACAATTTTTTTTTTTTTGATACAAGGAATCTCCTGTTTACTCATTTGTAAAAGGGATGATAGCCCTACCTCATGAGGTTGTTGTGAGGAATTAATGACTTATATGAAAAGCAGCTACAACAGAGCCTGGAATTATAAGCACGCAATAAATGTGCATTCTATGTTAATGTATAAAAATGAATTTAAGGGGCACCTGGGTGGCTCAGTCGGTGAGCGTCCCACTTCAGCTCAGGTCACGATCTCACGGTTCGTGAGTTCGAGCCCCGCGTCGGGCTCTGTGCTGACAGCTCAGAGCCTGGAGCCTCCTTTGGATCCTGTGTCTCCCGCCCTCTCTGCCCCTCCCCTGCTCATGCTCTCTCTCTGTGTCTCAAAAATAAATAAACATTAAAAAAAAATTTTTTTTAAAGAATTTAAATAAATAAAGAAAACAAAGACTTCCCTCCTAATTTATTTTGAATGTGCTGTAAACAGTTTGAAAGGTCCCTTTAACAGCTTCTGGCTTCACCGGTGTTGGATGACATAACAAATACTCCTTCATGGAAGGTACGAGTGAAATAGAACCGGAGGGGCATTTTGGATCCTTCCCTCTTCAGAAAGTGTGATCGCATAAGATGTGTCTCTTTTTCAGTAGAACTGGCTCATATTTCTCGGGAGTGAGGTGTCCAAACCGCTGTTCATCCATATTTCCTGGATGATTTGCTCCCTGCGCTCAATCCTTTCGGCCAGCTCTGCAGCTTCTATGGAACTGTAGACAGGATACGCAGTCCTACAAAACCCAGACGGTTCCCCTGGAAAATCAGAGTCTGAAGAGTCCTCCTCCCCCTCTTCATCCTCACTGTCTTCCTCAGCCTTGTCACTTCCTGGCACGAGGTGCTCCTTCACCAGCTGCAGCTCCCGGAAGTCCTTGGTGCAGGACACCCTGATGACCAGGGCGCACAATGTGAGTGCAAGACCGATGCAGACACTGGACACGAACAGCAGGGCTGCTCTCTCTGGGTGGGCTGTGGGGGGGGAAAGGACAAGTCAGGAGCTGGCCGGGACTGTCAGCCTTCACCAATCCACAGAAACAGACGTCTGCCCAAACCAACAGCTCACGCGGGACGCCAATCCTGAACAGCATCTTTTTCTTTAAATATTTTTTTTAATGTTTATTGATGTTTCAGAGGGGGAGAAACAGAGCACGAGCGGGGTAAGGGCAGAGAGAGAGAGAAGCAGGCACAGGATCCGAAGCAGGCTCCAGGCTCTGAGCTGTCATCAAAGAGCCCGACGCGGGGCTCGAACTCCCGAACCACGAGGTCACGACCTGAGCCGGAGTCAGAGGCTTAAGCGACTGAGCCACCCAGGTGCCCCTTGAACAGCATCTTTGAAACCAGCCTCACCTAACTGGTCGTACACTCCCGTTGGTTTAAAACAAGAAAAGGTTTTGAGCCTACGTGGACAATCCGTATAGGTACACGAGAGGACACACAGCAGAGCGACTCAGAAGCTGGACCCCACCCCCCCCCCCCAAGTGCAAACTACGATCTGCCACTTATTAGCTGCGTGACTGTTGGCTGGTTACCTAACCCCTCTGTGCCTCAGTTTCCTCATATGTAAAATGGAGCTAATAGCACCTTCCTGCCAAAGAGTGCATTCCTGTAACACTCCGGGAACATTCACTGACACGTAGTAAGCGCTCGATAAACTGTTCACTAGTGTTAGTGGTAGCAGCGAATTATGAAAAATTAATTTATATATAAAGTATACGTACATGAAGGTACTACGAATACAGTAGATGCTAGCAAAGCTTGATGTCTTTTAGATTAAAAAATAAATGCACGCAGAAGTTTCTAGTAGTTCTTCCCACATCCAAATGATTGCGTAAGAATAACAGAAACAATGCTAATTTGCACCACGTATTCTGGCCTAAGTCCCGACATAAGGTGAATCCTTACCTTATCCCTGCGCGGAAAGGTTCATTATTGTCCCCCATTTTGTAGTTATGTATCCCTTGAGGTCCTAGCACTCCCGCTTTGGGAAAGA
Organism: Prionailurus viverrinus; assembly: GCF_022837055.1. Lineage (NCBI taxonomy): Eukaryota > Metazoa > Chordata > Mammalia > Carnivora > Felidae > Prionailurus > Prionailurus viverrinus. Next base: position 147,295,108 of record NC_062569.1, on the reverse strand, counting down.
ACGATGCAGCAAACTCCCTCAAAACAGAAATCAGGCGCTGGCAGACTTTCTCCTTCAAGGGCAGATAGTGAGGATCTCAGCCTTTGTGGGCCGTGAGTCTGTGCTGCCTTTGTGCACAAAGGCAGCCCCAGACCTACAGGGGTGGCTACTAAAAACCGGATTTACAAAACCGGCCCGAGGGCCACAGTTTGCTGACCCCTGAAACAAAGGCTCAAGCTGAGCCAGCAAAGGGAAGCCACCGCCTGTGGACAACTGGCCTCTGTAGGCTTAGCCAGACCTGGATTCAGGATCTCGGGCTGTGAGCTCCTTGTGGGGTGGGCACTTGGAACCCCTGGCATCTGCTCAGTGCATCTCAGTGATTCTTCTCTAGGCACAGCCCCCGCCCCCCGCCCCAACGCCGCCCCCCATTTACCACACGGAAGTATCATGAATAATGACTATTGCCTTTGCTGCCTCTGTCCTTCCCCAGAGGTCCAGACTGGTGTCAAAACTCCAGGGTTGTTAAGTTTCCTATATCATCAAGGGATCTAGCCCACTGTGGTCTGATGGGAAGAGATCTAACTAAGCAGGACGCATCCCCTGGAAATTCAAAACCTCTCCGTTCGGCTTCCTTCACTTGCAGCTCAAGTCGCGGGTGCAGCTCCTGGACCCAGATATGTTGTTCTTTGTTGCCATCACCCCTACTAGAAAAATCGGATCGCTCTCCTTATGACACGGAAGTCTTAACGCCAATCGATCCAGCTCAGGGAAGGACAGGGTGTGTTAAGTGCTATTAATAGTAATATATTTTTCCTGAGGGTCAAGGCATTTTGAAGATTTGATCAAACACAGCCATGCATCCTTTGCGAGAAAAGAAAAGGCTATTTTCGTTTCTGGGAGCGGAGGCAGAATGGGGATTGGGCTGCCATTTGGGACAAAGTCATTAAACAACAACACACAGAATGATGGAAAGACCAGAGACTCTAAGACAACAGGGCGGATGTTTCTTTCTCCCTCCCACACATCACAGCCTCCGCTGAGAGCCGACTCCTCACCCCTGACTCCTCTCCCCTCCTGTCCCTTTGAATGTCCCTTTCCTCTCCCTGCTGCCCCCACCCCACCCCACCCCCCCCACCCCAAACCTCCCAGCCAATGTCCCCTCCAACCCCCCCATTCTCGGGGCAGCCCGATGTGGGCTTTGGATGCAGCCACTACCCATCTCCTCCTTCCCTCAGCATAAACCGTGAGTCCCGCTGGCGGCCACGCCTGCCGCCATCACCCCTGTGGCACCTGTAAGGACTGTGGGTGGGGCGACGGAGTCCCGCCTGTTCCTTTTCCAGCCACCCACAGGTCAGGACAGGGCCACTTCCAGGGAGAAAGAGTCCCGTGATGGTCGAGCTTCCAGGAAACCACGATCACCGGTTTCTCTCCTCTCCTCTGACAGGTCAGTCATTCCCAGCAGTGGTGTGGTGGGCGAACCTGGGCCTCACCCTCCCTGGACAGAGTTTGAGATCTGGCTCTGCCCCAGGCAGGCAGGTTAACTCTGGGCTAGTTACCATACCTTTTTCTCCCCCCTCCCCTCCCTTCTTCCCTTCCTTCCTTTTTAAGGAGCCCAGGTGGACAGAATTAAATTAGGAATTAAATTAGGCTAGGACACATCCTCTTTGCTGGTCAGGGCACGGCCCTCCTTGATGTTTATTCATTTCATTACTTTTATTTTTTTAAGTTTATTTATTTGAGAGAGACAGAAAGAGAGAGCATGAGCAAGGGAGGAGCAGAGAGAGAGAGAGAGAGAGAGAGAGAGAATCCCAGGCAGGCTCCGCACTGTCAGCACAGAGCCCGATGTGGGGCTCAAACTCACGAACCGCGAGATCATGACCTGAGCAGAAATCAAGACTCAAACGCCTAACCGACTGAGCCACCCTGGGAGTTTTTAACTGAATATTACGCTGCCTCCTACTGCTCCGTTATCTTGACTACGCGATGGCTTATTCACGCTCTCTTCTGCTGGTCGCTGTCTCCGTCAGGCTCTTTCCACGTGGGCGCCGTAGCCTCAAACAGTCCTGTAAATGTCCCTGATGCCCACGTGCAAGTGTTCCTCTTGGGGACGGACCTACGAGGGAGCTGATACATGTATGCAGTTCCTATATATTCTTGGTAATAACCATTTGACAGTATATGTTGTGACTATCTCTTGGTGAGTGGCTGGGACTTCCACTTTCATTAAGGCGTCTTTTGATCTAGTGAATTTATCTGAAAACCAGGAACACCACCGTCCTTCTCCGTCTTCCTCTCTCCTCTCCCGCCCTGTCACCCACCTTCCCACTGTGGCCACTGCAATCTTTTTAAAATTGCACACTGGATCACATCACTGCCCTACTTAGCACCGGTAAACGGTTTCCCTCTTCTCACTAAGTTGGAAATCAAATCCTGACCGTAGCCTGCGAAGCTTGCTAGGCCTTGGCCCCAGCTACCCTCCCCAAGTTCAGCTCCAAGGACTCATTCATGCCTCAGTTTCTGTTTTCCTGCCGCATTGGCCTCCTTCCATTCCCCACGGGGCCGGGGCGAGGGGCAGATGGCCTCACACCTTGGTGCTTTTGCACAGAATGTTCTTTCTTCCTCCTTCATCTAGACCTTTCTGCCCCCATCCCCAGGCTGGGCCAGGATCCCCCCCACCCCCAGTCGTTAGGTTCCATAGCATCTTGAATGTCACTAAATCGCTGAAGGTGTTTTATCCGGTCTCACCCCAGAGAACGCAAGCTCCATGAGGGCAGGGGCCGAACTCTCTTGTTCTTCACGAATCCCCAGCGCCCAGGGCAGAGCAGGGATTATGCAAACACCTGCTGAGTCCGAGAGAAGAGGGGTGCCCTGTGGGCGGGGCTCCATTACATAGCTTCCTCTCTTCCTCTCCCCCTCTGCTTCTGGGAGGTGACGGTCAACTGCAAGGAGAGCTTCTCACTTATCAGGCCCTACGCGCCTCCTGCCCAGTGGTCGCTCTTTAGGCCATGTCTACACCAAGTCTGCTGAGATCCCGTGATCAAAGTTGGTGAACACGGCAAAGCCTCATGGGAGCCAGGCTTCCTCATCATCTACGCTGACTGGTTCGAGGTCACAGAATCACCAGGTGTTAGTTAGAGGGCACCTGGAGGTGGGCCGGCCCAAGTCCTCCTGAGGCAGCCTTGTCCTTTGTCCACAGCCACCGCGTGGCTGGGACCCTGAGCTCCAGCCGGGCTCTCTCTCCACAGCCACCGCCCCCTGGACTTTACATTGAGGGCACATCGTCAGTTTTCAACTGGACCACTCGCAGCTTCTATGACCCCTTTCCTATTATGTGTTCCAGAAAGATAAAGGCATTAGTCTCCCTGCAGTTAAAGAGAATCTTCACATCGTGTTATTGTTCTCAGTTCAGCCTCAGTTCGTCACAGGCTTAAGTGAAGGACTTTAATGTCATCGGCTGCGGTAAGCCCGCAGGAATCTCACAAGGGTGGCCTGTGGCCTTTAAGGCCCCCTGACTCTTAGATCTCTGGTCTGGAGCCAACACGAGCTCCAGTTCCAACCTATTGTGTCCCAGTAAGACGCCGAGAAGCCGGGGCCAGGGTCCCGCCTCCTGGGCCCTGCTACTGATAGGTGAAAGCACAGAGCTTCCTGAGCCCTTGGTCTGACAGCACTTACGGACGCGATAATAACCTTGTCACAGAACCGAAGATTAGAGACCGTGGGAACACATCGGAAGACACACCTCCGTGGCAAGGTGGCGCTGATCCCCGATCGTCCTCCCTCTCATGTAACTCTGACTTTGGAATGTGTTATCATACTTCTATTTCAATGTGGGGCCGTCTCGTAGCCTAGAATTCCTTTCATATAAAACACGATGCCTCCACATCTCAGGACAAGCTCTGCTTTCTGACCGTGACCCCCAGCTACCCTAGTTACCCCAGCTACCCCGGGCGCCCGGACCGTCCACAGCATGCTCTGCCAGAGGGCTGGAGGCCCAAGCAGAGGCAAGTGACAGAAATATTAGGACACGAGAGGCATACCTGCGGGTATATGTGGGGGAAACACACCAAGCTGCTGTCACGAAACTTACACAGGTGGAGCGGGTGGGGCGTCTGGGTGGCTCAGTTGGTTAAACGTCCGACTTTGCCTCAGGTCACGATCTCACAGGTCACGAGTTCAAGCCCCACATCAGGCTCTCTGCTGTCATGCAGATCCTCTGTCTCCCTCTCTCTCTGCCCCTCCCCCACTGGCGTACATGCATGCGCACGCACCCTCTCTCTCTTTCTCTCTCTCAAATATAAAATAAACATTAACAAAAAATAAGTGCAGGGGGAGAGTCAGGTTCTGAGCAAGACTGTCCAAATAAGGCTCCTTGGGTACAGTCTGCTGGGGGCTGATGGCTGAGCCAGCAAATAAACCGCTTTCCAAAAACCACACACACACACACACACCTCTCCATTCCTGTGATTTCAGAACTTTTCCACAGGCTTCTTCAAACTGATGATCTGGTTCTAGAATGAATTAGGTGTGCACAGTTAAGGGTATGTTCGAACGTACTAAATGTACTAAACGTACTAAAATGATGCCTCACTGTTGGGGAAAGCTTCACAGGTCACTTACATGGCCCAAAGAGAAACTGTTCTTCGGAGACCCCTGGACATTCTCACGTCCATTCTGCCGACCCCTGTGTTCCAGTATCCCAGGACATGCCCCTCAGTTTTGGCTCCCAGTCAACTTGTCCCCTGTGTGTATGTGACTGCACCAATGTGTCAAAACCACGTGTAGCCTGACCTGGGGAAACGTCCTTTGGGATCCACCCAATCTCCGGAGCATGCGAAGCTGATTTTTCCAGAAGCTGACCCGGCTCACTCTCAGCTCCGGCTGCTCCTGCCGGTGGTTCCCCCACCCTCTCAGACAGGCCTCCTCCCCACGGCTTTCGGGGACGGAGGCGCCCAAGCAACCCTCAATAAAACCAAGTCACCGGGCACGAAGTCCTTACATTTCTTCAAAACGGACTACCTATAAATAGCAAATACACGGTGACAAGAAGGTGCAGGACAGCTCATGACGCCAGATGAAGATTCATCATCTGCTCATTGGTTAACCACTTGCCGAGCATCTGTCCCATGCCAGCCTGTCCTGGTCCCTGGGCCGTGACAACAACTAAGAGAGCAAGCACTGGTCCTCAAGTCAGGCAATGTGTAGCAGTGAAATGGGTGCTAATGAGGAAATCTCTCATTTGATTTCTGGGAGGCACGTGTGTATAAAAGGACAGACACGGAGGGAGGGAGTAATTCGGGTACATCCACCCCTCAAACTTCTGAAGGGCACATTTGTTGCTCAGAGGAAACCAGAGCACAGGTTTTCTATCTGCTGAGTCTGAATCGTGGCCCTGGTGATGTCCCTGCTGTGGCCTCAGGCAAATGGCTCAACTCCTCCGACCCTGAGCTTCCCTATGTGCAGAATGTGGGATCAGAATCCTCTCTCTCGGGGTCTTCGCTATGGACTAAATTGTGCCCCCCCCCCACCAATTCGTGTGTCAAAGGGTTAATCCCCAATGCGGCTGTATTTGGAGACAGGACCTATAAGGAGGTAATTAAGGTTAAATGAAGTCATTAAGGGTGGGGCCCAAATCCAAGAGGATCAGGGTCCTTATAAGAAGAGATGCCAGAGAGCATTCTCTCTCTCTCTCTCTCTCTCTGCCTTCCTCCTTCTCTCTCTCTTCCTTCCTCCTCCTCCTCTCTCTCTTTCTCTCTCCCCATCTCCTGTGAGAGCACAGTGAGAAGGCATCCATCTCCAAGCCAGGAAGGGAACTCTCACTCGAAACGGACTCTGTGGGCGCCTTGATCTTGGACTTCCAGCCTCCAGAACGTGAATTTCTGCCGTGGAAGCCGCCAGCCTACAGTGTCTTGTCACGGTGGCCCAAGCCGACCAACACAGTTGTCCAGAGGCACTGACAAGGCTCAGCACGGCCACAGCTCCGTGAGCAGGGTCATCGCGGCTCCTGGTTGCTCGTTATTCCCTGAGAGATTTTTCATGATGCCTTTCCTCCAGGGGGCTCTCTAGGGACTCTGAAAACGTGGGGAGATTTCTGACAAAAACCCTTGTGGCGCTTAACTTTGACAAGGGTGACACAGGGCTCTGGGGCCTCCCCTGCTGGGGGATCGGGATATTCATGGGAGCCCTGTTAGAAAGAACAGCAGGGCTGGGAAATGCAAAGCCTGGCGGGGAGCTGGCCATGGGTGGGAGCCAGAAGAACACAGAACGTTAATACTAGTTCTCTCCAAGCTTTGAGAGCAGGGGCGAGTTCTAGTTCTTGGTGGGCTCCCGTGTTTGCCACATCAAACATCCTCTACTTTTATGCAGAAGGGGAGAAAAGGCCTCATAAATGTTATCAGAAACAGCAAGAAATGGAAGTCGGAGGGTCGTCTGAAGAGAGAAGATTCTCAGAAGAAACCAACAACCGCACAGCACACACTCGGGAGGAATACGGACGCCGGAAGACGACGGAACAGTAGAAGATCCCAAGACCATCCTTTCCACCTCCCGTGTGGAGCTGTTTCCTTAACACTTTTCTTTTCCGCTGAGGAAGGCTTCCCCCCAAAGAGCCTCAGCCCCGGCCGGCTCGAGCGGCAATGCCACAACGCTCTGTGGTCACACGAATTGTACAGAAGGCCTCAGAGGCTTTGGCCTCCCTGAACAGAGTCAGGCAGACATCGCCGAAACCTGCGGAGCTCACGTGACAAAACACGGTCTACCCTGAGGTGAGCGGACAGGGTGGTGACGAACAAAGGCACGGCACGCACCGTCCCCTCACTGATGCCGAGGAGCAGCTTTGGCTCCGCCGGGTAGGGAGGGCTGAGTCTGACGGATCCTTGAGGGGAAGATCATCAAGGGGACCCTTGGCAACCGTGGGAGGTAACACTGGTGAGTCAGGAAGAGACTCAGCCTTCCCAGGGCATGGCCTGTTCTGTTCACTAAGGGGACCTTTTAGCTCCATTGTCTCCCAGCCAAGGGTGGGATTTAAGAACCCCGTGCCCTTCCCAAATTTGAGAACTGGGAAATGTACTCCTCGGGTTCCTACTTCTCTCAGAGGAAACTACTCATGGAACCCAACTCCGAAGCAGTGTGACTTGATCTGTTTGCCTCCTCCCCATGTCGCTCTCTGGTGGGTGTTAACCCAGCTGGAGCGGCCCCTGAATTTAGGCCCCCGTGTTTCCAGATCTTAGGAGACAGCACGTGCTGAGTCATATTTCCAGTCGTTTTTCGTTAGCTGAGTATTGTAATTAAACATCGCGGCTGGCAGTAAGGGTTCGGTAAAGCATTCTGGGAAGCTTCGATGCATCGACCTACCTCTGATGTAGGCAAAGGCAGCCAGAGAGTTGCTAACAATAACTCCGTCTTTCCTCAGAACCCTCGTTTCGCTTGGGTCAAAGTTTATACCTGTTTCATAAAAAAGAAATGCAAGGGCGATGAGTCACGGCCGTTCACGGGATGCCTTCTGTTCCCAACCCAGGACTGCCATAATGAATAAAAAGTCACAGAAATCCAATAAATGGGCCTCTGACTGAGTTACAGAAGACTACAGGCCAGCAAGAGCACTGAGTAAATAGTCTCTGAAAATATTAAGCCACAAGACGGATTTAGAAACCCTAAAATGGGTGGGTTCCAACGTTAGATGCCACTCATCCACCCCACTGCGGCAGGGAACGAACAGATTTTCCCGTCCTACAGGCAATGGCATTCATCATGCCTCTGGGAGGCTTACTCACGGCGTACACACCTAACCACAGAGCTGCTGTCTGCACAGAGAAGACGGGAGGGAGATTATGGAGGGACATTGTGCGGGGCCACTTTTTTGGAAATGATAGCAAACGCAGGGCAGGTCTGATTGCAAACGCCTGGTTACACTTCTGTGATAGAGCTCAGTGAGCTCGCGATGGGCAGCCTGAGAGATCTGGGGACCCCTGGGGATGACAGACAGGGCAGAAGCCTCCGGGGGGGGGGTGGGGGGATCGGGATATTCAGGGGCTCAGGGTAGGAACCGTGTCAGAAGCAGCAGTGGGGCTGGGAGATGCAAAGCCCGGCGGAGAGCTGGCGCGGGGGTGGAACTCAAACACGGAACGTTAACATTAGTTCTCTCTAAGCTTTGAGAGTAGGGGCGAGTTCTAGTCCTTGGTGCTTTCCCGTTTTCCGCGTCAAGCATACTTCACTTTTCGATTTAGGGACAGAAGACCTCATAAATGTAATAAGAGTAATATAAAACTTTCAACACACAACGTGCAACATCTTCGATGCTCTACAGAAACTTTGTGGTTCCCATCAGGAGTCCCAAAGGGCTGAATTCCATTCTCGATCGGATAAGAAAACTAAAATGTTCACCCCCACCCTCCTATTTACAAGAGCCCAGTGAAAACCGGAGGGAGGAGGGGGGGCTTCTGGAAGTCTTCAGGCCCAGCCTCGGTCTGGCCCACCTGCATTCCCGATGGGTCCTCTTTCCAGGAGGCCCATCATCCAGGAACCCCAAATTTGTTTCCGAGCAGATCTCTTTTGCCAGGTGGTACTTTGGGAAATAAGCAGGTAAGGGAAAGAGGTTTTATCCCACTTATAATTTGAAAAACAAAACAAAACGCCGGCCACCGTTTGCAACCGATCACCACAGCACTGCCATCGCCAGAGCTGGTAACTCCAATGACCTCCTGACATCCCCTGTCCAACCAATGTCACCCGACTGCAGTCACGTGGGACTGTTTACCTTTACTTAAAGAAAAATGCTGGTAGTAAGCCAGAAAAATTACCATATTCACCGTCTTTCTGCTTCAAAGAAGGTTTCAGATTAGCAACGGCTGGATCGATCGCTGTGAGTATGTTCTTGGGAACTAAAAACCAAAAAGAAATATCTTAATTCAGGGATGCTTGGGTCGTCAGTTGGCTAAGCATCCGACTTCAGCTCGGGTCATGATCTCACAGTTTATGAGTTCGAGCCCCGCGTCGGGCTCTGTGCTGACAGCTCAGAGCCTGGAGCCTGCTTCCGATTCTGTGTCTCCCTCTCTCTCTGCCTCTCCCCTGCTCGTGCTCTCTCTCTCTCTCTCAAAAAGAAACGAAACATTTTTTTAAAAAGTTTTAAAAAACTGCAGTTTGGTGCTGGTTGTGCATTTCTGTCAATTTCCTAGAACGCACTGAACTGTTTTTACTTAAAACGGGTGAATCTTAAGGTATGTAAATGACACCTCAATAACTAACGCTATTAACTCTGAACGCGAACTTCTCGGAGATTCAGTGAAACAAGATGACTGTAATCAGCCCGGAACCCACCACGGAGCTCTCCCAGCTCCTCCTCTGCTTTTCATCCACGGCTCTCAGTCCTCACTCGCTTCCTTAATAAGCCTGAAAGAGAATTCTAAGACCGCTTGCTAGAATGATCCTCTCAGTGCTATAAGGACAATAGACAAATGAGAGGGGGCAGCAAAACAGACTGTTTTGGAAGTGGATTAAAGATCCTGCAGAACTGACCCAAAGAATAAACCATCCGATCTCAAGATGCCCTGGGGCAAAGCAGACAGGACTGTAGCGTGAGCGAAAGCAGAGGGCAGAACAAGACTTCTGAAGGCGAAGTGCACCACAGCCAGCTAGGAGAAGGGAGAGGAAACCAAATATTTTTCCTGCAGAAAATTGCTTATTTTTGTTTGTTCGTTAGCCCAGCTGGTATCTGGGAGAAGTGGCAACAGGAAACAGGAGTGAGCCAACGTAAACCGTCCAAGTTCCACTGCAGTGATTTTTAAAAAAGAGCTGGGAAGACATCTTCAGCAGCAAGAAAAGCTCATTTCCTTTCTCAAAGGACTTAACTAAATTCTTTTAGGGATGTCCCAGGACCAACAACCAGAGAACATTCCTAAACTGTGGATTTTCCGTGCGCAGGAGACCCTGGTGCCTTCGCGCCCATCGGCAGGGACGGTCACATCTAGGTGACGATGACAGGAGGCGGCGGAAGCCGTCCAGGGCCCCCCAGGAATGCCCTTTGGCTGACCACGGCCATACCGCTGACCCAGGGACCAGGGCGGCGCCCCAGAGAACCGAACCGGGTTGCCACAAAATGCTTTCTGGCGAAATAGCCTCTGCAGCCTGAGAAGGACGCCCCTGATTCCCTGGCAGGATTAAGTCCTCCCTGCCAGGAATGACCCTTCTTTCACATCTGTCTCTCACCTTGTTCTCAAGATACGGCCTGAGCAGGGCTGGGCTCACTGCAAATGCCAGAGGCTTTGCAGTTGGAGACAGATGAAGAGCTCAGGGAGGAAGGACAGTCCAGATGAGCTTTGCAGAATAACCCGGCCCTCCAGACATTAAACTGCTGTGCGTGATACAGGCTCATGTCAGGAAACTTGCCCACTTACTACACGACGACGGCCCCGCGAGTGGGTTAGGAACCTGAAAATAACAACAGGAGCTGGGATGCGATTTACTACCACCCTGCAAGCCTGACTCTCTCCATTTTAGATGCATTTGTAAGACCACGAGCAAACTATTATTCGTGGAGCTCCTGACACGCGCTGGACCCCGGGCTCAGCGATCCAACGGTGCATCTCGGGCAGTCTTCACGGAGTGAAGACGCGTCTCATCCCCGTTCCCGCAGATGGGACAACTGAGGCTCAGAGATGCACCGTTCGCCTGGGGAGAGGTAGCGCCTCCGCTCCTGGTCTTGGGCACACATGCCCTCGATCCTTCCGTGATGCTGCGCTGTCCGTGGCACGCTCAGCCTTTGGCAACTGGATAAAGGATTATAAAGACAGCAAGGTGATTCCCATAGTCCCTGTGAGTCTGTCTAGGTGAAACCAGAGAAGACGATTCGCTAAATTTGGGCAGGGCAACCACCTTGAGTTCTTTTTCCCCCTGAATAAATCTTCTGTGTCAAGCTTCGGTCCGTGCAGACCTTAAGAAAGAAGTATCTCCCCCCGCCCCCCCCCCCCCCAAAAAGAAGGAAAGAAGTCTCTCCAGGTTGAACTTAGGGTGCGAAAGGATTCTTCGTGTTGGAGAAAAAATGGTATCTCTGCTTAACTTCTCCTTCTAGGTAGGAGCCTAGACTACACGAGCACCTACAAATCCTTGCACTGAATCCTTCCTGTTCCCCAATCCTGGTAACCCCCCTTCCTGCCGCCCTTAAATCCTAGCACTCATTCTTCTTGCCCCCCAATACTGGTACCAGTATCCCTCTTGTCCCTAAATCCTGGCCCCTGTTTCCCTCGCCCCCAAATCCTGGTACCACCATCCCTCCTGTCCCCAAATCCGGGCACTCTCAGCTCCCACAGCTGCTCACCGCAATTTCCCTCCCCACCCCCCAACCAAGAAGTGCAATCGTGGTCACTGTGGGTGAGGCACCTCGTCCCCCTGCCTGAGTCACAGCAGTGATGGGTGGCATGTGTTTCTATAGAAATGAGGGCCCTCAGCTTGACATTCAGTACTTGTCCCTAAAGCACCCCCCCACAGGGTGGGGTGCCCTGTCCCCTGTGTGGGCACAGCAAGACTGCTGGGTAGAATCCCAAATCTGGATCAGACGCTGCAGTTAGAAGCAGGGTATTGGTGGGTCTTCTCTGATCCTCTTATGTAAGAGCATCTTTTTTTTTTTTTAATGTTTATTTTTGAGAGAGCACGAGTGGGCGAGGGGCAGAGAGAGAGAAGGAGACACAGAATCCGAAGCAGGCTCCAGGCACAGAGCCTGATGCGGGGCTCGAACTCATGAACTGTGAGATCATGACCCAGGCTGAAGTCAGACGCTCAACCAACTGAGCCACCCAGGCGCCTCAGGAGCATCTTGACTTGGGTGGAGTTTGGCTGGGCCCCTCTCTCCAGGCAGCCATGTTTATAATCACATCACATGGCCTCTGGTCAGGGCTGATCAAAGGAGGGAGGCTACCTGACCCCAGCCCAGCCAATTACATATCTTTCTGTTAGAAATTTGGGGGGCACCTGGGTGGCTCAGTCGGTTAAGTGTCCAACTCTTGGTTTCAGCTCAGGTCACGATCTCATGGCTCGTGAGTCTGAGCCCCGCATCCGGCTCTGTGCTGATGGCATGGAGCCTCCTTGAGAATCTGTCTCTCCCTCTTTCTCTGCCCCGCCTGTGTGTCTCTCTCTCCCTCAAAATAAATAAATAAACTTAAAAAAAAAAAAAGAAATTTGGAATTACTAGAAATTGCTAGAAATGGGACATGAAAATGATTCAGGTGGTGGCGGTGGCCACATACGATCCAGCTCAGCTCACAGGCAGGCTGTGTGTGTGCAAGAGAGAGAGAGAGAGAGAGAGAGAGAGAGAGAAAGAATAAGGAAGAAGTGCCATGAGAAGCAGAGAAGAGAGATGCCAGAGATGTTTGCCATGACCTTGGAGCTTCAGCCCCTCCTGAGGCCTTGCTTCCCAGCCCTGTCTTCTGAAGATGGGCTTCTAGCCACATGATGCCCACCTGCCTCAACCCTCTTTTTGGCTTAAACCCGCTCACGTTCGTTCCTTCACTCACACCCGAAGGGTCCTAACTCAGACAGATTCACTTAGAAATCAATGACTGACAATCCTCGGTCTTTGTATCCACGTCCACATCCATTGGGAGAAAATTTTTAAAAATGGAAACCTTTTCATTCCCATTCGGTGACCTATAAAATATTCAGACATTGCAAATCATTTTTTAATGATTCTGGTTGCACAGAGAAGAGCCATCTGGCCGAGGGTGGAGAGGGGGATATTTTTTAAATGCCAGCCACTTAGAAGGTGATGAGAAGGTGTCTTAGGAAATGTCTGCTTGGTGGGGGATGGGCATTAGCTTGCCTCCCAGCGAGGCACCCCTTCCCTTTGGAATACGTCCTGGGACCGCACTGGCGGACAAGGGGGCATGTCCTAGGGAGACGGGAAGGACACGGTCAACATCCCATTACCTCCACTGCCCCAGATCTAACACCAAGCTGCAAACCCCGTCTCTGACCTCAGCCTCCGTCCCTCAAGTGGCTCCCTCTGTAGCTCTCAACCTCGTCCAGACCCCTCCACTGACCCTACCTTCCCTTCTTCCTGAAGCCCCCTCCTGTCTGCAGCTGGGATCCCACTCCCCACCGCTGTGATCACTCACTTGGGATCACCCCAACTCTCTCCCTCCTTTGTCTTTGACCAGTGAGCCTGGTCTCACGTCTGGTCTCAAGCAACTTGTCCCACTGGAAGGAACCACGCCCTCGGGCAGACCAGTGTCCTCCCCCAAGAAGTCTGACACGAGCCTCACTTTATACCTTCTCCCATCTTTTCAAACCGTCTTCCCTCCCCGGTCCTCACAGCCGATGACCTTATACTCAGAGAAGACCGAGGCCGTGCGACAGAACAGCAAGCCCCCCCTCTGCTCCCCGAGACTCCTGTCCCGTTGTGACATTGACGCCCGTGTAAGGCCACACCCCATCCCTCTGCCTTCTCCGGGCGCCAATCCTTCCACCAGGCAGGAGTCCTCAGCGTCTGTCTTGCCTTCGCACTTTCCAAACCCTTCTCCAATCCACCTGATTTTTTATTTTTGCCATGGCCACCAGGCCTGCTCAGCCCAAGTGGCTCCTGTTCTAGCTGGTCGCCCGCCCCCAGCCCGTTCCCTGGAGCTGCCTGATGCCACCTTGACCTCTGTAGCTCCTTGCCTCCCTCCTACTTGGTGCTTCGCATGAGCCTGGCAGATTCACATGCTTGTTTGCTTAGTTAAGTGCCCATCTCTCTGCCTCAACCGATAATCCCCAGCACAAGGACCGTGCCTTTTTTTTTTTTAAGCTACGGAATCCTGGCACCAAAACCACCTTGACCCAGGGAACGTGCCCACGATGCGCTGAATGAACGAACAAGGGACAAGAAGCTCGAGCTGAAGCATGATGTCCAGGCCCTGAAAGCCCACCTTCTCTCAGCTAAGAGCCCCAGCCCGAGGACCTGCGCTCACCTCCTTCTCGAAGGAACACCGGGAGATCCCCCACATCCGCAGGCTAACGTCCCGCAACACTCAGCTGCAGAGGTCCGACGTTACTAGAACCTCAGAGTGATCTGTGTGGCTTCTTGGGGAACCCCAGCCAGAGGGGGTTCAACGCTACAGCATGGGAGCAGGAGGAAAGCTTGAGGGCGGAAGTAAAACCGCGCTTTCCGCAGCGCAAGCGTGGGTGCTATTATTTCGGGAATGCGCCGATGCAGCCACTTCGTTGGACCCATGACGGCTTTGCGCGGCAGAGGCCAACGTTTTGAGCTCAGGATACAAGAGGCAGGGGATGCATCAGAATAGCACGAGGCCACAAAAAAGAAGGGCGTACTTTCACGTGCTACAACATGGATGAACCTTGGCGACACGCTACGCAAAGGAGCCGACACAAAGGAAGAACCGCACATTGCGTGATTCCATTTATACGGGCCATTGAAGAGGCAAGTCCATAAAGACAGAAAGTAGATGGGTGGTTGTCTGGCACGGGGCGGTGGGGGTGTATTGGAGGTCGCGCCTAAAGGTGCAGGGTTTCCTTCGGGGACAACGAGAAGGTTCTTAAGTTAATTGTGCTAAGGGTTGCGCGATTCCGTGCCTAGACCAAAACCAACTGCTTCGTGTGCCTTAACGGGTGACCTGGGTGATCTGTGAGTCACCCCTGAATATGCTACAAAGAGAAAAAGGGAAGACTGGCTAGCAGGAGAAGGGGTTGCCACTGGGCTCCTCAGATGCGGGACTCTGTGCTCTCCCTTTGCTCCTATGAATCATTTCGGGATGAACAGTCCACACGTCAGGATTACAAACCAGAAACCCGCCGCACCCGCAGGGAGTTAATTAGTGCCGGTTCACTTTGAGGTAGCTTTACAAAGTTGGAATCTAATGAACCAAGCATTTCGTTTTCTTGCTCGAAGACACTGGGAAAACCGAGACATGCTGCCTTGTAACATTTTTAATGGCTTTAGGGTGAGGATTTGCTCTGTTGACTCACCGCTGTGGGTTTGCAGATAGAATGGCAGCAGAGAGAGTTAGAGCCAAACACCGAGACGGGGAGGTTAACCAGGACCCAAACAATACTTCCGGGAGCCTGCATGACGTATCCATACATTTTAGAGCCTCCTAAGCACTCAGATTAAAATCACTATTCTCAACGACATCAGTTTTACCCCATTCACTTGTTCTTTTCCTATTCTCCCCGTTAGCGGCCAATCTGATTGCTGAAAAGGCTTTTAAAATTGTTTTCTTTAATGTTTCTTTGAGAGAGAGAGAGAGAGAGAGAGAGAGAGAGAGAGAATGAACGGGGGAGGGGCAGGGAGCGAGAAGGAGACACAGGATCTGAAGCAGGCTCCAGGCTCCGAGCTGTCAGCACAGAGCCCGATGCGGGGCTCGAACTCACGAACTGCGAGATCGTGACCTGAGCCGAAGCCCGACGCTTAACCAACTGAACCACCCAGGCTCACCCTGAAAATACTCTTAAAACAAATTCTGACCCAAGAACTTGGACGGCTCTTCTAACATGAACAGCATTTACACGAATAAAGGATAGAAAAAGAGACTCTTGAATATTGGGGAAGATAACACACTTCCAGGCGTAGCCTCAGTTTGGCGTGCTGCTGGAAAATGCCTTTCGTTCCCATGATCACCTCCTCCCAAAGAGGCAGGGTCTTCCGTGGAGAAGTTTGTTGAGGGTGCGTTCTTACCACAGGCATAGGTGACGGAGAGGTATTTTTGCACTCCTGGCAGACACGGGCTCCCGAAATGGTGATTGTTGGCGATGATTTTGCATCTCTGCTTTCCGTAGCACCTCCTGGATAACACTTGCAGAGCTGAGTAAGACAGACAGTCTGAAAGGCAGGGAACAACGGGAACGTTATGGTACGTTCCGTATCTGGCCACCACGTGGCTCTTGTTACTTTCTGTAAGGAAATACACGGAGCTGACTTTCAAATCTCACGGAGATGGTCTCCCTGATTATTTTCCGTGTCATCAATGCTTTACCCTATAATCGTACGGGCTAAGTACCTATTAATCGTACGGGCTAAGTACCTTATAGGCAGAGCTGGCCTCCTGACATGTGCTAGAAGGGTCCGGTGCTTACTGTAACGCCCTGCAGTCACCACCTTGAAATTCTTACGTGGTTTTTGAACAAGGGGTCACAAATCCTCCTTTTTGCGTCAAGCCCCGCAAATTATGTAACGGGCCCTGCATACAGAACAGGCAAAATATGCAGAAAGTTGAACGAAGGTCCTTATTTCTCTTATGTCCTTTGCCGCTCCTTAAAACATTTTATTTGCCTATGAGAAACTTAACAGAAGACCACGGGGGAAGGGAAGGGGGAAAAATAGTTGCAACCAGAGAGGGGGGCAAACCCGTGAGAGACTCTTAAATACAGAGACCAAGCCGAGGATTGATGGGGGGGTTGGGGGATGGGGAAAATGGGGGATGGGCACGGAGGGGGGCGCTTGTTGGGATGAGCACCGGGTGTTGTATGTAAGCGACGAACCACGGGAATCTACCCCCGAAACCAAGAGCACACTGTATACGCTGCATGTTAGTCAACTTGACGATGAATTATATTTAAAAAAAATAAAAATGAAATGTGTAACCCCAAAATATGTATTTTATTTGTCTAGTTTGAGAATCCATCTCCCCAACGTGAACATAAGCTCCACGAGGACAGGGACTCTTCCTGTCTTGTTCGTCCTTGAACT
Source organism: Prionailurus viverrinus (assembly GCF_022837055.1). Classification (NCBI taxonomy): domain Eukaryota; kingdom Metazoa; phylum Chordata; class Mammalia; order Carnivora; family Felidae; genus Prionailurus; species Prionailurus viverrinus. Next base: position 147,278,463 of record NC_062569.1, on the reverse strand, counting down.
CCAACACGCTGATGAATGAACATACTAATAAACGCGAGGCCATGTTTCTCAGCACCTGGCACAACACCATCGCAATCAGTAAATATTAATTTAACATGCACACAGGATGAGGTGCAGCGATGCTATGTGCCATCAGGAAGACAAGTCAGAAGACATCTACTTTTCACTCACAGGATGGGCTGCAGCTGGAGAGACAACCCACCCACCCCCCCGCCCACCCCATGAGACCTGATGTCTTAACAATGGAAAACAGAGAGTGAGCGTCAGCAGTGAGTGACCAGGACAAGAGGTGCTGGGGTCAGAGATGGGAGAGATCAGTGTGAACCAGAGTGTGGTCATGACAGGCTGTGTGGAGTAGAGGGGCTTGGTCACGGGAGAAAGAGCATGAATTAGGCAAAGGCAAGTAAGAAAGAAAGGCATAAACGCCAAGGCAAGTGGGCTAGCGTCACTCGGGGAGGCTAGAGGGCTCACTGGGAGCTGGAACAGTGGACGCGGGCAGGGAGGCCATACAGAATGATCAGGAAAAGGAAACTGGAGAGGGACAAAGGTTGCCTTCGAACGCCTGGCCAGAGACAGACGTTACTCTCCAAGCAACATGGAGCCTAAAGAAGTGGACGGCCTGATGCTATTGTCCTTTAGCGACAGTGTACGGGAGCCCCCGGGAGAGAAAGAGAACCAAGCTCGGGGAGACCGGTTCGGAAGCGATTTTAATAACACACACTGGGAGGAATTAAGAGCTTGAAGAGGAGAGAACAGAGGCGAGAATTTTGGAGACCTTACAAAGTTCGGTCCACTTATAACAACAGCTAACATGACGACAAACTCTAAAAATTGAGAAGACTGACAATCCTGACAATCCCAAAGACTGAACAAGACACGGATCCGTGGAAACTCCTGAGCACGGCCCGTGGGGGTGTAGATCGTTCCTGGACCATACATCGCCATCTTTTACATTGGCACATTTCACACCCTCAGACTCCATGGATTTACTCTCAAGAGGTCCCATCTGCTGTCCCCAAACCCTGCAGGATTTGCAGTCAAGAGGTCTGAGGATGGGATGTACGGTCTCTGCTTTGGGAAGAAGTCGCTAGCTGTCTGAATTACGAAATTCCTAGAAGTCTGATGTAACTGTTGTTGTTTTTTCTGTCACAAAGGAAACGCCTGTTTGTAGTCGAAAACTAGAAGAGCCCAGATAAGCCCAAACTAGGAAACCAGAAATTCCCAGCGAATCCAACCATCGAGGAAAAGAACTAGTAACCTTTAAGGAACCTCCTTCTGGTCTCTTCTATGTGTGACTGTCCTTCCCCCTCAATGGTGGCATATACCTATTACTCTGCATGCTCCTTCTTCCTCATTTGTTAATGTGTCTGTGAAAATTTTAACATGAACATCACTGCGAAGAATTGCACGGTTTTTCATCTTACGGATGTGCCGGCTCTATGTTCAATACTCGATACAATCATCATTCCGATGGTTTCTGGCGTGGAACGTTAGAAGCAGTTGCGTGTGGGGCGCCTGGGTGGCTCAGTCGGCTGAGCCTCTGACTCTTGATTTCCGCTCAGGTCGTGACCTCGTGGTGTGGGATGGAGCTCTGAGTTGGGCTCCGCACTGACAGCGTGGAGGGTCACGCTGAGAGGTTCTCTCTCTCCCTCTCTCTGCCCCTCCTCCTCCCTCAAAATACATAAACTTAAAAAAAAAAAAGCAGCAGTCCTGCGTGGAACATCCATTGAACTAAATATTTGCACACAAGCACGACGCTTGCCGCGGGAATTCTTGGAAGTAGATTGTTTCGTCAAAGGCTATTCAAAATATTAAGGCTTTTGATACTCACCGCCGAACTGTCATCCAGAAAAGTTGTACCCATCCACGCTCCCGCCAGAATGGAACGAGGACCCTAGAAACCTTATATTTTCTTAGGACTTGTGACAAGCATGATTTACAGAGGCAGGCGTCTGCACCCTTAAATTACCCTGGGACTAAAAGAATTTATCTTGGTCGGAGTGAAACCCACAGTGTGTTTTCAGGAAGCCGCCCAAGGTAATTCAGGTCTGACTCAGGTCTGACCATATCCTTGTTGACACTGAGCTCTGAACTGTTTGCGGGATTTTTTTTTCCCAGCGATTATCTCCCTCTCAGGCTGATTTTGTTTGCGCCCTCTCTTCCTGGCAGACTATCCTCCACCCCCAATGCATCTGATAACACGATATTCAGCCATTTAATTCAATTTTTTTCTCGCGATTGTTTAGCACTGAAACTGAAGGCAATTAATCCTCACAACGTGTGTTTATTTTGATAATTAGGCCGCTCTCAAGTGACTCTGTCTTGGCAGTGGGGGCCCCTGGCACCTTAATCTTTGGCTGGAAAGTTCGAGGCCCACCCACACTTGGCCTTGGGATGGCCTTAGCCCAGCCTCTGAGGCCCACTGGGTGGTTTTTCTCGTTCTCTTATTAAGGAAACAGCAGGATCCCTGGAGCCCACCCAGAAAATGTAACTGCAGCAGGAAATGACATGTCACAGTGGACGCCCAGCCAAGGGAACTTTCTGAAGTTCATGCCCAGGTCTGTGGGAAGGCTCACTCCCTTCTGTGATGAGATGCAGTTTCACTGGTGTTCACTTGGGGCCGGCGGTGGTCAAACACTTTCACACCTTCCCTTCCCTTCTCCTCAGTAAGACCTACAGGTCCTGATGGATCGGACTTGCCCGAAGACCTTTCAGAAGTGACTTCCAAGGGTCAACACCCTCAAGATAAGACACCAGATTAGCTTTGGTTGAACCAGTATGCAGCGGGATCTTACTTTTGGAAGACAGTCTCACAGCTGGCTTAGTTAGTCACCAGCCTTCTGTGTCTTCCCTTTTATTTCACGGTTTACTTTCATTTCAAAGTATTACTTGGTTAGGACTGCTGTAACAAGTACCACAGCTGGGAGCTTGCACAACAAAAACCTATCTCCTCTCAGTTCTGGAGGCTGGGAGTCCAAGATGGCGGCAGGGTCGATTCCTTCCAAGGCCTCTCTCGTTGGCTTGCAGATGGCCGTCTTCTCCTTTTGTCCACACACACGGTCTTCCTCGGTGTGTGTGTCCTAACTTCCTCATCTTATAAGGACACAAGTTATATTGGGTTAGCACCCACGTGACCTTAATTTAACCTCAACATTTCTTTAAAAACCCTCTCTTTGGGGTGACTCGGTCGGTTAAGCTTCTGATTCTTGATTTTGGATCCGGTCATTGTCTCATGGTTCCTGAGAGCCCCTTGTCAGGTTCTGCGCTGACAGTGCGGAGCCTGTTTGGGGATTGTGTCTCTCCCTCTCTTTGCCTCCCTCTGTCTCTCTCTCTCTCAAAAATAAATAAATAAAAGTAAAAAAAAAAAAAAAAAAAAGACCCTCTCTTCAAATCTGGTTGCATTCTGAGGTACTGAGGGTTAGGACTCCAGCATATGAATTTTAGGGGCACACAATTCAGCCCACGACAGCCTTCACGATGGCCTCCAGTCATCTTCACCTCCTGGGACTCACACCCCTTTGTGTTCTCTCCTCTCACAATGAATCAGAGGTGGTTTGTGGGGCCCATATGGTACGGCGGAGGCGACAGTGTGTGGCTTCCATTTGCTTCTCTGTATCACTTGCTCTGGGAGAAGCCACCTGACACATCACAGGACACTCAAGAGACCCACGGGAGGAGAATGAAGGCCTCCCACCCACAACCGCACCAACCCGCCCGCCATACAAGCGATCCACGTTGGAAGCCCAGCCTTCAGGTGACCGCAGCCCCAGCCGGCCACCCATCTGCCACCTCACCAGAACCCAGGAGACCCTAAGCAACAGCCACCCAACCTAACTACCCCAGAATTCCTGCCCCACAGAAACTTTAACAAAAATAAATGTTTGTTTTTATTTCAAGCCATTAAATTTGGGGGGTATTCTGCTACATTGAAACAGAAAACTAACACATGTTTTGATACTTAAAAGGGGGCTGCTGGGGTAATAAGAAATTCCTAAAAATGTGGGCATGGCTTTGGAACTGGACTTTGGGCATAAATTGGGAAGACATCGAGGAAAGTGTTGATGAAGGTCTAAGGCCTTGAAGAGCCTTCCAGCATCTGTAACCTTTGCACCCTGAGGCCAAGTGCATCTCAGAGTAGAATTTCCCAACTTCAGAAGTGAATGGGCACAGGTGTGCTGGATATTTCCCTTGGGACCCCGGGCTGCCCCCCAGCCATTGATTTTGGCATTGGGTACGTCTCCCTTCACCCTACTGTGCCATACAAATAGAATTTTCTATGTCACTGTGGAGAAAAGGCTGGGGAGACCTGTTCAAGGCCAGGGTGTGGTGTGTGACCAATGACTCTCCATGGCCTCGCCTGCCTGATACATTCCAGATGGGACCAGCTTAGGGCACTGAACACAGAACGGAGGCTTTGTTTGACTTCTTCCAGGCATGGGCTCAGAGCCTTTGCTGAGCCCAGGCGTGAGCATCTTTATGTCCTTGGGAACGTCCAGTACCAGCTCAGGTCCCACTAGAGCATCCCCTGAGGATGCTCCTGGGAGCGTGATGGCGTCACGACATGGGGTCGGAGGTCATGTGCAGACGCCCTGACTTCCACCAGGGGTGTCCTCCTCCCCGCCGCCATGAAGCCCCTTCCTTCCGACCCTATCTGACGTGTAACGTTCACAGAATCGAAAAAGCAACCAGCTGCGCATAACAAACCCAAACTCAAGTCCAGAAAAAAACATACCGTGGGGTGGGACAACAGAAAAGCATGTAAAGGATCCACATCTCTACTCTGTTACGTAAAAGTTTATGAAAAAAAATGAAGGGTCCCACCACCAAAAAGAAAAAAAGAAAGAAGAAAAGAATAAAGGCGAGAGAGAGAGTGGGCAAAGTGCAAATACAAGGATCACAAAAACATGGGAAACTTTCAAAGTCATTCATATTCAAAGAAAGGCAGACCCAAAGGACCATTTTAGAGCCATTAAATTGGAACCACGAAGAACTATCACACACACCTCTGCCAGAGTCATAAGGAAGCCCGGAGTTACACATTGCTGTTTAGGCATTTAAATTGATACAAAAAGGTTTTGGAAAAGAGTTCTGGTGATACATATAAAGCATTGTCAACATACCCACGCCCCCTTTTAGTATAAAACTTCTGGGAATTCATCCCAAGGAAACAATCCAGAGGAAAGAGAAAGCTACAAGCCCAAGGTTGTTATACATCACTCACAATATTTGAAAATCAGAAGCAGTAAAATAATCCAGCCCCTAGGGAATGGTTAATCAATGATCTACTGTATCCCTTTTAGAAGATATGAGGAAAGGACTGGCATTGTTAGGATTTTGGTGGCCGCATGGAAGAACACCCATGATGTGAAGTGAAATTTCAGAGCAGAATCACATGCGTCTGTTCTAGAATCGCCAATACGTAAAAACTGTTCTGTGCTCCCACACCAGGACTTGGAAGAGACCCTGCAAAGGAAAAAGCTGCTCATTTGATGGGTAACATCTGTGGCTGAACTGTTTTCTTATTTCTCTCTCCCTCTCTCTCTCAGAGAGGGAGAGAGGGAGAGAGAGGGAGAGAGAGGGAGTGTGTGAGCTGGGGAAAGGGACCGAGGGAGAGAGAGAATCTTAAGCAGGTTCCACACACCTAGTGTGGAGCCCCACGTAGGGCTCGATCTCACAGCTGTGAGCTCAAGGCCTGAGCCGAAATCAACAGTCGGGCGCTCAACCCACTGAGCCACCCAGGCGCCCCCGAACCATTTTCTTATTTCTGTTAAATGTAACTTATGGCGCTGGTGCAAGACGGTAACAATGATCGTAGCCATCATCTTCCAGAAGGACCTGGAAATGCCCTCCCTCGGTATTTAAGTGCCACATCAGCTGCGTTTCCTGACGTCACTGAGGTCCGGCTGGCCTCCACCACGCATGCTCCCGGGGAGGCCCCGAGGCCGGAGCTTACGGGGTTCCACAAGAGGAAAGGTGCGCACATCACCTTCCAGAGGCCGCAGGGAGGCCTGACCCCCCGGGCCTAGACCTGTCGTCCTGCAGAGCTCACGCCAGGCCCCAGGGTTGAGAAGAAACGGCCCTTTCCCCTTCTTCAAAGCCATGTTGCTGAGCTCCAAGTACTAACTGGGAACTTAGAACACAGATCCCGCTGGCAGCCTGTGGACCGGATGTGGCCTGTAGGCATGTTTTCTTTGGCTCAATCACTGTTTGAAAAGTTGGAACATTTCACATTACAAAAAAAAAAAAAAAAAAAGGCCGTATTTCCAGCAACTCATGAGGGTTTGGAAGCCGTGACGACACTAGACCCGCCTTCTGGGCCGGCAACCATGAACCTGCGGGAGCTCTGGGTGGGCACCTCACTTAGGACAGGCTCGGATTCATTCATGCACGCCAAGAGTCACCTGGGCACCTGCTCCGTGCCAGGCACTGCTCTAGCTGCTGGGAATCCTGCAGGGAGCAGACAGACACCATCTCTACGGTGCTTCCCTTCCCCAGGGAAACAGGCCATAGACCTGTATGCGATGGTTCCCACATTATGAAGACAAACACGGGATCGCGCAGACAAGAGGCCATGCTGGTGGGGAGCCCCAGGAGACCTGTCTCAGAAGGACATTTGACTTGATCCCTGAAGGAGGAGACGGGGCCAGCTACACAAAGATGTGGGGTGAGAACGTTCCAGGCCAAAGGAAGAGCTTGTGCACAGGCCCCAGCCTATGAATGAGTGTGCCAAATGGCCCACAGTTCATTCGTTCATTCATCCATTCTCCCCACAGCTGGGAGAATGGATTTCTTCTAACTACAGTGGACAAAGCGCTGGGCTTTAAGGGGTGGGAGGGTATGGTGATCTGATTTATTTTAATGATATCTCTCTGGCTGCTAAGTCAAGAAAGGGCCAAGGGAGGGGAGGGAATCAGGGAGGAGAGGGGGCAGAGACACCAGTCAGGAGGTGGTCCGGATGGTCCAGGCGAGAGATGCCCAGAAGCAGGGAGCAAAGTGGCCAGATGAGAGACCCTCAGCGCAGGAGAGCGGAGGACGTGTGGACGGAGTCAGTGGAGGCAAGGTGTCAAAAGGTGTGCTTCTGAAAGTGGGTGATATCGGGCAGGCCTGGGCGGCTCAGTTGATTAAGCGTCTGACTTCGGCTCAGGTCATGATCTCACGGTTCGTGAGTTTGAGCCCGGAGTCGGGCTCTGTGCTGACGGTGCGGAGCCTGCTTGGGATTTTCTCTCTCCACCCCTCCTCCACTTGGGCGCGCTCTCCCTCCTCCCTCTCAAAGTAAATAAATAAACTTAAAAAAAAATAAAGTGGGTGATATCAAGGCATTTACACAAGAGGGATAAATGGATGGTCTGGTGGAGGGGGGATCATGCCAAGTGCAGTTTATAATCCTCCCGTGTGGCTTTCCTGGGCCAAGAAGTGAACAGCTTCTCAGCATTCAGCTAGAGGGAGAAAACACATCGGCACGGGCAGCCAGGGTCTGCCCTTTAGCGTTGACCTGATGGGAGGGAATAGTCCAGGTTTCCATGTGAGCCCTCATAGGGCCTTTCGTGTCCCCTGGGAGGCTCTTCCCACCGCAGAGCACAGGCCCAGACGGTCTCTGGGGCTTGGCAGTGGTTCACGAATGCGGCGAACAGTTTGATCTTCAACCTCACGCGTAGTCAACCGGCAAGGGACAGAAGCCCTTGCCCGTGAGGGGTGGGAGGGCACAGGGGAAGGATGAGTCTGTGGCTTTTGCACGTGTGACTTTGCCAGGGCTCAAACCTTCTCAAACTGAACCGCTAAGCGAGGGGCCCGGTCGTGCATTCACAGACCTTTCCTGTATCAACAAGGGTTATTCATGGCATTAGGACAGCTGGTTGACCTGAGGATTCCTCGACGTCTCTATGGAAACCTGTCTTTTAGCCATGATGTCTGCTAACATTTTCTTTGGCTGATTACTTGATGAAGAAGGATGAGGGTCCCTTTGGTGCAGAAGTAGGTCAGATCACCAAGGCTCCCGTATCCAGCCAAGGAGACCGGATCATTTCAGGATGTTCGGAAGAACAGCCATCAGACTGGCCTTTGGGAAGGATGCCTCTGGCCATCTGGGCAGAAAAGCAGGCTGGGAGTAGGGAGATGGCACAATGACCAGCGCCCAGACCTGACACAGTAGCGGGGGCCAGGGCAGAGGGGCTGGAGACGTTCTGAACGCATGCGGGTGTTATAAGAGAGGACGCTGGAGTGTCAGGAACTCACAGGTCGCTCACTGGGGTGTGGGGTGGGCCGAGGGGCGTGCAGTGACATACGAGGGGAAGCCACCCTCACAAAGACCTCTCTGCCCCACTTGGCAGCCGAGCCTGTTGAACGGGAGTCCCCTCCCCCAGACCTGGTCAAGAGCAGCTAGATGCCAGCTCTGCCCCTTCAAAAGACCCTCTGCCGTCCTCAACAGAAGGGCCTTCCTTCCCAGAACACCGGGCTGGGGGGCTTTGGTGGCCCGTGTCCCTCCTGAACGGCTTCTTTGCTCTCTCTTCTCGTCTTGCCCGAGAACTTGCCTGCGCACTGGAGTCACGTCACGCTCTCTCTTTTCAGATCCAAGATAATTGGTTTGGTATGAATTTCTTTTTAAAATTAACATTTCGGGGCACCTGGGTGGCTCAGTCGGTTGAGCGGCCGACTTCGGCTCAGGTCGCGATCTCACGGTCCGTGAGTTCGAGCCCCGCATCGGGCTCCGTGCTGACTGCTCAGAGCCTGGAGCCCGTTTCGGATTCTGTGTCTCCCTCTCTCTCTGACCCTCCCCTGTTCACGCTCTGTCTCTCTCTGTCTCAAAAATAAATAAACGCTAAAAAAAAAAAAATTAAAAAAAAATTAACGTTTCATTTCACATGTGATCCGTGAAGAAATCGTAGCGATTTAATACATTTCAAAGCTCATTTTACTTTTGATGAATCAAGTGCAACTCTGTGCACCGGTTCCCAGTGGGGCCCGTTCTCTCTGGTAACACGGTGGGTAAAGATCAGGCTGCTTCCCCACCACAGACTGGCATGTGTGAGGGTTAATTCTGTGTCTCAACTTGACTAGGCCATGGTGCCCTGCTGTTTGGTCAAACACCAGGGTAGACTACTGTGAAGACACTTTTAAGATAGGACTGACATTGAACTTAGTGGATTTTGTGTAAAGCAGATCACCCTTCCTCATGTGGGTGGGCCTCTACCAATCAGTTGAAGGCCTGCTTTTCCTCCGGGCTGCAGCATAGAAAATCTGCCCGTTTCCAGCCTGCCATCCTGCAAAATTCAGACTCAAGATCGAACACCAACTCTTATCTGAGTTCCCAGACTGCCGACCTGCCCCGCAGGTGTCAGACTGACCATATTCCACCACTGTGTGAGCCGATTCCTTAAAATCAATCTCTCTTTCCAGATACAGGTCTATATGTCCCATCAGTTCTGGAGAGCACGGACTAATCATAACCTCAGGTGACTTTGACGGCTCCCCAGGTTCACTCCCCCTCCTCCTTAAAGTCTCTGCTCAGCACGACCCTGTGAGACCATGCCTCTCTGTGGTACACCCCAGCCTTTCCTGTCCACCCCCACCCCCCGCCCGCCGAATGTGCCCTTCCCCTCGGCACTTGTGTGCACCTGAAATACAACACACATCGTTCGTTCTCTCGTTACCTCTTGGTCCACTGCTGGAAGGTCAGTGCCACGTGAACCCTGTGTTGGTCACCGATGACTCCCCCACACCTAGAACGGGGCCCTGCATACAGTCGGCGCTCAGTACCTACTCGGTGTGAAGCAACTACACAACGGACAGATTTGGGAATGTGGGTCAGAAGGAGGTGGGACCACGTGGGCGATTCCTCCCTGCCCTCGACTTTCCCTCTAATCCAGGGACCAGCCCCTGCCAGGCTTCCTTCCTTGGGGAGTCAGGGCCCTAATCCACTCAGCACCCTAACGATAGCCACATAGTAACACATACCAGGGGCGCCTGGGTGGCTCATCAGTTAAGTGTCAGACTCTTGGTTTGGGCTCAGGTCATGATCTCATGGTTCATGGGTTTGAGCCCTCCACTGGGCTCTGTGCTGGCAGCTGTGAGCCTGCTTGGGATTCTCTCTCTCTCTCTCTCTCTCTCTGCCCCTCCCCACCTCAAAATAAATAAATAAACTTAAAAAAACCACACACACGTACCAAACGGGGGGAGCCGCTCTGCTTCTGAGAAGCAGATGTCTGGCTCCTGGGTCCTCCTGCCGTAGCTCGCAGAGTAGATGTTGAGAAACTTCGAGGGGTGACAGTGCAGCTTCAGCTCTTGGTTTTCACACACGGTTTTGTTTTTTAGTTCATCTGAAGCAGAAACAAAGATCAGCGACACCATCAGCTTCCCCCAGAAGGCCTCAGGGAGCCCTACGCGAGCCCTCGGGGGCTGTACGCTGAGAAGGACAGTGGGAACAGCCCCGCCAGCCCATGGCATCTATGACCCTGAGAAACAGCGCCCTCTGCAGGAAGAGAGTGGGAATGACAGGTGCACAAGGAGGAGCTTGGGGGGCGGGGGTAGTGACGGCAGGCGGGGAAGGCAGGACTTTCTGGCTTGGGTTTGCGGATGGGGGCCTGGCCGGAAAGGATGTTTCTCTCCCTCTCTCTCCACCTGAGGTCACATATTCCTTAATTGAAGGGAGCCTTTCCTCAAATGCGGGCTTGGAGCTGCACAGGTAAAGACCAGGGATCGCCTGATTGAGGATTAAACCTCTGGAGACAGCCCGCTGACACCTCACCACCGGACCTCCTAATGTTCTAGCACACACCCCCATTTATATATTTAAAAAGAAAAATGATACAAAAGCGAGTTATTTCCTTGGGTAGAATACAGGAAAAAACAGGGCATGTGAAGAGTCCTTCTTCAGGGCAATATGAAGATCTCGGTCCAGGAGCACCTGCGGCTGGGGCCGCGGTTGCGTGCTACCTTCCGACTCCCTGCACCAGGTCACAAATTCCCAAAGAATTTAGGAAAAGGTCTGTGTGTTTGTTTAATCCGCATGCCACTGTAAAATTTCCCTCTGCAATGTCACACAGCGTTGACACTGTAAATGCATTGCTGATGAAAATATAGTTTACTGTTTTTTCTTAAAGAATGTCCTGGAGGGGTGCCTGGGTGGCTCAGTCGGTTGAGCGTCCGACTTCAGCGCAGGTCATGATCTCGCGGTCCGTGGGTTCGAGCCCCGCATCCGGGTCTGTGCTGACAGCTCAGAGCCTGGAGCCTGCTTTAGATTCTGTGTCTCCCTCTCTCTCTGCCCCTCCCCTGCTCATGCTCTGTCTATCTCTGTCTCTCAAAAATGAATACACATTAAAAAAAAAAAAGAAGGTACTGGAAAAGCATTCAATTAATAAAAAAAAAAAGAGTTTCATAATGATTTGATTTTTAAAAGCAGTAACAGTTAACCCGCCAGACACAAAGAACCACATAGTGTATGATTCTATTTTTTTGAGATATCCAGAAAAGGCAAAGCGAAGAGACAGAATGTGGGTTAGCGGTTCCCTGAGGCTGAGGGTTGGGGACAAAGGGAAATGACAATACATGGACACAGGACATTTTTTGAGATGATGGAAATGTTCTAGAGCTGGGTTATGGTGACGGTGACATGACTCAGTACAGTTACTGAAAATCACTGAATTGCACTTAAAACCGATGACCTTTATGCTACGCAAATTATATTTCAATAAAGATATTTCAAAAATAATAATAGCCAAATTTATTGAGCACTTCCTTGAATTAAGCCCTGTTCTAAGATCTTTAAATGTATCGGTGAATTTTTTTTTTAAGTAGGCTTCATGCCCAGTGCACAGCCCCATGTGGGCTTGAACTCAATGATCCTGAGATCAAGACTTAAGCTGAGATCAGTCATGAGATCAAGACCTAAGCTGAGATCAAGAGTTAGATGCTTAACTGACTGAGCCACCCAGATGTCCCTAAATGGATCAATCAAGTTCATACTCAAAATAGCCCTTCTGGGAACCACCTCTTCATATCCTTGGCATGTTGTGTTTTGGATTTTTAGACACTGCAGCAGTGATTCATATAGTCTGGATGCTAACCTTCCTCTTTTACGTGTTATAAATATCTTTTCCTAGCCTGCCACTTATCTTAAACTTTGCAAAAGCAAAGCAAAGCAACACACAAAGGGGACTACGGCCATTTATTTGCACATGTGGTTCTCTTCTCCCCACCTCCCCAATGTTTCCTAAAGAAAAAAATCATTCTATTACCCTCGTTCTAGATTTGTTTTTACTTTGAAATGTCAACTGCAGCGCAAACAGGAACATTTTTCAGCCAAACAAGCCAAGAGGAGCTAACTTACAGGAGCTAATGAAGGCTGTTTGGGGTGGGGAGGAAGAACATACCGAGAAGAAGGAAAACTAGCCCCCCACGATGACCCCCCATGACCACCCCTCCTATGACCATCTCCCAAGACCATCTATGGCCATCCGCCCATGACCACTACCACTGTGACCATTCCCCATAACCATTCCCCATGATTGCCCCCCCATGACCATCCTCCATGGCCATTCCCCATGACCACCTTCCACGACCACCCCCATGATCACCCCCTCCCATGACCATCCCCCCCGGCTCCCACTTTCACTTCTCTGACTCAGTCATGTTTTTGGATTGGAGGTGCAGGCCATGCCCAGATCCCTCATAGATCTCAAGTTAAAGTTTCCCAAACTGTGACTTAAGGCCTATTCTATTCATGAAATCAATTTAGCAAATCATGACCAGCAATTTCAAAAAAAACAAAGAGTTTAGAAAACATCAAAGCACCTCACTGCAAACAAGGATAAACACTGTTTTATAATTTTTAAAAATCCTTTCAGTTGTGTGTATGTTATGCCGGGCCAAAATGTAAAATGTTTTCCTTACCCTGCATTGTAATCAAACCGATCTGAAAGACCCCACTGAAGCCTTACGGGAAGGCGTAATTTCTACACCAGAGAAGCAGCAGTGAGGAAAGCTTCAGGATCTCAAGATACCATCAGCTCTGGTGCTGCTTAAACCTGACACTGGTCTTTTTTTTTTTTAATGTTTATTTATTTTGAGAGAGAGACAGACAAACAGAGCATGAGCCGGGGAGGGGCAGAGAGGGAGACAGAATCGGAAGCACGTTCCAGGCTCTGAGCTGTCACCACAGAGCCCGATGTGGGGCTCGAACCCACAAACCATGAGATCATGACCTGAGCTGAAGTTGGACATTGATCGACCGAGCCACCCAGGTGCTCCCCCGGCCTTACGCTGTTCTTTAATCCGTGCTGAGGGGAACACTTAAGATGAATGAAAGGCGTGAAGCAGAAACCAGGTTACAGATGCTCACCAAATCCCCGTACGGCCTAGTAACACACAAGGAACTATCAGAGGAGGGAAGGTTCTGGGGTGACCAAGCAGTATGTAGAATGCCCTTCACCCACTCATTGGAATCTTAATACAACAAGTTTGAACCTAAAGCCAAGAAGCTTTGTTTTCTTTTTCTGAACAAAAAGAACACTGAGTCTGACCCTGACATCGAGGGTTTGATTTTGGTGAGTCACATCCGCACCGGTATGAGTTTTTCAGTGCTTTTTATGAGTAAACGCTAAATCCCACCAACACCGAAATATTGCCTGACTTCAAAGGCCCGGAATGAACGATGGCCTTTGATGCAGAACAGGGGGCATATGGGTAGACGCACCAAAAAGAGCTCAAGCAAGCACCCTTCCAACGGGGAGAAGGCTGAAAAATGTCAAGAATGCCTTCCAGTGGCAGAGCTCGCCAGAAAGGATGAAAACCAAGCCTGATCTCAGCAAACTGGAAGCTTTTCTTTTTAACAGGACTGGCTCCTTTCTTCCTTTCTTCCTTTCTTCCTTCCTTTCTTTCTCTCTTTCTTTCTTTCTTTCCTTTTCTTTTCTTTCTTTTCTTTTTTCTTTCCCTTTTTTCTTTCTTCCTTCTTTTTCTTTCTCTTTCTTTCTCTTTTTCTTTCTTTCTCTCTTTTTCTTTCTTTCTTTATCAGAATTTTTAAAAATTAGAAAGGACTTTTTAAGGCCTGTCAAGAAGTGCATTTATTAGCCACCATCTCTCTGATGTCTTAAGGCCCATTCATTAAAGGAGGCCTCGATGCTGGCCAAACTCACGCAGAGTAAAACAACACCTCCATGTAAGGCCTCCAGTGATCCTGTCCTCAGATTATGGGCAAACCATCTCTCGGAACGGAGAGGCCTGTGAGTGTCACCTTACATACATGGGGTTACTGCTGTGTGATGATGTGTCACTTGGTTCCTTAAGAATGTACTAATTCGCTGTCGCCTAAGAGTGACATTTCTGGGCCCTAAACACAGTGGGGCCACTAACAAAATCGCTCCTTTTCTTAGAGAGAGAGAATTTGTTTTAGAGCTGGGTGAGACTGCTCAGTGGTCTCAGATTAGAAAAGGCATACACAGCCTTCCAGTGGGTTTGGACAGGGAGGGTGACAGGAGCCCGGGGAAGTGGGAAAACCAGGACAACAGTAACAAAGTCCCCTTCCTGATTCTGCAAACTAGGGGGCTCTGTGTGTCCTCTTTAAAAAAAAATAATGTTTATTTATTTTTGAGAGAGAGAGAGAGAGAGAGAGAGAGCTCGAGCAGGTGAGGGGCAGAGAGAGAGGGAGACATGGAATCCAAAGCAGGCTCTAGGCTCTGAGCTGTCAGTACAGAGCCCGACGCAGGGCTTGAACTCACGAGCCACGAGATCATGACCTGAGCTAAAGTCGGACGCTTGACCGACTGAGCCACCCAGGTGCCCCTCTGTGAGTCCTCTTTAATAACACAGATACACATGTGCATATCAGCAGTGGCCTTCCACAGAAGGGCAGAGAGGGTGATCTGCCAGGATGAGAATGTGTTACTACTGATGTTAGTTACAAGGCCACGCGGGGCGATATTGACATGCAGACAGATCCTTATTCACTTTTACCGTGTTTTTAAAATTCTCTACGGTATACCCTGCTCATGCCTGCACCCAGGGCAGACTCCCCTCAGCCCCCCAACATCTGGGTATCACTGCCTTTCGGTCAGTCACATCTTCAGCAAGAATGACCTTAATCTGCCTCCTGGAATAACAGCTACCAATTACTGAACACAAGTGCACAACACAACACAGTACTTTTACACACTCTGCCACAGTGTGGAAGGCGCACTGTCTTCACTCTACCGTTGGGTCACGGAGCCGACCCTGGGAGTTTCCCTATGCTATCCAAGGCCACGCAGCGGCCACACAGCAAACAGGGTTATGAACCCAGAACTGCCAAAATCCGAAGCCTCACGGAAACCAAGATTCTCTGCAAGGATGAGATTTAAGGAGGTGAAGCGGGGTGCCTGCTTGAGAAAAGAAGGCTCTTTCTACTGAAGTTTGCTGGTAAAATAGCTCTCCCACCATCCACAGGCAAGCCCTGATTTATAGCGTTTGCCCATCTCCCTGGTGTAAATACTCCTGTTGTGGCAGATTTCACTGCACTCAGGCAGAGCTGGGAAGAAATGCCCACAGTCGGCTCTCACGATGAGGGCTGGCTCCCCGGGCCCCTGGCTGCAGCAGTGGGGGTGCCTTCTGAGGATCAGTGTCAGTGTCATGCTTGGGCTGGCATCAGAAACAGAGAAGAGCCGCCAGGGTGAGAGGGCTGCAGAAACAGAGGCTGGAGGGGGTAGGAACGACCTCTCTTCTGCCTTCCTCTCACAGTGGTGACAGGGACCGCCTCCCAGCCTGCAGGGCCTCAGGTCACCAATGTCTACATTACCCAAGGCGCTCTGGTCTGAAGGATCATGTCCCTGTTAAATTCGAGTTGAAATTCTGATGCCCAACTTGATGGTACTAGGGGGTGGGCCTTTGGGAGGGGCTTAGATCATGAGGGTGGAGTCCCCATGCATGGGATTAGGGCCCTGAACGAAAGAGACCCTAGAGAGATTCCTCGCCCCTTCTGCCAAGTGTGGTTACAGCAAAAAGACAGCCATTTGTGAAGCAGCGGGCCCTCGGCAGGTGCCAAAGCTGCCATCCCCTTGATCTCGGTCTTCCCAGCCTCCAGAACTACAAGAAATAAACTCCTGTTGACTATAAGCCACCCAGTTGATGGCATTTTGTTAGAGCAGCTCAAACAGCCTAAGATACAGGGCTGTGCCCCGCATCTGTTACACATGGGGCAACCAGAGGGGACGTGAAAACCCCAGCCACGCATCCTCCCTGCTTAATGCCCCTCACAGAAAGAGTCCGCCCCCTTCCTTGCCCATCAGGTCCCGGGGATCCTGCTCCAACTCCCCATCCGGTGCTCCTGCTGGCTCCCCAGAGCCCCCTGCTCCCTCCGGCTACAGCCTTCCATATGAAGTGCTCCTTCTGTGCCCGACCCCTAGTCTGCAGTCCCCAGCCCCATCACTAGCCAGGAAAGCCTTCCTTGCACCCCTGCCGGGCTCAATTCCCCCTGAGCTCCTGGCACAGTACCAAGAGAGTAGGGTTCTCCTGAGATGTATTCTGGACAGATACGATCTTTCTGGAGAAAGCTGATATTTGCTAGAACGTAAAAGGCAAGAAGGAAGCAGCTATGCGAGGTGAATGCTCGCTGCATGAAAGAACGTGGAAGCTCTCCAAGCTGGAGCCGCCATCCAAGAAAGTTCTGCAAAACAGGAGTTGTCTTCATATGCCAACACCTGGCCCCACACCTGTGCACGGTAGGTGCTTCAGCAGTGTTTTGCTGAAATGACATGAGCAATCAGACCTTATCACTGGCCACAGTAATAAGGCTGTGGCCTGGCACTGACATAGTCGAGGTTCGGCCACTTCCACAGGGGCCTTTTTACATCTTTTACGGGTTGGTCTTTTGCAACTTCGCATTATGAAAAATTTCCAAGAATATCACAAGAGACAGGCATATTCTCACTGCGCAGATCCTTCAACCGTTAACATTTTGAACACGCTTTAAAATGGGTTGTCTTTGGGGCGCCTGGGTGGCTCTGTCAGTTGAGTGACTCTTGATTTCGGCTCAGGTCACGATCCCAGGGTCGTGAGATGGAGCCCTACATCAGGCTTTATGCTGGCAGCTCAGAGCCTGCTTGGGATTCTCTGTCTCCCTCTCTCTCCGCCCCTCCCCTACTCATGCTCTCTCTGTCTCTCAAAATATATAAACTTAAAAAAAAAAAAAGGGTTGTCTTTTCCACCATGGAAGGAGGACAGCGTTTTTTGAGATTTAGCCATGGGAAGGACACTACTAAGAACACAGAGATGTAGACGGGATCTTCCTGAGTGAGACAGGAGGTGACGAGGATTCCTGGGGAGGGTTTGGCTGGTCTGCAAAGTTCGGGCCTGTGTGTGGGTGTTTGCGATCATGTGTACGTGTGAGTATGTGTGTGCCAGTGCGTGTGTGTGTGATAGCACGTACGGGGGGAGGGGGATTGTATGCATGTATGAGTGACTATGTGCAATGTGAGCGTGCAATTGTGGGTGTGTGTGCATGTGAGTGTGAATGTGTGTTTGAACACACAGCATGGGGGGAAGAGCCAGAGGGGCTGTTCTGAGGCATCTGGGCCCCAGCAAGGAAAGGGTTTAAGACAGAAGGCTGGGTATTTGCTGGAAGGTTCCAGTGCTTTCTCTGCAAATGTGCACTTGAAACTACTACACACGTATGAGCTAAAGCTTCACCTGCCTCCGGCACCTAGTCTGCCACTGTCTTGGGGGAGATGCTGGGAACCAGAGGCAGAAACCAAGAGAGAACAAAGTGCAGAAAATACAGCCAACGCGTTGGGGTGGCAGTGCAGAATTTTTAAAGTGATCATGCCTTCCTATCATCGTTTGGTTAAATATTGTTGCTATAACTTTGCTTTCTTTGCAGCAGGTTATTTCGGGGTCGCCAGGAGCCTCTAATGCGGCAGTTACCCATGGCTTCTGTCAAGCAGGCTCTCCACACCTGCACGTGTGACCTCCTCGCTGAAAGGCAGTTACTTGTGGTCTTTAACGGGTTAATCACAAAACTGATGTGCGTTACATGTGGCACAAGTCAACTGAGAAAAGTGTGAGAATCTGAATAAGAAAGGCTGCTCCAGCCGGAATCTCCTCCTCTTTCTTTCCCCTTAGGGAAAGACACTGTGTGCAGAGCCCCTGCTGTAGGTGAAAGCAGAAGAAGCAAGTTCAGAAAGATCTAGAACCAGGGGCTCCAGCAGCAAATGCGCCCCCCGGCCCTCTCGAGAGAACCACAGGCCAGGGGCCGATGGTGAGCTTCCTTTGAGTAAGGAAAACCCAGTTCCCCATTTTGGGGAAAGGCAACTTCAGCCTCTTGCCACCCCTGATACCTTTAGCATGGGTACAACTGGGTTGTACATATTACGAAGGATTTAAAAAAAATTTTTTTTTAATGTTTATTTATTTTTGAGAGACAGACACACAGAGCACAAGCAGGGGAGGGGCAGAGAGAGAGGGAGACACAGAATCGGAAGCAGGCTCCAGGCTCTGAGCTGTCAGCACAGAGCCCCACATGGGGCTCGAACCCATGGACCACGAGATCATGACCTGAGCTGAAGTCGGACGCTTAACTGACTGAGCCCCCCAGGCGCCCCTACGAAGGATGTTTTGAATTCGAGTATTTGAAGAATGCACATGGATATATGGCTGCACACACACGTGCACACACACACCACAAAAGAATAGGTAGGACATCTCTATTAACAAGTTTCCAAGTTGGACAAACACCCACTGGCAGAGAATTTCCATCAGGGGTGTGAATAAAACAGGAAATCCACACCCCAAACACACTGTCCCCCCCCCCCCCCCCCCGCCCCAGAAGTTACTTACTTGGTTGGCATTTAAAGGAGACCAGGAGGTATTTACTGCTTCCTGGACAAAGGTCAGGTCCAAAAACACGGCTATTGACCAGGAGATGGCAGGCACGCTGGTTCTGGCATTCATCCAGCACCTTCTAAAATGAGGGGGATAGGAAAGGGATAGGCTTGAAAACCACACACGATGTCTGTGAGACCCCACACCCGGGCTGCTCTGGGCTCTGACAAGGAAAGGACACCTGTCTGCTTGGCCTGGGGGCCACACAAAGAACCTTCGAGCCGCTATGAGCTGTGTCTGAGACCGCACACCTGTGCATTGACCAGGTCGGCTCCCTGTCTCCCTGTCTGTCCCAGAGCAAGAAACCCGACCCTACGGCGCCAGGCCCCCACCAGAAGCCCAGCCTCCAGTCTTCCTCGAGTGGAAGTGTTGCCGATGGTTTTGACTGAAGTGCTGCATCACGGAGGCTTCGGGAAACACGAGCAAGACCCGAGGACCTCGGAGCGTGGGCCAGACGGGACGCGGAGGTCCCTTCTGGAAGGCGTCCCCCTGGCTGCAGAGCTGAGAGAGCCCTGTGAGGACCAGGAATCACGGCCGTCGCTCTACATCCTTAGAAACGGCCGAGCACAGACCACAGAGAACTCAGCATTTGGGGGAGGCCTTGGGAGACCCAACCCAAAACAGGCCAAACAATAAACATTAGAAAGCTGATTCTTCCCACCCTTGCCAACCTGGAGGGCACAGGGCCTACTTGTTCCCCAGGGGGTAATTTTCCTCGTTGGAAAACTCAGGCCTTCTGTTGTTCATTTGGCTCCAAAGTTCTCCTTCAAATCTCTCTTTCCCTCATTTTTTTCCCAGACAGTGCACACTCCTTTGTGAATGAATCTGTTCCGTGCAAAAGCCCATGAATCGCCCTGTGGAGGGTCACAAAGGGGCCTCACTGCCGTGCTTCCTGTCTCCAAACACAACAGGCGCTGCCCGTAACACACAGGTCTTACACTTAGTGTCCGCTAACAGGATACCCAGCACACTATACGTTTCCCAAGAATCTACTCACTACTGTTGGACTCAATTTACCTCAGCTTCACGAGACTGTCCGAATCTCCATGCTCTCATAGTAGATTATGGAATATCTCCATGAAGGCTGCTGGCCTTACCAGGCATCCCTTGTCACCTCAGGGGCCCGGCAGAGGTGGTATGAAATCTGGAAAAACGCCCAGGGACCCCCCCCCCCCAGAGGATGGGACACATCCTCATGGCTGAGGGTCACCGTGCAATGACTCAGCCCTTGTGTGGCTCCACGTGATACAACCACAGAGTGGGACCCGAGGCGGGGCTGTTCCCAAAGGGGGTTAACAGCTGAGAGATGCGTGGGGCGGGGGGATTTCCTGTCGGCATTCAGTCACGGGCCAGACCAGCTGAGGGGCCCCTGGGTGGACATCGACACCTGTTTTATCCAGCCTTAGGCGACCTCACTCTGCGGAGGAGGAAGCACTTTGCCTCAGTTCCCAAACGCGGCCCAAAAGACACAAAATAAAGGATCTCTTGCCCTCTGGATGAAAGAGCAGTGCACGGGGGATGTTTCTGGCAAACAAACCTTCTGAACAACAATTGGAGTCGTGTTCACAAATGCTAACTTGTCTGCCTGGCTCTGGAAACGCCCGCTTCCCTCAGGCCTGCCTGGCAGAGCCAGGCACCATATTGGAGAGCGAGGGTGGTGCCCATTCTTTGCAGCTCCAAGGTGCCAGGGGTTCATATTTCCACAAAGCAGGGCACCCGTCCTATGGCACCGGCCGGTGTTCTTTTTATGCACCTAGGAGAGCGGCAGCCGGCCTGGGGGGCGGGGAAGGGTGGGCAGGGCAGTTGGGGTAAGGACTGGGGGCAGGCCAACCGGGATACAGCTCCTGGAGTGGCACCCCAGGGACAGGACTGGGGGCTGGGTGGGGCACCCACAGGAAGTAGCTGCTGGTCTCCAGAAGCAACAGGTGGCCTCTCCTCGGGGGGTGTGGAAGCCACGTCCAGGGATTTCACTCAAACACATCCTTTTGGCTACTCGGCTGGTATCTTTACCCATCACATGGCCATTCTAGATACTTAGACGCTTGGAATGGAAGCAGTAAGTGGTGTAAGAAATAGAAAAATCCTTATATTATCACATGAGTTTGGCTTCTCCTCTTTGGACCTCAGAGAGAGCTACACGGCATGAACACCAATTCCATCAGGCCTTAGTCTTCCTAGCAAATTTATCTTTCCCCCCATTTCCTGCGGCTGAAAAACAGTCGAAGAGCCACGAATAGTCTAAAATCACCACTGAAATACTAGTCCTGACCTCTTCCTATACCTTTTGCTAATCCCAACCCTCCCCCCCCAAAAGAAAGTCTTAGCTGCCCCCCTCCCCAAATTCCTGGTACTATCTGACAGAAAAGCAAATCAGCAGAGGCCGCCCAAAGAAGCTCGAAACAAGAATAATGTCATTATCTACAACTGGAGAAGAAAACCATTTTTTTTTTAAAGACCATGATTGCTATTTCCCTTCCTCGAGAGCATTCTCTGAGAAGTTGGTCAGGATCTCGACTGTCTGCCTCACACAGCCCCCCGTGGTTTCCACTAAAGGAGTCACGTTCCCTCTCTACTGGGGTATCGACGGGACAGGTGGTCCTGGAGGGTGAAGGCCAGCACGACTGTACTTTGCTTTACGGCAGTGAGGGGTACGTCTCTGAATAAATTCGTAAGGCAAGTGTATTCAGGGAGCTCCCCAGCAGGCAGGAATCCCATTTAGTCTTGTTTGGTGAAGAACCTTTTCCAGAAGCAAATAATAGCTCACTTGTGAAACCGGTGATTTGTATAAGTTGGGGTTTTGGTGGATCAGGTTTGCTTTGAGCAAACTATATAATCACAAGCATATATACAGAGAGAGAGAGAGAGAGAGAGAGAGAGAGAGAAGGAGAGAGAGAGGACCATTTTATTATCCTAAAACATCTACGAAAGATAATACCTGCAGTGTTGTGGGTGCCACGCAGGTTAAGCTGTCTTCCCTCTGGGAGGCAGGCTGCTGGGTGCTACACATTTGGTAATCTTGCCCATAGAAGGCCGACTGGACGCTTATCGTAGAATGCCGAGGGCACTGTAGATTCAAATGGTCCCCATCGCAGGCATAGGCGGTGTGGTTCTGCAGGAGTTTGGTTAGGTAACCTGGAAAATATTCAGCTGGGTTACAAGAGGCCCAGGAACTCACCACTCCTTCACAGATCTCCAAGCAAGAGGACCTCAGCTCCCCAGGGGAAGGGCTGGTCAGTCCGGAAGACACTGGGTGGAGCTTCCCTAGCAGCTGCCATGGAGAAGACCCCAAACGAGGCTGGTAGCTGAGACTAATGGAGCCAGGTGCCAGTTTTCCCATCTGGGTTGTAAACTTTGGTCTGGAGTGGCCCATGGGAAGGCTGGGAGGGCTCTTTCCCTTTGGGATTGGCCAAGGGCCAAGAAATCCTGAAGCATCTTCATAAAACGGGAAAAAAATTCCAAGTGGGGGTCCCTTGGGCATGTAGTTGCCTGTCCCTGGAGAGATTTGGGCTCTGTGATCTCCCACTTGCTAGGCCAGGCCTTCCTGGAGCGAGGGGATGCCATTTTACTTCGGGGTAACCACTCCTGGGCCCTAGACAGGAAAGCAGGGCAGCCTATGTGGGGTAAGGGCCTGCTCTGGGGCCAGGGGAAAGGGAGGGATGGTGGGGCTCTGTTGCAGGTTGAACAATGTCCCACCTCAAATTCATGTTCACCAGGAACCTCAGATGTCACTTAATTGGAGACAGGCTCCTCGAAGCTGTAATTAGTTAAGATAAGGCCATACCGGAGGAGGCTGGCCCTCGATTGGTGTGACTGATGTCCTTATAAGAAGAGACAGAGGGAAGACAGCCTTGTAGAGACTGGAGTGATACATCCACAAATCAAGGAACCCCCAAGGATTGCCTGCAACCACCACAAGCTGGAAGAGGCAAGGAAAAGATTCTGCCTTAGAACCTTCAGAGGCACCAATGGCCCCATGACACCTTGACCTCCGCCTTCCAGCCTCCAGAGGGAATGAATCTCTGCCATTTTCAGCCACCTCAGCCTCCGGTCCTTTGTTACAGCAGCCGCAACAAACTCATACAGGCTCCGGGTCCCAGCCTCCCTGGCTCCTCGTCCAAGCAGACTGGACGAGCCACGGGGCCCCGGGCTCTGAGGAGCTGTGTGCGTGACCTGGCAGGCGCGGGCGGCCTGGACCACTTCTCAGAAAGGAGGAAGGAAGCTTCATCTGAAATGTAGATTCCTTTCCTCCTTCTCACACCTCATGAGGTCAGTCGCAAGGCAGCTGGGAGGGAAGCCAGGGACTTTCTGGTGAGGTGTGTGGGAGACGGCTTTGGCAGGCCTCAGCCTCGGAGGGGGCGGAGGGGGTGTGGAGGAAGGCAGTTTCAGAACTCCCCAATTCCCACGCAGATGGCCCGTGCTTAAGTTATTCCTGTTTAAGTTTCATAATCCTCTCAGGCCACAGTTCTCTGCAAAGGGCACCCACTCCAGCTCCCCGGCCTTCCCTGAAAGTCACAGTGAAAGGGACCCTGACGTCTGCCACAGGATGGTCACACTCACCAACCGGAAGGTGAAGAGGGGGACTGTTCGACATGTAACCCAGACCTGAGGCCTCTGACCGCCATCCCCTTTTTCCTTCCCACCCTTGAAAGCGGCCATAAATAGGCCAAGAAGGCCACTTGGAGAAGCAGACCCTAGCTTGAGCCGCAAAACTGACATCAGGCACGGGGAGGGGGTGAAGTGGGGGGTGGAGTCAGGGTCCTGCTGGTTAGAACAATGTCATCACTCTCACTGTGCTCCCCTCCAGGCACGGAGAGAGGAGAGGCAGAGACCCCCTCGGTGGTCCCACGGCCACAAGTTGGCATCTTCCTGCGGGACACAGGCGGGCCGTGGTAAAGCCATGACTTGGGAAAGTTCCAGCCCCTTTGTGGGATCTCAGCTCCCCACGATGAGCCACACCAGGGAACTCAGAGTCGCCCTCATGCTGCCCCAGGCTAGCACCCACCCCGAAGCTCCCCAGGCTGCTACGCCCTCCCTTGTGTCTCTTGAAACTCATCATTAAAACTTTCTTGCCCATCACCACGCCATTCCCCAGGACCACACTGGGTGACCAGCTGACTAAAATGTTACATCAATTCTGG
The DNA here is from genome assembly GCF_022837055.1 of Prionailurus viverrinus. Lineage (NCBI taxonomy): Eukaryota > Metazoa > Chordata > Mammalia > Carnivora > Felidae > Prionailurus > Prionailurus viverrinus. The sequence continues at coordinate 147,254,485 of NC_062569.1, read as the reverse complement.
GAGCAAGACTTCGGCTTAATGGTTTGTCCCGACAGGCCATGCGTGACTCTAGCTAGATGAAGGAAATGACAGGGCCGGGGGGTGTTGGAGGCACAGGCCAGAAGGGGCCTGGGCCCCAGATTCATGGAGAAGATTCATGGAGGCTTCTCCACAAACTGTTACACGAGTGGGAAAGAAACTTCCGCTGTTTGGACCATTCTTCTATTTGTCATGCAGTCTGTCCCCAGTAAACAGAACTTGATCTCCTTGGGAGCATTTACATCAAAACATGACGTGAGTGGGGTGTGGTGGCCGGAGCCCCCGCGCATGCCGTATTTGTATTCTGACGGTGCTCTGGAGGCAGAAGCTCAAGGCAGAGCATGGCCTCTCAAGGCCTTCCGGGCCCTTCTGCACTTTGAGCGGGGAGAGGAATGTGTCAGTCCTCACAGCATGAGATACAAAGAAGACACTTCAGCAGTAACACCTGCCCTATGCTCAGTCCAGTTCCTTCTTCAAAAACCTATGCCTGTGTCCGCCCATGATTCAGCACTAAAATGAAGTGAGCGAGGAAACTGTAAACAGACACGGAGGGAACTTAAATGCACATGAGTAGTGAGAGAAGCCAGGCTGAGGAGGCTACAGGCTGTATGATGCCAACGACATGACGTTCTGGAAAAGGTACAACTACAGAGATGGTAACAAGATCGGTGGTTATCAGAGGTTTGGGCGAGGGAGGGCTGAACGGGGGGAGCGCAGAGGATTTCAGGGAGACACAGCTACCCTGCAGGACACGAGCGTGATGGACGCTTGTCAAAACCTCCAGAACACTTGTCATTATACACAGTCAAAACCTACAGCACACAACACCCAGAGTGAACCCAGACGTGAACTATGGACTGTGGTCCATACTGTGATGTGTCAGTGTGGGTTCGTCAATTGTAACACACGTGCCACCCTGATGGGGAACATGGACAGTGCAGGGGGGGGTGGCGCGCAGGGCGTTGTCTGTGTGGGCACAAGAGGTATCTGGGAACTCTCTGTAGTTTCCACTCAACTTTGTCCTGAACCCGAAACTGTTCTACAAATAAATGTCTATTTAGGGGCGCCTGGGTAGCTCAGGAGAGTAAGCATCCAACTCTAGGTATCAGCTCAGGTCGTGATCTCACGGGACGGTGAGTTTGAGCCCTGCCTCAGGCTCTGTGCTAACAGTTCAGCGTCTGCTTTAGAATCTCTCTCTCTCCCTCCCTCTCTCTGCTCCTCTGTGCTTGTGCTCCTGTCTGTCTGTCTCTCTCTTTCTCTCTCTCAAAAATAAATAAGTAAACATTGAAAAAAAGAAGAAGAAAGTCTACTTAAAAGAAAATAATTAAAACCACTTGGGCTTCCCCAGAAATAGTGTCACCTTTGGGAGACGAGGGGTTGGCGACAGGGAGGGGTCATGAGGGTGAGCTGGCCAAGCTCTTTTCTGGATCTGAAAGGTGGATACATGTTTTACTTTGTGAAGGGTCACCCAGCTATGCACTAGGGATAGGTGCATCTTTTGTAGGTAGGTAAATAAAACTGCTTAAAAAAACCTTTCTCCGACCAATGCTTTTAAGTAAATGAAGGACATCTAGACTCCATGGAGCCTCCGGAGGATCGACAGGACAAGGGCAGTGGAGAGATATCACGTTCTACAGCCGACCACAACCACACCAGATGCTACTCGAGAGTGACGGCAGGAGATGCCCCCGAGGACAGACCACTGGCCCTCAAACCTTGGGGTCAGGATCCCTCCACATTTGCATCCCACACCTCTTTCTGACTGGCCCACTGTGTCAGAAGAGGTCAGGAAGAAGGACAAGTTACAAGTATCTAGCGTTTTCAGCAACAAAGAGGACATCACGGACCTTCTTGAGAGGCATTTGGGATGGTGGGTGGGGACAGAAGCCACTGAGCGGAAAGTTGAGGAAAGTTGAGGAAATCCAAGATGGTTCATGTGGTAGGAAGCATAGTGGCCTCCCAATGATGTTCACAGGTCCCCTCCTGGGAGCCTGTGAACATGTTACCTTACAATGGAAAAGGGGCTTTGAGGTTGTGATTAACTTAGAAATCTGGAGATAGGGAAGTGATCCTGCAGGACCTGAGAGGCCCAATAGAACCGCCAAGGTCCTTATAAGACAGCCAAAGTGGATAAAGGATGTGGCAATGGAACCAGATTTTGAAGCGATGGAGTCATGAGCCGAAGAATATAGGTGGTTTCTAGAAACTGGAAAAGGCAAGAAAACAGACCATGCCCTGAAGCCTCCAGAAGAACGCAGCACTGTTCACACCTTGATTTTAGACCTCCGATTTCCAGAACTGTAAGAAAATACATCTGTGCTGTTTTCAGCCACCAAGTGTGTGACGATTTGTTATAGCAGCCATAGGGAACAACACAGTTTATACGGATGACTCTTGCAACAACTTGGTAAAGGGGAGGAGAGACACAGGGCTAAAGTTATAAGAACTGATGTCCGGAGACAGATTTTTAAACAACTGTGATTGAGTTAAAGCTGGGAGAGACCTATGCATGTACGTGTGTGTGTGTGTGTGTGTGTGTGTGTGTGTGTGTGGTGTGTGTGTAAATACATATGTAGACGAGCCCTAGGTCATGTGCAAATTATATTTCTCGCTGTGGGTTGAGGTGGAACACATTTGAAAGGCCTCCTATGACAAAACACCACAGATGGGGTGGCTTATAAACAATACAAATTCATTTCTCCCAGGTCTGGAGGCTGGAAAGCCCCAAATCAAGGCACCAGCATGATTGCATTTTAGTTAGGCCCCTCTTCCTGGTTCAGAGCGAGCCCCATCTTGCTGTGCCTTCACATGGTGGAAGGGGCCATGGAACTCTGCAGCATCTCTTTTATAAGACATTAATGGAATTAGGGAATCTTATTCATAAAGACTCTACCCTAATGACCTAATCACCTTCCAAAGGCCCTACCTCCTAATACCCTCACCTTCGGGGGTTAGGATTTCAACATATGAGTTTTGGAGGGACACAAACATTCAGACCATAGCACTTCGCTTCTCTATACCTTGGTTTCTTGGCTGGTTCAAATGAGATCCCTTTTAAAGAATGACTACTGGGGCACCTGGGTGGCTCAGTCAGTTAAGCGTCCGACTTCGGCTCAGGCCATGATCTCACAGTTCCTGAGTTCGAGCCCTGCTTCGGGCTCTGTGCTGACAGCTCAGAGCCTGGAGCCTGCTTCCGATTCTGTGTCTCCCTCTCTCTCTGCCTCCCTGCTGCTCGCACTCTGTCTCTCTCTCTCCAAAATAATAAATAAACATTAAAAAATTAAAAAAAAAAAAGAATGACTACGAACGCAACTTTTTGTTGGCAGTTCTCTCTGGATTGAATGCCCCATCATTCCGGATCAATCAAAAATGCTTTATTTCTTAATACGCTCACCCAGAGCTCTTGGTCTAGCTCTATGTGTGTGGGCAAATATTTACTATCCTGAAAGAAAGCAGAAGAGCAAACTGTTAGGAAATCAGTCTTTGGAGCCTGGCCTGGCCTGGAAATACTCTGTTGTTCCTTGTTCATTTCACATAGTTCAGGGGCCAAGGTACAGCTTCTGTTTAACTCCAAGATCCTCTCCCGATGAATCTTTCCACTGTGTCACCAGCGGAAGCTTCCACAGCCATGGCCATGGCTAGAACTTTCCTTAAGGGATCATCTTGCAAGGCCTGGCTGGGTTGGGCAAATCTTAGAGTAGTTTAGATAAAGGCTTTTATGTGTTCCTTATTTTAAAGGCAGATGGATAATTCACAGGGAAGGAACCCCCTAAGAGTGCCAGGAGCTCTCCTCTGTCTTCAGAAAAACAAGGGGAAGTCACTCCTGAAGATTCTCATTCCTGTCACTTTTACGAGGAAAAGCCATTTCTACAGAAAAACTCCAGTGACCAGAGAATGACCAGAATGCAAATGACCAATTTTCAAGGAATCGTGGGTGTGCCCCAAAGTGTCCCGTGAGAGGAACAAACATTACGCGGGGGAGAAAGGAGGTTAAGTTATAGCAAAATGAGGCTGGGATGTACGGGTTAAAACAAGGCAAACACAGGTCTTTCCCTGAAGCATTTCCCAGGGCCACAGACAGGCCCATGTGCACTGCAACTGGCAAGCATCGGAAAGAGGAGATAGAATCCCTCGCACACAATTGACCAGCCCTCCATTTTTTTTTTTTTTATATTAAGCATCTAAAGGTTATTGTTAAACGCATCACTCTTAAGGAAACGGTTAGAGTTCCGTAAAACACAGTGCAGACGGCTACATCTAACTTGGATGATTTCGGAAGGTAGTTCAGAATCCCATACGCCTGCGGAAACCTCCATGCGGCATCTGTGGGTGGGGAGGAGGAGCCGGAGCCGGGGGTTAAAAGCCTGAGAGCAGGGTTCAAAGCGGAATTAAGCTGTGTGACTGTGGCCATCACCTCTCAGCCTCGGTGTCCTCGTGTTTTGCGCTGAGGATCAGATGATGTGAAGGGCATAGCATCTTTATCGGCCATAATCCACGGCACCTGTCCGGGGTATCACTATTGGATTGTCAACCTTGAAGAACATGATTTTACACAGAGCTCTTTGGCGGCTTGCAAATCAAACCGCACTTCCGTAAGCCCCGTCTGCTGTGAGCACCGATGGTAGGACGGTCAACTCACAGAGAAGCGCATGGCCCAGTAGCCACCCTCATGGTCCAGAAATGTCACTGCTGTGCTTGAAGGAAAAGGGAAATTTTCCTTCTTTCCTGCCTGCCTGCCTTTCCATCTTTCCTTCATCCCTCCCTCCCTTTCTTCTGTTCTTCTCTTTCTCTCTCCTTCTCTCTCTCTCTCTTTTTTTTTTTTTTTTAATAATTAAGGTTTACAGCATTACAATATTTAGAACAGGCCAAACGAGCTGCAAATCCTTCCTCCTTTCTTTTCTGAAGTCAGAGCCCTCCGCAAGAGTCCAGGTTTCCCAAGGGCTAATGGCTACCTGAGTCACTCTAAGCACAGGATATAAGTACATTAGTTGCTGGCCCCACATCCGTGTGCTAAAGTCCCCCAATCACCAGGGGCCAATTTCCCAATCTTCCTTCTGGGAAGAGAGTAAAATTCAATTATATTGCCCTTGCTACCCCCCCCTTCCCCACTTATTTAATAAAGCAGCACCTTCCAATCCATTAATGCCTTAGATAAGCGACTACACCCTTTTATTCACAAATACTCAAAGGTGTTTCTACATGTTTGAAGTTCTTTTCCAGAAAAGGGTTTTTTTTTTTCTTTTGTGTTTGTGAGTGTGTTTGGAGAATTGGCAAAAGCAGGAGCAGGGGGCAGTCCACGTGGCTTTAGGGCAATGAGTCAGTGTTTCTAAGAGCGCAGGAAAGGCCCCACAACGGATAAAGGGCTCATGACTGGGCACCACACACCCCAGAGCATTATGATCAAAAAGTGAAGTCAGTTTCAGTGGTTTCTCTAGGCCTGGGTCTGGCACGAGAAGGTTGAAGCTGGAGGTTTATGATGAAGAGAACGACAGCCTTCAGTATATATCTTCGATGTTTGAGGAGGAATCACAAAGGTGAGGGACCACCAAGGGTGGCCCTCTGATCTAACGGTGAGCTCAGATCCTGGTCCCAAAACAGACCAGGGGAGGACAGAAGGGGAACTGAGGGTCCACATGGGGTAGCAACCATACATTTTCTTCTGAGCACATGAGAGGAGCACATTTCCCAGTCCTGCTGTGTGGGCCAGTGGAAAGCTCTGGCCAATGGAAACAGGGCAGGAGGGATGTCGGCCACTTGCAGATATGGCCCTTGAGACTCCACGTGACCCTCCACTCCCTCTCTCTCCCCATCTGCTGTCACATGTGGAAGACAGAAGGGACAGGGACAGCTCTGAGGACCCAGAAGATGGGGGAGGCACAAGACAGAAGGAATCTGGGTCCCTGAATGACCGCATGAACACAACCTCTCCCCTTTTCTAATTACACTGGACCACAGCATGAGCAAGAACTAATCCTTTATTCTGTTATTCCCCTGGGGTTTGGGAGTTGTGCGTTTCAGCAGCTAGCCCTACCCTGTCTAGTACTCCAGCATTCTGTCAACTGGTACCTGTGTTAAGTAGAAAGCGGGCAGGACTTTGAGTAGTACCGAAAACTTTCGCCAAACACACCCCCCGTTGGTTTGTGACGGTGGTGCTGACACCATTTCACATGACCTTCAATTTCACCAGAGGAGTCGTTTCTTTGAGTCAAGACCTTGCAACCGAAAATCTACAGTTGAAGTGAGTTAAATTACTAAGGAGTTCAAAGGGATTAGCAGCCTCATTAATCAGTCACCGCTCTTCCTAATAACACTGACTTGTAAAAAGTGCATTAGCAAAAGTGGAAAGCAGAGGCCAGTGGGCTTCGATGGAATGCTCCCGAGGCAGGCGTTATGGCCATGTACTTGTTTCTACACACTGATGGATGTGAGAGAGGGCGTGGGGCCATGACCATGCTGGGCGATGCCCTTGCATCCGAAGTGCCACAGCACAGAGGTGGCGGCCATGGGCTATGAATACGGGGAATTCACGCTCTGAGCCCTCTCAGATCAGATGTGTGTTTGGGCATACTGAGAACAACCTCTTTAGACCTCTGTTTCATCATCCGTAAAACCAAAGACTTATGCCTGCTTTATACTGCTGATGTGCAAGGGGTAAGAAATAGTAGGGCACCTTATAGGGTGGCTGGCACGTCATTTTTTCTTCCCTGAGGAGAGCATGAGTATACCAGAAGGAAACTAGATTGGCAGTCCAATCTCTGGAAGAGGGAGCCCCAAAGAAGGCAAGGGTGAGGAACATGCCAAATCCACATCTTCCCAGCTTAATCTTGGTTTGGTCGTGGGACAAAGACTTCTGTAAAAACGTAGATGATGTTTGCTTTCATATTTTATGAACTTGTCCCCAAACAGGTGCTCATCTCCATGATGGGGGGATTATGCCATTAATCATTTACCCTCAGGTTTCAGGGGCTGTAGAAGCATTTTTCACAGAAAGAACACAATGTTCCCTAAAAAGAACCAGCTCAGTGCTAATTTGGGTAAGTTTGCTGGCCTCTGATAAGCCACTTTTCAGGCTACAAATTCCTGAAGTCCAGTTTCTGACCACTTTTTCTCAAGAGTCACCTATTCTCTTTGAGAACAAAACTGCTTGGTTTTCTTAAAGCCAAATAAAAATACTACTTCCAAAGGCATAAACCCTACAAACTTTCCACGTTTGCTTGTGCTTCCAAGAGCATTTAAAGGAATCCCAAAGTGGATTGATTAAAATACTCTCCAATTTCTAATCAGACATGGAGTAAATAACCCTGGAAATTGACTGCTGACCTTTCTCGAGGAAAGTGACAAGCCGATCCCTGCCCCACCACCACAGGCTCTCTCTGTGACTTTTCTGCCTTGAGAAATAAACATCCTGGGGCGCCTGGGTGGCTCAGCCGGTTAAGCATCCGACTTCGGCTCAGGTCACGATCCCACGGTTCGTGGGTTCGAGCCTGGCATCGGGCTCTGTGCTGACAGCTCAGAGCCTGGAGCCTGCTTCGGATTCTGTGTCTCCCTCTCTCTCTGCCCCTTCCCCACTCACGCTCTCTCTCTCTCTCTCTGAAAAATAAAATAAAAACATCAAAAAAAAAATGAAATGAACATCCTGTATCTTTCAAGAGTGCCACACGGCAACCCATCACCCTTTTCCAGGCACACAGAGACTTTCCCATTGCCCCTGGACTTTGAATCCTTGTAGCCAACGCTAGGTTCTGAGAGTCACCTACCCAGTTCTCTTTTACCTTGTTACTTTTTCTCCCAACACCTCCCTGTTTTCTCTTCCTACACACCCGCCTTCTGATTCATCAAGCCCCACACTTTCCCCTTTAGAATAGAATTATGTATGTTCTTAAGTGGATTTTTCTGTGTGGCTGCCCACGTGTAAATTCACGTGTATGGATTTCAGATCCCCGGGCCTGGCTAAGCACTTGTCTACACATGCCAATCCACTGTACGACTTTCCAACTCACCCAAACAAAAAAAAATCTAAAGTCCTTATGTGACTGGGCACCCTTCTACCGTTGTGACCTCATCTCCTACCGTTCTCCCGTAGGCTCTGGCCGCAGTGGTCTTCTTGTTTCTTAAAAACGCCACCCAAGCTCCCACCTCAGGATTTTGCGTTGGCTGCTCTTTTTGCCTGAAACCGTCTTCCCTCCAAATATATGCTCCCCCCGCCCCCCTGCCCATCCCGCCCTTTGTTCAGACGTAACTTTGGGAGATAGGCCTTCCCCGGCTGCTGTGCAAAACAGCACACCCCCTGCCCCGTCACCCCTGATTCTGCTTATTTCACGGCACAGACACCTGTTGTGGTGTCTCCCCTTTCAACCCTTAAGTCGGGATTTTGTTTCATTTATTGCTCTGTCTCTAGCACCCGGAAGGAATCTGACATATAGCAGGAGGGCGAGGAATCGCGTTTTTTTTTTTTTTTTAACGTTTTATTTATTTTTGAGACAGGGAGAGACAGGGCATGAATGGGGGAGGGTCAGAGAGAGGGAGACACAGAATCTGAAACCGGCTCCAGGCTCTGAGCTGTCAGCACAGAGCCCGACGTGGGGCTCGAACTCACAGACCTCGAGATCATGACCTGAGCCGAAGTCAGCTGCTTAACCGACTGAGCCACCCAGGCGCCCCAGGAATCGCGTTTTTAAACGAGTGAGAGAGTGAGGGAGACCAGCAGAGCAAGAGGAGGCCAGAGGAGCATGAGAGAGTAGCAGATTCTGATGAACCCTTACAGCAACCGGCATGGCCCAGTACTTACACGTCTCCCTGTGCAGCTTCACAGTCGCCCATCACTAAAGCTTCTATCTTTCTGATGCCTCGACATCCCACAAACCGTGCGCAGTGACCAGGGTCATAAGGCTGGCCCCCGTTACCAGTTCCCCTGCCTGACCATGAGCTAGTCACATTCAATAAAACCCCTCATGCCTTTGCTTGTATACTCCATCTAACCTCCCCAAAGGCGTATTTGCCTATCCGTCCGCTCTCTCTCTGCTCCCCACCTGGTTCAGCTGCTCCCTGGGCACTCCTCCCATGTGACCCCCCTGCATGGCCTCCGTGCCTCTGTCCTCTAGGACCTGTGTGTTTCATAACGTCTTTAATTTCATGTGCCTCCGCAGGAATAGTTTCCATGGCCATGATGGAGTGATCCTTAAAGACTCTACAAGAACTTACTCCCCAATTTGCAACACAGTAAAATACTACATTACATATATATATATTTATAATAATATGCTACTTACAGTAACATACTATACCATATATATTTACATATATAACATGTATACAATTATATTTATATACAAATATACAGAGAAGGAAGGGTACCAATCAACTGATTAAAAATTACTCCAAGCATGCTCTGTTGGCCTTGAATTACAATCTTATGATTACACGCACTATTTTATTTTGAACAAATCTGGTAGGAGCTCCTTCATGCTTTTCAACCAAAGATTTCCAATCCTATCGAAATGAACACGAGGCGCCTGGGAGGCTCAGTCGGTTGAGCATCCGACTTCGGCTCAGGTCATGATCTCACGGTTTGTGAGTTCGAGCCCCGTGTCGGGCTCTGTGCTGACAGCTCAGAGCCTGGAGCCTGTTTCCGATTCTGTGTCTCCCTCTCTCTCTGCTTCTCCCCTGCTCATGCTCTCTCACTCTCTCTCAAAAATAAATAAACATTAAAAAAAATTTAAAAAAAAGAAATGAATACCTTGTTCAGTAACCAGGTACTAAACCCAGAAAGTTATTCAGTGAACACCATCTGGACTAGATTAGCATAGAAGTAACTGGATCAATCCCCATTTTGCCTCAAGCACCTAAACGGAACACTTTTCCTTTTCTTTGGAATGCCGAGTAACCCCCAAACTACAGGGCCACTTGGCGATGAAGGCGGGGGACTGCAGTGCATTTGATAACTTAATGCAACTTTTTACCAGCACTTGAAACTCACATATGAAATCTACACTTGATCTTTTTCTGTTCGGAATTGGCCAAATTAGCAGCTCTATCCCCATGGACAACAAAAGGCTCTCAGAAATACTCAGGGAAGCTGACCAACCAGAAGGCCCAACGCAGCCCAGCGCACGGACGGACGTGGGGGCAGACAGGTGCCGCCTTCCTCGCCCGCCCTGTAAACAGCCTTTCAACTTCAGATTGCTTATTTCACGTCTGCCTGCTGCCGAAATGTGTAGGATGATCAAGGTACGTGGGATATGTTCAAGGTCCAAATGAAGACTTCAGGGCACACATTCAGTTAATTGGGAAATTATATAGTGATTTCACTGCTCATTATAATGAAACTTTTTTTTTTTTTTTTTTTTTTACTTTAGAAATGATGCTGTTTGGTGAGTAGCACTAAAACCTCATAAGGCTATTTGGAAGGTTACAACGACTAGATTTAGGGGCAGGACAGGTTTGCTGTACTTTCAATGGAACATGTTTCGTCCCTCCAAGCGGTGAACAAAATCAGAGCAGGGGAAGTTTCTAAAAGTTGAAACCAACCTAAACAGCCTATCCAAACGGCTGCGTTTGGGAACAGGCTGGGTGACCCCTTGTATCTCTTACAGCCACCTCACTGGGTCAGTGGAGGATTTCGGACAGGCCCTTTGGCTTCCCCCTTCTTTGGTTTCGCCTTAGACTTAGGGGAAGTAACAGTATTTCTCCCTTTGTATTTCACAGACACAGGGGCAGCCGGACAAATGTAAAGAAATACCGGCGCCCACACAGTAATTGGGCTGGCCCCGCCTCGCCCTTTATATTCATCCTTAATTGAGTCCCTGGCACGCTCCCCCCAGGGCTGGGTTTAAAACTTCCTGAGCAGGTCCCGGGGGCCCCTACTTCCTTAATTCTCCTAGAAGCTGCTTATTTACTCTTCTGTATCCTTCCTTTGTGGACAGTGGTTTTTTCTGACTGTCCTCACTCTTCATGATCAATCACTTTATGTTACATTCAACGGCTTAGGTCCAGCTGAGTGATTACACCTCTCACTTTTGAGCCCTGTTTGGTCTACTTTATTCTCCACCACCCCGGAGTTTTCCAGTTACTGGCTTCCGGCCATCTTCTGGATGGCTAAGTTGGGGAAAAGTCCGACCCTGGTCATTGGTATACACAGCCCACCCTCATTATTCACAGATTCCGTATTTGCAAATTCGCCTACTCTCGAACGTTGATTCGTAACTCCCGGGTCAAGAGTTGCAGGGCTTGCTTAACTCAAAAAATTCTCGTCGGCAACGTGCATGGCCCCAGCGGAGGTGGAGCAGGGCGACAGATGCTCTGCCTTCTTGATCCAGCTCTCCTACCGAAAACAAGTGTCCTTTCCACGGTCTATTTAATGCGGGTGTTTTTCACGCTCTTGTGAAGTGTTGGTGACTTCGCAGTGTAAAATGGGTCCAAGCACAGTGCTGAAGGACCATCAGGTATTCCTAAGTGCAAGAAGGCTGGGTGAGGCCTTAGGAGGAATATGCGTGTGCCAGACAAGTTTCCTCCAGGCATGAGTTATACTGCTGTTGGCCATGAGTTCAATATTAACGACAAGGGGTCATGAAACAGAAACACGCATAAAACGAGGTCACGTATTCCCCTATGGATGAGTGTTCAGTATTTGCTAATTCAGTGTTGTAAAGCAATGGTCTTATAGGCTAGGCTCTAAGTACCTCAAATAACAAAAATCAAGTGTATTTATATATGAGATAGAGTAGGATTTATGTAGCCATGTGATCGCTAGCCTTCCGATTGGACACCTTTCTTATATAACTCAAACGTCAGAACTGCCGTCTGGGATTGCCTTCAGAACAAGGTTCAATGTGGCAGAACTTTGCCTTTGATTTTTAAAAAAATACAATTATTCATTCCTACTGTTCTTATAAAATCTTCAACCTTTAAAAAAAAATCCTTGCCAGGGCGCCTGAGTGTTTCAGTCAGTTCGGTGTCCGACTTCGGCTCAGGTCATGATCTCACGGTTAGTGAGTTCGAGCCCCACATCGGGCTCTCCACTGTCAGCACAGAGCCGGCTTCAGATCCTCTGTCGCCCAATCTCTCTGTCCCTCCCCCACTCGTTCTCTCTTTCTCTCTCTCAAATAAATAAATAAATACTTAAAAAAATCCTTGCCATCTCCCTGCTCATTATGAAGCTCACAACAGCTAACAGTGATGCCGAGGAAGTCTTTCGCTCTGGGCTGCACAGAAGGTGGCACAGCCAGCTCGTGACGGGGACAGGACAAGGCCCCGTTCCGGCTTCTGGTCTGGAGGCTCTTCTCCGGGTTCAAGGGGCGCCTCGTGAACCTTGAATCCAGGGCTCCGAATGGAGGAGGCACTGCTCACCATTTCTCTTTCTACACTTTGTTACAAGGTTATTGCTATATATATATTATATATAATATTGGGGTGGCCTTGAATACTATGGTAGAGGAAGCACAGGGAGTATTCAAAACACGGCGGAGGGGGGGCAGGGAAAGGCCAATAAAACAAGCATGTGACACACCCAAGAGGCCCGGAGGGCTTCCAAGTGGGAGGTAACTCCTGAAGAAAGAGCAGGAGCCAACCAAAGGAAAATAAGCCTCGGGCATCAGGGACAGAAGTGCCAAGGCTCAGCGGGTGTGTGGAGACAGTCAGCCTGGCCAGCATGTAGGGTAGGAGGTCAGGTGCAAAGGCTGAAGTAAGCTGTTACCTTGCTAAGGAGTCTGGATTTCCTCCTAAAGGCAGAGGGGAGCTACTGCAGGTTTGTTGGGGGCAGGCGATACTGGTCAGATTTACATTTCAGGGAAATCCTTCTACTGGTCTGCGTTGGATGGACTGGAGAAACCCGCGATGAAATGGGGGTGGTTGCAATCCTGCCAGGGAGCCTGGCTGCAGGGGATGGGGCAGGAGGGGCTGAGACCAGAGTCAACAGCACGAGTGTATGACCTGAGCATTGCACACAGCCCCGCACTCAGAAGGGCCCCGGCGCTTGGTTTAATGCTCTGCTCTCACCATCTTGAAGTTCTTCATAATTTAGACCCTGAACTCCTGTTTTGTAAGTGAAGCCCGCCAGGACGATGGGGCATGTGCGTGGGCACAGGAGGCACCCGTAGTATGAGTCACTGCTGTTCCTTGTCACCCCATTCCCATGATGCATTCCAGATGCCCTGAGCATAGAATTCTGGCCGACCCACAAGGGCAACGCGTCCTGGAAAACTCAAAGGGAGCACGAGAAAGGCGGGTTCTGTCCAGGTCCGAGGACACAGAGATGCTGACAGCGAGCCCCGGGCAGCCACAGCTTCCGTTAGAATCAGAATTGGTTTGGGGAGGAGCGAGGCCATAGCAGTGTGAGAAAGAGGGACGATCAAGGAGCCCCATCACATCCTTCCTTACCAGCGTCTCTTCGGGATGAGCCGCCACTTGTCCGAAAACGAGGACACAGAAGGAACAGGAAAGAAGGGGGAGCTTTCGGTCCCTCCTCACACGTCAGGAAGCCAAAGGCAGAGAGCGGTGACAGAGTGTGTGGTGCACGTGGGAAATAGGCGTTGTGCCGCTTCTGTAATTCCTTATACGTGTTAGATGCCCTCATAGTCGCACTGAAAACTGGCATCGCCCAACGTGAAGAGGAACAGTGAAATCCATGCTAGTAACTCACAATGCTCATTTGCTCATCGTCTTTGCTCAGAATGACACGGAGAGCAAATACAAACACCATACCAGGTTGGGAGAGAGGCCACAGGAGGAAAGGGGAAACTTTGTATTTTACAGCACGTTGCCCCTGATTTCTGAACAAGGGGCTCCCATTTTCACTTTGCACCAGGCCCTGCAAATTATGCAGCTGGTCCAGACTCAAATTACAGAGATTTGTCCCCAGGATCAGTGGGGACAGGGGACGGGGCGGGGGGGGGGGGTGGGGAAGAACGTGGCAGGAGGGACAAGGGAAGATACAGTCATGACTCCAGGTTTTGAACCGGTGGCACGTCCACTTGGGAAGTCCGGGATCCCACTGAGCGCCCTGGGTCAGAAGCTCCAAGAGAGGCCCTGGAGGAGGACCAGCAAGTGGTGGCTGAGGTCGGGGGTGGCTGGGGGCAGGACTGTGGGCAGGTCTGCAGAGATGTAGGCGGTCCAGAGACGGGGCAACAAAGAAGGTCCCAGAAGGGAGCCTAGAGGGAGGGCCACAGGAGCAAGGGAAGGGCGTGGGGTGGCTGCGGACGAGAGGCGGGAAATAAGATGGCGGGCAGAGGCGGATGTGAGAGAGTTGACCAAAGTGAGGTGTGGTTAGCTCGAGTGGCCTTGAGCCAAGTGCCCAGTCTCCCCGTGCCTCAGACGGTCATCTATCTGTAAGATGAGGGTACTGATAACACCGTTTGCCGCAAGGGGTTGCTGTGGCCTTCCACAGTTCTCAAGGCCGGAAAGCACAGACCAAGGTGCCCACAGGACCACGCTCCCTCCGAAGTCTCTAGGAAGGCTCTGTTCCAGGCCTCTCTCCCAGCTTCCGGCAGCTCCTTGGCTTGGAGCAACGTCACCATGACCTTCACATGGCAATCTCCCCGTGCTGCATGCCTTTGCGCCCAAATTTCCTCTTTTCGGAGACACCAGTCATCCTGGGCCGGGGGCCACCCAGATAACTTCGTCTTAACTTGATTACTGCCATAAAGACGCTCTCTACGAGGGAGGTACCATTCTGAGGTAGCAGCGGTTAGGACTCCAACCTGTGGTTCTGGCATCGGGGGCAGCGGGACGCGATTCAACCCATAACTGCTCCGCCCGGAGTCGAGCCTCTATATAAACATTCTTCTTCACCTTGATTATTCTTGTTTTCTTCAAAGGTATGAGGAAGAGGCCAGCAAGAGCTTGAGTTTGGGGAACCCAAACGTGTTGTGGTCACAATCTCCATGGCAACGTGACGCTTCTCCAGCCGCGCTCAGCTGCCCAGGCGAAGGTAAATACGTGGAGGAAGCAGAGGGAACAAAGAAAAGGGAATGGCACGTTCTGATAAGAAGCCAAAGCCAACCACGGGCAGAAATACCGACAGCGAGGCAGAGAGGGAAGGTGGCTCGCTGCCCCGTCTCCCCGCGGCTGCCCCAGAACCCACGGGGGCCCTGGGATACAGGCGGACACAAATCCAACGGCAACCCCTTCTCAACCTCAGCCAACACACTGTTCCCTACACACGCGCAGAAGGAAAAGCAAGTTTGGACGATCTGTGAAGACGACAGATTTCACCTGTGGAGCAGAAAGGCCTTCTGAGCCCACGGCAAAGTGGAGGCCTTCAACGAACTGAACTTCTGATGTCCTTTGAAGTGGTGAGAATCGCACCTGATCCGGAGATAAGCAACAGGTGGGAAACTGGGTGAGTTACCGGAAGGGTCAGGCCGGGCATCGCCTTAACTGAAAGTATTTCTGGGGCTAATTTGGAAGGCATCAACCCCCAAGGAAAAAAACAGACGGAGCTGGGAGGGGGGTCAGAGCCTAGACAGCGAGAGGCGCTCCGATGGGGTCTTATCTGCACCTCTCTCCTTAATCCACAGCCCCTCCCGCGCTCATGCTCTCCTCTCTTCATCCCAACACCAGGACTAACACTGATGGTGCCTTCTCTGGAGCAGTTCCCCTTGCCAAAGCTCCACGTCCCAGAACCTTTCCCTCCCCACTCTCTCCCGCTCTAAGGCCTCCTTATCCTGAGTAGAAGACCCTCCCAGCTTTGCCAGACACATTACCAACTAAAAGGCTCAATGCATCTATGTGAGCATGGTGGGCAAGGGCACCTGCAATCTAAGAGGCCCGCACCCACCTTCACCGAACATCAAAGCTCACTTCGGAACCGCGAGTGATGGAACATCACGTTCCTCCCCATGTGATCACAGAGAACGCAAGGTCGCTGCTGTGACAGTCCTGCCCAAATGCATGGGGATATAATCACGACACACGAGACGGATCCAAACTCAGGGACATCCTCTAACATAACCGTCCTGTAATCTTCACAAACGCCAGCATCATGAAAGATAAAGGCTGGGGGACTGTCCCAGGCCACAAGGACACTAAAGAGACGTGAAACCTGAAAAATCCCAGTGAGTAGGGGTTTTCTTTTGCTCTAAGGTAGATTATGGGGACAACTAGTGAAATCTGAACGAGGGCTGTAGATTAGAAAACAGTACCACGGCAGGTTAATTCTGATCATTGTTCTTGGTTCTGTGAGTCCCCGTTCTTGAGAACACGCAGAAGCATTTAGGAGTAAAGACATCTTGCCCGTGACTTGGAAAAGAATGAAGCAAATGTGATACAATGGTAACACTTGGGGAATCTGAGCAAAAGGTATAAAGGAAGTCTCTGTATTACTCTTGCAAATTTTCTGAGTCTGGAAAAATAATAGTAATTTTTTAACATTTAATAAACATACAGATGAATGGCACAAAAACAGACACTCAGATCAATGAAACAGAATAGAGAACCCAGAAATGGACCCACAAACGTACGGCCAACTAATCTTTGACAAAGCAGGAAAGAATATCCAATGGAATAAAGACAGTCTCTTCAGCAAGTGGTGCTGGGAAAACTGGACAGCGACATGCAGAAGAATGAACCTGGACCACTTTCCTACCCCATACACAAAAATAAACACAAAATGGATGAAAGACCTAAATGTAAGACAGGAAGCTATCAAAATCCTCAAGGAGAAAGCAGGCAAGAGCCTCTTGGACCTTGGCCTCAGCAACTTCTTACTCAACATGTCTCCAGAGGCAAGGAAAGCAAAAGCAAAAATGAACAATTGGGACCTCATCAAAATAAAAAGCTTCTGGGGGCACCTGGGTGGCTCAGTTGGTTAAGCGACTGACTTCGGCTCAGGTCACGATCTCGCAGTTTGTAAGTTTGAGCCCCGCGTCAGGCTCTGTACTGACAGCTCAGAGCCTGGAGCCTGCTTCAGATTCTGTGTCTCCCTCTCTCTCTGCCCCTCCCCTGCTCACACTCTGTGTCTCTCTGTCTCTCAATAATAAATGTTAAAAAAATTTTTTAATAAAATTAAAAAAAACAAAAAACTTCTGCACAGCAAAGGAAACAATCTGCAGAACTAAAAGGCAACCGATGGAATAAGAGAAGATATTTGCAAACGACATGTCAGATAAAGGGTTAGTATCCAAAATCTATAAAGAACTTACCAAACTCAACACCCAAAAAACAAATAATCCAGTGAAGAAATGGGCAAAAGACATGAATAGACACTTCTCCAAAGAAGACATCTAGCTGGCTAACAGACACATGAAAAAATGCTCAACATCACTCATCATCAGGGAAATACAAATCAAAACCACACTGAGATACCACCTCACGCCTGTCAGAATGGCTCACATGAACAACTCGGGCAACAACAGATGTCGGCGAGGATGCGGAGAAAGAGGATCTCTTTTGCACTGTTGGTGGCAATGCAAGCTGGTGCAGCCGCTCTGGAAAACAGTATGGAGGTTCCTCAAAAAACTAAAAATAGAACTACCCTATGACCCAGCAATTGCACCACTAGGCATTTATCCACGGGATACCGGTGTGCTGTTTCGAAGGGACACATGTACCCCCATGTTTATAGCAGCACTATCGACAATAGCCAAAGTATGGAAAGCGCCCAACGATCTGGCTGCGACATCTGTCACCCCATTGATCGCCAGGGTTGATTCGGCTGATCTGGCTGGCTAGGCGGGTGTCCCCTTCCTCCCTCACCGCTCCATGTGCGTCCCTCCCGAAGCTGCGCGCTCGGTCGAAGGGGACGACCTTCCCCGATAGAGGAGGACCGTTCTTCGGTCAAGGGTATACGAGTAGCTGCGCTCCCCTGCTAGAACCTCCAAACAAGCTCTCAAGGAAAGCGCCCAAATGTCCATGGATGGATGAATGGATAAAAAAGATGTGTATACATATAATACAATGGAGTATTACTCGGCAATCCAAAAGGATGAAATCTTGCCATTTGCAACTACGTGGATGGAACTGGAGGGGATTATGCTAAGTGAAATTAGTCAGTCAGAGAAAGACAAATATCATATGACTTCACTCATATGAGGACTTTTAAGAGACCAAACAGATGAACGTAAGGGAAGGGAAGCAAAAATAATATAAAAACAAGGAGGGGAACGAAACAGAAGAGACTCTTAAATGCAGAGAACAAACTGAGGGTTGCTGGGGGGGGGGGTGTTGTATGTGGGGGAGGGATGGGATAAATGGGCAAGGAGCATTAAGGAAAACTCGTGCTGGGATGAGCACTGGGTGTTATAACCTAGGGATGAATCACGGGAATCTACTCCCGAAATCATTATTGCACTGTATGCTAACTAATTTGGATGTACATAAATAAATGAATGAAATGAAATGAAAAACTTATTTCCTCATGGTATAGTGTTTTTTTTTTAAACCTTTTGGGGGCCACGGACACCTATCTGGCACTGTGTTGATGTTTACGAACCCTTCTCACAACGACGTTTTTAATGCACAAATAAAATACATGAGGCTAAAAGAAAAAGAAAAAGAAAAAAATAAACATACAGATGGATTACAAGCGTGCAGTGCTTTCCAGTTGGGTCCCAACTTTGGCTGCACCACAGAGTCACCTCAGGGGATTTAAAAACGTCAATGCCCAGGCCCCAGCCCAGACAGAGATACAGATTCACTCAGCCTGGGGTGAAGCTTCAGACATCACTACATTGGAAAAGCAGCACCCCCCACCCCCGCCCCGAGGTGATTCTAGCATAAAACCCAGAGGAATGACAAACAGCCTGGGGTGTTGTGAAGTGAGGGGGGAGCTCTGAGCTGGGGATCTTTCTGAGCCCCTCAGCTCTGCTTCCTGTGAGAGCTGATCCTGGGAGCAACACAGTGACTCAGCCCAGGTGCCGAGTCCCGGGTCCAGTCCTGGTCCCGCCACCATTAAGCTGGGAAACGTCCTGGTCGGTCCCTTCCCTGTGCCCAGCCTGGGTTCTCTCCCCCGTGGATGAGACCAAACGAGGGCAGCCTCAAGGCACAATGATTCACCAGCACTTGCTTCTGGGGGCCCCAGGGCTCCAGGGTGGGTTGACACACGATGACAGCCTCAAAGCCTTGTGACATCCAGGTGGCAGAAAAAGAACCAGGTGAGTCGGGCTGGCCGACTTCTGGTATTGCTGGCAGGTCCTGTCACAGTCTGGGTGACTCCCTCGAGGCCCCTCCCTTCCCAAGGACTGAAGTCTGGGGAAGTTCTTGGAAAAGGTGCTGGAGGAGGAAGGGGACACGAGTCCTTCTCCAAGCAACAGAGAGGCAAGCTGGGGAGGCCAAGCTCCCGAGGGGCAGCTGGGCACCTCCCACTGGCCTTTTCACGAGGCAGGCCTGACAGAGACTCTGTGGGAAGAAGGTGCTAAGAAACGTGCTCCGTCCCGATCCCAGAACTCCACTTCTGCCCCGCTCTAGACTCCTCTTCTAGAACAGCACTGCTCAGGGGGCGCCTGGGTGGCTCAGCTGGTTGAGTGTCCGACTTCGGCTGACAGCTCAGAGCCTAGAGCCTGTTTTCAGATTCTGTCTGTCTCTCTCTCTGTCTACCCCTCCCCCATTCTCACATTTTCTCTCTCTCTCTCAAAAATAAATTAACATTAAAAAACAAAATTAAAACTGCACTGTCTCAGGTTGGTGGCTCCGGCCATGCATGACTATCAGGCACTTGAGATGCGGCCGGTCAGACCTGAGATGTGATGTGGTAAATACACACCAGATTCCCAAGTCTTTGTGAGCCGAAAAGAAACGTAAACATCTCATTAGTAATTTTTAACGTATTCATGTCGAAATGAGGACACTTTGGGTGAAAAAAAATTTAACTACGGAAATTCATTTCACCTCTTGCTTTCACGTTTGCCAACGGGGCTACCAGACTAGCTGGCATTACATCACATTTGTCCTGCACAGCTCTGTTCTAACGTGTGGGTATTGTCCTGTGCACCACACTGCCCTGGTAGAATTGTATTACAGTCCAATGGAGAAAGGGTTTCGTATGCAACGGCATCAGTCCTGGACCCCTAAAGCCCGTCAGTGAGAAGTGCTTACCACTTCCCCCCGTGGTTCGCAGACTTCTGTGATCCCGGCAAATCCACTCCTCCCCACAGCCCACGGAAGGGCCGATACTGTCAGGGAATGTCCATTCCTTGCAGCTTTCTTGAATAACAAAACGGTAATTACATTAATTTACAACCTAACCCTCAGCACCGTGATTTTAACCCCATCTGTGCGGCTGAACCACACACATCTGACCTTCGTAAAGTAAAGCTTTCAATGAATATACCGGACCTTGCATACGCCACCAAATGCTTTACCTTCCCACAGAAAGAGAAGACGTGGGTAATGCAAATAAACGGTGCAGAGTAGACTCAAGTCTACATTCCAGAAGGTTCCACAGGATTCCCCGGAAATCTTTGGTTTGGGTTTGGTTTGCATGTGACTGTCTGACTGCCTTCTAAGGAGAAGAGTCCCTTTGCTTTTGTGCGTGTGTGTGTTTTAGCTACATAGACAGGAGTAATTAATTAAGACGTGCCCTCTGGTCGGGCCTTCTTCACATTAACTGATCTGGGACCACGGAGAGCTGAGACGGGTTTATGTGTGTTCTGTTTCCAGACACTGATCTTCTCCATGGTCTGATTTTATCTCGGACCCAACCTGGTATAATCCATGCTGTGTGTAGAGTCTCCACGTTAAGTTTCCCATTATGGAAACAAACAAACAAACAAACAAACAAACTTAAATTCAGGGACTGTCTAGGTCTTTAAGGGACTTTTCCAGAAACCAGCAAGAAAGAAACAGAGGCTGTTCTGCTGAGGTCTGGTGATTCCGGATGTAGGACCCAAGTGACTGGTTTGGGTACAAAGCTACTTCCATAACATGGATCAGTGCTTGGCAACCACCTACTGCAACTTATTCATAGTTCAGTTGAACCCAGGGGTTGAATATGATGCTTCGATTCTTTCTTTCTTTCTTTCTTTCTTTCTTCCTTCCTTCCTTCCTTCCTCTTCTTCTTTCTTTCTTTCTTTCTTTCTTTCTTTCATGTAGTACCTGATCTCTATGCCCAAGAGAAGGCAGAGACACAGAGGGCAAAATGGGTATACATTAAAATAAACATATATGTGATAAAGAAAAATCACTGTTCACTGTTTAATGTTCTGGAAAGGAAACAACTAGGAAAGAGAATTTTCATAATAAATTTTTCCTGCTTATTTTTATAGCATCAATACTCAGAAGTAAATACCGAATGCATGAAGCATTTGGGAAAATCAATACCATCTTTAGGCCTGCGTTTTCAAAATTGCATTGCAACAAAGAAAGGTATGATCTTGCAAGAGGATCCTCTGAAAAAAACACATATATGCACAAAATACATATATACACAAAATCTTTTGCATATATAGGTATGTACATATATATGTGTATATATATATAAACACAAGTAGGTTTTTACTTTCATTGCAGGAAACCATTTCATTTTACTTTATTTTTTGTTTACATTTTTGAGAGAGTGAGCATGCGTAAGGGAGGGGAAGCGACAGAGGGAGACAGAGGATCTGAAGCAGGCTCCAGGCTCCGTGCTGTCAGGACAAAGCCCGACCTGGGGCTCGAACTCACAAACCCTGAGATCATGACCTGAGCTGAAGTTGGACGTTCAACCTACTGAGCCACCCAGGTGCCCCTGGAAGCCATGTTCATTTCCAAAACATACTAGTCTTTGCTTAAGAACATGATGCCTTTTTGTAAAACAGGCATCAAGGGAAGGTGCTTTGATTTCTCATATGAACTGATTCTTGAAAACCCAGGTTCTAGCACACCAAATAGGCAGGGACGAGAAAAAGAGCAAAGCCCTCCTGTTGGACGGCATTCTTACATCACCCACTTTAAAATTAAATCTGAAACAGAGTTCTGACAGGCCTGCTATTTTCTTCAGTGCCAACAGCCACACAATAGACCTTTTTTTTTTTTTTTTTTTTTTTTTGGACAAAGCTCTTAAAATGCTTGGAGATTCAGATGTACTGAGTCACCAGGGTTCACAAATACTGCGCACCCGTTCTTGCGGGTGCCCCGTCCCTTCCTTTGGAAACGATACTATATTTTCTCTGTGTTTGGCCGAAGGAAAGAAATATTTTCATTGGACTTGCAAGCTGTTTGAAAGAGGGTGACTGGGGAGGGGCAGGTCTGAAAGTGGGTGGCTGTCCTTTGATCTGGTGGCCTCCGAGCAGGGGTGGCAAAGTTACCATTTTAGAGGGACCTGTTGGTTTTCCTTCCACACGGCGTGCAATGGTGCTCAACCCCACGGCCACATCGGCTTCAAGCGCGCCCTGGTAAGTGCGTCACATTCAGCACCGGGCGTGGTGAACAGTGTCGCTCTGAAAGAACACTCTTCCTGCAATTAGCCCTCTTAGAAACATCTCGAACTTGTCTCTCTGCAGAGTGTATAACACGCAGCACCGAGAGGTGGACGCAATGCTTCACAGACACAACCGTGGGTATGATGTGCCAGACGCCGTGTGAATGCGGGTGTGCAGGGGTGGGTGGGGGTGGGGGTCGTAGAGAGCAGGTGCAAGAGGGACCGGGAGGAAAGGAGGAGGAGGCGGGGAGAGACGCTGCCGAGGGAAAGCAGATCTAGGCACGGTTTTTGTGACTTACACTCTCTCTCTTTAAAATGCAAACTAAATTGCACCCCCCTCCCCATCACAGGACTGCTTCGCCGAGTTGTGAAATAATTGAGAGGTGTTGCAAATGCATCCACGCGCCGCGAGTGAGCAACCGACTTCAAGTCTGAACACGTCTCCCGAGGGATATTTTAGCTTGACGATAATGATGGCGAGTGTGCGTGCTTGAAATCGGGAGGGCAAAAGGGCCCGAGGCAGAGCCAAGTTCCGTGGAGGGAAGGGGTGGGACTGGGAGCCACGGGGCTCGCGAGCGGGTGTAGACGCGGGAGGTAGTGGCTGCATCTCTGTTTCCTGGGCTTTAAAGACACTGCTCTTGGCGGCTGCAGAAGGCAAGCCGGCCTTGAAGAAGGGCGCCAAGGAGCCGTGTCTAGGTCTTCCAGACCCCCCCTTTGGTTATTACAAATTTTCCCCACCCTCCTCTGATGCTGAACGTGTAGCAAATAAAACAGGGACACGCCAACCGGTCTAGCCCAGTGTTCCTCAAGCCCAGGGATGGGGGTCATTCCTTGTGGCGGGGGGCGGGGAGAGGGGACTGTCTGTGTGTTGTGGGTGGCTTAGCAGCATCCCGGGCTCCCACTCACTAGGTGCCAGGAGCGCGGCTAGTTGTGGCAAATAAAATTGCCTCCAGACATTGCCAAATATCCCCGGGGGCAAGGGGATGGTATCTCCCTGGATTGGGAACCACGGGTTCAGTCTAACCATTAGGCCAAGCGAAGTTTTCATCAGTAAAGATAAGTCATCTAGTAGGAGGACCATATGGCATTTTTGGTGAAAGTTGACAACCCCAAAGAACATGCCTGGACCAACCAGAGATGAGGACAGAAGTCTGAGACAAAGTGCTTCAAAGCACTGGCTTATGGCTTTAGGGAGCCATAACACCATTTCAAAAGAATTCTGGAGAAAAAAAAAAAAAATCCTGGGGCATCTAACTTAAAAAAAAAAAAAGGTAAATTAGAAGAGTGGAAGCTTTACACTTGAACTCCAGGGATTAGAGAGGCAGAACAGACAAGACCTCAAGACCCGCTCAGTGGAATTCTCCACAGCCTGCTGTGACCACTCCCACACATTGGGTCCCACAGCTCTGGGTCTTCGAGATCCCTTTTCATCCTGAGGCTGTGGACGGGACCATCTTTGCATTCTGTCTAACCTGTGCAAAAAGCATTTGGCATTATTAACTTTGGAAGGCACGTTTAGTGGTTCAGGCCTCAGAGAATGGAGGAAGGTGTTTAAAAATGCTATCCCTTGGGGCACCTGGGTGGCTCAGTCAGTTAAGCGTCCGACTTCAGCTCAGGTCATGAACTTGAGGTTCATGAGTTCGAGCCCCACATCGGGCTCTGTGCTGATAGCTCAGAGCCCGGAGCCTGCTTCGGATTCTGTGTCTCCCTCTCTCTCTGCCCCTCCTCTGCTTGTGCTCTCTCTCTCTCTCTCTCTCTCTCTGTCAAAAATAAATAAACATTAAAAAAAAGAAGGCTATCCATGGGACACCTGGGTGGCTTAGCCAGTTCAGCGTCAGACTTCAGCTCAGGTCATGATCTCACGGCTTGTGAGTTCGAGTCCCACGTCGAGCTCTGTGCTGACAGCTCTGAGCCTGGAGCCTGCTTCAGATTCTGTGTGTGTGTGTCTGTGTGTGTCTGTGTGTGTGTGTGTGTGTGTGTCTGCCCCTCCCCTGCTCTCTGTCTCTCCAAAATAATAAACATTAAAAAAAATGCCCATCCCTTAATTTTACAACCAAATTGACAAAAAAAAAATCAGACAGGTGTGTCAGTCTGATTTGGGGTTCAAGTACATTTTTTTCCAGCAGAAAAGGGGCTATAAAATTGTATGCATCCCTTGAAGTGTATCCCTCAAAAGCTGTACAAATTGGGCCTTCTCTGGATAAGGTCAAGTATTCTCATTTCCGCCTGTCTCCCATCGAATGGGCAGAGAGAGACAGGGCTTGGTGACCCAGGTCTCTCTTGTTCCAGAGTACAGTACGATGATTTATGATTTCTGAGCCTGAGAACTTCAGAAGCTGCTGAACATAAAAAGAGTGAAAAAATCTCCTAAGTCAAGAGGAAGAAAGGAAGAACGTGGTAGCACAGTGCTCTTCTCAGACCCTGAAACACTACTCTGAAAGCTGTCACGAGTACGCATCACACTGGCCCTTGCAGACAAAAAGGGTTATTTTATCCAGATTATTCCCCCACATTGCAGGGGAAAAGGGACTCATTTGTAATCATCAAAAGAATGCTGACAGACTTGAAATGGGATTACATTCTATTATACTCATCCGAATTAAAGATTTGTTTTGGAGATCATTCTTAGGTTTCCTCTTCCCCGTTCCTCCAACCCCAAATGAGGCGATTTGTATTCACGAGACATCTGAGGCAGACATGAAATCAGACAGTTTGCAAACATACATTTCAGATTCAGTGGCCTGAGTTTCGAATTTTAATGTTGCCTGGTTCTCTGTGTGTGGAAAACTTGGCTCTCGGGTCAAAACGAACCCCAAGCATCACTTCATTCCCTAGCTTATTAATGCAAGAGAAATTTCATTTCAGGGGCCTGAGTGAGCAAGTGACACAGGTGTCCAGAATGCAGGTATGAAAATGTAAAATCTCTGCACGGGCAGAGTTGTCTGGGAGGTCTGTGAGCACGCTACTAAACCCTCAATTCCACGCTCTGTGGTACCATTCGGAGAATTCGACCTGCCCAATCGAGTACTGACCCCTCCAGTCTCTTTGTGTCTGTGTGTCCATGAATCGACTGAGAAGGAAGTTTCCCCAGGACAGGACTGGCTCTTTAGGGAAGCCCTGTATCATACCACACACAGCATCTGGTACCTGAAAGAACTGAACATTTCCCGTTCTTTCATACAGAACACCCATTGTGTAGTCACCATAGGACTGCTGGCCACCTGGGGAGCAGGCGTGGGTACCTCAGGCTGGAAGTCATAAGGCAGTAGAAGAGCTCAATTCGGTCAAAAATCTGTCTCTTGACTTCAGTTGCCAAAAGGACAAGATAGCTTCAAGAAACCTCCTGCAGGCAAGGAGACGGTAGTCTCTAAGAAGGAGGACAGAGCAAGAAATGTAGGCAAAGTGCCATTCTTTGTACCATTGCTTTGCTCACCATTTCTTTTCTTTATAACTCGGTCCTTCCTTCTAGACTCAGTGTCCTTCTCCATGAAGGACATCCTTTAGTAGTCCTTTCAGTCAGCATTTATCGGTGGTGAGCATGTCTTCATTTCACACGCTGTCTAGAAGATAGTTTAGCTGGGTATACAGTTCTGCTCTGACAGGTTGTTCTGTTTTGTTCCATCTTTCCAGAACCTGGAAAAATATTTCACTGGCTTCTGGCTTTCACTGTTGTGGTGGCAAAGACTTTATAGATGACATTTTTTCCTCTCTTTTTTTAAAGACTGTCACTTTGGTTTTAGTATTTTATGCTTTAAATACAATAGGTATAAATTTATTTTTGTTTATCTTCCTTGGGATACACGAATCTGAATTTTTCATTAATTCTTGAAAATGGATTCCAAGATAGTATCACTTCGAGCATTACCACTCCCTCATTTTCCATATTCTCTCTTTTTGGAATACAGATCCAATGTATGTTAAACCTTCATTCCATCCTCCATATCTTACAAACTTTGTTCCATATTTTCCATGCCTTTACCTTTTTTGCTGCATTCTAGATAATTTCTCCAGCTTTATGTTCCAGTTCATTGATTCTCTTCAGCTGTATATGATTGATCTATTAAGCTTTAATTTCAATGAATATATTTTTCATTAGTATAGTAGTATTAGTATAGTTAGCAGATATATTTTGCTCGTTTTCAAATCTTTATCGCCTTTCATTCCTTAGTCACATTTTAGCTTTGCTCTTTTATTTGCTTTTCTGTTTTTAGTTTTCCTCTGTTATTAAGAACTCTGTTGTTTTTACCACTGGCTGTTGCTCATATAATGTAGTTTGGACTGTGTGTTCATAACCAGGATTTCATCAGTAGGGGTCTTATAGAGTCTGTGATGATGTCTCTATGTAGGGAGCATGTGTGTGTGTGTGTGTGTGTGTGTGTGTGTTGCCAACTATCTTGGGGCACAATCAGTTTTGGACAATTTTGCTAGGGTCTCTTTCTCTGCTCCTCCCCCCACTCTCTCTCATGCTCTGTCTCTCTTCCTCAAAATATATAAATAAACTAAAAAAAAAAAAGAATGTATCTGACCAGTTTTAAAAAATCAACATACAGTTTTTAGAAGAGTGTCTGTCTGGGGCGCCTCATTAAAATAGTGACTGAGTATCATAACACTTCAGAGAGCCCTCACCTCTACCTTCTTGGTTCATTACTTAGCTTGAATGACAAGAGTATGGACTTTTGAAACCAGACAGTTATTGGGTTCAAATCCTGTCTCTACACTTAACTAGCAAATCCTGTCTCTACACTTAACCAGAGCCAAGGTAGGCGGCAAGATTGGGGGCAGAGGCAGGTAACTGGGGAGTAGGTGTTCATTCCGCATGCATCACCCCCAAAGTGGCACCTTTGCAAGCATTTTAAAGATGTTGACCAGGTGGCTGAGACCGGTGACCTCCAAATCTTCAAAATCACGAATGTCAGGGGTGCCTGGGTGGCTCTGTCTGTTAAGCATCCGACTCTTGGTTTCGGCTCGGGTCACGCGGTTGGGGAGTTCGAGCCCACGCTGGGCTCCACACTGACAGCACGGAGCCTGCTCAGGATTCACTCTCTCCCTCTCTCTCTCTCTCTCTCTCTCTCTGCCCCTCCCCTGCTCTCTCGCTCGCTCTCAAAATAAATAAACCTTTTAAGGTTGAAACCTTCCTTTTTAAGGTTCTTTTTAAGGTTGAAACCTTAAAGAAACCGATATGAAAAGACAGAAGTTCTAACGTTTTCCTCCTACATCTGTTGGATTGCCTCGTGTGCGCACCCAGTTTGGATGGCCGGGGTCAGAAAGATGCTGAAGGAAGGGAACGGAGAAAGGGCGGTGTATTCAGCAGGCAACCGGCATAGCGGTGGTGGCTCCGTGAGCTGGTTAGGCCGATGGTGGCCCCGTTTCTTCCCTAGCCTTGCCTCCCCCACCACCCCCCCAGCACCCACACGGGCCAAGTGCCCCAGCCGCCCCCACCCCCGCCCTGCGCAGGTCAGAGCCTGAGTCCGCTCTGCCTCATAGCTGGGTGGTCTTGGACAAGTGAGTTAACCTCTCTGAGCCTGGACGAGTACTTACTTCACAGGGTTGTCAGGAAGAGGAAATGAGATAACACAGCGCTCTATGAACTCTTTCTCCCTGTCTTTCTGTCCCTTCCCCGAAACCGCTGCTAGGCTGCCCTTTCCAATAAAGTGCCTGGGAGAGCAAAGCCATTAATAATGGAGTCACTCGCTGGCCCCGACTCCTCTTCTCTGCCGCAGAAAGAGCCAGCAGAACACTTTTCAAATGTAGTTACTTTCCATGGAAACAGACTAGCAGTCTCAGAGCTTCTCTTCATCTCTCCTCTTCTGTGACAGCTGCACAATCCTTCAGACGTTTGGTTTGTTTTTCTTTGGTTATGAGCTGGCTTTTCATCCCATAAAATTTCTGAAAGGGAAGACAACCCCCGAATAAAAGGGCGGTGTGACTAGGGCGTCAGAAAATGCAGAACTCTGGGGCGCCCGGGTGGCTCAGTCGGTGAGGCGTCCGACTCTTGATCTCAGCTCAGGTCACGAGCTCACCGTTCGTGAGTTCGAGCCCCGGGTCGGGCTCCGCACTGACAGCGTGGCGCCCGCTTGGGATTCTCTCTCTCTCTCTGCCCCTCACGTCCTCGCGTGCTCTCCCGCTCACAAAATAAATGGATAAACGTTAGGAAAGAAGGGAATAGAAAATGTAGAACTTTGTGTGCGTGTGCTGGCATGCAGGGACAAACTGGTAGCTGGGAAAATACAGTCCTGGTCTCCCTGGTGGGGAGCCCTGACCCTGACCGGGGGTGGGGGGCGGGGTGAAGGGGCAGCCAGTCGTGCCCGTGTGTCCCCGAACGAACTGATGCACACAGGAGGTAGTCCAGCCTTCTGATCACCCCGAGCAGTGGTTCTCAACTCTGGCTGTACTAGAATTGCCTGGGGGGCTTTCAAAAATGAGACCCAGGCCTGGCTCTCCCCACACCAGTTACACGAGAAGTCGGGGAATGCTGCTTGAGCACCCACACATTGTTCCGTGTCCAGCGATTCTAATGCCCAGCCAGGGTTGAGACCCACTGCTTACCTGAGGAGAACGGGAAGGTTCGGCCTCCCCTAAATGGACACCTGTGTTCCCTCCATCAGGACCCGAGACTTCAAGATCGATCGAATGACCATTTTTCAATATTCTGAAATTCCTGGCCAGTGAAACCAGGAGCTAAGGTTGGGTTTATTTGCCGAGCTGCAAATGATGTGGTTAACGCGCATCACTTCCTGTTTGCTTGGGCAGGGAGCAGGACATCTGCCCAGAGAAGCCCTTCCATCTTTGAGGCCTGGGGACAATTTGGTGCCAGGAAGGCCTTTAAAGGCTGCCCCCACTCCCCTTGGGTTTCATCTTCCTCCCCTTCTGCTTCCCACAGTCATCACTATATGCCCTGGGGTAAAACCAAATGTGCGAACACATGCTCACGACCTTTTTCTAGGACGCCAAGTGGGAACTAGAACAATTTTCCACCCCTTCCCTCCCTGCCCCCCTTCCTCCACCTCCCTCTCAATAAGCCCATCAATCACTTTGAATGGAGAGAAAAATCACCAAAAAAATGAACAGGACCCGAGGGCAAAATAAGTTTGAGAGACACTCTGGAACTCTTTAAAGCAGGACAATATACAGAGGATCCTTTCCTTTTGATGGCTGGAACCCAAAATGGCACCCCCCCCTCCTCTCAGCCCTCACCCCTACCTTGTTCTCTGAACAAAGATGATGTTGGCATTATACTTCTATTTGAAAAAAAAAAAAAAACCAATGATCAGTTTGGACCTCTCAGGCTAAACCCCCAATTTGGGAATGCAGTCAAAAAAACAACAACAAAGAAAAAAACAAACCAACAAAATAAATAAATAAATAAATAAATAAATAAATAAATAAATAAATAAAAACAACTCCATCCCAAGGAGGAAAAAGGAAAACTGAGTGCATCTAGGTGTGGGATTAAGGATCACAGGCACTAATTTTGCATGAACTGCTCTTGTCTTCCCGGAATATGTTTTTAATGCAGTGATGATAGCCTTCCAGTGGCCACTGGCAGCACCTCAACATCTTCGGGGATGAGCGCGAAGGGGCTGTGTGGGGAGGCTGTTTCCCAGCAGGCTTGGAGGTGATTAGCACAAGTCACGAGCAAGCAGGGGGAGGAGGCGGCCAGGACACAGCCCCTGGCTTATTAAGAGTGAGATCCGATGCTGGAATCCTCAGGGCAAAAAAAAAAAAAACCCAATGACCCAGGAAAACTACACCAGCTGACAGCCTCAGGAAAAGGCTGAAGGAAGAGTTGCAAAGAAGAGAAAGGCTTAAGTAACTTTCCAAAACTCTGCACTGTTAATCTCCTGGGAGGCCCTATACTGTACACACAATGGCTGGGACCCCTGATATTCTGGTACTTTCTTTCATGTGGAAACACCATCCTTTCTCCATCCCCTTCTTCCCAGGGCGGAGGGCTCCCAAGTTCCCTCCACCCTCCCTCAGCTTCAGTTTTTGATGTTTCCCTCGTTTAGAAAAACAAGCAAGTATCTGCATTGTGGATTGCTGCTCTGTAGGGCTGGGCTATTGTTGTAAGGCTCCGTGGGGGATGGGGCAGGGGTGGGGACTGTCTCCTTACAGGCCTCTGGTTTCTAAACACCCCTCGAAGTGCACAAAAAAGAACAAGACCACCTGTCCCCAGGAAAGCAGGCATCCGGTTTGCCCCCCCTGCCCAGGGGTTTTGGAATTAAGTGATCAGTCTCCATGGCTTTGACTAAAGCCTTCAACTGAACCCTCAGACCCATCTTTAGAGCTGGGGAATTGTCCTCAACGCTGTGTATCACACAGTTAGGGGGTCCCTAAAAGTTTCAAGTCAAATTGATCAACTTTGAAAGACCCCTGAGCCTTCTCTAACGTTTCCCCAGTGCCGCACATACAGCGTTTAGATTTAAACCTGAATGTGTCTGTGCTTTGAGAAGACGGCGTTTTTTCTTTTCTTCTCCCAAAAAGGTTCCCTTGACCCTTTAAAAAAAATTTTTTAATGTGTATTTACTTTTGAGAGAAAGTGGGGGGAAGGGCAGAGAGAGAGAGGGAGACACAGAATCCGAAGCAGGCTCCAAGCTCTGAGACGTCAGCACAGAGCCCGATGTGGGGCTCGAACTCACGGACCATGAGATCATGAATGACCTGAGCTGACGTTGGACGCTTAACTGACTGAGCCACCCAGGCACCCCCCCACCCCCCGCCTTGACACTGTCTCCCTAGTCCTCAGGTCTCTGGTGAGCAAAGGTGATTAGAGGAAAGAATGGGGGCTACTTGTGGATGGACCTGGCATTATCACCACCTACTGCGGACTCAACGAGTTTTCAACCCTGGAATTCAAGTTCACACCGAAAGCAGAAGGAAATATTTTCCATCATTTGTATCATTTAGAAGAACATGTATCAAAATATCCATTTCCCTCGGGATATAGTCCCTCTGTGACAGCCAAAGCACTATAATGTACAATGTAATGTACAGAATACAGACAATTCCTAATGTGGGTGATAACCTGCAGGCTGCCGGGAGTATTGCAACTGCTTCACTAAAGACAGAGTGTCTATAATCTGTGAAAACAATATAATGGTCACACCGCGATTTACCTAAAGCGCTATTTTTTCAGTTGCAATGATGTCACACACGCAAAAAGGGCTTGTCAGCGTTCAATTCTTTCCTTACTAGTCAGAGCTACAGGGTGGCTGAATCAGAATTGCTCTCCATAGCTGAAATCAGCAAATATAAAACTTTTCTAGCAGCCAAGAAAGTTCTATTACCACCAAAAAAAAAAAAAAAAAAAAAAGTCAATAGCACTTGAAAAGCATTTCCCTTGCACATTTACCACAGCATTCTGACCCTGTGGTGCTCGATTTTAAGGACCACGGTTTGCTTGCCAAATAGGCATATCTTGGCTTCCTTCGCTAGGTAGAAACACTGCCTTGATATTAAATATTCAAAGCAAAGAACCTCTGACCCAAGGGCTCTCAGCTAACAATGACATTCTCTGTAAGTAAACTAGAAACCCAACTCAGCTTCTGGTTTGCCAGTGTTCTCTGCTGTGTATTAGTCTACTGCAGGACAGGGTGAGCAGTGACTCCGTTTACCATGATTGGATTGCAAAAGTCCCTGCAGGCAAAAGCCTAAACTTGGCAGAAGATCCCTGGAGAAGGGGGGGGGGGGGGGGGAGTGCGGTTCAGAGCTGCCTCCTGGGGTGGGCAGGGGCTGGGAAAGGGTGAAGGCATCCAGCCTCACCAGAGGGAGACCCAGGTCTGTTACAACTGTAAGGACTTTGTTACTCTAAGCAAGTGCAGCGGTAACATAAGAATGTGGCTCCTACAACCATCATCAACACAGAAACTTCTCTCACTTTGTGGTGCCACACCTACAGCCCCAGAACTGAGATAAGCTGTGGGAGCTTTGGTCTGAGTCTCCCAGAAGAAAAGCCTCACCGTTTACTGGGAGGAGAAAAGCATTTTTGTTAAGAAGCCTGGGACTGGAGGGTGGAGGGCAGGTACCATCTGGCAGTAAAGACCCAGAGTCTCCGTTCCGTACATTTCTCCTCATCCGGCACACAGACCTCCCGCCCGGCTGGCTTCCCATCCCTGCCTGCCGGCGCAGACTTCAGGTCAGATGTCCCCAGGACTAGTGTCCTTACATGGGCACCCTGGAGGCTGGCTGGGGCGCACCCGGGCTACCCGGGTTTGCGAGTGGCAAACCAAGTGAAACTCCTCCGATCACAACACGTGTATTTTACAGCGCTGGGTGCGGCACAGGGCACAGCTTAAGGGGCCTCCAGGGGACACACATCCTTCAGAGGCGGGAACCCGATGCTGGGACCCGAGGCCGGGAATTTGACGAGATAAACACCGGGGCAAGAAACTCCAAATGTTACCCATCCTTCCTTGGGGAGGGGAGGGACTCCTCTGCCATCGCTCCACACGGAGCCACCTCTGCCAAGGGCTCACACCAGGCAAGAAAACTGGCTATGAGCGTGCCTCAACTTCAATCCACCCCGTCTGTGCTCCCTGGGGAGGCTGCCCCCAGCCGAGGTATCACCTGAGCGCACCGCAGCGCGGCGCCGGGGGCGCAGGACGAGGGAGGGCGCTTCTTACCAGAGAAGTCCGTGAGCGCTGAGATCTCTTTGGAACAGACCAGGACAGTGCAGTAGAAGAGGCGCAGGAGCTGCCCGGGAGGCTCTACCTGCCTGCGGAGTCCAGGATGCTGCGCGGGCTGCGGCGCGGGCGGCGGGCGCGCATGGACCGGCAGAAGCATGGTGCCCGGCGCGATCCAGCGCGGGCGCGGGCCGGGGGCTCGATGGGGGTCCCTGGGCGGAGGGCAGCGTCACATGGCGAAGCGAGTCAGTGGCCAGCGGCTCCGTGGCCCCCCGCCACCTCCCGCTCAGGCTGCCAGAGCCTCTTCCCGGCGCAGGCCGGTACCGGCTCCCCAGCAAAGGGGAGGGGGCGGAGAAGTGGGGCGGGGCGAGGAGCCCCGGGAAGGATCCGCGTAGTTTCCCCGAGAGGAAATCTCCGCTGCCGCCCCGCGGGAGGAAACCGGTGGGGGTGGGTGGGGGTGGGGGGGTGTTGGCGAAGGGAAAGTGCAGCCTTAGCGCGCCCGGCGGGCTGCGGAGGCCGGTCCCTGGCGAGCCGCCCGCCGCGGAGGGCGCCCCCAACAGCGCGCCGAGGGCCGCGCAACTTGAGCGCCTTCCACGCCTGGGTCCCCGCCCCGGAGACGGCCCGGCACCCCTGGCCCGGCCCGCGCTGGCCCGGTGCCAGCCTCGCCCTGGCTGCCGGAGGAGCGCGGCCGGTGCCCGTGACGCACTTTGGAGCCAGCGCCGCGGGTTGAGCCCAGGAGCCCCCGGGGTGGGGCCGAGGCAGGGGCCGCGAGAAGGTGGGGTCTTGGAGGTGTGTGACTACAGAACCGACGTCCCTGCGACCTGCTGCGCGCCTCGCAGTAGAATCACCAAGCACGCACAGTTCTCCCCATTTCTTGGAAGAGGAGACTGAGACTCCGCGCTTTGCCGGAGCTAAAGCAGCCAGGACGCGAACGAGTGGGCGAGCGCGGGGTTGGGGGAGGGGGGTTCAAAATGGGTCAGAAGACTCCAGAGCCGGTTTCTTCTGGTTGGGACTGTGCGCTTCCTTTGGGTACTGGTTGTCCGCAGCGCTCAGAGGATCTGACACTGGCCGGGCATAAATAGCCACCGAGCGCTAATAATTGGGCTTTGTTTTAAAATGGGCCACCGCATCTTTCTGAACCTCTCGATTACGCGCAGTGTGACCCAGGCCCAGCCCGTGGGCGAGGAACGGGTTGTGTGGCCGGGACTCGGATACATAGAGGACAAGTGCGTGGGAAGGCATGTGGACTCGTGGCTTCGCGCGGGGTACGGGTACCTGGGGCTCCAGCGACCCAAACCCCCTCGGACAGGCCAGTAGACGCGGGAGGCAGGGAGGAGGGCTGGGCGGGCGGGCGCTCGGCACAAAGTGTTCCCGAACACCGCGGGGAGGCCCTGCCAAGTTCTCGGCGGGCCTGACGCGGAAACGTAGATAATGAGGCCCAAGGGCGGGACCAGGCGCACTGCCCCAGCGGGCTCCCAGATGCGCTGTGAGGGCCGCACGGTACGGCGGCGGGGAGGCCTGGAGAGAAAACACCAAGACGCGCTGATCTACCCGTGGGACCCTCGTAGAGATACGCGAAAGGATCCGGGGGCGGGGCTGGGTGACTGGAGTCCCACAGTGCTCCAGCAGGAGCAAGGCCAGAGGACTTGGTATTTCCCTCCCCTTCCTGCCTGCCCGGAGGTGGGGTGGCAAATGCTAAACCTCCATATACGTTCAGGGGGACCCACTCTACTAGGCACGATGAGTTTCAAATTCTGTATTAAAATACTCAGCCTTCTTGGGGTGCCTGCCTGGCTCAGTCGGTAGAGCATGTAACTCCTGGTCTCCGGGTTGTGAGTTTGAGCCCCACATTGGGTGTGGCGACTACTTAAATTTTTTTTTTTTTTAGTATTTTCAAAAAAGGACTCAACCTTCTCGATAACTTTTGGCTGTAACTATTAGTGTGCACGTTCTAGGTTGGGGAAACTGAGGTGGGAAGGTAGGTAGGGATGCATAGCACTTAGCAGCCACCCTGTAAGTAACGTTTGCTCAATACCCAGGTCCCTCATGTAGTTTCCATCCCATCTGTTCACCCATCTGGTTGGGTATGAGCTGGTGTGTGCTGGGGAAGCTGGCACAGGAAGAGAACCTGGCTTCCACAGAGCTGGGGGGCTGCCCCCACTGTCTTGAAGGCATAAACTGGCTTTCTAGATGCCGGTGTGGGCTCTCTTACTAACTGTGCACCCCCAGGTTTCCTTGTCTGTAAAGTCTCAGACTTGTGATGCTTTAATTAGTTGGTACAGGTGACATGGGTAAGACAGGGCCTGGAACGAGGAAATGCTCAGTCCATATTAGTCATTATTGCAGACAGGAAGACAGTGATTGGACAATCAGGAACTAAAAGAGGCCAGGGAACAAAAGAGGCAGAGCCGAGTGGGAGGGAGAGAGGTGTTAGGGGCTTTTTAAATTAAAAAGAAAATGTTTTATTGAAGTATAGTTGACATAGCACGTTTTGTTAGTTTCAGGTGCACAACATAGTGATTTGACAATACGTGTGTTACAAAACGCTCACCTCCGTAACTATAGTCGCCATCTGTCCCCCTGTGTTGC
Organism: Prionailurus viverrinus; assembly: GCF_022837055.1. NCBI lineage: Eukaryota > Metazoa > Chordata > Mammalia > Carnivora > Felidae > Prionailurus > Prionailurus viverrinus. Next base: position 147,218,929 of record NC_062569.1, on the reverse strand, counting down.
TACAATGTTATCGACTATATTCCCGGTACTGTACTTTTCATCTCCATGACTGATTTATGTTATAACTGGGAGTTTGTACCCTTTAATGAGCTTTACCTACTTCACTCATACCCCCAGCCCTCTCCCTTCCGGCAACCACTGATCTGTTCCCTGTATTTATGAGTCTGTTTCTCGTGTTTTGTTTGTTCCTTTGTTTCGTTTTTAAGGTAAGGTGAGTAAGATGAGAAGAGTTGGCCAAGCCACAGCTAGCCAAAGCTGGGTGTCTGGGAGGGCGAACATTTTAGAAAAAAAGGGGCCAGCATGTGTGAAATCCAAAAGGAGCATGGCTCCGTAGAAGAATGGAGAAAAGTTTAGAGGGAACCGGGCAGAGATGAGAGGGTGGACATGGTGAAGCGGACAGGTTGTTGGCAGCCAGAGCTCAGGGATCCAGAGACTTTGGTGAGCACTTCCGTTTTTACCCCAAGCCCTTGTGAGCATTGCCATCGGTATCATAAGCCACCAAAAGGTTGTTAGCCGGTGAGGGAGGTGACCAGGTGTGCGTTGGGAAAACATTGGGCCGGCTGCTGAGTGCCCCTGGACTGGAGGAGTCAAAAGTGGGTCTGTGGATTTTTATACCCCAAAGAAGTGAAAACAGGGACTCAAACAGGTACTTGTAAGCCACCATTCACTGCAGCATTATTCACAATAGCCCAGACGCAGAGGCCACCCTAGTGTCCATCATCAGATGAATGGATAAAGAAAATGTGGAATAGTATTCAGCCATTAAGTGGAATGACCTCTGGCACCTGCTACAACATGGATGAACCTTGAAAACATTATGCCAGGGGAACTAAGCCAGACGCAAGATGATAAACATTGTATGATTCCACTTACGTGAAATATCTAGAAAACGCAGATTCACAGAGACAAAGTAGAGGTTCCTAGGAACCGCGAGAAGGCAGAATGGAGAGTTATTGCTTCATGGGTACAGAGCTGTTGTTTGTCGTGATGAAAGAGTTCTGGAAATAGATAGTGGTGATGGTTGCACAACGTTGTGAATGTAATGAACGCCACTGAATGGTACACTTCAAATGGTAAATTCTATAGGTTTTTCCAACTTCAAAAAATTAACAATGTATTCCATCAAATCATCAAAACTGTGTGCTTTAAATGGGTGAGTTGTATGGTGTGTGAATTATATCTCTGTAAGGCTGTTGTTGTTGTTTTCAAATCTAACAAGAACATCAGAGTTGGTCCGAGAGGGATGGCCAGGGGGAAGTGTCGCCAGGAGGCTATGGCTGTGCTTTGGGCTGGGGCTTTGCGGGCGCAGAGAGAAGGGGCAAGTGGCCAAATTGGAAAGGCATTGGGAGGGGGTGGATAGTGCTGGATGACCAGGCGGCTGTGGGACACGGGACGAGGGACCCTGAAGAGAAACTCCAGCTGCCCTCGGCTTTGCCCTTAAGCTGCTTGCTGTTAAGCCAGACTGTAGTCCTAATCTGATCTCTTTAAGGATTTTGGAAGCTTGGATGCCTGGGTGGCTCAGTCGGCTAAGTATCCAACTTTTTATTTTAGCTCAGGTCATGACCTCACAGTTTGTGGGTTCGAGCCCTCCATCGGGCTCTGTGCTGACACCGTGGAGCCTGCTTGGGATGCTGTCTCTCCCTCTCTCTCTCTCTCTTTCCCTCCCCCTTCTCAAAATAGATAAATAAACTTTAAAAAGAAGAATTTTGGAATCTTGCAAGAAAATCAAAGAATTCCATTTATCTTCCTCTCTGGACCCCACACTTCCAAGTCCCTTTATGCCCCGAACCAAATGGAAACCGGTTACTGCCTATGCCCATTCCCTCTCTGTAAATATCGTACAAACACCTCAACCCTGGGGCACCGTATAAACTCTAAGGACAGGAAGATGGGAAGAAAGCACGCACTTCAAAGACAAGGAAACTCTTGTAAAAATCAATCTGGGGCATGAAGAGCAACCTTTCCACCAAGACAATTTTCCCCTGAACTCTTTCTCCTATGATGAAATTTTAAAAATCACGAGTAATCACAGCCACTTGGGTAATTCAGCACTACTGCGGGAGCTGGAATCAAAGCAAATGTAGTCCGAGGAGAATGAGCCAAACAACAGTGCTCCTTAAATGTCAATACTCACAGCAGCCCTTTGAGATACGTACTAACCAGGACCAACTGCGTCATTTACTGGTCTAATGCAAAATGAAAGCGAGGGTTTTGTATTCAAAAATAATTAAGAGTTTCAAGATAGTGATAGCAGAGCATTAAGACAAACATGGGTGGGGGGCACGTGGGTGACTCAGTCTGTTAAGCATCTGACTCTTGGTTTTGGCTCAGGTCGTGATCTCACGGTCTGTTGGTTCAAGCCCTGCATCAGGCTCTGCGCTGACAGTGCGGTCAGTGCAGAGCCCGCCTGGGAGTCTCTCTCTCTTTCAAAATAAATAAATAAACATTAAAAGAAACCTACAAAGACACAGAAAGCAGGGATGGATGCTGGTACGGAGTAAAAGTGTTCCTTTCTATGCCATGGCACCATTGGATAGTCTTGACCCTCCTTGCACGCATGTGAGAACTGCCTCTGCACCTGCCACATTTATTCTGGGTGAAAGGCACCTGTGCAGGACATTGTAAGTTCCGTGCCTTTTTTCTTCTTCTTCTTTTGAAGCAATCCTGCCCCTTCTTTCCAGCTCTAAGGAGCATTCCTATTTTCCTTCCTTTGGAGACCCTGGCTACTTCCCTCTCCACGGAGGCAAGCCTATTTTGGAGGCTGTTTGTGTGCTGTGTGCTCAGACTCCAGTCCTGAGCCTGACCTCTCTCCTGGGCCATCAAGGTAAGGCTTTGGGCTTTCAACAAAGACAGGCTGTAGCCGTCCTCAGAAGACATAAGCCACCATTTGTCAGCCTCAAAGAAACCAACCTTTCAGCTCAGCAGAGTGAGGCCGAATGTTGTCCAGAGCTAAAAAGGCTTATTTTTAGAAAGCAACAAATGGTGGTTTGTTTATAGAGCTGGCACCAAAGAGCCACATCAATAGCAAAGAGTCTGCTCACTAAAACTGAAAGCTGGGGGGTGCACTAGGAAGGTTGTGTAGGGAATGTTTGGGCCCAGAAGCCTGTGGAAGGAGGCCTTTAAGAATATGCGCACAGAACTGATGTCTGTATGACAGTCCATTCAAAGTCAAAGGCATCAAGGGCAATAATGTCTACATTGCCATGCCTGGAGGCATTTAACCTCCCTGCCTTCATTGTTCCACATCTGCAAAATGAAAAGCTTGGACCATAAAGTCCACTGTGGCTCTGAAAGCCCGTAGCCTATTTAAATTAGATGTGGAATTTCAGAAAATTGGGCTAAGTCTATACTGATTCCTTGACATTCCTTGATGTTTTCTCAAATACGTATTTTCGTTCATTTTTTTTTTGTATATGCTATCTGTTTGTTTCTATGTGAATCATATTTTTTATCTTTCTTAAAGAAGAAAAGCAGCACAAGCAAACTTCTGGGGCTTCTTGGAGCATTGTGGATGATTGGTTGGAATCTGATCCGTGGGAGTTTTCAGGGTGAAAATTCCCAAACATGCAAAGCGGTAAACTCAATTCCTGAAGGGGAGCAGACCCTTCCCCCGCAAGATGTGAAGGTGCTGGGTTCCCACGGAAGCTCTAAGGCTTTCCTGCTGCCTTCTAGCAAGCGCTACAGGAAGCCAGATCTGCCTGAGAGAGACCGTAGTCTGCTCCAGGGACCCCTAACCGCCTCTCCACCCTCTTGTCTCCTCCTCCCTTCCCTGTTGGGGACCAGGCACCCTCCCTCCCCAGCTCTCCATCAGAAAGGAAAGTGTACTGATGGAAGGAAACTGTAGTATGCTGGAAAGAAGCACATAAACTAAGCTTGCCCTGCAGGCTGGCACAACCTAAGGCAATGGTGAATTGTATGGGTTTTGTGTTCGGAGTTTGCGCACACAGGTTCGAATCCTAGCTCCGCCAGTACGGACTCTAGCGGAAGGTGGTGCCGTTTAGAGCTAATGTAGCTGAAAGACTAATCAGAGTAGAGGCCTCATAGGTGGTAGCCGTGATAATAAGTGTAACCGTTTCAGGGACTTAGTGAATTATTATTTATTGAGCAGAAGACAGTGTTTGATTCCCATTTGAGCCCCTGGGAATGTCTTCGTGATCAAATATACTTTTCCTTCTTAGACTATAATTAAAATGTTTTCCAACTTGTTCCTTTCAATAACAGTGCCCCTGGTCCCCTGGTGGGACCCTGGAATGGGTTTAATTAGCAGAATTTAGTTTTCCTTTTCCTGTGAACTGACTAGGACACTCTCCCCAATCCTGGTTTTTGACTATTCCCTTCTTCCCCCCACCTCTGATCCACTCTGTCAGTCTCCTCAGGCTTGGCTCACCTCCTCACCCTCTTCCTCTGCCTGGAGGTGTCCCTGTTCCCAACCCTCTGTGATACACCCGAGTTCTTGGGACCGGGCTTTCCTTCAAAATGGCAGCCAAATCTGACACCAGCTCTTCAAAGCGTCAAAGGTCTGACACCGTAGATATAGATATAAATATACTTAGATAGATATTACTTTTGTGGTGATAAAATGCACATGACATAAAATTTAATGTCTTAACCATTTTGTAAGTGCAAAGTTCAGTGACATCAAGTACGTTCACATAGTTGTGAAACCGTCTCTCCCTCCATCTCCAGCACTCTCCATCTTGCAATCCTGAGACTCCGTTCCCATTAAATACTAACTCCCCGTTCCCCCCCTCCCTCCAGGGCCTGACAACCACTATTCTACTTTTTGTCTTTAGGAGTTTGACTAATTCAGATGCTCGTATAAGTAGAATCATACAGCATTTGTCGCTTTTGTGACTGGTCTGTTTCACGTAGCAGTATGTCCTCAAGATTCATCCGTGCCTTAGCATGTGTCAGCATTTCCTTCTTTCTCATGGCTGAGGAACATTCCATCGTATGTATGTACCACATTACCATCTCTAGTGACATCGTCTCTCCCCTAAAGCAGAAAAGGGGATGGTCAGTTTCCCCCTTGGTCAACAGCAGTAAAAACCCTTCAGCAAAAGTCTCAGGGAGGTGAGGGATTGGCCGGGAGGCCCAGGACTGTTGCACAGGCTCCGGGAAAGGAGAAAGCTGGAGCTTCAGGAGGTTCAATTACCGCTTGCCAAAGAAATGCCGCCAGCAACTGTCAATGGCGCCCTCTGTAGGCGAGAATCTTAATTTTTTCTTAGTAATGGTGACAGGAGCCCATGAACTCCAAAAATAAATTTTTTTATTGTGGCAAAATACACATCACACAACATTTACATTTTAGCCATTTTTAAAGGTATAGTTTAGTGGTATTAAGCGCTATCACTTCTATCCACCTCCAGAACTTTTTCATTCTCCAAAACTGTGAGATACTATACACGTTAAACACGAACTCCCCATTTTCCCTCCCCTCAGTCCTTGGCAATTCCCATTCTACTTTCTGTGCCTAATGCTTTGACGACTCTAGAGTGGAGTCCCATATGAGTGGAATCATACAATATTTGCCCTTTTGTGACTCGCTTATTTCACTTAGTATAGTGTCTTCAACGTTCATCCATGTTGTAGCAAATGTCGGAATGTCTCTCCTTTTTGATGTGGACTAATATTCCATTGTATGGACCTATCACATTTTGTTTATCCAGTCATCTATCCATGGAACTTAGGTGGCTTACACCGCATTGGTTACTGTGAATAATGAACATGGGTATAAAAAAAAAAATGGTTTTAATTTAAATTATCATTCCCAAGATAAAGGGTAAAGCTACCAAAAGGAAAACAAATACAAGTCCGTTGACAGGAATTCAGAATCAACAAAAGTGATTTCCAATTAAGGGTACAGAGCAGAGATTCCAGAACTTTTTCAGTTCATGGTATCCTGAGTGTCTCAGTGATTTTGCATAGAGCCTCTAGGTCAAAACAAACAAAAATCTGAACTGCTCTGTTAAGTAGCTAGATCCAAACTTAATAAGTATTTATGTTCCAACAATTAAGTAGTTGTTTGAAAAAAACACACATTTATTGAAAGAAAATGTTTTGTTTTTGTTTTCGAGAGAGAGAGTGTGAGCAGGGGAGAGGGGCAGAGGGAGAGAGGGAGAATCTTAAGCAGGCTCCACGCTCAGCACAGAGTTCGACGTGGGGCTTGATCCCACGATTGTGAGATCATGACCTGAGCTGAAATCAAGAGTCTTCCGCTTAACCGACTGAGCCAGCCAGGTGCCCCCCCCCAAAAATCCATTTGTATTTTGTTCTTATCTAACCACCATTATTTACTAGTGAGGTATGTGCACCTGTTGGGCATGTTGCTAACTCTCCAACCTTGAAATCAGATTGGACACCGCCATCTTTATTTTCTGCCCTATGTTGTTTTTTCTCGGTACTTGCTTTTTATCAAAATCGGGCGCTTCACTGACTGAGCCACGCAGGTACCCCTAGCACCAAATTTAAATGGCTAAGTGGGACAAACAGTTCTGAGACTGTTCTCCCATCGCTGATTAATTTAGGGGTGGTACGTATTCAGGTTTGTATTCATTTAGCCTTCTGAATGTTCTGGACAGACTTGGTGACCTTGCCAGTTCCGGCAGCCTTCTTGGCCACTGCTTTGATGGCACCCACATCACCGTCTCTCTCATGTCAGGAACAGCAAAATAACGCAGAGGAGGGTAGTCAGAGAAGCTCTCAACACACGTGCATTTGTCAGCAATCGTATCAACAATGGCTGCATCAACTGATTTCAAGACTTTGGAGCCATCTTTCTGCTTTTTCCCTGAACAGCCATCAATCGCCTTCAGCTCAGCACATTCACAAAGCAGTGGGAGCTACGCGACCATCCAGCACAGGTGTGTAGCCAGCACTGATTTGGCCTCGATGGTTCAGGATAGTCACCTGGGTCACACCACCAGCTGCTTAGATTGGTGGGTCATTTTTGCTGTCATCAGCGAGGTTGCCATGATGAACATTTTTGACAGACACGTCCTTGGCATTGAAGTCCCTGTTGTCCCCGGGAAGAGCTCCTGGCAAAGCTTCATGGCACATTTCAACACATTTGACTTCAGCTGTAATGTTGACTGGAGCAAAGGTGACCGACCACCATCTCAGGTTCCAGAACACCAGACTCCACTAGGTCCACGGGGACAGTACTAGCACCTCCAATTTTGTGGACATCCTGGAGGGGCAGACAAAAGAGCTTGCCAGGTGGATGAGTTGTGGCAGACGCAATACAGAATTTCCAGCAGCGTGGTTCCACGGGCATTGCCATCTTTGGGGGTGACTTTCCACCCCTCGAACCAAGGCATGTTAGCACTTGCCTCCGGCACATTGTCACCATTCCAACCAGAAATTGGCACCGAGGCTACAGTGTCGGGGTTATAGCCAACTTTTTAAATGTAGGTGCTGACTTCCTTAGCGATTTCCACATGCCTCTTCTGGCTGAAGAAATTCACCTTGTTAACACGGACAATTAGTTGCATCACGCCCAGTGTGTAAGCCCGAGGGCACGCTCTCAGATCTGCCCGTTCTTGGAGATACTGCTTCAAATTCACCGACACAGCAACAATCGGGACCCCACAGTCAGCTCGAGATGTGCCGCGATCACGTTTTTGATAAAGTCTCTGTGTCCTGGGACATCAACGCTGGTCACATAATACTTGTCTCCAGTTTCTGTGGAGAGCTATCAGTGGTGATACCAACTCAGGTTCAGCTCTCAGTTTATCCAAGACCCAGGCACCTTGAAGGGCCTCTTTCCCATCTCAGCAACCTCCTTTTCAATTCTTCAACGATTTTTTGGTTGATCCCACCACATGTGTAGATCAGATGGCCAGTCGTGGTGGACTTGCCTGAATCTACACGTCCAATGATGACCCTGCTGATAGGAATCTTTCCCTTCCCACTTGGCTGAGATTCAGCGGTGGTTTCCACCACACCTCTGTTCTGGTGGCCAACCCGTGACAAAAAAGGGGTGTCATCGTCACCATGCACCAAGTTGCTATATATGCATAGGCATAGGTCTTTGTTTTGGATAAACTTCCTATGTTGGAATATTCTCGATTTACAGAAAAGTTGAAAAGAGAAGGATTCTGTATACTCTCACCCAGTTCCCTCTAATACTTGTATTTTTCACACTTCTACGATACGTTCGATAAAACTAAGAACCCACATGCGTACACTGCTATTAACTAAACTCCCGACTTTATTTGTAGTTCACCAGCTTTTCTCTCAGGGTCTTTTCTCTGTTCCAGATCCAGCCCAGGGTATCATGTGCTTTTAGTTATCGTATCTCCTGAATCTCATCTGATCTGTGACAATTTCCAAGTCTTTCCTTATTTTTCATGGCCTTGACAGTTTGAAAGAGCACAGGTGATGTATTTTTTAGACTGTCCTTCAATTTAGATTTATTTGACATCTTTCATGTGACAGGGCTGGGTTATGGGTTTGGGGAAAGAGACTGTGAAGGTGATGTCCTTGTCATCATGTCACAACAAGGGGACAAGATAGCAACAGAACTTATCACTGGTGATGTTAGCCTTGATCACGCAGTTAAGGTAGTGTTTACCGTGTTTCTCCACAATAAAGCACCAATTTCCCTCTTTCCTAATCTAATCTTTGGAAGTTACTCAGTATACGTCTACACTGGGGGAGGTGGAGGGAGAGTGTGAATTAAGCTCCATTTCTTGGAACAGGGAGTATCTACGTATATTATTTGGATTACTTGTATAAGAAAGATTTGTAAGGAAACTTGGTTTGTAAGGAAGATTTTCTCCCCAATTGGTTTATTTTTGCAATCATTTTTATATCATTTTATATTACATCATTTTATATCATTTTATATTATATAGACTTATGTATATTTATTTTATACCTTAGGTGATAATCGAATACTATATTCATTATTTAGTCACTCATATTATTTTATTGGGAATTATTTCCGATTGGTTCCTGTGTCCCTCTGACATATTCCCTCTCCCTTGCTATTTTTTTTTCTCCAGCATTTTCTACTTTATGGTACTACAAGATGCTCCAGGCTTATTTTGTGTGTGCTCTGTCCCAGCCTTAGAATCAGCCACTTCTCCAAGGAGTCATGGTTCCTTTTATTTGATAATGGTATTAAACCCCAAGTTCCGGGCACTGGGTATGCTAATTACTACCGGCCCCTTCAGTGAACAGAACTAAAAAATATGCGTATGTACCAACCCAGGTAGAACGTACCCATATACTTATTTCAGTATCTATCCATCTCTGTTTACATTAAGCTAAACATGAGATCATACTGATGTCTCTAACTCTAATCCAGTCCTACAGGGTTCATTCTAGCCCACCCTTCTCGATTATAGGTAACTTTCCTTTCCAGTAGTGGGAAGCGTGGCCCACATCTTCTCCCATCCGTTTACTGATTTCCTCAACCCCAGGATACATGAAAAGCAGTTTCAGAGTTGGTAACCCGTATTGCCGTAACACGGGTCTGTTTTTGAGTCTATATTCTGTTCTACTGGGCTATTTGTCTAGTCTTTTACCATTCCCTGTAGAATTTGATTATTAAAACTTTGACATATGTCTTCATACATGATAAGGAAGATCTCCTTATTCTTTTTGGCTTAGCCATTCACAGACCTTTGTCTTCCCGTACAAAGTAATCATGATTTTTTGAGTTTCCTAATTTTGATTGAAATGGCAATGGCTTTATAGTTTGATTTAGGAAGAGTTAACAAATTTGCAACATGAAGACTTTCTTCTACAGACACAGCATGCCTCTTTATTTAGTCAAATCTTTTACAATGTTCTCCTTAAACATGCTGTGCACTCTTTTTTAGTTTAATTCTGAGATAATTTACTGGTTTCCCCCACTCCCCTTCGTGAATGGTGTCTTGTTTTCTATTACATTTTTAAATTAGCTACTGCTAAAGTAGAGGGGACGATACTGACTTGGTAATTTAATCTCATATCTGACGACCTTGTGAAACTCTAGTTACTATTTCTGTTGAATATTCTAACTAGATGACAGTTTTATCTCTTTTCATTCTTTCATCTCTTTTTTGTCTTATGTCATCTCATCACCCAAGATCTTTAGTAATAGACAGTAGCATAAACAGTGGGTATCCCTATCTTTCCTATTGTCCCCTATCACAATTCAAGTGCATCTACAGTTTTTCTATTAACGCCTGATGATTGCTGCAGGCTTTGGGACATAGAGCCTTTATCAAGTTTTTTCTATTCCTAGTTTTATGTGAATTTAATAAATCATAGATTTTTTCAAAAAATAGATTTCAAAAAACCTTTTTTTTCAAAACAATATGCCTTTTCCCATCTATTGAGATAATAACTTGTTTTTCTGCTTTAATCCATTAATGTGGTTAATGACAGACATGATATTAAACCATCCTTGTATTTCTTTTTTTTTTCAATTTAAAAAAAAGTTTATTCATTTTTGAGAGACAGAGAGACAGAGTGTGAGCGGGGGAGGGGCAGAGAGAGAGAGAGGGAGACACAGAATCTGAAACAGGCTCCAGGCTCTGAGCTGTCAGCACAGAGCCTGACATGGGGCTCGAACCCACAGACAGTGAGATCATCGCCTGAGCAGAAGGCAGATGCTTAACTGACTGAGCCACCCAGGTGTCCCTTGTTTTTTTAAGTACAGTGTTGGTTCAGGTTGGCTAATATGTTATTTACACATATGTATGTCCACAAGTGAGATTAGCCCATCATTTTCTCACTTTGTGTTACCCTTAGCTAGTTTTGTATTTAAGTTCTATTAGCCTCAAAAAAGATACTGGGACACTTTCCTTCTCTCTTGTTTTATGGAGCAAACTGAATAAGATAAAGGTTATCTGTTTCCTAAAAGATTGGTAGAATTTACCTAAAAATTATCTGTACCTCGAGAAAGGCTTGATTATCACGTCATTTTATTTAATGATTGTTGGTTTATTCAAATTTTCTGGTGCCTTTTGTGCCAGTTTTGGTACGTTTGCTTTTTCTAGAAATGTATCCATTTCTTTTAGTTTTGAAAGTTTCGGGGATCGGTGTTTCTAATATTCTTTATTATTTAAAATCCTGCCAGTTTTGCTTACTTAATCTAAAAAACAAAAACAAATAGCTTTTGGTTTCTGGATATTCTTTAGTTTAGTGTTTGTTTTTTAAAATTCTCTTTGTAATTGATTTCTCTCCTCATCTTTGCTTCTTTTCCCTTCTATCTTTGGGTTGTTTCTGTTGTACTTTTTCCAATTCTTCATTTGAACATGTATTATTAGCTCATTTGTTTTCAATTTTTCTTGACTTCTGACAAAAATATTTTAAGCTATAAATTTTCCTCTAAGAACTGTGCCCTGCAGATTTTGCTGTATAAAGTGTTCCTTTTGTTGCATTCCAAATCTTTCATGATTTTCCAGATGCTTTCCAAGGATTACTTAGGAGAAGATTTTTTCTCCCTCCCAGCCTTATGGGATTAAAAAAAAAAAAACTATCTTCTTATTATCAAGGTTAAATTTTATTGCTTGGTGGCTAGAGAACATGGCCTGTAAATGTTGATTTTTTAAAAAAATTATGGGGGCCTCTTTTGTGGCCTAGAACATGGTAAATTTTATGTCTTTCAATGTTATTTCAAAAGAACATATATTCTCTATTCATGGGTATAAAGTTCTATTACTATCAACATGAATATATTGTTGTTACTCAAATTTTCTATATTTTCTAAAATTTCTGTGTGATGAGAAGACGGTAGGTAGACCAGTCTCCATAATACCCTTGAAATTATCATTTGATATTTTATTCTCTAAGTTGGGTGTGGGTTTTGCTACATTTTGCTGTTCAAAGAATAGGGCCGTCAATTCAATAACCTTGTATTTTGAGTGGTCTAGTCTAAGATTCTGGTCATTGACATAACACATGTTTATTGAGAACATGGCTCTTGTACCAGGATCAGTGCAGACTTCCTGAGTGGATTTGGAAGTATATTTTTAAAAATTGAGGGGCACCTGGGTGTCTCGGTTGGTTAAGTGTCTGACTCTTGATCTTGACTCAGGTCATGATCTCACTGGTCATGAGATCGACTCCTGCACTGGGCTCTGTGCTGACAGTGCAGAGCTTGCTTGAGATTATCTCTCTCCGTTCTCTCTGCCCCTCCTCCCATTGGCGCCCACTCTCTCTCCAAATAAATAAATAAACTTTTTAAAAAAGGCAATAAAGGAGAATAGAGGAGGGTGAGAAGAAGGGGAGTGAAAGATGGATAGGAAGAGCCCACATGAAAGGAAAGTATGAGTCATGTGAGGTCTGGGCAGAGTTTCAGAAGAAACAGCAAGTGCAATAGCCCCATAAAGGATACCAGCTTAGAATGTCATGGGGGCAGTGGTGTTTATCTTTAACAGAGCAGAGTGTTCTTCGGGACAAATAAAGCCCTTTCTCTCCATGAAGTCCTTTAATATAGAAAGCCATGTCACTACTTGGAAGTTTACTACTTGGAAGTTTGGTAAGCCTGATACATGAACGAGTGGGGTTAGGGATCTGGCATCAGTGACTCATGGCACTAGGCTGACTGAGTCTGAAGCCTCCATCCACACACTTCTGAGCCACTTTAAGTTTTTACCTACTCATTTAAACCTCTACTTTACTGCAAAGCATTTAATTCGGCTCTCAAGTCATTGACATCTTACAAGAACACAGAACTTTTTGTCCCCCGTCAAAGCAGTTTTTCGTACACAATGTATTACTTTCTCAGCTCAGGACAGCCCCAAAGATTAGGTAGGGCTGGCTCTGCTGGCTCCATTTCAAGGACGGGAACTTGGATGTGGAAGCCGCTGCACTATTCACGAAGGGTTTTCACAGAAGTTACGTCTCTCCTCGCACCTGCCTGGCCAGAAGGGCTCACGTCCTCCCATTAGTTTGGGGAAGCCTGGGATGGAGGCCAGTGTGGGGCGACATCCCACCAGACAAGCCGGTCTGGTTCGGGCTGTGAGACAAGGTGCGGTCAGAGTTAAGGGCACCTGCACGACCCTCGGCCCAGGTGCCAGAGGAAGACCTCCCGCTCAAGCCCGCCTGGCATTTAGCCAGGGGCAGTCACCCTCCCGGCCAACCCGAAGGCCCTTAAATAGGGAAAGCATCGAAGCCCGTTGTTTGACAAGAGAGTTCTTCTACCGGCAGCGTCAGGGCGCCCCAGGTCGAGAACTGATCCGACTGTGCAGCCGCTTAGCACCTGGGCTCGTGCCCCCAGGGAATGGAGAACCCAGGGGCTCCACCCGCCAAGACCCTCGAGAGAGCCGCTGGGGCAGGAGGGCTCCTCCTCACTGTGGCAGGGCGGTGTCGGTTCGTCCTAAGAAGCGAGCGAGCCAGCGTGAACAACAGAAACAGGAGAAACCTCGGGGTTCGGCGCCTGCAGCACCTCCCCGAACGGTGTCTAGCTTCCCGGCCGCCCGCCCTGGTTCAGGCCCCGCCCCGCCCCAGGCCACGCCCCTTCCGCCGGCCCCGTCGCGCAGGCCCGCCCCGACCTCCCACTGAGGCCCCGCCCCTTCCGCTGGTCCCGCCCCTTCCTGCGCACGTGTGGGCACCTGGCACCCCGAGGTGGTACTCCGCTGTCCGCACGTCCTCTTGCCGGGTTTCCTGGTGTGTAGATCCCGGCGCGCCCCTGCCCTCTCGGCCATGGGGGTCCCCAAGAGGAAGGCCGCGGGCGGCCAGGACAGCACGGCTCTCCGCGCGGGCGCAGCCAAGCGGCCCCGCTCCGAAGAGCTCACGGGCGTGCGCTTCAAGGCTGAGCTGCGGGGTCCGCAGGGCGCGGAGCCGGGTGAGTGCGGGGCTGGCCGGGGCGGGGAGCACGTGCGGGCGAGGCGGGTCGCGGCCGCGTGCCAGGCTCAGCCCTCCTCTGTGCATTGTTCGGTCCCGGAGTCTCAGAGCTGGGCCTTCCGGTTTGCAGACGGGAAACCGTGGCCCCGGTGCTCGGGCGTCCAGGGTCCTGGGCGGCCGGGGCCGCTGTAGGGCAGCGCGCTGCACTGTCTTGCCCTGGGCTGTCAGCTGGTGGAATCCGCCTTGCTCGGTCGTGACAGTTCCACGCGACTGCACGCCTCCTTTGGCCGGGCAGCATTCCTTAGCAACCTCTAAAACTTCTATTGCAGTTGTCAGAGAAGCATATATGTATACTTGCAGAGTCCCAACTGTGAGTCAGCTCGGGGCCGTTCATTGAGACAGTTTGCTGGCTCTGTGGCCGTCAGCGCTGTTTTCAATAGCTTTGAGCCCCCAACACTCACGCTGATCCGATGACATGTAATAAACTACCGCATGAAGCGTCCCAGGGACTGGTCAGTTGACCAATATGGAACTGGTCTAGTCACTGGACTAGTGACCAATACGGAACAGATTCTGTAATTTCACTTTCTGAAAAGTGCGATCACGCTTCACAACCTCGTGTAATCCATTGGAAAAGTATGTAGGTTAGGAGGAAAATAATGCAATTGAATTTTTAAAAGAAATTTAAGGTTTTTATTTATTTTTGAGGGACAGAGAAACAGTGAGAGCACGGGAGAGGCAGAAAGAGAGGAAGACACAGAATCTGAAACAGGCTCCAGGCTCCGAGCTGTCAGCACAGAGCCCATCTCGGAGCTCAAACCCACTAACTGTGAGATGATGACCTGAGCCGGAGTCGGCTGCTTAAGTGACTGAGCCACTCCTGAGCCACCCAGGAGCCCCAACAATTGAATATGCTAGTATGTGAGAGCACTGGTAGTGTGTCAAAATAGAAGTGACAGCATTTCTCCCTGGTTAAAGAGATTATTAAGTTGATGGCCAGGATAGCCCCACTTAACAATTTGTCCTCCCATAAATTGTGTTTTTAAACATTTGATGCCTGCAACTGCCAGCCAGTGCTTTGAAGATGATACCTGCTTTAGCTCAGAGTGCTACATTTCAGTCATTTGTTCATTTCTGCGTTATTTACTAGGGGCTGTGATGTGCTAGAGAGAAAATGGTGAGTAAAAAATCAGACCTGGGCCTTGCCATTCTGGAGCACATGAACAGTGAGGTGGAGAAGGCAGGTGTCAATGAATATAATTACATATGAAGAGTTCCAAGTACCGGTCCTCCAAAGGAGGGGTACATAGGGCCTTCAGTCCTCAGACCTAATCTGGGGGATCAAAGAGGTCTCCCCAGAGGGAGTGGCTTTTCAGCGGAGTTGTAGGCTGGGGTAGGAACAGGGACAGGAACCATTCTGGCAGAAGAAAGAGCATGCTCAATGATTTCAAAGATTGTATTCATGTACGTGTTCACGGTTTTGCTCAGGCAGCTCCTTGGCGTTCAGGTGCTGCATTTGAACAGGTCTCAGAAGGAAACTCGGGTTGACGGGCAGTGGGTACAGATGAGGTAGTTGGAAGACGCGGCGAAGCTGAAGTCAGTGGGTGAAAGCGTGAATCCGTTGGGTGAGGTTGTGTTGAATTTGTGTTTGAATCTGGTGTCTCTCTTGGATTCTGTCTCCCTTTTCATGTGTTCTCATAGCTTCCTGTGATGCGATCTCCTGACAGATCAGAGAAGTAGAATTGACAGATGTTGGGGGTTTTGATTTCATCCAGGCATTAGGAAAGGTTTTTTTGTTGTTATTTTTGTGTTGTCTTTTTACGTAGCTTTATTGACAGACGATTGACGTAACTGATGTAAGTTTAAGATGTACGATGACAGGTGCCTGGGTGGCTCAGTCAGTTAAACATCCCACTCGTGGTTTTGGCTCAAGTCATGACCTCACGGTTCGTGAAATTGAGCCCTGTGTCGGGCTCTGCGCTGACAGCGTGGAGCCTGCTTGGGATTCTCTCTCCCCCTCTTTATCTGCTCCTCCATCGCGCGTGCTCTCTCCTTCTCTCTCAAAATAGAAAAACTTAAAAAGATGTACAGTGAGATGATGACACACATATACTGTGAAATGATTACCACAGTAAGCTTCAAGTATATACTACAGTACTGTTAATTACAGTCACCATGCTGTACATTAGATCCCCAGAACTTACTCATCTTTCTCATTATTTTTTTTCTTTTAAGCAAACTCTGGCCGCAATGTGGGGCTCAGACTCTCCACCCCCAGATCAAGGGTCGCATGCGCTACCTACTGAGCCAGCCGGGTGCCCCAGAATGTACTCATCTTTATAGCTGAAAGTCTGTACGCTTTGACTGACATCTCCCCATTTCTCCCACCCCCTCCCCCCCAATCCCTGGCCACCATTCTGCTCTCTGTTTGTATGAGTTTGGCTCTTTTAGGTTCCACCTATAAGTAGAACATACAGCGTTTGTCTTTCTCTGACTTACTTCACTCTGTGCCCTCAAAGGTCCATACGTGTTGCAAAAGGCAGAGTTCCTTCTCTCTTCTGGCTGAATAATATATATACACTTAGATACAGATCAGCTGTGCCACATTTTCTTTATCCGTTCTCTGATTTTACCCCCTTCATGGAGGTGGGTGTATGGCTTCAGGGTTAGATTGGTCTAGACCCAGAGGGTGCCCAGGAGTGGATCGATGTCAGCGGTGGGGAGGATCCCTGCCCCTAGAAGGCTTGGCTTCAAAGCTCTTCCTTTGAAAGTTGTTCCCCTTTACCTCAGTGGAGATAGAGAAAAGGCCATGTCAGAACTCTGGATGGCCCCGTCTCCGCATTGCTGCCGTGTTCTCCCTCCGGGTGAGCGGCACCTCCAGCCGCCTGGATGCTTCTGCTGGAAATCTGCCTCTGTCGCAGCCGCGGCTGTGATTGTTGCTAAGGAGACCATCCCTGTTAACATTTGAACGTTACTCTTATTTCAGCCTTGGAAGCATTTGTCGCTGCTGCCAAGAAGCTACCGAGGGAAGACGTGTATGATGTTGTGGAAGGGTACATAAAGATTTCGGTTGAATGTGCAGAGATTTTCCAGCTCCTGAGCGGGGAGAAGCGGCCGGAAAGTGAAGTATGTCATTCCTCACCTGGCTCGCTGAAGAGAAGACAAAGTTCACGCCACTATGGTGTTGAGCTTGATGGAGAGAAATGTGATAGAAATTTCCAGAACATTATCACCTTTCTGTAGAAGACTATGTTTTGTTCCTGTGTCATAGGAATACATCCAATTTTGCATCATGACTTTTTAAAGCATGTGAATGGAAAGTGCTAACTTCATGTTAGTGAATGTTACCAGAGGGAAGGACCATAGACCCTTAATCGCAATGCACTTGGTTTTGCCATGGTTTGTTTTTAAGCAATCTCTGCACCCAACCTGGGGCTCAGACTTGTAACCCCAAGATCAAGAGTCGCATGCTCCACCAACTGAGCCAGCCAGGCGCCCCCTTGACGTGGTTGGTTTGTTTTGACAAAAGGGAAATAGGTAGAAACTGCATGTCATAGTTGCAGACACATATTGAGTTGAGACTTCTGGTTCCAGAGAGGTTCAGAATTCGGGATATTTATGAACCTGTTGAAATCTCAGGGTTATTGCTGTAAGACTGTCGACCTGAATATCCCCAGAGCAGGGAGGTCCAGTCATGAGTAGAGATCGCTCTTTTCATTTCATTTTGTGTAATTATAAGCAGGGAAGAGTTCTCCACTTAGCTGGACCGTGGGAGCAGGACTAATTCCAGAGCTGGGGGTCTGCCGAGCAGCCTGTGAAGCTGTCACCTTCCTGCCTTTGGCTCAGGATCTGAGCAGGCCTGTCATGCACGTTGAAGGCTTTAAATGACTGGCTAGGACAGGAGGAGCGTATGTATAGAGGAAAACCAGAAATGAGCTGATTCATAAGCATTTTAATTCTGTCTTTGCAGACGCTATTAATATTTCAAGTTTTTGAGGCCATACTATTGCGGACAGCGAGTGACCTTTCCCATTTTCATGTTGTGGGAACCAACATCGTGAAAAAGCTGCTGAACAGCCACATGAAGCTCATCTGTGAGTCCCTGTATGCCTCGGGCTACAGGTAAGTTGCCCGCTGTTATGTGGCAAGACCAGCCGTGGGCTCGGTCTGCGTTCAGCTCTCTGGGAGTGCTCTTGACCTTTCCTTCCCTCGTAAAGCCATGGCTCTGCCTCTGCTTCCCGTGGGGCCAGCCCCTCACGCCATAGACTCCTACCACGCGTCCTTGTCATGCCTGTGCTGCTGTTCTTTTTGCTGTTATGGGAACACTCTGGATATTCTGCCCTTCTGCCCTAGCGGCTCTTTGTGGTCACCGCAGTCTCCCTCCCTCTCTCCTTCAGGACCCTGTGGTCCAGAAGTGTCATCTCAGGGAGGCCTTGCTCCACTGTCCTCCATTTGCTGTCACTTTCTGTCCTTTTAGCTGGCAGGCAGAAGTATCCATTTGCAGGTCTGTTCGTGCAGCCAGACATTTGACATAATGTTCTAGGTCCGTCTATTGACTGTCCACTTCCCTTTGCTGGGATGCAAGGTGCATGCAGGTGGGGGCCTTGAGTGTCGT
Organism: Prionailurus viverrinus; assembly: GCF_022837055.1. Taxonomy (NCBI): domain Eukaryota; kingdom Metazoa; phylum Chordata; class Mammalia; order Carnivora; family Felidae; genus Prionailurus; species Prionailurus viverrinus. The sequence continues at coordinate 147,200,529 of NC_062569.1, read as the reverse complement.
ATGAGATGCTGTCTTCCAGCACCTCGAACGGGGCCTGGGGTGTGGTAGGCACGCAGTCAACCACGGGTTTTGGGGGGCAGTGGAACCGAAAGGCAGCTGAGAGCTTGCTTTTGGAGACACCCACTCCGAAGATGTCTTTGTGCCCTCAGTGGCGGGGACGAGCCACGGGTCTCCCAGTTACATGATGAGTTAGTGGGGAGAGACCTTGCCATCTTCTTTGTGTCTCACATTTTGTATTCTTGGATCCTCTTCAGACTCTGTTTTTAAGCTTTATTTGGAGATTGTGTGAAGTTTTGGTTTTGGGTGTTTTTGTTTTTGTTTTTGTTTTTTTAAGCATGCCTGCCTATCTGTTTCCTTCCTTTTTCTGATTTGGGGACAGCAGACCGCGCAGCCTGGAGCGCACTTGGCTTTGCAGTGAAGTGGCTTTGTGCTTCTGCTCTTCCTCACGTGCCTGATGTTCCCACAGGATGGCTCGAGCCTGTCTCAACCTGATGGCCGCCATGGTGACCCAGGGTCCTGAGGCCGCCAGGGACGTCTGCAGCCATTTTGATTTGAATAAAAAGACCTTGTACACCCTGGCGACCAAGAGGGATTCAAAGGTGAGGAGCTCCTAGCGTCTTGTACCTCCCGTGTGTTTCCTTGCTCCCTGGAGGGCCGTAGCAGTTTGTTTCTTGTCCTTTCTTCGACTTTGGTCTTCATGTGGGCGGAGTAGAAGGCCTGTATGTGTGGCAGAGCCTGGATGACAGGGACATCTGAGGACGGCTTCTCTGGGGGCTCAGCATCGCCGTGCCCTCCTGGCCCGTGAGGATGACATAGCTCGTGAGCGTCTTCACAGAGTAGACGGAATAACTTCCCACGTACCTCGTGGGGTGTCCCGGTCCTGGTCCCATTCTGTACATTTTGGAGAAAACCCTTGGAAGTTTCAACTAGGAAGTGGCATCATCAAGGAAGATACTTAAGGCTTTTTAATGTTTCTTGTGCCTCCTGTTTGTACGTCTTATAAGGAGTAGGTGCTGGACTGTGCCAAAGAGAATGGAAGTGTGAATGGTTTTCAGGAGAGTTTTTTTTTTTTAAATGTTTATTTAGTTTTGAGAGAGAGGGAGACCGAGGAACTGAAGCGGGCTCTGTGCTGACAGCAGTGGGCCCAACGCGGAGCTCAAACTCACAATCCATGAGGTCATGGCCTGAGCGGAACTTGGACATGCCCCTCAGGAGAGCTATGTTTTTTTTAAAAAAAAAAAAAAAAAGTTCCCAGGCGCCTGGGTGGCTCAGTCGGTTAAGCGTCTGACTTCAGCTCAGGTCACACAGTTTGTGAGTTCGAGTCCCACGTCGGGCTCTGTGCTGACAGCTTGGAGCCTGGAACCTGCTTCGGATTCTGTGTCCCCCTCTCTCTCTGCCCCTCCCCCGCTCACGTTCTGTGTGTCTGTCTCTCATAAACATTAAAAAAAAAAAAAAGTTCCCTGGTGGCCCTAGAAGTTTCGCTTGGGTTGAGAGAGGTTCTTGAGGAGAAAGCACGAGTTTGAGGACACAGAAGCTGCAAAGAGTTGTGTGAGCCCTCCCTGCTGGCACGGCTGTGCCGTCGACAGCTGGGGCTCCGTTCTCCACACCCCCATCCCGAGCACAGATGGCAGACCGACGGTCAGCAACCTGTCTGCCCAGGTGGAGGGCCACGTGAGCGTGATTTACTTCCGCACCCCGTTCTCTAACTCTTCAGGGATTCGGAGTTTCCGCACCTCCAGGTAATAGACTGAAGGTTAATCATAGTAACACCAAGTAACTTGTATGGCTTCGGGAGGTTGGGCCCCGTGTTGAGGGTTTTCCTGGAATTACAAACAAGGTGTTCCCTGAGGAAAAAAAAAAAAAAAATCCCAGGTCTTAGTGTCTCGTGGATTCTCTTTTTTCAGTACCGTGAATTATTCACATACTCTGTGTCAACAAATTCCGTTCATTGAGTGATGGCTCCCGACGTTTAAATGCATCTCTAAAAAGAATCTGCGTGCCGTTTGCACAATAGGGCAGATGTAATGCTTCTTTGGTCTTACCTGGCAGTCAGCCTGCCAGTAATTACCCATCAGATTCCCTCCCTGCTTCCACTCCCTCTCTCTTGACCTCAACTAGCTCAGCCTCCTAAGTAAAATATGTCAGTGCCCAGACCACCCACCAAGACACGACTGGGGCGTCCCTGCCTGAACCCCGGCTGTAGGCCGCGCCCGCTTCACCTCGGGGTCTCGGCAACTTATTTTATGTTTCCTCGGTCTGTAAAATGAGAATTATCATCAAGATGAAAGTGTTTTTACTTTGTGGCATACCTTAAATGTTTTGTTTCAGGAAATGGTTTTAGACATTAATTTTTTTTTTTTTCCCATATAGGGATGTCAGGGACATTAAAAAAGAGAGCAGCACAGAGAATCCCCACCTACCTGTCCTCCAGCTGCAGGCACGGCCCCCTCTCCCACATGTTTGGTTGTTTCGGGACCGTCTAGTGCCGCAGATCCCACCCGGGAACCGCATTTCCCCGTAAAAATTTCAGCGTGTACCTTTAACAAAAAGTGAGCTTTTAAAACAAAACCACACTACCATCACCACACCTAACACTGCTCACAATTCTTAGTGTCAGTGAATGCCCAGTTCGGTCTCCGTTTTTCCCACTGTCTCAGAAATGTCTTAACGCTTTGTGATTCAGATCAGGATCCAGACAAGGGCCACCCATTGTGTTTGGTGGGTATGTTTCTTAAATTTCTTCCCTGGCTTTGAGTTTTCTCAAAGCCCCGCCCCCAACCTTTTTCTCCTGCCCTTCGGTTATTGAAGAAGCTGATAGATCTACAGATCTATTTTTTCTTAATGGGTGTGTTTTAGCATCTTGGAGGGAATTCTTAAAGCTTTGTGAAAAGAGTTATTTTTCATCCAGCCAAAGAAAGCGCTGTTCAAATCCTTTGCCAGAGAGCAGTTTTACCAAATATGTTTTGGTCTATTTTAGACAACGTTTTGTGGAATGAGCCGTAAAGAGCCCAGGATGCTTTCTTCCTAGGATAATAACGCTGTGAAGTCAGAGAGTAGGAATGGGGCATGTGGCCCTCTTGCCTTCGATGGAGCTTGCTGGGACGGAGGGCAGAGGCCCAGGGGACGGTGAGGGGCTGTCTGGCCGGGGGCGTGAGCGGGAGGCAGGGCAGTGGCTGCTTGGAGGGGGTGCGCACTGTGTCTAGGGTGATCTTGGTGTGTTCACAGTCAGGGGTCTGAAATTGGGGGCTGGCTGGGATATGCGAGATGGAGGCCGGGAGGTGAGGACCCACTTGCATATCAGTTCAAAATTCATTGCTGGGGGGACCCTTGAGGGGATCTAGTCCAGCTGCTGTGTACAAGCAGGATGGAAGGATCCAGAGTGGCACATAACTGCGACCGACCTTCCAGGGCCCTGACTCCCAGTACTTCAGTGGACACCCCCCCCCACCCCCCCAAACTTGTAGAACCTTTCCAGCCAGCCAGCTAGCAGTACCTCACTGAACCTCACCAGGCAAGTTTTGGCATGTCGCCAGCATTTTTGCAGAACACAAGGCACACGTGGGTCGAGATAACAAGTTACCTGTGCTTGAGTTAGTTGATGTGTTTCTTTTAACGAGGCATCTAGATAATTCGGGAGCGGTGGCTCCTTTAAGCTTCCTGAGGTCAGGGACGGTATCTTAGTCGTCTTTGAGTCGTCTCTCAGCCCGAGATTATGGCATCTTGAATATAACTGCTGTTTGCACACCACTGAATTGTTGTGTTTTTTTTTTATTTTTTTTTTTAAATTTTTTTTTTTTCAACGTTTATTTATTTTTGGGACAGAGAGAGACAGAGCATGAACGGGGGAGGGGCAGAGAGAGAGGGAGACACAGAGTCGGAAACAGGCTCCAGGCTCCGAGCCATCAGCCCAGAGCCCGACGCGGGGCTCGAACTCACAGACCGCAAGATCGTGACCTGGCTGAAGTCGGACGCTTAACCGACTGCGCCACCCAGGCGCCCCTGAATTGTTGTGTTTTGAAGGCACTAAAGCGTTGCAGGTACGCTGAGGAAGAGCAGCTCACTTTCAAGACCTTAGTGACCGTGGTACCCAAACTCTGTCTTGTGAGGAGGCCCACAGAGTCGTCCCCGGAATGGGGAGCATAGTTTTGAGCGCTTAGTGTATTTGGAATAAACCGGGATCGGTCTGAGAGGGTCTTGCTGAAATGTCGTGGGGCACGGATGGAAGTGGAGACCCAGTGAGGACAGTGAATGTGCAAGGCCTCCATCTGGATGTTGCAGGGTAGGGGTCTGATGGCCTTTCTTTTCTCCCTAAGAAACAGACACCCGACAAAATAAGACAGAATTAATTCAGTTCTCATGTAGAGGCCTAGGTGGTTCCAAGTGCGATCCTTGCAGATTGAGAAAAAGCAAGATGAAAATGCCGTGGCAGCTCGGAGAAGAAAGCACTTGTCCAGTCAGACGTAAAGTCGAGCACGAGGCAGTATGTTTGTACAATTATTTCCTGTTTTCCAGTTCCAGTACGTACTCACTTAGTAGCTGCATGTCCTTGAGTGAGTTTTTAAAGCCTGTTTCCTCATCTGTAAAATGGGCGTAGAAGGCGTCTCCACCTCAAGTTGTTCAGAGGAGTAAATGAAGTAACAGATGTGCAGCCTTTGACTTAGTGTCTGGTGTAGTGAATGCTCAGTAAATGACATTCGCCACCGCCGCCGCCTCCTCCTCCTCCTCCTCCTCACCACCACCCTGCCACTACTAAATGGAATGGAACCATCTGGAGGGCAGACTTCTTAATCTTTCCGGGCATTCAGGGAACTAATGCTCCTTGGCATTAACTTATTTCTTGGCAACCAATTAGGGTATCTTTGGGATAACTCAAGTAGGGAGGAGGTGACAGTTGAAGGAGTGGAGGATCCCAGCGTATGAGCTGCTGCTGGTACAGCCCGTGAGCGATCCACATGACTCCTGGCGTGTGAACCCGATGAGGAGACACGCGTGTGTCTTAAAATTACTGGGAGGGAAAGCTGACCAGATGGCCCCCGCGACTTCCCCTGAAGTGTTGGCTACTGGTCATGGCCTGTGGGCCTCCCCGGGGACGCCCTCTGTCTTGGGTCGCGGCTGACACTGTCTTGGGTCGTGGCAGAATAGTGCAGATGTCAGTCCCAGGAAGGCCACGCAGCGTTGGTAACAGGACAGCGTCTGGGCCGCGGTGTCTGGTGTGAATTTATAATACCTGATAAAACCCAGACAGCACCTCATTGGTGTCAGCAAGAGCAGAACCAGTCTTTCCATTGGCTCTGGATTTTCAAAAATGCGTATATTATTTCATTGGCAAGTGAAGTAGATGGTGTCTGGACAGGCTGGGAATCTTCTGCTCCATACCAAAGTGGTCCAGACACCCAAAATGTTTACGTTATGACCGGGAAGGGGACTCAGCCAAACTTTACCCATGCTTCTCTCTTTTTTTTTTTTTTATTTTTTTATTAAAAAAGATTTTTTTTTTTTTTTCGGGGCGCCTGGGTGGCGCAGTCGGTTAAGCGCCCGACTTCAGCCAGGTCACGATCTTGCGGTCCGTGAGTTTGAGCCCCGCGTCGGGCTCTGGGCTGATGGCTCGGAGCTGGAGCCCGTTTCCGATTCTGTGTCTCCCTCTCTCTCTGCCCCTCCCCCGTTCATGCTCTGTCTCTCTCTGTCCCAAAAATAAATAAAAAACGTTGATAAAAAAAAATTAAAAAAAAAAAAAAGATTTTTTTTTTTTTGATCTTTATTTTTTGAGAGAGAGACAGCGTGTGAGCTGGGGAGGAGCAGAGAGAGATGGGAGATGCAGAATTCGAAGCAGGCTCCAGGCTCTAAGCTGTCAGCACAGAGCCTGACGTGGGGCTCAAACTCACAACCTGTGAGATCACGACCTGAGCTGAAATCAGACGCTTAACCGACTGAGCCACCCAGGTGCCCCTACCCATTCTTTTCTATTTAAAAACAGCTTGAAAGACAAGGAAAAGTAGAGCAGAAGATTGAGGGAGAAGAGCAGAGAAAAGGTTCCATGTTCCCATAGAGACATGACCATTGTTTTAGCCTTTGAGCCTTCTGACGGGCACAAGCCCCAAGGCCTCTGTGCCATTGGGACGGGAGGGGCGTGCGTGCTGCCAGGTCGCTGCTTCCTGCACGTGACACGTGGTCTCCTTCGCCCCCCAGGGTGTGCACGACGTCCGGCTGGCCTACATTCAGTTCGCCCTCTCCTTTCTGATCGCCGGCGATGACAGCACGATAGCACAGGTGCTGGAGTTGAAAGGTAGGTGCGCCTCTTTGTCTCGTAGCAAAGCCTGGTGGCGATTGTGTTTTGGAAAATCCGCTGCAAAACATTTTTCCAGGTTGAGCAGTCTGCAACCTTTACGGCCGCTGCACACACTAGAATGGAGGACGCGTGTGCGGCGAAGCCGCGGTCGGTGCGGTTTTGATGTCGCTCGTGAGTACTGACAGAGGCATTCCTGTCATGCTACCTGGAATGCTGGGCGACGTGCTGACAAAGGAGAGATGCAAACTTGAGAGACCCGTACGAACAAAGGAGGCTCTGTGGCTCCAGAACATGCACAGATACGTAGCCCTGGCTGCCCGGCCCTCCTTAGTAATTGGCTTCGGAAAACTAAAGTTTAGTTACTTCGGTGGCCTTGCTGAGTGTTACCAGAATATCGGTAATGGAGCTTCAGAGAAGTCTGGCTGGACCACCTTCTGGTGGCTGTGGCCGAGAGCCTGTTCGGGCCGCTTGCTTCTCATCGAGAGATTGAGTAAGACGGAGAACGATGGCGCCAGAAGGCACTTCGCACGTAGCAGGTGTTCGGTGTGATACCAGGCTCTGTGCGCAGGTTCCACGTCCTTGCCAGAGCTCTGGGAGTCGGAGGAACAGCACGGTGCCTGTGGCCCGGGGTGGCCGGGTCTCCAGTCCTTCTCTCACCTCCCCCAGGGTGGGAGCCCTGAGCTGTCTCCGGACGACTGCCGGCGACCGTTTAAGAACAGGGTGGTGGGTGCCGGTCACTCCATACGGTGTCAGCCCTGGTCTGCGCAGGTAGCCCCATCGACGGGGGAGGCGGTGCCACGGAGGAGACCCCTTCGTTGCACGGTGCAGCAGACAGGCCTTAACCGCTTGTGGCCGCTCCTGTGTGAGGTCTGCTGCTGCTGCTCCCAGGGCTAGGGTTCTTCCGAATTCCCGTGGTCGTCTGCGCCGTCCGGCCTTTATTAAAGGACGGCGGTTTGGGGTTACTCATGTGCGCTGCTGATGGTGCAGGGTTGTACTTCAGTTAATGTTTTTGCAGGGCGCTTTGCAAAACTTGAGAAATGCGTCGAAACTTTAAAAATGTGTGATCCAGCAGCCATTCCACGTCTGGCCATTTATCCTAAGGGTAGAATTAAGGATGTGAGTGGAGGTTTTCTTAGTGGATAATTTTTTCATGTTCGCTGAAAATTGGACTCCTCCTATCTGTTGACCGTCAAGGGATTGATTGCAGAAACAAGACTAATCGTAAGGTGGAACGCAGCTGTTAGAAATGACGTAGAAATATGCTTCCCGATGTCAGCCTTTTAAACAACATATGCTTGGGTGTAGACCCAGTTATAAAACTGTCGAGTATCCCATTTTACTGAAAGATACATTTAATGGACTGTGGGACTATGAATATATCAGAAGGTTAGCGGTTAACTAGTTAGCTCTGGGTAGTGGAATTATGTTTGCTTTCAGATTTCATCCTTTTGGATTGTTTGGTATTTTCTGATTTTTCTTCTTTTGAGAATGAATTTCCTTTGTAGAAAATATGTGTGTGCCCTTTGAGCACCTCTGGAGCAAGCAAAATTCTAATTGCTTTGATGTTTCTGCCCAGTGTCACCATTACGTTAGTCATGATACGGCATCGAGCTGTGGTAGCTGATTCCTTGGAGATCAAAAGCATGAAAAGAAAGCAGACAAACACATCATCCCGAATTCTACCACAGTCAATAAAATGATTTAAAATATAAATCTGGGGGCCCCTGGGTGGCTCAGTCGGTTGAGTGTCCGACTCTTGATTTCGTCTCTGTTGAAGACGGATCGAGTTCTACATCTGGCTCCGTGCTGAGCATGGGGTCTCCTTAAGATTCTCTTTCCCTCATTCCCTCTGCCCCTCTCCCTGCTAGCCCTCTCACCAAAAAAACATATATAGATAAAGATATAGGTATCAGCAAATCTAAGCAAAGAGAGAAATTCAGCAAAATTGTACGTACATTCTCTGTCAAATAGTCAGTATGAAGGACAGTAAAACAGAACTAGTGAACCTCTTTAATGGCTCTGTCATTGTTTCACCTTTAGATACTGATTTCCCATGTCATGAAGTGGTTTATTCCTACTGTGAACATGTGTAATCGAAAACGACAAAACCTTCAAAAAATAAAAAAGGGAGCGAATGGCATTGTTTGCTGTGCCACTTTATGAAGTCATTTGTTCTCTCATCTGCTCTCGTGTTCAAAATATTTTTGAGTTTAATGCTTTGAACCTTTTCCTTTCAGAATTTATTCCTTGCATTTTTAGCTCGGGCATAAAGGAAGACAGGATTTCTACCGTCAATATTTTGTTATCCACGCTGAAAACAAAGGTACGTGTTTGGTACTCAGTGTTGTTCTGTGGTTTGTCTCCTCCGGGGTGTGACAGGACCCTAGAGCTACAATGTCTTAGGGCGCACAGGCTGTGGGATGGCAAACTGTTCCTTCGGGCTGCAGCTTTATCACCCAGGAGACACGCTGTTGCTCGCCCTTTCACGGGAAGCCACAGGGATAATTGGGAGCTGTAAGTTACGGCTGTTTTCATTTACACACCCGGCAGAATGTGACTTTGTATCGCCTTATATATTCTGCCTTTTACAAGCATCTTGTAGAAACTTTAAAACTGGCTGAACGAATCACTGACTTTAATACAGAAGCAACTTAAATGCTCAGTTAGAAAAACTCTATGACTCTGCCAACACAAAAAGTCGTTAAAAGCCATGAACTGGCAGTCCATATAAAAATGGCTGATTAGCATAGTATTTAAAACTGTGGTTCTCAGCTGGGGGTGGTTTTGCCCCCTCCACGGTAGACATTTGGCAGTGTTGGAAACATTTCTGGTTGTCATAACCAGGGAAGTAACAACTGGCACCCAGTGGGTAGAGACCAGGCCCAGCGTCCTGCCCGCACAGGTCCGTCCCCTGCAGCAGTTATTTGGGCCAGAATGTCAGTGGTGCTGAGAAGCCCCGATTTAAAGTAATACAGGTCATGAGGTACAGGTTTTTTTCGCCAACCAAATTAGCACTGACCTTTTCAAACAATGCCGTTCGGTGCTGGCAAAAGTACCTTTGAGTCGGGTGCTTTTGTGGAGGCAGTGTTCTAGCAGGTCTGGCGGTGTGCGTTAGAGGTCTTCAACATGTTCCCAGACTTGGGAACCTCAGAACCACCCAGGACACCCTGGGAGGCACCGGGAGTGGGTTTGAGGGGAGCTGAGGCCTTGTGCCACAATTCCGAGTGCATAATCAGGGATGCGGGCAGGACTCGGCTCAAGGAAGCAGACGATAGGGTGCAAACAACCTCACTTTGCACCCCCCGGGGAACGGTGACATAAATTATGGTCGCTAGAATGATAGCCTTCCAAAATGGTGTTCTAAAGGAGTTTTTAATAATGTGGGAAAAGTTTATACTATTTAAAAGTAGGCAGAAAACTATAATCTCACAGAGACAAAAACAAAACAAAACACAACAGTGATACACATACATCTTCTGTGTTGCAGGATGGAGGGATGAAAGGAAGTATACCAGATGCTAACTGTATCCTAGGACGGTTCAGATACCGATGAATTTTGTTTTTCTCTTTATGTTTTTCCTTTTTCTGGTCAAATATTTTGCCGTGGGCCCACAGGATTTTGGTAATGATGAAAAACAATACACACTGTTGTGAAAATCGAGCTCCTTGAAATTCATGTGTTTTATTGTTTTCAGGTAGTTCACAATAAAAATATCACAAAAACCCAGAAGGTGCGTTTCTTTACGGGGCAGTTGTTGAACCATATAGCAGCTCTCTACAGCTGGAATGGGATTGTTGACGTGAACCTGGAACATGGCAAGGTACAGTCCTGTTGGGTTTGAGTTGACCTCACTGTTAGTGTGTGAGCCTCACAGCTGGAGACTGGGGAACGTACCCCCTAAAGTCCCTCCATTCGATCTGTTTCTCTTGGCTCGTGGTTATATTGATTCTCCGCTTAGATGAAATATGATCTTTTTAAAGTTTTGGTTTTTTTCTTTTTTTTTTTTATAAGATTGTTTCTATTCTCTGAGGTATTTTGATATTAGACTTTTTTTTCTCCCTTGAAGGGAAAACCGTTACTCCTTTTAGCTGAGCGACATGCTGGTTTTCCCTGCTGGCCTTGCCCAGTACACGCATAGTATTGACCCAGGCTCTCTCCTCCTCTCATTTACTTCTTCTTTTCCTTCTTTCCATCCTGTTCATACCAGCTCTTAGAGTTTCAAGGCCCGTCGCTTTTACTTCCAAGTGTCTAGGAAAACCCCAATTTCCTCACCTACTGACATGTGTAATTTATTTTGTAATAGTTCCTCAAACGTTGAATTAGAACAGTTGCTTTCAAGTTGACCCAAGGCCAGTGTACATTTTAATCCTCATTTTGATTTTCTTCAGGGTGTTTCGGAACATGGACTTGGCCAGAGTAGTGAAGGCTCAGACTTCCTGTGAACTTTATAGTAATTTACCTCTCAAGAGCCCTGTGTTTTATGTCCTTTTATCTTTGTGACTGGCCTATGTCCTCTTGTTTTGAACATGTTTTGTATGCCCTATTATCAGGAAGCCTCGGGGGCTTAATAAAAACACTCCCAAATGTGGAATTTTATTCAAAAGACCAAGAGAAATTAAGTCATTCTTAAGCTTGTTTAAAACTACAGGTTTAAACTTGCCCCTCTTAAGAGTATTTTTTAATCTTTTTTTTTAATGTGTCTGCTTTATAGGTGAGGACATTCAAATTCAGGGAGGTCAGTAATGCTCTCACTACTGGTTACATTCTGGTGTCCAGCCAGAAGCTGTCCAGGAGCCTGTTAAGAGTTGCCTCATTAGAATAAAAAATGTTCCTACCACGTAGAACATTCCAGGGGATTTTGGAGCCCTGTGTGAGAATTGGTGTTACCCCCATCACACAAGAAATTACCGGGGTTCTAGGGGCTCTCCGCCAGGAGCTGGGGTTGAAGACCAGATACAGTTGACCCCTGAACTATGCAGGGGCTGGGAGGGCCGACCCCCATGCAGTCAAAATCCGTGTATAACTTTTAACTCCCCAGAATCTTAACTACTGGGGCACCTGGGTGGCTCAGTAGTTAAGCACCCATCGCTTGATTTCAGCTTGGTTACGATCTGGTGTTCATGAGTTCGAGCCCTGCTTCGGACTCTGTGCTGATAGCGCAGAGGCTGCTTGGGATATTCAGTCTCCCCCTCTCTCTGTCTCTCTCTCTCAAAAAATAAATAAATACACATTAAAAAAAAAAAAAACACTTGGGGTGCCTGGGTGACTCAGTCAGTTAAGCATTCAACTTCAGCTCAGGTTATGATCTCATAGTTGGTGGGTTTGAGCCCGGTGTCGGGCTCTGTGCTGATAGTTCAGAAACCTGGAGCCTGCTTTGGAGACTGTGTCTCCCTCTCTCTCTCTGCCACTCCCCTGCTCGCTATCTGTCTTTCTGTCTCAAAATAAATAAACATTAAGAAAAAAAATTTTTTTTAACTCTACTAATAGCCTACTGTTGACTGGAACACTTATGCGTAGCAAAAACAGTCAATGAACACATATTTTGTATGTCATATGTATTGTAAACTGTATCCTTACAATAACGTAAGCTGGAGAAAAGTAAATGTTATTAAGGAAATCATAAGAGAACACATTTATAGTACTGTACTGCATTCATGGGAAAAAAAAGTACACATAAGCAGATCTGTGCAGTTCAAACCTGTGTTGTTCAAAGGTCAGCTGTATTTCTTTCTTTTTTTTTTTTTTTAATATATGAAATTTATTGTCAAATTGGTTTCCATATAACACCCAGTGCTCATCCCAAAAGGTGCCCTCCTCAATACCCATCACCCACCCTCTCCTCCCTCCCACCCTCCTATCAACCCTCAGTTTGTTCTCAGTTTGTTTTTTTTTTTAAATTTTTTTTTTTTTTTCAACGTTTATTTATTTTTGGGACAGAGAGAGACAGAGCATGAACGGGGGAGGGGCAGAGAGAGAGGGAGACACAGAGTCGGAAACAGGCTCCAGGCTCTGAGCCATCAGCCCAGAGCCCGACGCGGGGCTCGAACTCACAGACCGTGAGATCGCGACCTGGCTGAAGTCGGACGCTTAACCGACTGCGCCACCCAGGCGCCCCTGTTCTCAGTTTTTAAGAGTCTCTTATGCTTTGGCTGTCTCCCACTCTAACCTCTTTTTTTTTTTTTCCTTCCCCTCCCTCATGGGTTTCTGTTAAGTTTCTCAGGATCCACATAAGAGTGAAAACATACGGTATCTGTCTTTCTCTGTATGGCTTATTTCACTTAGCATCACACTCTCCAGTTCCATCCACGTTGCTACAAAGGGCCATATTTCATTCTTTCTCATTGCCACGTAGTACTCCATTGTGTATATAAACCACAATTTCTTTATCCATTCATCAGTTGATGGACATTTAGGCTCTTTCCATCATTTGGCTATTGTTGAAAGGGCTGCTAGAACTATTGGGGTACAAGTGCCCCTATGCATCAGTACTCCTGTATCCCTTGGATAAATTCCTAGCAGTGCTATTGCTGGGTCATAGGGTAAGTCTATTTTTAATTTTTTGAGGAACCTCCACACTGTTTTCCAGAGCTGCACCAGTTTGCATTCCCACCAACAGTGCAAGAGGGTTCCCCTTTCTCCACATCCTCTCCAGCATCTATAGTCTCCTGATTTGTTCATTTTAGCCACTCTGACTGGCGTGAGGTGGTATCTCAGTGTGGCTTTGATTTGTATTTCCCTGATGAGGAGCGACGTTGAGCATCTTCTCATGTGCCTGTTGGCCATCTGGATGTCTTCTTTAGAGAAGTGTCTATTCATGTTTTCTGCCCATTTCCTCACTGGATTATTTGTTTTTTGGGTGTGGAGTTTGGTGAGCTCTTTATAGATTTTGGATACTAGTCCTTTGTCTGATATGTCATTTGCAAATATCTTCTCCCATTCCTTCGGTTGCCTTTTAGTTTTGTTGAGTGTTTCCTTTGTTGTGCAGAAGCTTTTTATCTTCACGAGGTTCCAGTAGTTCATTTTTGCTTTTAATTCCCTTGCCTTTGGAGATGTGTCAAGTAAGAAATTGCTGCGGCTGAGGTCAGAGAGGTCTTTTCCTGCTTTCTCCTCTAAGGTTTTGATGGTTTCCTGTCTCACATTCAGGTCCTTTATCCATTTTGAGTTTATTTTTGTGAATGGTGTAAGAAAGTGGTCTAGTTTCATTCTTCTGCATGTTGCTGTCCAGTTCTCCCAGCACCATTTTTTAAAGAGACTTTTTTCCGTTGGATATTCTTTCCTGCTTTGTCAGAGATGAGTTGGCCATACTTTTGTGGGTCTAGTTCTGGGGTTTCTATTCTATTCCATTGGTCTATGTGTCTGTTTTTGTGCCGTGTATTTATTTCTTATATCACAATATCAGTCACAACGCAAAAGCAAATAGAAGCTTAGGAAAATGATTTTCTAATTGAAGTGTGTGCTGTAAAGAGAGACTCTATTTTTTTTTTTTTAATTCATTTCTGAGAGACAGTGAGAGAGCACATGCACTTGCTTGCGTAAGTGGAGGAAGGGGCAGAGAGAGAGGGAGACACAGAATCCAAAGCAGGCTCCAGGCTCTGAGCTGTCAGCACAGAGCCCGATGTGGGCCTCACACCCACAAACCGTGAGATCTTGACCTGAGCCAAAGTCAGATGCTTACCCGACTGAACCACCCAGGTGCCCCAAGAGAGATTCTTTAATGATGGGGGTACGGATACTGATCTGCTCCGTATTTGCTAACGCAGTGGGGAGTTCCACTATGTGATCCATGGTTTGCCCTTACATAAAATGGTGTAATCATCTCTACCCTGCCAGACTCATAGGCCTGCCATAAAAATTAAACGAGAACCCTTACTGTGGAGTGCTTGGAAACAATGAGACATGACTTAAAGTGTCCCCTTACCTGTTGTTTCTTGTTCCAGCAACTCCCTGTTTGTTCAATGTTAAAAATAAATATTTTCTTTTTAAATTCAGCTTATTTAAACTAAAACAAAAACGGTTCACCCATTTTTTTTTCACTCCCCCCAACCTCTACCTCTGGCAACCACCAGTCTCTTCTCTGTATCTATGAGGTTTTTTTTTTTTTTTAATTTATTACTCAGTTTATTCTTTTTATATTCCACATATGAGAGTATTTTTGTCTTGTCTTGATTGGTGTTTCTGTTCTTTGGGGGTTTTTTTGAATGATACCAAGCATGTAAGATGTTTTCTAAGTCATCAGGCACGTGGTATCGCCCAGTTTTTACTCTGTAGATGTTACCGAGGCTCATGAACGTGAGATTTTCATTGAATTTTAAAAAACTCTTGTAGACTTCTTCTGAGGACGCAGGGAAGATCCTGGTGAGGGAGCTTGTTCACACCTTCCTGATGGATCTTTGCTGTTCGCTCAAGCATGGGATTAATTTTTACGACGCATCTTTCGGTACCGTCGGCAGGTAAAGTGGCACATTTGAGAAGCGCGGGCCTGTGTTCCGTCACGTACATGACTTCCAGCGGAAGTCTGTAGAATAACGGAATTGTGGTGGTTTACAACTAGAATTTTAGACATGACCTCACTCGTTATAGGGACGAACATTTGGAAGCCCAGAGACTCCCTGCTCATCACGTGCCCTTAGGGCACAGGGCTCAGGGTAGACGCTGACTTAGGCCCCCAGTAGGAGGTGGCTCACCCAGGGGGGTGCTGCGGGTTTCACTCGAGACTGTGGCGTCGGCTGGGTCCGAGGAAAGTCTTACGGCCACCTTGCCAGAGAGGGTAGGCCCCTTTGCAGGCCTCCACACAGGCCGGAGGCGGGAGCCACCGCTCTCCCAGTTTTGCAGGTGAGGGAAATGGGCACAGAGAAGTTGGGTCACTCAGCGGGTGTCAGAGCTCTGATTTACACCCAGGGAATCTGGGGGCCCCTGGCTGACTGACACTTGATTTCAGCTCAGTCATGATCTCACAGGGGACCGAGCCCCATGTTGTGCACTGAGCTAACAGTGCTGAGCCTGCTTGGGATTCTCTCCCTCCCTCCCTCTCTCTCTCTCTGCCTCCCTCCCCCTCCTCCTCCTCCACCTTCTTCTTCTCTCTCTCTTTCTCTCCCAAAATAAATAAACTTTAAACCCCGGGAATTTGGCTCCAAGTCTATCCTCATAACAGCTAAATAGTCCTTCCTCTCCTCAAAGCTGCCGATGTGCTGGGTTTTCAAAATTTGTTTCATGTTGCACACTTATGGCAATGTTTCATCAGTAAGGAAACATAAAGTCCCTACCTGATGGTTTAGATGATATTCTTTTAGATTTTCTTTTAGTCTAATGGTAAACACATATCCATGTTACTATTTTTAATAACCAAAATACTCTAATGTTAGATTTATCAACCTGCTTTTCTTCCCCCCCTGACGGCAAAAATATTAGGTATATTTTCTGTTCATTGTGAATACCCTCATTTTTAAAAAAAATTTTTATTTTACCTCTGTGGCGCTTTTATCATAAGGATCTGGATGGTTTGGTTTAGTTTCTACCAGTTAGGAAATGACTGATTCCTTCAGAATGGGATAACACCATGGAAATTTTTCTCTCTGCTTGTGACTTGTTTTGATTCTGAGATTATTATGACTTAATTTGCCACATTATTTCTTTTTCTTTCAACTTTGTTTCAGCGATAGTGTAACTTTGCTCTCATCAGGGAAAACAAGCTCACCTTCCTGGTAACATGTAACAGCAGACTTTTATCGTCTAGTATGATGTAACACCATGCTTAAAACACACTTTTTTCCCCCTAAGTAAGTAAGACCCATAAAATAGGTCATTTGATGAGTGTATTTGAATCAGCTTGTGGGTGTGGGTCTGTTCGAATAAGCTGTGGTTTATGTCAGTTTTTGAAGCCAGGGACAAAAGACAAATGTTTGCGCTTAGGGGAGAGGAAGGGAATTTTGTTTGTGGGGCGTTAATGGAAAGTTTTGGGAAAATCGACATGTGCGGTTCCCCAGCGGAGGTGAGGCTTGCTCCCTCCCTCCCTCCATTCAGGTGTCTGTGCACATGTCACCATATCCAGGAGGCCTTCCCCAGCAGCCCTTTTCTGAAATAGCCCTTCCACTGTCCCTGTCCTTTTGCCTTGCTCTTGACTATGACTTACCACCACCTTGCACATTTATTTATTTGCTTGGTCATTATGTGATAGATGAGAACCAATGTGAACAGAGGCTGGTCTGTTTGGGATTCCCAGTGTCTAGGACAGTGCCGGGCACCCAGTGGGTGTGTGAAAGCCAGGCATTATAGTTGGTAAACTTCTTCTCTAAGGGAAGAAGTAAGTATTGGAGGCGTGGTGTGCGGTCTGTATTGTGACCTCTCAGCTGTGACATTGTGGTGCCGGAGCAGACATGGTCATAAACAAATGGGTGTAACTGTGTTCCGATAAAGCTTTATTTACAAAGATAGATAGTGGGCCACAGTTTGCCAACCCCTGGAGTGGAGGTTGAGAGAACAAATTCTGGGGTCAGCTCTGAGACCTTGACAAGTCCTACTGCTCTCTGCCTCTGTTGCCTCATCTGTAAAATGGAAATAAAGTTGGCATCCACTTCAGGGGGAAGTAGAGCGTGGGGAAAGCCTAGAGCAGTGCCCGGCCCACGCTGTACACTGTGGAAATACGTTACTTTATTGCATTGTCTGTTAAAATAACGTGGATGTTTATAGTATTTTTAGCGTACTTTGTAGTATTCAACGTGTTTGTTTGACAGCAAAAACTGTTTTGTTCGTGAAATTTTCATATTAGGAATTTTAAACTTTTTTTTTTAAGTTTATTTATTTTGAATCGAGCCAGAGCACGAGCAGAGGAGGGGCAGAGAGACAGACAGACAGACAGACAGACTCCTAAGCAGGCTCCACACGGTCAGTACAGAGCCCAGTCGGGCCTCAAACCCATGAGACCAGGAGATCATGACCTGAGCTGAAACCAAGAGTTGATTGCTCAACCGACTGAGTCACCCCAGGCGCCCCAAGAATTTTAAGTTTTTGAAAAGATAGCTTTCTGATCAAAATTCCACTCTAATTAAATTTTTGAAAAATGTTTTATTATAGGTAAAGCTGTCATAATGCATCTTAATTTTAGTCAATTCATAAGGGGACACAGAACAGTGAGGATTCTGGAAGCCGTCAACGTGGCATGCTAGTGATACATTCTGAGATGTTTTGGATTTGGTGACTTCCCGGGAACAGGCAGCTCTGAAAAGTCATCCTCCCTTAGAAGGATCTGGGGGTAACCCTAGAGTACCGTGGGCTTGGCTGTGTAGATCCTGGGCTAGCTCCTTCCTTTACGCAAGGTTTAATGTCTACAGGTTTTCCTGATTCTTATTTTTATGATCTTTTGAAAACTGCTCACTTAGGGACAAGTTTTGAGTATTTTCACACAGTAGATTTTTTTTTTTTCTGCGTTAGCTTCTTGCAGCAGCTCAGTGAAGGCATAGGAATTTGAAATACGTTAGAAACGGAGGAGGCAGAAAACCTGTGGAAAGACTTGGAGCCATTTTGTCGAGTTTTAGAAATAATTTATGGCACTGTGGACTGTGGGGCAGTTCATTCGCCCTTCACGTAAAAGTCTTTTCAAAAGCTAAATGCGTTCTCTGTTTTTTTATACCTAATGCTTACACGTCTATTTATTTACATACATGCCTTTTCGTGTGCGGTTGGAGGAGAGAGGTCAGGAAAATCCCACGGGGAAATTAGGGGAGTGGATTCCTCCCTGTGGGTTTGGCCCTTTCTTTACATTAGCCTTGACTTCTGGGTAGACTGGTAGGTGGCCAGGGTGGAGACAGAGAGTGGGTTTCTTCCTTCTCTTTAAAAGTCAAACAGAGGAGTGCCTGGGTGGCTCAGTCTGTTGAGTGTCAGACCCTTGATTTCAGCTCAGGCCATGATCTCAGGGTCGTGGGATCAAGCCCCGTGTTAGCCCCGTGCTCAGCATAGAGCCTGCTTGGGACTCTCTCTCTCTCTCTCCCTCTGCCCCTACCCCCCGCCCCCCAAATAAATAAAATAAAAGTCAGATGGGACTCAAGGGAGGGAAGGAGAGGTTGGAGACAGGAAAGGAGAGACTTTTTCAGCTACTCAGAAATAGAGGAGAGAGATTCAAGCCCTTTCTTGGGGAGCTGGAACCCCGCAGGCCATGAAAACACCCCACTTAGTGTCACGAGGGAAATTCAAAGGTGAAATTTGCCGGTTGCCGTGTTTCAACTGTGTTTCCTGAGGGCGATTTCGAGGAGCTGCCGCTCTGACCCTGAGCTCTCAGTTTAAGTTTATTTGTTTTGAATAGAGGCTTGTTTTTATTCTGAGATTATTATGAATGAATCATGAATTACGAATTATCTCAGTGTGCTGTGGAAATTCCCTGCCGACCCTTGTCTCTCTCTCTCTCTGGCAGAGGGGGGAACCTGACCCTCCTGCACTTCCTGTTGGGTTTGAAAACTGCAGCAGACGACGAGCTGGTGGCCGAGCTGGTGGTGAACATCCTCAAAGTGTGTCCAGACTTGCTGAACAAGTACTTCAAGGAAGTAACATTTTCCTTTCTGCCAAGAGCGAAGTCCACTTGGTCAAATAACATCAAACTACTGAACAAGGTGAAACCCCTGGGGCTCTGGCCTGTGTCAGGGGCCGGGAGAGGGGGAGTGACGAGCCGACAGACTGCAGGAAGGACGGAGAACTTGTCCAGCCATTCTGCAGGGGCGACGTCAGCTCACATCGGGCTGGCGTCCCGGTCCTCTGAGGACATCCTGCTCTTCGCTGAGCAGAACTTCGAGGTGGACGCCTTTTGCATCTGTTAAGACAAATGCGTCTCCTTCGTCCAGATTTTGCTTAGAGGGAGATCTCGGTGAATTTTGGCACGTTGAGGCTGACGTGAGCGAAAGGTGTGAAATGGAGAACCATGTTTAAAGACCGCCGTCTTAAGTACTTAGAACGACGTAGGACACGCTGTGAAACGATGCTGTGTCTGTCTGGGTGCCAGCGTGCGAATGTCCTCCTGATCAGAGCCCGCCCTCCTTCACCCACCGCCGCGGACGTGCCTGCTGCACGCTCTTTCGCAGCGCTGCCTGGCTCGGGGCGCGCTGTCCAACTCGCAGTCTGGTGGTGAAATAGTGAGGGTTGCGGTCTCATGCCTCCGCTAGGCAGGCGCGGGTTATCTGCCAGACAAGCTCTCACCCACGCTGGCTTCGTTCTCCTTGAGCGCGTGCGGTCCCCATGTGGATCTTGGGGCGAGAAGGAGACCGTTTGCCCCTTACGTTGCGGGGGGGGGGGGGGGGGGGGGGCGCGGTTCGTGGCCACCCCCGCCCCCGCTGGGGGCTGCTCTGGTTCCGCCCTCCCCCGGGGAGGGGTGGGGGGCCAGGTGCGCAGCCTTTGCCGGCCTGGGTGCGAGCCCTCATGTCACTGCTTCCTAGCCGGGTGCCCCCGCGGGAAGTTACGGGATCTTACTGAGATCCAGCTTTGTCATCCACGATTGCTTTTTACTGTTAGTGTCCGAGGTCTCTACCCTAAAGGGTGGTCATGAAGTGTTAAAAAGATGACACAGTGTGTCAGGTGCCACAGCCGGTGAGTAGCGCTTAGATTGGATTGTAGCGCTGGATTGTTACTTCCAGCGGTGACTTCCTCACCATCAGAGGTTTTAAGAGGCTCCCCAGGCCGCAGGCAGAGCTCTGCTTTGAAGGTCACGGCCCTGCTAGCAGGCAGGCTCGTGAGCTGACTTTTCTCTGACTAGTAGAGTTGGGGGTTGACCGTCCGGAGCCTGTTCTTGGAAGTCCCCAGACGTCCGTCACTAGGACTGCTGCATTGGACTGGCTTCGCTGTGGGGTGCCTACAGTTGGCCTGGTTTGCGACGGAACCTGTAGCAGCTCATGCTCTCGTCTCTTTGTCGTAGATCTATGAAGCCCAGCCAGACGTTTCCCGGGCCTTTCAGACCAGAGAGTTCATCCCCTTGCCGCGGCTCCTGGCAATGGTGATGGTGACCACCGTGCCCCTGGTGTGCAATAAGACGATGTTCACCCAGGCATTAAATGTAAGTGGTCACCTTTCTTCTAGAACTTTCTGTTCACTGCACTGGCCATGCTGGGGATTGTTCCGAGAACGCCTGCCTGGATTCAGCGGCTGGTATTTTGTCAGCGAGCCTCAGGCTTTCCATGTTTCCACTCACCTGGACAAGGGCCCCTGGAGCCCAAGGCACGTTCCGGCCAGGGGATCTTCCTGCTCCAGCACAGCCAGGACCATGGACCCCTGGATGGCTCTGCACTCGCCTGGGGGTGGGAGCCTGTTAGACTCAGAGGAAGGGAAGTGTGTTCAGCTACAGCCCAGTGTCACGTATGAAAGTGTTAGCTCAGGGTTTGTGGAAGGGGTAGGACTGAAATTTGTCTGGCAAATCCTGTCTCTTGTGGTTTAAGTGAAGAAGCGTTAAGATTTCTGGGGAACATTTACTTTGAGGATGAGCTGTGTCGGACATTTTGACAGGACATGTGCACGGAGAAGTGAAATTCCATATCATTCGTGATGGCAGTCCCTGAGTCCCTCCAGAAGCCACCTTCTCAGGGACTCATGTGTCTCCCACCACAGCACCGTGGCCTCAAGCGAACGGCTGTGAGCTGTCTGCACACGTGGGTCCCGTGCCCTGCCAGCCCCTCCTAAACCCAGCTTCCTCAGCACTCAGCTGGGAAGGCCGAGTGTCCCCACACTTCTAGCAGGCTGGGTTGTTGTATGGGCACAGTGGGACCAGGGTCAGCCAGGGTGGGCCGCACAGGCAGGAGGGGGCCCCGGCAGCGAGGGGGCAGTCAGCACAGAGTGGTGAGGACCCCCTAGGATATGCAGCCGGGCTCAGCGTTGTTTTTAAAAATGCTTATTTTGAGAGAGAGAGGGAGAGCGTGTGAGCAGGGGAGGGCAGAGAGAGAGGGAGAGAGAGTCCCAAGCAGGCTCCACACTCAGCATGAAGTCCATTGTGGGGCTCGATCCCATGACTGTGAGGTCGGGACCTGAGCTGAAATCAGAAGTCAGATGCTTAACCAGCTGAGCTACCCAGGTGCCCTGGGGCTCAGCATTTTCGATGCCTGTCCAGGGTTTGTGCTGGCAGTGGGCTGTGGGCGAGGAGCAGGGAGGCCAGAACGAAAGGCCTTTTGTTCTGGTTGCCAAATGATAACAGTCAAAATTGGGACCCTGCTCGCTTGCCCATCTGTCTGGTGGGGGAGACAAAGTGTTTTATCTCAAGGGGCTTTCAGGGAAACAGCTGAAAGGCATGTGTCTAATGCAGTGCTACTTTAGCATACCGCACACGTACGAAATGAACCCCCGGCTCGCTGGAACGCCGAGGGAATGGGGCGTTGTAGTTGTTAAACTGAAAGCCCATCGGGTAGCCGTTTTGTGTCTCCCTGCCCCTCACTCTGCTGTGGCCCAGCTGGCTCGCCCCAGCCCACCCTGCCCCTGGGGTGCCCCTGGGCCTGAGTTGGTCGCGGCCGGGCCTGAGACGGCATCTCCCGGGAGTACCCTCGTTCTGGTGATCGCTCCGGTTCTTGGATTCTGTTCAACCTCTGCAGCGAGGGAGGATTCGGAAGTCTCCTGGCTGTCCTTATGAAGGTCCCTGGGCCCATGTTTGGGGGCTGCACGCTTCCCAAGCCTGGAGGTGGTTTTTCCTACTAAGTGTGTGGTGCCTTCTCTTGTCACCTGCGCGCCTGACAGGGAGTGCTAGTTGGGGCTGGGTGGGTGCTGGTGAGATCGTGGCCATTCTTGATGTGGATAATCCATGTGAGGTCAGTGGCTGTTGGAAAAGACTTACCAAACACAGTGAAACAAAATTGAGAATAACTCTCAGACTCTTCGTAGCCATCTCTTCAGCAGGTGCTGAGGTCAGATCTGTGGCAGGTCAAAGGGGCAGGGTCCCCAGGCCACCTCTTCTTGCAGCGTCGAGGGTACCCAACTCACGCAGCCTTCCCTGGGAGTGACCCCCGGAGAGGCCAGAGCCAGCCACACCCGGGGCTTGGGAGGTCTGTGTCCACAGTGCAGCCTACAAACGTGTGGATTTAGCTCTTTTTCTTCCCAGTTGGACAGCATATCAGTGAAGCACACAGCCTTGTCCCTTGTTTCCGTCATTTTGAAAAGAGCATTAAAAACGATCGAGCACTGCCTGAATAAAGAGACGTGGCAGGAATCAGGCGTGTACACGGCCGCGGCGATAGAAGAGTTTGTGCGCCTCTTCAGAGAAGCCCTGAGCAAGGTAGGCACGGGAGCTGGGTTTGGCCTTTCCGGGGAAGTTTCCGGGGCTTTCCTCACAGCTGTCACAGGTGAGCATGCCAGGTGGAAGAGGCAGCTCCGGGAGCACAGAGGGCAGGTGCGAAACGAAACGTAGCATAGGGGTCGGGGTGCTCCTCGCTAGAAGCTGACGTGCTCTCCCACTGCCGCACGCACGAGGGCCAGGGCCATGGCGAGGGGGTGGCTTGGGAGGCCTGTTCTGGTGAGTAAGGAAGGGCAGTCATCTGCAGACGGGGTACCTGCCCCAAAGGAGCCGAGGTCATGATGGACGCGGCCCCCGGCCCGTCGTCGGACATGTGTCTTCATTTCTAGTGTTTGGCTCAGGTGAAGGAGGCCTCGGAGCTTTGTCACAATTATCAGCGCTTGTGTTTTCAACCACGTCCTTGTTGTGCACAGTTGTGGGGATTCCAGCGCGAAGCAGAGCTCACAGAGGGCGCCGGCCCGTTCTCCCCCCACGTCCCGTCTCGTACACACTCACACCACGTGTGCTCGTGTCCTCCCTTTGTGTTTAGCTTCTCCTCAGTGGATTCATTTCATCCGCGTCTCTCTCTTGTTTAACGTGACTGTCTTTTCCCTTTCAGGTCTTACCAGACCTGAACACCATCGTGTGGGTCTGGCAGTCACTTCGAAGGCAGGAGACAAAACAGGATGATGAGAAAGGAAAGAAAAGGGGCATCCGGACTCCTGCTGCCTGCGTGGCTCCCCAGTGCGGTGAGGGCTGCGTGGGGCCCTGCTCTTTGCAGACAGG
Source organism: Prionailurus viverrinus (assembly GCF_022837055.1). NCBI lineage: Eukaryota > Metazoa > Chordata > Mammalia > Carnivora > Felidae > Prionailurus > Prionailurus viverrinus. The sequence goes on along the minus strand of NC_062569.1, from coordinate 147,177,234 downwards.
TGACACAGGCAGCCAGGGACCCCTCCAGCCTACAGGGGCTTTGGAGGCATCTGTTGCAAATGTGCCCAGGCTTTACACAAGCACTGTGACTCTCTAAAGATTTGAGCGATGGGCACCGTGTGCTCTGGCCTTTCCATGGGGGCCTCTCTTTGGCTGTGCAGGCAGAGGTGGGCTTCACGGTCCTCCTCCCCACCCCCCCAGTAACGAGACACATTGACTCAGACCTTGCTGTTGGCCTGCCGGGCAGTGGGCTTTGTACCTTCTGTCTATATCCTATTTAGTCCCCGTTGTTCACACGAAGGCGCTGACACACAGAGAGACAGTCGCTTTAACCTGTCCAAGGTTACAGCCCCGAAGTGAGGACTTACACCCAGTCTGTTTGAACAGTCTTGACTCTTGCCACGTAGACTCTGTAGGGATCCGTCCGCAGCCTCTGCCTGTGGCCGTTGACCGCATACCACCTGCTGACTAAGGACAGAGACCGACTGTGTTTCCTAATTTAAGGTGTTTTATCTTGGTTCAGATGATGCGGAAACCATTCTTCTGAAGGCTGTTCTGCTCCAGGTCATATGCCTGTACCAGAAGGTGGTCCCCCACGTGGTCCTGCAGTACAACTTCGACTTCAGCAAGCTCCTGAAAGGTGCGTCTCAGGAGACAGCGGGGGCCCCTCTGCTCTTTCTGCCAGCGGGGATGAAGGAAACGCTCGTGAACTGGAGCCGAGGCCCGGGGAGGCCAGTGGGCAGTTTGGCTGGTGCACACGATCCACCTGACTGGTTATTTTTATTTGCACTAATGTTTTTTAAATCGCCAGTTGTCCTTAAGTAAATATCGGATGAACATTTAGCAGCAGTGGGCACAGCAGGGAGAAGCCAGGCTGCCAGAGGTTTCTGCCTTAGATAAGTGACAAATCAGATTGTGTGCATTAATGCTAAAGCCCCTCTTCAAAGGAGCAGGGGTGCAGAAATGAGAGCCCCTTAGAAGGGATGTCCCCGTTCCCGCAGAGGCACTTTGGACATAGTTACTCATGGTTTACCCAGTGAGTCAGGTTCAAACAAACCACATCTTGTAAAAGTAACGTTACGCTTGTCTGGTCACGTTTCCTTGATGGAAAAGTGTGTCTAATAACTTCATAATTGGGCCCACGGAGGAAAACTTGCAGAAGCGTCATTCCTGGGGTTTATATAAGCTATTGGGATGGTTCCACTGAAAAGCTGTAATTAACTTCTTAATCGTTGGAAGGCGAAAGGTTCTTTTTGCTGTGAGAATACGAAATTTACTAGCACTGTGTCATTCCCAAGCAAAGGGAAATCCAGAAATCAGGCCAGCGGATGAGGACGCGGTCTTGGGCTCGCGTGGCCACAGTCTGTTCACAAAACGTCTGCGGTCTGGGGAGCAAGGCGGCGCCTCTCGCCCGAGACAACGTTAATGAGAGACCGCACCCAGGAGGCAGCGAGAGGTGTGGGCCTCACGCTGTAGGGAGAGGTCACTTCAGGCCAAGGGGCTATTCTGGGCAAGTGGAGTTAGGGCTTATTGCTGAAGATTTGGATAGACCACAGGAGGGGAGGTTGTGCCAGGTGGGGCGCACCTGGGCAGAGGAGAGGAGAGAGCCCCCAAGCCCCCTTCTTATTTCTACAGCTGGAGCTCCTTATCTGGCCCCCGTGGCCAGGGGCAGCCTTGCTGGGCGCCCCCCTGCACACGACTTCTGGTCTGTTTCCCTCTTTCTGCCACAGGAGTCCTCTCCGAGCAGGGCCTTCGAGAGGAGGTGCCTCCCGTTCTGCAGCACCACATCCTGAAGGTGGCTCTGGAGCTGCCCGCCAGCAAGTTCTTGTGGTTAAAGGCACAGGTAGGAAGCGGACAGCTTCTGCGTCTGTTAACTAACTCCCGGGCATGTTTTGGCCTGGAAGTTTCTAACTGGATCAGAACCCGACAGTTGGTTATACAGAAGACATGCACGATTCCCCTCTTAGATGCATCTAGAGCAGAGGCCAGGTTCCAATTCAGGAACCAGGAGGCCTGTGAGTCTGTTTACTTTTGCAAAATGGGATGTTGAGTGTGCCCTTACTGAGACAATATTGTTGGTGGGTATTGGGAGGGGTTTTGTTTTGTTTTGCTTGTTTTATCTTGATTACTTTATATTTTGTTTGTCATTTTAAAACCTTTTCGGAAATAGATACGTTTTGAAATACAAAATAACTCCTCTTCCTTTGTCCTCATCCTGGAAGAACTTAAGACGGAGATGGAAATAGATACCAAGCCGGGAGAGGACCGAGGCTGGTGCAAAAACCAGTAAAGATTGCTGGAATTTTTTTCTGCCTGTCATAATGTCTTCTAGGACCTTCTGGAGAATGTAATGCTAACTCATAAAGGCAACTCAGGCTGCAGCAGACACTTACCTGTGTGTTTAGGCACAGGACGCTCTATCATTTCTATCCAAGGAGGAAAAATAACCAGGCAAAATTAAGCATTTTCTAAGTGTGTTTCATAGTAGCTCTGATGGTGATTTTTTTTCAGTGATTTAGGTCTTATTTAAAATTTTATGGAACCACGGTTAAGTCGGTTAAGTGTCTGACTTCGGCTCAGGTTATGATCTCACGGTTTGTGGGTTCAAACCCCACACGGGGCTCTGTGCTCACAGCTCAGAGCCTGGAGCCAGCTTCGGATTCTGTGTCTCCCTCTCTGTCTCTGCCCTTCCCCCACTCATTCTCTCTTCTTCTTCTCTCTCTCTCTCTCTCTCTCTCTGAAAACTAAATTAAAAAAAAGTTTTTTGGGGGGCGCCTGGGTGGCTTGGTCGGTTGAGCGTCTGACTTCGGCTCAGGTCATGAACTCAACGGTCCGTGAGTTCGAGCCCCGCATCGGGCTCTGTGCTGACAGCTCAGAGCCTGGAGCCTGTTTCGGATTCTGTGTCTCCCTCTCTCTCTGCCCCTCCCCTGTTCATGCTCTGTCTCTCTCTGTCTCAAAAATAAATAAACGTTAAAAAAATTTAAAAAAAAAAAAAAAGTTTTTTTGAAATTTTATAGAACCAGTAGCATGGAAACGTATGTAAGTATTTTTACATGGCACATTTCCAGAAAAGCGTGAGAATGTGGGAGCACTGGCATCTGTGCATGTTCCTCGAGGTCCTCTCCTGAGGTTCACCTGCATCATAGTTGAGGGTTGACACGTGTGCCCTGTGCATCCGCGCCTTTACCACCACTTAAAGAGGCAGCCGGGGGGTGCCTGGGTGGCGCAGTCGGTTCAGCGTCCGACTTCAGCCAGGTCACGATCTCGCGGTCCGTGAGTTCGAGCCCCACGTCCGGCTCTGGGCTGATGGCTCAGAGCCTGGAGCCTGTTTCCCATTCTGTGTCTCCCTCTCTCTCTGCCCCTCCCCCATTCATGCTCTGTCTCTCTCTGTCCCAAAAATAAATAAATGTTGAAAAAAAAAATTAAAAAAAAAAAAAAAAAAAAAAAAAAGGGGCAGCCGGGGCACAGAGTAGTACAGACACCTTGCAGTGTGCCGGCCGTGACTGGAGGATCCAGGGTTGGCCGTGGGCAGTGTTGCCCACGGCCCTGCTCTCAACCTCTGCACCCACCATGAGGCCGTTGCCACAGACCCCAGAGAGATGACCAGCCCGGGGAGCCATTGAGTTTTTTACCGCAGCTGAACAGGGCCAGTGGGATCCTGGTGATTCATTTGGGAAGTGAACAGAGGGAGGCCTCTTAACTTTGAAAGAACTGGTATAAAAAATAGTAATTTATATTCTGTGCCCCACCTTCTGCTTATAAGATGAAGTCTGCTGGGCTTTATGAACACCAGCACTTCCCATGTTCAGGGTCACCCTCATTGCCAGGGGCTGCAGGGACGCCAGCCAAAAGCCTCGGTGGTATTTGGGCGGGGGATCTGGAGCTCCATGAACTCTGAGACGTATGTTCAAAGCTCACAAGCCTTTGTGAGAAGCTAAATTACGTATAAGGGATCGACTCTGTCGGCACCCGCATCTTGCTGAAATGCAGCAAATACAATGACCCGGCTGCTGTTGGGGCTTTGGTTGAGCACCTGGCCTCTGAGCCTCCTCGTGTAAAATTCCAGCCGTGTTGCCGAGTTGTAGTTAAAATGAGATAAGAGGCCTGGAGCCATATTGGGCTCCATGTGTATCCGTGACCTGTGTAATGTTTATCATCTGTTACTGTTCAAACTCCAGGAAGGCCCAGAGGCAGAAATTATTGGAGGAGAACGATCTGTGTTTTACTTGCTGATGAAAATGTTCGTGACCAGTAGCCATCTACAGCTCAAGTCATCCACCAAACTTCTGATCACAAAGGTGAATGTTCCCTACCCATTCCTAGTTCTGAGAAGCGTTTTCACAGTCTTCATTACAGAAGGTGCTTGGTAAACAGCTGTCGAATTCAGGAAGCGTCAGGGCTTCTGTAAATTTAAAACGCAGAGGTTTTAAGGCAGTTTTAATTTATCATGTCTAAACTTAGCTACGTTCCCGAGGCAGCACGGTGAAGTGGAGAACATGGGCTCTGAAGTCTTGTTCCTGGATTTGAGTCCTGGTCCTACTTCTTCCTGGATGGCATTAGGCAGATGACCCAACCTCTCTGAACGTTGTTTTCCCAGGTGAACGGGAAGGATGAAACGGTAGGGTTGCAAAGGAGGGCGCACGTGAGATCAAGCAGTAGATCAGGCCCGGCACACGGTAGGCTCAGTAACGTGTCCGGTTTCCGGCCCTCCGGGGAACTGTTGAATGGGCGGTGCCTTTCCGCACCTGTTCAGACTCCGCCTTCTCCAGGGGCTCAGCCTTTCTGACCTCCTTCGTCACCTGCAGCACAGGTATCCTCACAGTCGCTGGAAGGGATCGGGGAGTTGGGCTGTTAGCTTCTCTTTCTCACACGTGATCCTCACTCTACAGGGCTACTGCCCCCCCGTCTGGACGTCACTGTAGGAAATCTCGTTTCCGCCACCCAGCAAATGTCTTGGGTGCTACAGATGCAACAGACTGCACATTCATTGTTTGGGGGGGGGGGGGGTGCAGAGATTTTATCTTTGCAGCGTTGATATAACCTCCTCACCTGAGCTGCTTGAAGAGCATGAACATCTCAGCCTTGACCTTTACAAGCTGCCGTTTCCCTGTAGGCGTGCACTTGACCCAGACCTGATTTCGTGTTCTCTTAGTGCACGTAGGCGGGCTTGGCACAGTCAGGTCACTCTTTGGTGCGCTGTTGGGGCTCGTGCCGTGGGAGTCTGTGCCACCAGGCCATTTGGGGACATCATTTAATGGTGTTGGCTCAAGGTCCTGCCTCTTAACACGTTCCATTCTCTTAGAAACACCGCTGCTTCTTGTCCCGGGTCTGAGGCTCCAGGGGGCCGCATTGAGGTGACGTGACGTGACTGGTTTGTTACCTTGGAGAACGTCACGCAAGCTGACGGTTGGGGGCTGTGAGGGGCTGAGTCGTGCTCGTTTACCTGGTTGTGAAAATCCAGCTATAAAAATCAGCCTCTGAAGCAGCAGCTGGGTTTTGTTTTTTTTTTGAATCTTTTTATTGTTTAGGAGTTGAAGGAAAGGAGTAAGCAGCAAGACCAAGGATTATGTGGTCTTTAATAGAGCTCAGAATGGTCTCTTTTCCTCGTTTCCCTCAAGTCTGGGAGCGCTGTTGTGAAAGAGTGGCTTTTGGAGTAAAACTGCAGATGAGACTTTGACCCCCTCTGTGCTGTGCTGCTTTGTCTCCACGGGGCGCTGGCTCCGTCCTGACGCCCTGCCCCGGGTCTGCTTCCTGACAGATTCTTCGGGACACGGGGGTGTTTGAGCACACCTGGAAGGAGCTGGAGCTGTGGCTGGAGCACTTACATGACACCGTGGAAGAGAAGAGAGAAACCGTGATTCAGTTTTTGGAACGCGTAAGCACCTATTTCCAGTGTGAAGGAGCCTGTTAGTAAACGTGCCCTGTGGTCTTCAGCGTGACGAAGGCATTTTTGGTGCACCGGTGCCAGGAGCCCTGTGTTTCTGGCTTCTTTCCTAATTCCTGCTGAGATGTCAGAATCTGCTCAGTTTTAGAATCTGTAAAATGGGCCTCTATTACTGTGTACCGTGTAATTTCCTTTTGGGGATTTGTTTTTGCACCAAGAGAATAGAGGTGTGCTTAGCGCAATATTCAAAGCAGTGGTTTAAACCAAAAGGAAATTTTTTTTAATTCTGTAACAAAAAGTTAAGAAACTTTGCAGAAAAATTGTTCTTATTGGGGGCTATTAACATTTTAGCTTTTCCCTTTGTATTACTGGTGACTTTTTTTTGGCTTTTTTTTTTTTTTCCATTTCATTTGTGACCACCTAAGTGTTCTCTGCTTGGCTCTTCAACACCCAGGTTTTACTGACGTTGGTGGCGAATCCCTATTCCTACACAGACAAAGCATCTGACTTTGTCCAGGAAGCCAGCACACTGCAGGCCGCGGGGACGAAGCAGGAGGCTGATGATGTCAGCATTCCGGTCTCCCACATCGATGGTAGGCGCCACTGCCTCTTTGCTCCTCGGGCTTCTGAAGCTCCAGCCGCCGTGGCAGATCAGTGATGAAAATGAGAATTGCGTTAATGTCTTACGCCAAGTGCAGGTGTCCGTTTCTTTGAGTTAAAGATCAGCCTACTCCGGAAATGAAAATTGCCTTCTTTGCTCATCCAAGGGGGAGTAGGCACAGAGCCTATTTGCTGGGTTATTTTTGTTTGTGTAGTGTTCACTCTGTGCCAGGTGCTGATCCTAGCTCTTTACAGATCTAACTCCTGGAACCACATAAGCCGCCCTAAGCGGCAGATGTCATCATCCTCACTTTATACAGTGATAATGCAGCCGAGGCCCAGAAAGATTAGGGAATTAACTCAAGCTCACACAGCTAGTACATAGCAGACTCAGGATTTGAAATCCAGACCCGGGCTCTGGTCTGTGCTGCAGCCCCTGACCCTATTTTGCTTCTCCGATTTTGACTCGTTCACCTGAATATCCAGGTTAAGGTTTTGGGGCTTCTTAGGGTCACTTGAGGAAACTTCAGATTATTATTACACGAGCTAAACATCCTGTGTTTCGTCTGGCAGAGATCTTAAGATTTGATAGATGATGTCCTTGTGTGTTTAGAATCAAACTTCATATTAAATCTTTTCTCCCCAGAGATGTTTGGCTTTTATGCCTCCTTTTTTTCTCAGACATCCTCTTATGTATCCCTTCCTGCGGAGCTCTTTGCAGTGGGGTCCTTCGGTGTCTCTGGCCTTAGTTGGACTGTCCTTTTTCTGTCTCAGATGTTCTTGACATGGTGGACGTCCTGGTGGAGGACAGCGAAGGCTTAGATGAGGAAATTGGATTCTTACTGAACGAAGACATGATCCTGCTCACGTTCCCCTTCAGTGCGGTGGTCCCTGCAGCCCTGGAAGCCAGGAATAAGTTGCTCCTTGGGACGGAAAGTGAAACAGGTACCCATGTATAGTTGGGATATTCTGGGTGCACCCAGCTGGGTCTTTGTGGGGTAGGAGGTATGATTCCAGAGGCTCTGGGAATAATTGCTGAGAACCCAAGGTAGCAAGGTTCAGACCCACTGAGTGACAGCCACCTGGCCTTTAGAGCTAAGCATGTTGGGATAAGAATCTAGAGGCTAGTGGACTTCTGGGAAATTGGCCATTTAAGGGATAAGTCCATAATAATGCATTTTTTGTATGGCTGCACAGACACCTGTTGTAACACTGATGTTTTCTCTTCAAAGTTTATTCTTGCCCTCACCATGCTAGGGTGTGAGTCTTTCATACTTGTTGGAAGTTACTGGAACTTAGAGCCAAGGAAATACTCATAGATCACAATGGTGTAATTAGTCAGGGTTGCTCAGGCTTTGCTGCAGTAACAAATAAGGCCCAACTTAACAGTGGTTTAATGGGCAAACGTCTCTCTTTGGACCTTTTCATAGTTCAGTACAGGTGTGGTTGCTCTTTTGGGTGCCTGTCCTCAAGGAGGCAGCTCAGGGATCAAGGCCACTCCCATCTTGTAGCCGCACCATCTCAACATACGGCTTCCAAGGTCACTGTGGAAGAGGAAGACAGAGCGCGCAGTCAAGCAGAGGCTGTTCTGGCCAGGCCTGGAAGTGGCTGAATCAGCCACATGGTCCCAGCCTAACCACAGGGGGAAGCCCATGTGCCAAGGACCAAGAGATGGATTAGTGAGCACCAAGCAAGTCTTGGCCCCAGATGAGTTTTGTGTCACTTCTTCTGTGCCTGGGTCTCCACTCCCAGGCCTTGGGAACTGAAGCCTGACTGTGCATCACACGTTTAGTGAAACGGAGCCTGGTGTGCCGTGCGGTGATAGCATCTGCCCTCCAGTGTGTTTGCGTGACCCCTTGTGGAATTGGCGCGTGTTTTTCTGGATCTTGAATACCTGTGGGAGTTGGTGTTATCGACGGGTCACGGAAGGGTCCCGGCGAGCCACCCACACAAATCTCATTTCTTTGCAGGAGAGAGCATCGTGGCTTATATGACGGCGGTGCTGACAGACCTCCTCCACACCCAGAGGGACCCGCTGGCTCTGTGTCTGTTGCTTCAGGCTTATGACAAGTTGGAGCCTCCGGTGCCACCCTGCTGCCACCAGCTCTGTCGGTTCCACACGTACTACAGCCGCTGGATCCCAGAGCCAGTCCGCGAGGCCTTGGTGAGCCACGGCGTGACCGCCCCCATGGAAACCCAGCCTTTCCCTGGAAAACCCCACAACGGCTTCCGTGGGCCGCACCTGCTGTGCCCCAACGGCGTAGTCTTACCGCTGTGCAGCCTGCAGGGAGAAACCTGTTAGCCTTGTGCTTTCCCCGGGCGGGAGAGGAAGCCCCGTGGCCTCACTGCTGCTTAGCTGGTGTGACGGGGGCACAGATGGCTCAGTGGTGCAGCAGAATTGCAGTTTCCGCTGGCTGCAGGATTGCCTAGTCACCGTGCCAGCTTTGGGGCGGGAGGGAGGTTGCTTTTTCTGGTCTCCTCACCGAGTGATGTGGTGTGCCTGGGTCCTAGCCTCCTTTAGCGGGCCTCAGCCTGCCCCTGGGCTCCGCATGCTCCGCTGTGCGAGGGGGCCGCTGGTGGCCCCTGGCAGTCTCCAGTCTGTGAAGACTGGGAAAATGGAAGCAAAGAAAGAATGTTCTTTGCGTGGGGGCTACATACCTGTAACAGGGTCCTGCTCATCTGGCTCCAGCACCAGAGTATTTACAAATGTTGGGGGCTGGGGGTGGGAGAGGTTAACTTTGTGGTGTGCCTTTTGTGTATTCATTCACAAGTGTTAGCTGTTTGTGAAAAAGCAGGCGGCTGGGGACCTCTTTGTCTTGTGATAACTTGTGGCAGACGCTTTTGTTGAGGGCACATTTCCCGTTCGTCAGGGCCTGGTACCATGGGTACTACGTGTAATTCAAGGCATTTAATCCTTACGGCACCTCTGGGAGGAAGGTTAGGACCTGCTGTGCTCGTTACACGAATGGGGAACCTGAGGCATAGCCATTCCGCCACTAGGCAGCAGTGGTGGGGGAGGGGGGGTGGCCAGGATTCGGCTCAGGCAGTCCGCCCCAGCACCACGCCCTGCCCGGCCGCTGCTACCTTCCCCTGCAGGCTCAGCTGTGGTGCAGAATTGGATGTAGCCGTTCAGAGCTTAGCAGGTCAGTGCTGTGTCTCACGGGTACTCGAAGGAAGGTGTCCACTCTCTGGTGGGTAGGTCACAGCGGGGCTTCTCACCCTGGAGGGGACGTCAGTCCCCTGGCGGCTTGTTCAGACATGGTCACCGAGCCCCACCCCGAGTGGGTTTGGCTAAGCGTATCCGCGGCGGGCCTGGAGATTGGCCTTTCTCACCCGGTCCCGGGCGACCCTGCTGATTGGTCCAGGGACCCCACCCGGAGACCTGCTGTGTCTCCAGGCCTTGTGACCTGGTTTTGTTGGCTTTAGAAAGTAGAGTGTTTGTGGAGATACGGTAATAAAAGGCACGTGGGGTCAGTAAAGAAGGCAGTTTGGCAGTTATTGTAGAAGAAATTAACAACTTCAGTGTGAGGTAGAGTTCCAGAAATTTCTTTTCATTCTGTCCACTGTCTTGTTTTTCTCCCAACAAGAGAGTCCGACCGAGGCTCCTGGCAAGGGCCTTTGGAAGGCAAAGAGCTTGCTGAGCTGGCTCCTTTACAGGATTGGCAGTGATTAGTCACAGTGACTCCTCAGAGTCAAGTGAGCGCCCCTCATGGCTCCAGCCTGCGGCGTCTGTTCTCGGTGTGTGAGCACCTTCCTGATCCAGTGCCTTCGTGTTCACGCACTCTGGGAACGGATGTGTGACTGAAAACATTGGGCTTAACTTCTTCCTTAAATAAAATGCCGGGCAGTCACATATTTTTTAGTTTGAGGACACAATTGTGAAATGTCCCCTTGTCATGAATGCCACCCTGTACCTTTTTTAGCAGACTGTGCACCCTGTTCATCTGTGGTGGTTTTTCTTTCCTTCTGTCCGGGCTTTTGCTGCCTTCCCAAGCCCTTTCAGACGCCGGGCAGTCTCGCCCCCCAGGGTCCTCCGGCCTCCTCCTTCTCCGCCCTGTTGCAGACGGCCTACGAGAGCGAGGGCGCGCTCCTGGACGAGCAGGTTCAGGCGCGGCTGCGGGCCGCCCTCCCGCACCTCCCGATGCACCAGGTCCTGCGCTCGGCGAAGCACCTGCTGCTCTACATCAGGAGCACCGTGGAGACCTTCGGCCAGGTGAGCGCTGCTGCCCCCCGGGCCCACAGCCCCTGCGTGCTCCCACGTCTCTGCCTACAGAGTGGCCGCCTCTCATTTGAGTCCAGACCCAGCGACCGTGTCGATAGAGTATTGGAGTCTCGCTGTCACCCCATTGCACACAAGGGGACTTAGTGATGTGACACACGCAGGGCCACGGAGGTTCCTCCCCGCCCCTGCCGCTTCCCCACAGCTGGGAGCCTGAGCTGCTGGTTCACCGCCGCTCTGTGCCGGGCTGCACCCCCTCCCGGAGCAGACGTGCAGAGGCGGCTGCGGCACCCGTTTTCTGCAGGCCTCACTTGCAGATTCTGGACCTTCAGCAGGCGCAGACAGCATGGCCGACCTCTGTTGCTGGGGCAGCTGTCAGTCGGGCCAGGGCCCCTCCCACGGCAGACCGGACCGATGCGCGGCCAGATGCTGCCTCTCTCAGAAGCGTTAGTTTAGTAGTTCGTTGGTGAGCTTTCTGTCTCCAGTGTGGTTTACAGAGTTTTAGTTTGCGTTTTCCTCATCTTGGTCAAAATAAACCCGGTTCCTTCATGAAGGTTGAGGGCGCACATCTTCCTGAGAAAGGACCTTGAGGTTGTTGGGGTTTTGTAAGGACCGGCCGCGCTGGCCTGCCTCCCTCCTCAGTCCTTGTTTCTGGGAACATGGCACCTTCTGGTCGCGGAGGGACTCGGTCACTGTCGCGGTGACTGGGAGCCCTTCCCTGGCCTGAGCTCTCGTGTGTGTGGCTCTCATCCTCACAGCTGGGCCGAAGCGCAGGGCCCCCCGTCCTGCAGCTCCTCCTGGACCTCCTCAGGCTTCTGGTCGTCCACTGTGCGCAGCTGGACGCGCAGAACCAGCAGAAATGCGAGGCTGCCCAGGCCGAATCCGACCTCTTTTTGGACGTGGAGTCCGTGGCCTCGCTGGAGCTGGCCAGTGACAAGGTACCGCTGCCCTCCTTCCGTGGGTCTCCTTCCTGTTAGCCTTCTCCTGTAGAGTCTCGGACCCTGGCTTTCCCTCTGCTTCTTGCCCTAGACAAGTACGTGTTCATCGCAGGTAAGCAAGGAAACGCAGCGTAGAGGAGATGCTGCAAGCCATCCGTGACCCTCACACCCACACACAGATGAGCATGGTGCCATTGGGCGTTTCTCTTTCCAGTCGGTTCCCTGCTCCCACTCGCCCTCCCTGCAACTTGTTTCCCCTCTCCTTACACCGGGAGACGTGAACATCTTGAGAAACCCAGGAGGAATGTTTTTCTTTTGAACAGTTGCAGCCTGTGTCGAATAAAGGCTGGGTAGTGGGTGCGGCTCGTCCCAGCAAATACACGCTGGGAACTTGCAGCTCGGAGAAGGGGCCTTTGTCCTGCTGTTAACCTTGTGCGGCCTCTGTGGGGCTGGGGCCAGGGTGAACCCTTCTCTCTCAGTCTGCATCTCACCTGCAAACAAGTTCCTCATCTCACAGTCTAATGACAGCCTCCTTCCTTTGATCTCCAGGTTGACTTCCCGGGAGGTGGCTGGGGCGGCAGGACCACCTATGAGCCGTTTGACAGGGGCAGGGCGGTGCTAACATGAAATCACGCTTTTCTGTTTTTTTTGTGTTTTTTTTTTTTTGACGTTTATTTTATTTTTGAGACAGGGAGAGACAGCATGAACGGGGGAGGGTCAGAGAGAGAGGGAGACACAGAACCTGAAACAGGCTCCAGGCCGAGCTGTCAGTACAGAGCCTGACGCGGGGCTCGAACTCACGAACTGTGAGATCATGACCTGAACCGAAGTCGGATGCTTAACCGACTGAGCCACCCAGGCGCCCCACGCTTTTCTGTTTTTAACGGGCGCAGCTCTGTTGGAAGGTGTGATGGATTCCTCTTTCCTTCCTTGACGAGTAAAGGAGGAAGGACAGCGTCTTCCCATCCTCGGGGACTGTTGTTGGGACTTTGTTGGCTAGGAACCCTGTTCCGCGAGGCTGCTTACAAAGATCATTCCCTAACCTGGCCAGGCTGCTCACTGCTTTGTGCTCGGTGGTTTAAACCCAGTGCTAGGTCCGAGCGAGTTCCCCAGGGGTCACTCAAGGCTCAGCCTCCTGGAACGTGACCTTTAGTTCCAGACCGTGGTCTTGCAGCTGTGTCCCCATGTGCTGTTCCAGGCCCGGGGTCTCTCCCAAACCGTGATCACGCTGCTCCGGTTGACGGGAGATCCCCACGTCCCCCCAGTCAGATTGATGCTGGAGGGCAGGGCTGCTGAGCGGAGTCCAGATGACTGGCCTTCATCGCATTTCAGCTTTCCTACACAGCCCGTCCCCTGTCCAGAGGGACTGGAGAGCAGTTTCACTGTGCAGTAAATTCACTCAAGCTGAACTCCTCAGACACGTGCCGGTGTGGGTGGGGCCCCCACCGAGTCACGGTCGAGCCGTCACAGTCGCCCCGGGGAGGGGGTGTGCTGTAGTCGGGTTACAGCTGTGATGGGCTCAGATTGGGGTGCTGCGGGGCACCCCCGAGAAGGGCATCAGAACTCGGGCCGGGGGATGGGGTGGCTTAGGAATGCTCCTCCCTGCCCTTCATCCTACTCCCCGCTGGCCCTGGGCCGCGAGTGAGGTCTGTGCCTTGTTGCCGTATTTCAGACGCTGGAGGAGGTGCTGGTGGCCATCCTCAGACATCCCACGCTGGAGGGCTGGTACCTGGCCCTGGAGCGACGGGCCCTCCCTCCGCACGCCCTCAGCCCCATCCTCATGAAGCTCCTGGCGGCCCAGCTCAGTGCGGGGGTCCTGCAGCTGCTGCTGGCGAGCGCCCCGATCCTCCGGAGCATCCGTCAGCTGGGCCTCCTGGCCGGGTACTCGGAGGCCATCACCCGGAGCGTGTTGAACGAGCTGCAGAACAGGAGGGCGGGCCGGGCCACGTCTCGGGCAGAGACCCTCCCGCAGCTGGAGGCCCTGCAGGAGCTGCATCCGTACATGGAGGGCGCCCAGCTCCGTGAGGTCACCCTGGCTTTGCTTAGCCTGCCCGAGGCCCAGCTGGTGGCCCCGGGACCCCCAAAGTCCCCCGGGAAGGAGAGACACCTGAACGCTCTCGGCAAGACGCTGGTCCAGCTGTTGACCCACAGCCCCCAGGATCAGCTGCAGAGCTGCGAGCTCCTTTGGGCCTCTGAGTTTGTGAAAGGCCTGGGGGCTTTGCTCCCCACGTTGGCCGTGGACGAGCTGGACGCCGTGTTTCTCCACACTCTACAGAGAGAGCCCGTGTTGGTCCCCGTGGTCGGGGTCGACGTGCTGGACTACTGCCTGGCCCGGCGGACGCAGGCGGCCCTCAGCACCGCCGCCCTACTTGTGAGGCTGAGCTCCACCCACCTGCTGTGGTTTGAGCTGTGGTGCGGGCGGCCCGGCTCGGGACTCTGCCTCCAGGAAGGCCTCGACGACTTCCTCCCCCTCGTCCACGTGTACCTCCGGTGCAGGACGCGGGGACGCTTCACACGCCCGGCGGGAGGTACGGGAACAGGTGACGTCGGGCAGCTGGAGGCGTTAAGTCCGAGGATGGGGAGGTGGGAGCCGCAGGTCCGTTGCTGCGCCTGGAACGTCCACGTTTAGGCTGTGGTGTAGTTCTGTTGCTCCTTCAGCCGCTGACTGACCCGCCTCTGGACACTGAGAAAGCGGGGAGATTCTCACTCGCCACCCCTCCCCTGTCTGGGCCTGTGGCTTGAGGTGCCGCCCCCACGCTCCTGCCCACCCTGAGCTCCCCACAGGAAGGGGGCAGGGGTGGGTCAAGGAGGGAGCCGCACCGGGGCCAGAGGAGGCGTTTGGGATGGCCGTCCTTGTCCCACCCCGTTGTCCCCCCCCAAAGCGTCCATGAGTTTACCCGGAGTCCGGGCAGCTCGGGCTCAGCCCTTTCGCTCCACCCGTAGAGTTTCAGGCGAGTCAGCGGTTCTTGGTGCACTGCTGCTCACGTGCCTCTCCAGCTCCCGTGTCCTTGAGGCACGAACCCCGAGTGAGTTCAGGGCTTTGGTACTCACGCGCTCGTTACCAGCATCGAGCCAGGCGCTGTGCTCGGGACCTAGCGTCAGAGCGTCGACTGACCAGGTGACCTGTGTGTTGTGCTGGTCAGCATCTATCCTGCCGGCCCTTGCGTTTGCCACTTTGCACGGCATCAGCACTCCCGCCCTGGCCAGCATCAAGTTGCGAGCGTGACCTCTCCCCGTCACAAGATGCCTCAGGGTTAGCCACGGGCTCTGTGAGCTGCTGCACACTAACTCCAGCACAGAGTGGTGTGTGATTGTCCTTTTTGTCTCTGCCTAGTGTCCTCTGCTGTCATTCCCGTCTTGAGGAAAGCTCTGTGGAGGCAGCTACAGACCAGGCTTCTCAGTGCGGATGGGCCCCCAGGGTCTGGGCTGCATCACGAGGTCCTGGCCCAGCTGGTCCCGTTTGCAAGAGCCAAGGACCTTGGTATCCTCATGGACCGTTTGCCTAGCCTGCTTCAGACCCCAGGCAGGCACGAGAGGTATGAAGGCTTAGATTGTCTGACGGCCGTTCCTCTCCCCGCTTCACTTTTCCCTGTAGTTTTTACATAAACTAGTGAGAAATTGCTTCCCTGCTCGTTCGGGGAGAAGGCACTTCCTACAGGAAGTCTGCCTCCAGCCATCCTGCCTGGAGCGAGCGCATCTCCATAAGCGGATGGTTGGTTCTGATTCCCTGAGAGCGGCGGTTCTTATCTAGGGCTGATTTTGCCGCCTCCAGAGGACCGTTGCCAACATCTGACATTTTTTTATCATCGTGCTGTGAGTGAGGGGTAGTTGCTCCCGGCATCTAGAGAGTGGAGGCCAGGGGTACTGCTAAATACCTTACGCACAGGACTGTCCCGTCTTCTCCCCCACGAGAAAGAATAATCTGGCTCAGGATGTCAGTAGTGCTGACTTGGAGATAGTCTCATTTAGGCGAAGCCCGGACAATGTTATCTTTTTTTCTGGTGCACTAATATTGTTTCCCCTAATTGTAAAAATGCTGGTACCCCTGTGACGCCGGAGCAAGGAGGCAGGGGCGGCCTGTGATTCCTGTCTTCGGGTATTGTAGGGGCAGGGGACTCGGGGCACCAGTCCCAGGTGCCCAGTGTAATGGTGGTAACACTTAAGCTGGAAGGATTTAGGCCATCCCTCTGACTTTGTGCCTTTTGTCTGCTGCAGCTGGAGCGTGGCCGACTCTGTGTCTGCAGTCCTGGACGGGTCGGCAGAAGAGCTGCGTGCCTGGAGAAGGACTCTGTTGGCGTCCTGTGTAAAATGGCTGGTCGTGTCTTTCAGTGGCGACCAGCAAGGCCAGGACGGCACCCAGGATCAGGAGAGGCAGATGCTGCTGAGATTTAGTGAGCTGTTGGTAGGCGTCTTTCCTCTTCTTAGGGACCCTGGCTACGTTTTTAAGGGAAGGAGTGAAATAGACCAAGGTGGACAGACGGACCCCAGGCTAGGTGGCTTGAATGGAAACCAGAGGGAGACGAGCCGGGCCGGGCCGTGTCTGGGAGGCAGAGCGGCAGGTGACAGGCAGCCCTGAAACGGTGGGCCTCCTTGTACCAGCCACGGATGTTGGATCTTTTCAGGCACTTTTTTGCTTCTACTGAGATGGTCGTGTGGTCTCGTTTTTCGTTTACTCTGTTAAGATGACTTTCATAAATTGATTTCAGTCATTAACCCAACTTTACCAGGATATACATATATGGTTCTAACGTATTATGGCTTTTCCATATTATTGGATTTGACATAGTCATGTTTTATTAACAATTTTTTCGTGCATGTTGGGTATTTGTAATTTTATCTTCTAGCGGTGTCTTTCTTTGGTTTTAGGAACAGGTAACACAGCTCTCAGAATGAGTTGGGAAGAATTTCAGTGGGCATAAAAATCTAGATTTTATATATTTTTTAGGCTTTTTGAAAGAGTGGCTTTAGTGTTTTCTGGTACGCATAGGTTTTGATAAGAAATCTGTCATTCTTATCTTTGTTTCCTCCCCTTTAGGATTTTTTTTTTATTAGGATTTTTTTTTTTTTTTTAAAGCAATTTGATTATGGTGTACCTTAGTGTAGTTTTCTTTAAGATTTTTATGCTTGAGGTTCATGGAGCTTCTTGGCTCTGTGAGCCCAGGGCTATCATAAAATTTGGAAATATTCAGCTCTTATTTTTGGCCATTATTCCCTCCTGTTGAAGTGTACTTTTTTAAAAAAAAATTATTTTTTGGTACAGAAATAATATCCTGAAGCGAAGGCATTATTTCTCAATGCACGATGTCAAATTGTGTTAAAACTCCTAGAGTCTGTGACTAGTGTTAAAACCCTGCACCCAAAATTTAAAAAGTAATCCTCAGGAAAATAACCCCAAGTGACAGTTGTGTGATAAATGTTTATAGGTCATAGATCAAGCAGTGTGCTTAAGAGATCTTGCAACCTGTGTTTCAGTCTTAATTCATTGTTACAGGTTTATGCATTCGAGGCTCACAGGAGCCCAAATACGGCAGTGCAAGGAGGGAGGAAGGGACATCCCTGATATCTAGAGAGAGCTGAGCGTAGAGGAGGGTGCTGGGCTCCCCCACCACAGGTGACAGTGGACCCTCCTGTGCGGCCCCATGGTCAGCCCCCCACCCAGCAGGCCGGCTTGATAGCCGATGAAGATTTGTGTTCTTCAGGCATGCCTTCTTCCTCCCCTACCTTTCTTTCTCTCTTCTTTTTCCCTCTTTAATAGATGTAACATTTTTAGAATGGTTTTAGGTTCACAGCAGTGTTAAGCAGCCAGTACGGAGTTCCCCTGTGTTCCCTGCCCCTAGGCACACACAGCCTGCCCCACTGTCAGCACGCCTCACCAGCCCCCCCTTTTAAAAAACTTTTTTTTTTAACGTTTCTTTGTTTTTGAGAGAGTGCGAGCTGGGGACGGGCAGAGAGAGAGGGAGACACAGAATCCAAAGCAGGCTCCAGCTCCAGGCTGTCAGCACAGAGCCAGATGTGGGCTCTCATGAACCGTGAGATCATGACCTGAGCCAAAGGTGGGTGCTTAACCGACTGAGCCACCCAGACCAGCCCTTTTTGTTTTTGTTTTTTTTTAACTGAGGAATAATTTTCATGTTGGGAAATACAGGCTCTTAAGTAGAGTTTAATGTTGACAAACGTACCTACGATTGTGCCCACACTCCTGCCGAAGATTTTCATCGTCCCAGAAAGTTCCTTCCCTCGAGAGCATGCACCCCTCTGATTTAACACTGTGCCGTATTTGGAGATGTTCTCTACGTCAGTGACTGCGGACCTGCATTGGCTCGACTAGCGATACAAAGGTCTCCCCTGCAGATACGTGCTGTCTTGTGTTTAAGGAGCCACGTGTGGCCGGACCTGTGTGTGGTGCCGTCATCTAGTACCTTCTGAAATGGAGGACAAAGGGAAAAATAACACGACTGTTAAGAAATTTTTTTCTACTCCTTTCATGATCGTAGACAAGTAGCTCTTGACAGAACTACTAGCAGAAATAATAAAACAATTAAAAAAATTAAAGTCAGAAGCAACCACATGCTTTTGTAGATTGCTTGGGTGTATTCCATATTTGCCGAATGACTCTAATTTAAGTTCTGTATTCTTTATTTTAAGTTAATTGAAGGGGCGCCTGGGTGGCTCAGTCAGTTAAGCGTCTGACTCTTGTTTCAGCTCACGTCATGATCTCATTGTTCGTGAGTTCAAGCCCTGTGTCGGGCTTTGCACTGACAACACGGAGCCTGCTTGGGATTCTCTCTCTCTCTCTCTCTCTCTCTCTCTCTCTCTCTCTGCCCCCCCCCCCTCGCTTTCATACGTGTGTGCACTTGCACGTGCGTGCTCTCTCTCCCTCTTTCAAAATAAACTTAAAAAATATATATGTAAACAAAAACGAAAGGACAGTCTCCCCTGTATATCTCTTGCTTGTTTTATTCACAGAATTTCCTTAATGAAGTGGATCCTAGAGATTGGCAGAAATTTGTGAAGACTGGACTCAAGTAAGACGATTTCATTTTCTCGGTGTGATCCGGTAAGGGTGTGAGTGCACACCGCAGGGCCAGCCTGGGAGCTTGTTGGCACCGTGTCTGTGACGGAACAGGCCCTGTTCCGTTGGCAGAGATAACGAGGTGTACCGTGGAGAGGCTGAATGCTTTGCCCGTTGACGTGGAGTCTGCTTCTGTAGATGATGAGAGAAGCGGCCTTGAACAAATGAAATCCTCAGGGCACCTGGGTGGCTCAGCCGGTCAAGCGTCAGACTTTGGCTCAGGTCACGATCTCACGGTCCAGTTCGTGAGTTCGAGCCCCACGTCAGGCTCTGTGCTGACAGCTCAGAGCCCGGAGCCTGCTTCGGATTCTGTGTCATCCTCTCTCTCTCTGCCTCACTCCCGCTGGTGCTTTGTCTTCCTCTCTAAAATAAAGTAAACATTAAAAAAAAATTTTTTTTTTTAATGAAATGTTTTTTTAGAAACCAGAAGTGTGCAGAGGATAACACAGCAGCACCCGGATTTAATAAGTGCCGACCACTTCCTGTATTTGTCCCGATTTATTCTCTTCCCTCCCCCGAGAGCGTACTTCTGAGGTCACGGCCGTGACGGTTTTGGTACTTGGGTTGCACGCCGGCAGGTCTCTAAACAGTAATGGTATTACTTAGTTTGCTTAGCGTTCTGTACACGTTCACGTTGTGTGTCCTTTGTCTTTTTGGCACCCGAGTGTTTCTGAGTTACCCTTGCTGCTACACAGAGTCCTAAGCCCATTTGCTTATACTGCGGGGTGGGGTACAGAATTCTGTCTTAAGACCACACCACAGTCGATGTAGCCAGTCCCCGGCTGGCGGACGTCTCCCTCCCTCCCTCCCTCCCTCCCTCCCTCCCTCCCTCCCTCCCGTTCCTGCCCCAAAGGATGCCTTTCTTAGCGCCCTGTGCCGGCTTGTCTCAGGGTGGGGCACTCGCTGTCTGTTAGTGTGGGCACAGCTTCAGTTTCACCAGAATTTTAACGTGCTCTCCAAAGTTTCTGAGCCACCCTAGCGTGGTGTTTCCTCACATCCTCACTAGCACTTGATATGGTCAGACTCTAGTTTTTAGCAAGCGGACGACCATGAAACAGTGTTTTGTTGTACCTGTAATTTTCATTTCCCTGGTTATTCACCAACTTGGAGCAGAGGAAAATACAATACCCGAGAGGAGAGAAAGATGTGAAGGTGGGTTACGGGTTAATGACAGCCATGGATTACCATCACAACATGGTGACATTTTGTTCAGTCTTCAGTTAATTTGTATTTCTAGAATGCCCACTATATGCTAAGTGATTCTCAACATCATTCATATATGACTCAAAAGCTGCCCTTTTTTAGAGCACGATGCTTTCATTCCTTCAGGGGGTTCTGAGGGATTTAAAACAGAGAGGGCCTCTGAGCCACTGGACGGGCATATTGAATAGCTGGAAGGACGGAAGGAACAGGGGGAGGCTGACCTGGCAAGGTGGGCTGGGCAGCGAGCGTCATCTCTATTCAGGGTTGGCTGTTCCTGGGTCTCCTGACTTGTGAACTAAACAGGAAGTTCGTGTGGTGTTTGCGCTATCAGGAAAATAAATGCACCCCATGCCTGATTCACAAGTACCCCCTGTGATGGGTGGGTGGCTGGGGGTGGGGGGTGATAAAGCAAGTGTAATGGAGCGACAGCAGTAGAATCGAGATGGGGATATGGATGTGCACCGTAGACTTCTCATCTTTGTGGTGTGTTAGAGATTTTTAAAAAAATGTTTTAACGTTTATTCATTTTTGAGAGAGAGACAGAGCAGGAGAAGGGGAGGGGCAGAGAGAGAGGGAGACACAGAATGACAAGCAGGCTCCAGGCTCTGAGCTGTCAGCACAGAGCCCGACGTGGGGCTCAAAGCCACAAACTGTGAGATCATGACCTGAGCCGAAGTTGGATGCTTAACTGACTGAGCCACCCAGGCGCCCCTAAAGATGTTTCTTAATAAAACATCAAAAGTTTTTTCTTGTCTCTTGTGAAATGAAACTCCCCTTTATGAAGCTCTTTCCCCCTTTGATTCTTGCCTCCTAGATTTCGGTATCAGGACCACATGTTTTTAAAGGCCCTCCATGCTGCCATACAACGCCTGTACCTTCCGGAAAACTCCGTGTGCACGCAGCTCACCCAGCTTCCGGCGATCCACATGATGCTCACGCAGCATTCTCTGTTTTTGCCGACTCTACTCAAGTCTGAAGAAGAGGAAAACCCAGACAGTCAAGTAAAAGGTGACCCCTCACCCCACCCTCTCATCTCACATAGATTTTATTTCCTAATTTCGTGGAGCTCGCTGTGCACCAGAGTTTAGCACCTGTGTGTTTCCGGAGCTGAGGAGCATTACCCAAATGGCATTAGGCTATTTTGTTTCTATCAAATCCAAGCTAAAGCAGTGTTCCCTCTGACTTCGGGTCAAGCAGCAAGCACAGACCTTTCTTCAAAGTCTGTTATTACAGAAGTCACGTTTAAGGTCTTACTGCCGTATCGCAGGCCCATGTTATAATCTGGGAAGTAGGGGAAGTTAGATGGGTGTCTGCCCTGGGAGGAATTGTTTGCTTGTGTGAGATGCTTTCATGAAAAGATTGAGACTTTCATTGAGGGTGAAGGGTTCGAACGTCCCTGTTAACAGTTCCCTGTCAGGAAGGTCTCTGAAAGCCCGGGTTCTGAAGCTTTGCCCCTAGTTCAGTGGCATTTATTTTAGCCCCTGTGACCCTGAGTTTCGTGTAGGCTGTGGGAGAGGTCAGACGAGATGGTCTGAAGGGCTCTGTCCTCTTGAAGCCACGCTCTGCTTAGAGACAACATGCCCAACCGGGAGAAATCACCGTGGGGTCGGTCTGTAATAAACTGCTAAGCTGATGAAACCGTCACCCAGGTTACTGGTGTGGGTACTAGGAAAAGCAGAAAGGCCCCACCCTTTAGTTAGGCAGGAGGAGGGATGTGTTAGAGATTGTGCTCATGTAACCATGGAGGAAAGTGCTCAGGTTTTAAAATCTTCGGTGGGATGGGGAGTGAAGAGGGTGACGGCGGCTTGTCAGAGACCTGGGAAGAGAGACCATTGTGAAGACGTGTTTTTTTATCTTAAAAAAAAAGCAAAAGATGATCGAGGCACAGTCCAAAGACCAGTATTGTTCAGAGAAGGATATTTGAATCACTGAAGTGTTCCCTGAAATGCTTCCTCCTCTGCTTTTATTCTGTGTGCACGTCCCCCCGCGCTGTTGTGCATTTCAGCGTTCTTTTCTTCCAGAAGCGCTGGTGGATCTGATGTCAGTGGTGGTAAAGCTGTGTCCCTCTGTCTGTGAAAGCAGTCACTTTTCAGTGCTCCTTGGGGCCTATGGCGCCACTCTCAGTGTCCTGGGTAAGGGTGTGAGGAGCGGGTGGTACGGCCAGAGAGTGTGTGGGGACCGGGCGATATGATCGTGCGGTGTGTGGGACCAGGTAGGGAGTGTGTGAGGGGACCAGGCAGGCGATACGACCAGGGAGTGTGTGGGGACTGGGCCATGTGACAACGAGTGTGAGGTTTCCAGGGAGTGAGAGGGGACCAGGCGGGGTGACCAGAGTGTGTGGGGACCAGGCCATGTGACCGGGGAGTGTGAGGGGACAGGACAGGTGGTATAACCAGGGAGAATAAGGGCACCAGGCCATATGAGCAGGGAGTGCGTGGGGACCAGGCAGTGTTCTAAAGCAGAAGGAGCATGTGAGGGTTTCAGTTTTCTAAATGGACTTTGATTTGACTTCTAGACCAGAAGATTCTGCTTCTCCTCCGGGCGTATGAACAGAACGACCTCAGCCTTGTGAACTTCAGGTGAGCACTGGGCCTGGGGGTGTGAGCAGCAGGCTTTGAAGGGGCCACCCCAAAACTGGGGCTCGTAGCGCACAGCAGGCTCCGCGGATCTTCTCTCATGTGTTTGTTTGGTTTTTTAATTCTTTTTTACGTTTATTCATATTTTTTGAAAGACAGAGAGAGACCCAGCACAAGCAGGGGTGGGGCGGAGAGAGAGGGGGACACAGAATCCGAAGCAGGCTCCGGGCTCTGAGCTGTCAGCACAGAGCCCGATGCGGGGCTCGAACCCATGAACCGTGAGCTCATGACCTGAGCCGAAGTCGGACGCTCATCCGACTGAGCCACCCAGGTGCCCCTCGTTCGTTTTTGATTCTCGGGGGAAGGGTGAGATGGATGGGGCTCCCCTAACACACACCGGTTCTCATGAAAACTCGGCCTCATGCTCCAAGGTTCGCCTGTTGGCAGGGCAGCATTGGCGGGGCCACCCTCCTCACTGTCACAGACCTGCCCCCAAACTCACTTCGAGCTGGAGGGTCTAGTTTGGCTGATTTTTCTCACGCTTTACTTCAGATGGGAGTGACTTTGACAAGGCGCTGCTGGGGAGAGGAGTGAGGGGCTGACTGGATGTTAATCCACTCTCCCTGTGTCTCTCGGTGCACACGGGTGCTGGTCTGTCTCTGGACTTGTCTCTGTCCCTGTGTGTTTGTCTCATTCTGTGTCTGCCTCTCTGTCTGTCCCTCCCGAGTCCCCAGGGGCTGTGTCCTTGGGCAGCACAGCTTTGGCCTGAGGGGCCAAGATTGATGCCTTCCCCTGAGGGCCATGCCCCCCCCCCCCCCCCCCAGGGTCAAGGTTAACAGGGGACTTTTGTCCAATGAGCTGCTCATGGAAAGCATCTTAGCTTCTCTGTGCTGCCCTCGCATAGTCTTTTCTCCTTACCATTTAGGGCCCGCTCCCTAACATCTGCCCAGTACATACATGAAGAAGAGCCTGGTGTGTTAAGGCAGGAAGTGAGTGAACTGGGCCAAGATAAATACTTCGGGAGGAACTCTGCGGAGGGGAGAAAAAGATAATTTTCATGGTGGAATACTTTTTTTTAAAGTATTCCATGGCATACTTTATATATATATATATATATTTTTATTCTCTTTTGAAAGACAGAGACAGAGGGTGAGCAGGGGAGGGGCAGAGAGAGGGGGAGACACAAAATCCGAAGCAGCCTCCACGCTGAGCTGTCAGCACAAAGCCTGACACAGGGCTCGAACCCATGAACCTCAAGATCATGACCTGAGCCAAAGTTAGACTCAACCGATTGAGCCACCCAGGTGCCCTCCCCCGTTACCCCCTCCCCCCCCCCCCCCCCCCCCCCCGCTCCTTTTTGATTTAAAGATAAAAGCAGTATTAGCTGAGAAGCCACCCAACCCCCACAGGAGGAAAAACAAAAACAAAAACGTTTCTATCTCTTAAGAATGCCCAGGTCATGAATAAACATTCTTTTCCTTCCCCTAATGAACTGGCCTCACCTACTGCTTTGGAATTGGTGCCGCGTCAGCTGTACCCTTTCTGGAATAAATAAATGGTCCTCGTGTACGTAAGGGAGAGGAGAGCAAAGGGAAGAAAGAGCCGTTTTAGTCTCACTTGGGCCTCAGAACACCTTCTGTCTGAGAGAGTGAAGGAAGTTGAATGGGCTGCCCAAGGAGGGCGGGTCAGAGCTGGTTATGGGAGCAGCCGGCTCTCAGCCCAGGAGAGGGGAGGTGGTGCTCACACAACTCTGTGCGGCGAAGTGACAGAAGAGTCTCCTCAGAGCCAACGTGAATGTCACATCCATCCCTGGAGGAGCAGGCCCGAGCTAGGGAGCCACATAGGAGCCCTGCGGACGTTCAGCGGACGGATCTCATGCCAGTAAATGGTGCCCGTTCGACGTGCGTATCCAGTCTGTTAGCTGCTTGCCTGTTTACTCACCAGGGAACAGCCTCTCAAAGAAGGTTATTTATTTATGTGTTAAATGTTTGTTTATATTTTGAGAGAGAGAGAAAGAGCATGAACAGGGGAGAGGCAGAGGGAGAGAGAGAATCCCAAGCAGGCTCCACACTGTCACTGCAGAGCCCGACTTAGGGCTCAGACTCATGAGGGACCATGAGAACGAGACCTGAGCCAAAATAAAGAGTCAAGACACTCAACCAATGAAGTCACCCAGGCGCCCCAGACTATTTATTTTTTAACTTGAATGGCTGTTGTTGGTCTGCACAGAAATGAGCATGTATCGAGAATTCAAAGGTAGGTTCGTTGAGCCCTTGCCGGGGCTGGGTGCTGGGTCAGCGCTGTTGAGAATACCTAGAGGAATAAGACACAGTCTTGCTGTCTGTTGAGGGGGTCAGATTGTTGTAAGTGTAACTCCTTACGATTGGCCTTTGGTGGTGAAGGCCGGCGGTTATGGCACGTGAGGGCACCCTCTCCCTAGGGGAACCAGGGAATGCTTCGTGACAGGGTTGGCATTGGAGGGATTTGATGGAGCTGAAGTTGGTGGCGGAGCCTGGGGACACCATGTGGAGGGAACAGTGTCTCAATGGCTGTGAGTCGGGAAAGTCATCCATTTCTGGGCACGGTGAGGTCAGCTTCTGTGCATCACAGGATATGTGTAGGGACAAGGTGGTGGGAAAGCTAGACAGGCTGGTTGGTAAGGGTTTTAAATATCAGACTGAAATAATATCATTTCCATCCAGGCAACGAGATAGCTGATAGACATTTTGGGACAGAGACATGGCCTTCCTCTGAGCT
Source organism: Prionailurus viverrinus (assembly GCF_022837055.1). NCBI lineage: Eukaryota > Metazoa > Chordata > Mammalia > Carnivora > Felidae > Prionailurus > Prionailurus viverrinus. Next base: position 147,151,985 of record NC_062569.1, on the reverse strand, counting down.
CGGCTTTCAGGGAGCATCCTCTAGCAGTGGGGAGGTGGGGAGGAGGTAGTGGGGAGGGAGGGAGGAGGAAGGCAAGGTGGTTTCTTGGAGACAGCTGTAATGGGTGTTGGTGGCATAAAAGGTCGAGGTGTTTATATAAAAGACTCGAGGCAGGGACGGCCAGAAGGCTGTTCGTGCAGACCTGCTCTACTCGCGGCCACCTGTGAACAGGAGAAGGTTTGAATCGGTAAAGCGTCATCAGGCAGCCAGGATTCTGCTGCTGTGACCCAGGATGGACTCGAGCCAGACCCCCCCCAGTTTTGCCTTCCAGCCGTGCCACTAACCCGCTGGGCAATTGACTAGCTGAGCAACTTTCTTAACCCTCTTGGTGTCTCTTCCCCCGTTTGCAAAATGGGAGTAGCAACAGTACCTACCTTATGGAGTTGTTACACAGATAAGCAAATTAATGGGTGTGGGGGGTTTAGAGTAAGTGGCACATCATAAGCTCCATACAGGTGTCATTGCCCCCCCCCCCCCCCCAACGCCCTCTTCATTGCTGGCATCTCCACCACCCCTCTTCCCCCTGTGTCATGATGGAAATGAAATGATACATGCTCCGGACAATGCCTGGAGTGTGCTGGCTGCTCGACCAAGCTACCCATGATGGTCATTGTCATCAGCATCGATTCTGCTCCCGTGGGGCCCTGTGACCAGTGTGCTCTCCCTTGTGCCACTCCAGAGTGCTGCTGTGGGGCCCAGTGGCTGTGGAGCATCACAAGACGTGCCGGAGTCTGGGCAAGTCGCTGTGGCAACAGCCGAGCGTCGGGGACATCCTCCGCCTGCTGGATCGGGATCGGATGATGAAGACCATCCTCCACTTCCCCCAGAACCGGAGGCTGCTGCCCCCTGAGGTGCAGGGGGGCCCCAGGGCAGAGCTGTTGGGGAACGCTCCCGGCAGCCATGGGTGCCGTTGTGCTTGCCTGGCAGCTGTGAGTGCTGTTGTGCTTGCTCCTTTGAGGGTTCTGTTTGCACCCTCTACTTTGGCACACTGTACATCCTGTGACATGCCAGTGCTGTTTCTCTTAGGGTTTGTTAACATCAAGTTAAGTAAAATCCCAACTGTATGCAAAGCTACCAAGACAGGACCCCCATTGGCCCGTCACTCAGCTTCAACAGTTATGAGCACTGGCTGTGCGTATTTCATTTGTAACTTCCCCCGTAAGAAAGGCTAACTCGAAGCAGAGCCAACGATATCCATTTCACGCAGAAGCAGTTTTTTTACGGAGCCATTTTATTTTATGCTTTTGAATATTCACAATAATTGGAACTCTAGATACAGTGGGTGAGCATTCACATGCTATTACGTTTAAGAGGCCAAACCACACATTTTTTTTGTTTCGGGCTATTTCAGGATGGACAGGAACTGATCTTCAAAGACAGGAGCACAGTGGATCTAGATGGCCTTTATGACCCCTGCTTTCTCCTGCATCTCTTCAGTGAATTGACCAGGCCAGGTAACTGTAGCCTTCTCTGGTGCGCGGCTGGAGGAGCGGGCTTCTTTCCTAAACAAAAATTTTTTTTAATGTTTATTTATTTTTGAGAGCGAGAGAGTGAGTGAGCATGAGCAGGGGAGGGGCAGAGAGAGCGGGAGACACAGAATCCGAAGCAGGCTCCAGGCTCTGAGCCATCAGCACAGAGCCCGATGCGGGGCTGGAACTCACAAATCGTGAGATCATGGCCTGAGCTGAAGTCGGACACTCAATCTACTGGGCCACCCAGGTGCCCCCGGAGGAGCGGGTCTCTCATGGTAGTCCCCACTGTGATAATTGAGGATTGTGATTAATCCCAGGAGGATCCTCATCTGCCTTCTCACCTTTTCAGGAAAGTAACAGTGAATGTTTTGAATATGGTGATTTGAAAAACAAAAATTATAATTTTAAAGTTTGGGAGCGTCCCTTCACGCTTGATCTTTTTCTAACTCTGTAGCAAGAGGCTTTTCTGAATTCTCACTAGGTAGTGATCCAGTACCACCAGATTTTATCCTTGAGAATGAGTGAGAGCCTGCCGAGGTTGGCTTTTTCTTGGCTTAAGTATATTTTTGAAATTGTATTTTGTGTCTAGTAGCCTGAGGGTGGGAGTCTTCGTGAGTGAACGGGAGGGAGGAGGCAGAACGCAGACATACGCACACATACCCACTAGGGCTGACGGGTCTGATTCCCAGGTCAGGCAGCTCTGTTGGTTTGGGACATTTCGTCAGCGACAAGCGTGTCATATCCCATTGTGGTTTTAATGTGCATTTTCCTAGTGGCTGATGATGTCCGGCATCTTGTGGTTCATCTGCCATCTGTACATCCTCTTTGTTGAAATGTCAGGTCATGTCTTTTGCTCATTTTCTTTTTTTAAAAAAAAATTTTTTTTAATGTTTTTATTTATTTTTGAGACAGAGAGAGAGACAGCATGAGCAGGGGAGGGGCAGAGAGAGAAGGAGACACAGAATCCGAAGCAGGCTCCAGGCTCTGAACTGTCAGCACAGAGCCCGACGCGGGGCTTGAACTCACAGACCGCGAGATCATGACCTAAGCCAAAGTCAGACGCTTAACTGACTGAGTCACGCAGGTGCCCCTCTTTTGCCCATTTTCTAATAGGATTTTTTTTTTTTTTTACTGTTGAGTTTTGAGGGTTCTTTATATATTCTAGATACTCATCCTTCATTGCATATGCGGTTTACAAATATTTTCTCCCAATCCGTAGCTTACCTTTTTATCCTCTTCACAAAGTCTTTGACAGAGCCAAAGTTTTTTGTTCTGGCCAAGTCCAATTTAGCGGTTTTCCTATTTATGGATCACACTTGTATTGGTATTCCTGGCTGGAGAGGCTAGAGTGGCCCATGACTGCTCTTCACTGGGCCTCCCCCTGACAAGCCTCTGATGCCCAGTGGGGGGCAGGAGGGGCCTCTGGTTACTGCCTCCCTCCCCCTACTTCCATCTAGGCCTCCTCTGACAGACGCCAATCCGGCAGGGGACTTGGGGCTCTGTGTCACAGCCTGGCAGGCTGAAGGCCGGGCTCCACACTTGCCTTCACTGGCGCGGGTGGGCGCCAGCCCCGCGGCTTTCTGTGAGGTGTTTGGCTGAAGCAGAGCAGTTATTTATTACCGAGTTTTCTGTCGGGCTAGGCTGCTTCTTTTCTAGTCTTTTGTCTAGAGACTAGAAAGAGTAGGCTTTTGTTCAGGTATTGTCTGTGCCTATTGATTTTTGGAGTTGCTGGCTTCTTCAGCTCGAAGTCTGGGACACCAGAAGCAGAAAGAAAACACAGGGAACTCACCTGAGGTCCCCCAGCTGGTCAGCTTCCTTTCCACCTTTTAGAGTCGTCTTAACATCTGTCCAGTATATTTGAGTTGTACTTACTAGTAAAAGTAGAAAAAATATCGTCAACTCCATCGTCCCAGAATTATACATCTAATTTAAGTAATTTTTACCATTAGACGTCATAATCACAGTTCAGAAGTCAGGCGGTGCCAAAGGGTGTGCGGTGAAACTCTCCTTCCCCCCCGACCTCTCACCATTGTTTCCTCCTAGCGGGGACACGTTACCTGTTCCTCGCATGCGTTCCTGGGCCCAGCTTGCTTCTTTGAGACCTGTCATGACTCTAGCCGGGCCTGTGCAGACGGCCGCCCAGGGACAGGCGTGGTGTGCGGGTAGAGGCGCGCGGTCCACGTCTCTGCTCTTTGCCGTGGCCGGCGTGATGCCGGCAGGGACCCCAGGCTCCTTCCTGCTGAACTTAACATCCACGTGGATTTAGGTACACTAGGAGACCATGTGTCCTTATTCGTGCCGTTCTGTTCGTTTTTCAGCTTGAAGTTGCCTTTTTATGAGGCGCATGGGTGGCTCAGTTGGTTAAGTGACTTCGGCTCAGGTCGCAATCTCCCAGTTCGTGGGTTCGAGCCCCGTGTCAGGCTCTGTGCCAGCAGCTCAGAGCCTGGAGCCTGCTTCAGATTCTGTGTCTTCCTCTCTCTCTCTGCCCCTCCCCTGTCTGCGCTCTGTTTTTCTCTCTTTCTCTCTCAAAAAATAAACATTAAAAAAAAAAAGAAAAGATTTAAAGGTGTCTTTTTATGCTCCAGTGTGAACAGATTGGTGCTGCCTTTCCTAACAACAGGATGACAGGGCTGGGTCTCCTCAGGGCTTTCCCACTGGTGGCCCCTGGGGTTGCTGTAGTGCCCTGGCCTCCGGAGGCGTGGTGTTCTGTGGCTGAGCTAGATTTCATCTGCTGGAGAGCCAGGCATTTCAGGTCCGCCGCAGATCGCCGTAATGGCAAGCGGGTATCTTAACCCTCCCGGTGACTTCGCAGCAGGTTAACCTAGGCACATGGACCAGCGTGCGGCCCGGAAGCTCTCCTTCCCCCACCCCTGCCCTGGCAGCACTGGTGAGGTCTGTTTCTCATCAAATGTGAAAATAGATTTTCCACAGTCTGCAAATATGAGGTAACTTGAGTGGATTACAACAAATCATTTAGTCGGTTGCTTGGTCTCTTAATAGAGCTTTTAAGAGACAGAAGGCAGAGGCTTGGACGACACTAATAGAAAAGTACTAAAAATAGGACACAGTGTTTTTCTCGGAATCTTGAAGATTGCCCTTTTTGGGTCAGGAGGACAGTGTCTGGGAGGCCTTTTGTGAAGAGAGCTAATTAGGAAGTGGGCTTTTAAGTTAGGGAAATCTCCAAACACAGCCTATTTTAAGTTCTATTGGCATGATACAGGTAGGAAGATTTGCAAAACATGCCTGCCCTAAAAAGGATTTGTGGTAGCTTAAAATACCAGTTACACTAAAGTCATTCATAGTAAAGCAGAAAATTTTGAAAAGTATAGAGGTGGATAGAGATATGAAAGTAATGAAAATATTAAAAGAAACAAACAGACAAAAATTAGGTCATTAAATTTTACTTAGGAATACTTATCGTCCAGAACAAAAAGTAGAAACGTAATGTCTTAAATAAATTTTGTCGTCTGATAAAAGGAAGCATACCACTTTGTAGGGAAATTTCTAGCAGTAAAATGGTGAGTTGAACAGAACAGAAATCTATGAACAGCATATGGCCAATGTAGGCTAGGTTTATTGTTGTTGAATTAAATCATGAATCTGTTTTTCATATTCTTTTTAACACGTGTTTTTCTCTTTGCTTTTGCTCTGGTGAAGCAAGCATGAAGAATGTTTTGTTTTTTAACTTTTTTTTTTAATGTTTATTTATGTCTGAGAGAGAGAGCACGCGAACAGGGGAGGGGTGGAGAGAGAGAGAGGGAGACACAGAATCCGAGGCAGGCTCCAGGCTCGGAGCTGTCAGCACAGAGCCCGACGTGGGGCTTGAACCCACAAACTGTGAGATCTTGACCTGAGCCAAAGTCGGACGCTTAACCGACTGAGCCACCCAGGCGCCCCATCACAAAGAATGTTTTAAATGAACTTTAATTGAAGTGTGATGTAGAGAAACGACCACAAATCCTATGTGTGTGGTGGGAGTTTTGGTGAAATCACCAGCTGGATCAAGGAGCAGAACGTAGTGGGCAGCTCTCCCTAGTCAGTATCCCTTCCTCCCCAACAGGAGCCAGGGCCCTGTATTTGAACTTTATGCATTATGTGTTCTCTTGTCTCAGCTCCGTTTACCCCACATTATGCTTGTGAGTCCTTCATACTGTGCGTAGCACAGAAAGCTCTCAACAAAATGTTGTTACTTCCTGCAGTGACACCTGGGTCCAAGTGTTGCTAACGTCTTGCGATCCTAAATTGGGCATGTGATTAGTTTTTAAGCGTGACTGCCAGACTTCAGAGAAACTACAGTCTCACTTCTCCCGTTCAGCCTTTTGCTAAAAAGGGGAACCTGTTTTCTTAACCTTACTGCTTCCCTGCTTTGAGTCCTTGGCTGAGAAACAGGGTCAGCCAGGGCTGTTAGCAATGACAGTGACAGATGCTTTTTCCACAGTGAATTCTTGTCCTCAACAGAACTGGGCTGAGATCTTCAGCTCCTAAATCACGTGTGCCGCCAAACAGGGAGGCCGGTGTGCAGCTCTCTGAGCCTCGTCACCAGACCACGGGGACACAGGCCCCGTGGACTCCTCTCTCACCTGCCAGGCCGCCTCGGAGGGAAGTGGTGTAGAAGGAGGCGTCAGGAGGAGCCTGGCAGCTCCATAATACCACCACTGAAGCCCACAAAAGAGGGGCTGCTTTTTATTTTAATCCTTGAGAGCCATGCTGGTTGAGCCTGGTTGAATCTTTAATCTTCAGGTAGCATCTGAAGATCTGTTATCGCAAGGCCAAATTGCTGTTTGCAGGGCCCTGAAACAGAGTGGTGTTTATAACCGTTTTTTTAATAGCCTATTATACTTTCTGCACCCCCACGGCAGCTCTTTTCCTTAAATGTTACAAAGCCAGGACTTCTTGAAACAGCAGATGACGGCAGACGTGAAATTGACTTTTCCTCATGGACACGTGGAAAGTCCATTTGTCTTAGAGAATGTCGCTGATTATTAAAAATACCCTAGCCCGCTGAGTACTAGCTGTTTTCAGTGAGCGTGATATTAAATGTTTAGACTGTTCTCGGTCTCATATATATTCCATTTATGTGTGTTGGTTATGGAGGTGTGTAGCTGTATCTTAACACATCTCGTCTTTCCCGAAACAGTATGCTATCCCACAGTTGGATGTTTTTTTTAAAGCTTTTTGAGTTTTCCCTCCTCATCAAAACTAGTCACTTGTTAGAAATGATAAAATTTAGTCTGCACACTCTTGGAGCCCAAGAGGCTTCCCATTATTCTTTTTTCATCCTTTTACTTGTAATCTGCATGTTGGTATTAAAAGTGGTTTCCTGTTGACACATGGATTTGGGCTCTGCCTTTTTGAAATCCAGTCTGACCATCTCTACCTTTTAGTTGGAATGTGTACACCCTTTACATTTAGTGTGATTATTGGTCCGATTCTGTGTTGTTTTCTTTGTTGGCTTTTAGCTACAGTGCACGTGTGTGTGTGTGTGTGTGGGTGTGTTACTTTAGGATGTGTAGTACTCCCCTTCAGTTTATTGCAGTTCACTTTCAAATGGGATTATATACCACTCTGTGGATGGTAGAAGCACCGTACAACAGTATTAATCCATCCCTGCCCCTCCTGGTTTTCCGTGCTGTTCTTACCATACATTTTACTCCTGTGTGCTGTGACACCCACAATATGTTGTTGTTTTTGCTTCAGATCGTCGGTTACCTTTTAAAGAGATTTAAATGTCTTATATTTACCATTTTACAGTTGCCATTTCTGGTTCTCTTCATTCCTTTGTGTAGACTCAGATTCCTATCTCCTTGCTTCTGCCTGAAGTACTTCCTTTAAGAGTTCTTGTAGTTTCAGGGGCGCCTGGGTGGCTCAGTCGGTTAAGCGTCCAACTTCAGCTCAGGTCATGATCTCGCAGTCTGTAAATTCAGGCCTCACATCGGGCTCTGTGTTGATACTGGAGACTGCTTCAGATTTTGTGTCTCCCTCTCTTTCTGCCCCTCCCCCCTCAAAAAGTTAAAAAAAAAAAAGAGCTCTTGTAGTTGAGGGGTGCGGGTGACTCAGTCAATTGGGTGTCTGACTCTTAATCTCGGCTCAAGTCATGATCTCATGGTTTGTGAAATTAAATCCCTGATAGCACAGAGCCCGCTTGGGATTCTCTCTCCCTCTCTTTCTGCCTTTCCCCTGCTTGTACTCTTTCTCTCTCTCACACAGTAAATAAAATCAATAAAAAAGAGGGGCACCTGGATGATTCAGTCAGTTGAGTGGCTGACTCTTTGATTTTCAGCTTAGGTCATGGTCCCAACATTGTGGAATCGGGCTCTCTCTACAATGAGCATGGGACCTGTTTAAGATTCTCTCTGTCTCTCCTGCCCCGATTGCGCAGTCTGTCTGTCTGTCTGTCTCTCTCTCTCTCTCAAAAAAGAATTCTGCTCATTCATGTCTGCTAATCAGTTCTTTCAGGTTTTTCATAGGAAAAAAACCTTAACTTTTAAAAGGTTTTCATGGGGTATAAAATTCTAGACTGACAGGTTTTTTTTCTTACCGTACTTGAAAGATGATGCCACCTGATTTTTGGATTGCATTGTTTCTAACAAGCAACCAGCTGTCGTTCCTACTTTTGTTTCTGTATATGTTGTGTGACTGCTTTGAAGATTTTCATATTATTGGTTTCAAGCAGTTTAATTACGTGCTTTTTTGTGACTTTCTTTATGTTTCTTGTAGTTGGGGTATTCAGTGAGCTTGGCTCTGTAGGTTTATAGTTCTTGTCAAATTTGGAAAAACTTTGGCCATTGTTTCTTCCAACTTTTCAGGACTTCAACTACACATATATTAGCCCACTTGAAAATGATCCCACAGCTCACTGATGTTCTGTTCCTGGTTTAAAATTTTTTTTTTTCTGTGTGTTTCAATTTGGATCATTTCTGTTGCTGTCTTAGAGTTCATTAATCTCTTTTTCTGTAATGTCTAATCTGTTAATAATCTCCTTCAGTGCATTTTTCATCTCTGACATTTTAATTTTCATCTTTGGAACCTTGGTTTGGGTTTTTATTAGCTTCCATGTGTCTAGTTAACATTTTCAGTATTGTCTCTAGCTCCTTGTACACGTAGAATATAGTTATATTAGTTACACTAGAATTCTAGTTCTGTTACCTTTGTCCTATCTGAGTCATCTTCAAATGGTGGATTTTTCTAATGGGCTATATCCCTTCTTGTTTGAATGTCTGATAATTTTTTAGTGTAAAGCAGACACTATGAATTTTACCTTATTTGGTGCTGGATATTTTTTATTTTTTTAAGTTTATTGATTTATTTTGAGAATACGCACACACACATGCACGGAAGCTGGGGAGGCACAGAGAGAGAGAGAGAGGGAAAGAGGAATTCCAAGTGGGGCTCAAACTCATAAACTGAGATCTTGACCCGAGCTGAAATTAAGAATCAGATGCTTAACCAACTGAGCCGCTCAGGCGCCCTGCTGCTGGATATGTTCGTATTCCTGTGAATGTTCTTGAGCTTTGTTCTAGGACACATTTGAGCTGCTTAGACATGATTTGATCCTTCCAGCCTTGCTTTGAATCTCTGTTAGGTAGGACCAAAGCAGCATTTTAGTCCAGGACAGACAGACTTCACCTCACCACTGAAGAAACACCCTGCTAAGCAGTGTGCCCTCTCCCGGTGAATGTGAGGGTTTCACCCTGGCTGGTGGGACAGGACCCATGTCCAGGCAGGTGTGAGCCTGGGGTTGTCTTTTGTCCTCAGCCTCGGTAGCTTCCTCGTACACTCTTGCCGGGGCGGGGCACTCGGCCAAAGAGCCTGGTGCTCTCTCCGTGGAACTCTCTTCTCTGGGACTCTCCCTTGTGACATCTGGCCACCTTGGCCTCCCAGGCCTCCTGCTCCATCTCGCACAACTCCGAGCTCTCCAGTCTCAGCCTAGAAGCCTCCAGGCTGCAAGCTGGGACTCTCGGAAGGTTCATCCTGTTCATTTTCACTCTTGGAGATTGCTCTCCTTTATCGCTTCATGTCCAGTGTCTTAAAAATCCTTGTTTTATTTGTTCAGTCTGGTTTTTTAGTCGCTTCAGGTGGACAGGGGAATCCGGTTTCTGCCACTTTCGGCTGGAAGTGGAAATCCTGGTTCTCCCTTGAGGCGGCGTAAACATTGAGAAAGAGGAAGGGGGCTGTGTGGAAGCATCCACGCAGCCATTGGTTGCCCTTCGCGGGGCGGCAGTGGGGGTGGGGGGCAGTGCTGGTGGAAGTTACAAGGAGCTGTGCTACTTCCGAGGGACAAGGGCACTTTATGGTTTAAAGTGATTTCAGCACCTTTGGGCAGCCACTCATTGGGGACCATCGCGTGCCCATGCGTGTAGCTGTTTGGATTACAGTACAGAGGAGTAGCTGATTGGTAGTTTTTCTCTTACTGTTCATGCTTAACGTTTTTAAATTGCCAAAATTACCCTTTTAAAAGTCTCACTTCGGGAAAAGAAGAAAAAAAAAAAGCTTGGCTTTTTAAAAACATCATTAGTGGTGTATCTTTTATCAATAGACAGTATGTTCCAAGATTGCACATTTCACTTGGTTTCTGGGTATTCTTTTCACTTGGTTTGTATTTAGTGCCTCATTTAACTGCATCACCGGTGCCTCAGCCTAAAGAACATCTGCATGGGTGATGATCATGACCAAACCCTGCGTCATCATTTTTAAACACGGTGACCCATCTCTGTCCAATGGTTTTTCTTCACAGGTTTTATCTTCTAACTTACGACAGTATTTATGTTGTAAAAGGGCCTGGGTCTTTGTTAAAGAGGGTTTAAAGCGTCCTGAATTTTGTTATTGGTAACCAAGCCCTTTAAGTTGTGGTCCTTGGGGTCCCCTTGTATATCTGACCTTCCCGCTTGGTCACATTTCCTGACGTGATTATGGGTTTTTACAAGGCCTCACATCTAACAGATGGATATCAGCTAGCAAACTCTTTAGACTCTAACTTTTGCTCAGTGTGGTGAGCCTCTCTTCTGTGAGATTTTCGTGGTTTGCTTAAAGGAAGGACTAGGGTTGCAGAATGCATATAAGTTAATCCTTCATAGAATCGTTGGGCCAGGTTAGACTGGTTTGCACTGGCTGAATTTCCCAGCTTCCCTGCCTTTGGTATTTTCCTTAGTGGTCTTTGGAGCTGGGAACTCAGATGCTGCAGACTGAACAAGGTGGAAACGGGGAGCTGGTTTTCTCTGCTGGCCCCGCAATCGTGTCCCCCAGGTCACCAGCATGCTCGGATCTCATGTCTCGGGTCTGCTTGGCACCTCCGTTCTTCTCTGGCTCGTTGAATGTTGTGAGAAGTAATGAAATAGTCCTGATTGGGATTTATAAGCATTTTAGAAGTTGAAAATATAGCTTCTTGTCATAGAAGGGAAGACAGGCTTTTGTCCAACTTCAGCAGAAGCTAAGGGGGGCTGGAGAGACCTGTATTTCTTGTGTCTAGCTAGCACTTGTTGCTGATGATGGCAGAACGCAAAAGGAAATTTAATTGTCCGTGTTGCACAAGCATTGTGATTGTGTGTGTGTGTGTGTGTGTGTGTGTGTGTGTGTATTTAATGCTCTATTTTATTTCCCATAGAATTTGTGGTAGATTGTCGAAAATTTTTGGACTCCAATTCTCTGGGCCTAACCGTCGCGGCCCTCAGCAGCTATGACCCCCAGATGCGAGCTGCAGCCTACTACGTCCTGGCGGCCTACTACTCGCAGCTGGAGGGGGCACGGTTCCGAGAGCAGCCCCAGGTGAGTGCGCTTCAGGGAGCCGGTTCTCCCCCGCATCCGGTAGAAGGCCTTCTGTGTAACACAGAAGCGTGTTGTCTGATAAGGAGCCGAGGTCCGTTCCCCTTCAGGGAGTGATGATGCTGGGGGTTGCCTCTGGTTCTCAACTTCGGGGAGATTGAGAAAGCTCTCCCCTTTCAACAGTCTTCTTGTGCGGAGGTGGGCAGAGCAGTTTGGTTTCTTTGGCCTGGGCTGTGGCTGAGGCAGCTGTTACCCAGGACGCACTGAGGCTCAAAAGCGTGTGCCCCAAGGTGGCGGGGAACAGGAACAGACTGGGTTGTTGGGGTGTGAAGCCAGGGTTCTCTCCGCCCGTGTGCACCTGCCTGGCTCCTCAAGGGACAGCAGAAGCACTCTTAAGATGGCAGTGAGCAGGGACGTTGCCTTTATGTGCATCCTGGGATGTGAGGAGCAGGCCACCCGGCAAAGCTGTGGTTTAAGCTGCATGAGTCGAGGCTGATCACAGCTGTTCTGAAAATTCTTTTTTTTTTCCCCTTCTTTCCTGGTTTTAAGCTACTTTACCTGTTGGATGTAGTCCGGAATGGGATCCGAACTCAGAACATGAGACTCACCTTTACCTTGACTCTCTTCATTGCCAAAGCAGCCCTGCAGATTTTGAAACCAGGTACTGCTGGTAGGACTAGGTCGGGGTGAGGTTGAAATGTCGAGACTGATCACGTCCACTTGTCGGCGTCAGTCCCGCAGGCGTGGTCCATCACACGTGTGAGAAGGGACGTGTCCGGGTCATCCAGTGGCACGGTCGTATTCAAATGGGGAAGCAGCCCCCCGCCTGGAGCCCCCATGGTCACATAGCTTGTCCGAGGCCCCACAATTCATCTGTAGTCAATTCAGCTGTTAGAATTCAGATCTAGTGTTCGTTTACTCCTGTATATTTTTTCTTCTCCTTAGAAGTTACTGGATGAAAGCGAGTAATTGGTCATTTGTAGACTCTAAAGAAAAAGACTGTTCCGAGAAAATATCTTAGCAGAGGCCATGGTGGCTGGTCTTGGCCTTCTGTCCAGTGCACCCTCTCAGACCTCATGTCAGGGTCAGGGGCATAAGCAGCAGTGGGCACGGGGTAGCTCCGAGGACCCAGGCGTTTGGACAGGTTGGAGGTGGCGATCGAGGGGGAGGAAGCATCTGTCCCCATCGGCCTCGTTGCGTTCCAGAGCCAAGTGCCCCGGGGGTGTCTGAGCCTCCTGTGCTGTGACAGTGACCTTCAGTTGGAGGCCGACGGGGCTGGGTGTCAGCCATCTGTGTAACCAGGTTCCACTCTGCGGACCAGCTGGTTGGAGCTTGCGCAGTGGGCCGCTGGCTGGGGAGGGGCAGCTTGCAGTCTCGGAACCGTGAGCCAAAGTCTGCACGCAGCACAGAACTAAGGTGCCTTATTGCAGCCTGATTCTCGAGAGCTGCTAACCTGGATAAGGATGCAAAAGCTCCCCGGGGGGAAGGGATTGATGTCTGCCCCCCCAGATCCCGTTCCCCAACTCCAGCAGAGCACGAGGGTCCCGCTGGTGCCTGCTGGAAGCCACTGTCTGCCTTTGTCCTCAGAGGAACACATGTACCTGAAGATCAGCAAGTTCCTGCTGTCACACGAGTACTTGAATATGAACAAGGTTCCAGGCTTCTACCAGTTCTTCTTCAGCTCAGACTTTGAGGTAATGCTTCTCAAGTCCCCGGGGGCCCCCAGAAGACTCCTCTTTTGGACTTGCAGCCACTGCTGTCCTTCCTCGCCTTGCTCGGCACGGTTGGTGGCATGGCTGCGCGAGCTGTGTTGGAGCAGGAAGATCACGTGGTCGTGCTCGTAGAAATGCTTTTCACTCCACGCGTTAAGTTTTAGGTGGCTTCTCACACCTTAAAAAACTTCTGAGGCCTAAGCTGTGTGGCGTTCTCGTATTTTCTTGGCCGGGTTAAGCATTAAATGTGCTTTTGTAGGACACCTGCTCGAGTGGACACAGTGCAGTGTGTGAACTTGACCCGCTCCTTTCCTTCTGATCCGAAGGAACCGAATCGGGTGTTGAGGGATTCTGATCACATAATCAGAAATAGACAGACTGTTTGCTGCCATGGCTGCTTCCGTTGCCTCCACTTGAAAATAGTGGGGTCGGAAGAGCCGTCTTTCACTTGCGTAACAGTAGTTTCCCGTTTCTCCTGGGTCACAGCAAAAGACAGAACAGGAATGGGTGTTCGGGATCCTGCGGCAGGGGATGCGGGACAAACACTGCTACGAGCTCTACGCCCGGCGAGGGGTCTTCCACACCATCCTGGCCTTCTTCAGCAGCCCCCTGTGTGACGACGAGGCACAGGTAGGCGGGCACCGCGGTCTGTTTGAGAATGAAAGGTCCGTGCTTTTGTTCACGCTTTTATTTGGAAGTCAGACCCGTGTGAATTCTAATCCCAACCTGGATGTGACCAGCCGACTCATGTGACATTAAGCTGACTTCCCATGAGGGAAAAAGGCTGGCACTCGCTGCTGCCGTTCCCTGTTGAAATGCTGTTCCTTGTGGCTCCTCTCCCGTGCCCTCTCCTGGTGGTGAGGTCTGTGCAGAGGGCAGAGCCAAAACAGTGATCATGAACCTTTGGAGCTGGCTACGAAGCCTAGCAACAAATTACCCCCATAAATGACTGACGTGCTTTTGCGGAGACCTTTTTGAGCCACCAGTATTTCACTAAACGCACAGAAGCTGTAGGTTCTCGAAACTCAGCTAGGAAACAAGAGTCGGGAGTTGAAGCCGACAGTCTTGCAACCAAGGAGGGGAATCCCTTCAACCGAGAGCGTGTGTGTGTGTGTGTGTGTGTCCGTGTGTCCGTCCCCTCAATGCCCTGGGTGGCTGGAGGGAGTAAGTAGGTAGAGTTTTCAGTATCTGGATTAACTTCCAGCCCCGTCAGCTTTTGTGTCTGACCGGATATAAAACCTGTATAGATAGGAGCAAGTCAGTAGCAAGAAACACGCTGGAAGAAACTGGAGTCTGGGTATGATAGTTACTTCTCCTGATGAGGGAGAATGAGAAGATACCCACTTCACAGCTCCAGGGGCGGCCCCATTCTTATGTCCTCCCTTCCAGATGCTAAAACTGAAGGGACAAAATGGGCCGCCAGCTGTCTGGCCTAGAAATGGGTCCACATCCCCTGCCAGGCTCACACTGGGCCATGTGCTTTCCGAGCCGTGTCTTTGTGCCTGTGGGTTGGTTCCTTACGACGGGTTAGCAGGGGCGGTCAGCCCCAGTGCCTGGCACTTGCTGTGGACGTCTGTGTCCTCTGGCCGGCCACGGCCACCACTTATGCGGCAGAGCCAGCATCTTGTGCGGCCAGCGCCCGGAAATGGATACGACATACCGTTACGTTAAGTTGTTCCTTTCACCAAGTAAGTTCGGTTTCCCTACTGAGAAATAACTCTTCATTTTGGGTTTTCAGATTTGGATTCTGGAAATTCTACAGAACGCTGCCCGGGATGCCCAGTCTGCCTACGAGATCCTACGGGACTATAGCCTTTTAACGTGGGTTTTACACATCCTTGAGAGCAAGTAAGCGCCTCATGTGTGAGCAGCGTGTCGAGTGGGGAGAGGGTGGGGTGGAGACCGTGGAGTTTACTGCTGGCTTTAGTGGTGACTGGAAACGTGCCGAACAGTCCGTCCCGTCTAGTGGTTGCCCACTAGGAAGGAGAATCGGGGCCCCACCCTGGGTTGCAGCATTTGGAGGGCAGGCTCCCCATTTTCATGTGGATGCTGTGACTTTGGGGGCTGTGGTGGGGGGTGAGCAGAAGGAATCGCTGCGAGAAGGGATAGCCTGCCACCCACCACCAGGCGCTGCCACTGCGGGCATAAGTGTGTCCCGAGGTGCCCCCCACCCCTGCTCCAGCCGAGGTCGCTGAGAGGAGAGGACGTGGCAGTGAGCGTTCCGTATTTGGTTTCAGGTTTCTGGAGACGCAGCTCCTGTCCAACATAATCTCCTTGCTGCACACACTGTGGGTGACCAACCTGGGGGACAAGGGAGTGGAGTCTGAGGGCCCGCCTCCTCGCAAGCCAGGGTCCCAGGAGCCCCCGAAGCTGCTCGCCCTGCACCTGGTCAACGAGTTCCTGTATGTTCTCATTGTGCTCACAAAGCACCTGAGGTAAGCCCCCTGCCCGCCAGGCGTGACCGTGTCACCTGTGGACATCACCGCTCAGCGGTCCCCTTGGTCACAGCTTCACAGGGCTGAGCCACACGGCTGCTGTCAGTTGTGGGTGACGTCAGGAAACCTCTTAGCTGTTTCTGCTTTTCTACTTCAACTTTATGAGGCTCCTTTCAAGACGCCGAGAACTTAACACTCTAAACACCTAAAACCTGTCATACCAGATGGCTTTTAGCAGACAAACAACTCCCTTGATATTTTGATTCAAGCACTCGTGTATTTTGTAGAAAGAACATATTTTCCATCACCTTAAGAAAGTGTGTTCCCAGACTTGCTTCTGCCTTCGTTAGCCTGCACAGATTCACTTATCCCAGAATCTTCTTGAAAATTTCAGTATTTTCATATGACCTCTTAGAAGAATCCTCCTGGTTTCCTCAGAGAGCTACACTCTCCTCAGATCCCACCGTCTTAGAGAAAATAGAGTCTGTGCACTCAGAGTTCTGACTAAGGAACAGAGGTGTGCTAATTGGAACCAGAAGATTGATCACAAATGGATTATAATCTCAGAGTGAAAACTTTCTGGATAGAGGACAGGGCATTTGGTCTTAGGTTGTTTTGAATTAAGTTGTTAAGTCAGTGCTGACAGACCTGTTTCTTACTTCGGGGTCGTTGAAAGACAGGTTGGTTTTTGAGAACCGATGGCAATTTGAAATAATTCTAAAATCGCGTGGAGCAGGTGCTATCGTATTTTAAATTCCCTGGGGTTCAGAACGTATTTCTTACCGGTGCCCATCGTCGGGTTGGACCACGGATGGGGCTGAGTCTGAGAGGCCGTGAGGCACAGGGAGCCCACTGTCCCACAGTGTTGTGTCAGGTGGCTGGTGCCCAGACGCTCACACTCTCTCCACCTCACTCTCCCTGGTCAGCCGTGGTTTCCCAGAGATTTCTGTTCCTCCAGCATGGAGGTCGGACTCCAGTCTCCACTGTGCCTCCCCTGCCGTGGCTTGCTCTCTCCTGTTCGTGGTGCTGGTTCCATGCTCCCTGTGTGTTGTAAAGGCACACTCCGGCGGTGGGTGGGCCATTTGACCCTCTGGGCGTTGCCCAGCCACCCCCGTCCTGGGCTATGGGATGAGGAGGCAGCTTGGGCTCAGTCTGCGACGTTGGCTCCCGACAGGCCGACCTTGGCCCCCGCCCAGCTGACCGGCTTCTTTGGGGCGCTCGAGTCCGTGCTGAGGTACCGGGCCACCGTCATGCAGGCCTTCAAGGACATGAACCGCTTCACAGTGAACGAGACAGTGCTGTCCACCAAGGATGTCCTCATCCTCCTGCACAAGTGGAGCCTCATCGAGAGAGATGCCAGGCTCCAGGACGACCTGAGAGCAGCCATTGAGAAATACCAAGTCAAGGAGCTGCTGAGTGAGTGTCGGGACCCGACTGTCTGGCGTTCCCCAGACTGTGCCCAGCTCCCCACCGAGCACCCAGCGGTTTGCCTCTCTGAGCAGCATTTCCGAAGCTGTCGGGGCTTAGGAACAGGGCACACCCGTCCTCGCAGCCCTGCAGAGGTTGCTGGGGAGGCCTGGCTTTGAGCTCTGGCTCTGCCATGGCCGGTGCTCGCCATGAGGGGGAGGGGCGGTGGTGAGGATGAAGCGGGTTCATCGTGACGGCAGCGGGGACCGTCACAGGCCCACGTGGAGCACTCGCCGTGCTCCAGGCGTAGGAACGTGTCCTGTTGGGGCCGAGCCCTCGGGACCTGTAGGCCGCCCTTGCGGCACCCGCCCGCCACCTGGAGCTGCGTGGGGACGGGGGCGTCGGTCTCACTGCCTTCCTCTCCGTGTACAACAGAAATGTGCAAGGATAAGAACAAGCCTGCCGTGCCAGCCCAAGCTAAAGGCCCACGGGGCCGAAAGAGGAGGCCTGGGGAGGAGGAGGAGACGGCCGACCCTGAGCCGCAGGCGTCCACCTTGGAGACGTGCAAGGGCCTCTTGAGGTCCATACTGACCCACTGGGGGCCCGCGTTCCCTGGCCCTGACTGCGCTCGGGGCCCCGTGGACGGAGCTGCCCCTGAGAGCGAGGCCCCGGGCCTCGCGTGTGCCGCCGCCTCCCTGGCGGTCAGCTGGGTGCTGCGGTCGGTGGCCGAGCACCCGCCCGGCAGGGCAGAGGCTTTGGGACTCCTTGGCTGGCTGAAGAGCCACATCTTGCCACAGCCGGTGGTCATGGCAGAGCTTCTTGGGGACCGTGCTGTGAGAAGTAGCATCTTCAGGCTGTACAGCCAGTCCTGCAGCGCCGAGCAGCTGGTGGGCCCCGCGCAGAGCGTGGCCTGCCTCTTCAACACGGTCATGCTGCAGCTGGCGGCCCAGGGCCCGGCGGGGAGCGCCTTCCGCCCGGCGGTCGAGACCCTCTGCCTCTCGTCTCTGAAGGAGAAGGACGAAGCCACCCGAGGTGAGGCTGGTTCGCTCGTCAGAGGCTGAAGGAATGCACCAACGGGTGCGGGGTCCAGAGCAACTCCCAGTCCTTAGAGCCTGTCGGGGACCCTTGATGAAGTATGGATGGGGCCCAACCCAAACCCAGTTTGCCATGGGGCCGTGAGCGGGCAGGGAGGAAGCCTCTGCTCTCTGGTCAAGTGCCAGTGACGATTGTGTTTGCAGTGGAGAAGCGAGTGCCCCTCAGAACCACTGCACAGCAGCGGCTTTGCTACATTTCAGCCGTTACTCAAGTGAAGATTATGCTTCACAGCAGTGCGGATGGATATGTGTGTGTGTGTGTGTGTGTGTGTGTGTGTGTGTGTGTGTGGATTTGCATATATGTGCACAAGCACGAAAATACACACACAGTTTATGTGCTTGGCACTTAGCAGGTGCTTAGTGAGGGATTAAGTGCAGGAACGAATGAATGAACCAGCAGCAAAGGCTTAAAAGGCTAAGGAGAACAGAGGGAGGCTGACCATGTACACGTGGCCTCCTCCATCTGAGAGGGTTGTTCCTTTCACGGAGGGATGTAAGGGGACCAGGAAAGAGAGATGGGCCAGCAGCCGAGGCAGGTGAACTCACCCTGGGAGTGACCTCTTCTCTCATCTGGATGCCGTCAGGGAGTTGAGTCTGTGCCTGGGAAACCCTGTCCTCTGGCCCATGCTATTGATGAAATGGTGTGAAGGGATCCTTGGAACCTCTTCTCAAACCACGGTTCTGGTTCTCAGCACGGGTGGTCAGGACCAAGAAGAAACTTGGCTTGTAGTAACTTTTTTTTCCATTTCACACACATTGATCAAATAGATGAATTTTTTTAAAAGAAAAAAGATTAACCCCAAATTTAAGCAAAATTAATTTGTTTTGAACACCTGCTCACCTCCTGTTGCCAGAGGCACGTGGCACCGTTTACTTGGGTACCGAGCAAAGCTCCCATGCCCCCAGGCGTGTGGGTGGGGTGACTTGTTTTCCAGCGGAGTACCTTTGTGCCCTGATGGCCTTGTTGCCCTCTTCCTCAGCCTCCGCAGCGTTCCTGGTGTCTCTGTACATTAAGGATGTCTGGCTGGGGGCTCAGCGGCCAGACACCCTCCTAACCCACATCCAGATGATCCGTGACGCCACAGAGGACGCGCCAACGGGTGACGAGGCTGTCGTCATGCTCTGCAAGGACATCGCCGCCTTGGTCCCCAACGCTTGACGCCCTGCCCTCCGGCGCCTTCTGGCACCAGGTTCTAGAAGGTTAGTTGAGTCGAGGGTTTCCGTGGAAAGCACGTATAATGACAAGTTCCGTCAACGTTAACTCCGTTTCCTGACAGGCGAAGTTGGCTTTGTTTAACTCAACGATGAATGATAAGCTCCGGGGGACTGCGCGCACAAAGCGGTCAAAGCCGAAGCAGGCCTGGGTGCTTCCGGCCCACAGGCCCATTCAGTGTTCACACGGGGAGGACCCTTCCTCTTGGCTTCAGTGCTCTTCAAAGAAAATACCTCAAGTTGAGGTAACGCTTCTGAGCACTGAAGGGATTTGTGGATATTAAAGCTAAAGGGTCCAAGAATGGAAGGCGTCAGATAAAGGAGCATGAGGAGAGGTGCTTCAGCTTTTCTTTCCGGTGAAGTCTAACAGATGTGTACAACTTCTTGAGTGTTAATTATTTTAGTAAATAAAAGGGTATTATGCTAAATCCTTATAGTACAAAAGTGATTTGATCTCTGTCTTGGGAAGAAAGCCTGTAATTTTTTTTTTAATTGTTTCAAAGGGAGGATTTGGGATTCTGTAACTTGTTAATAAATGTCTATTTTTGTTACGCTTTTGTGTTTTGCTTGTGGATGGTAATAGGCCGTTTCATTTCACAGCAGCCTGCGTCGTAGAGGGTCAGCACCTGACTCTTAACCTTCCTATAGCAACTGGCACAGCGGCTGGCAAACCCAGTGGGGTTGTGGAGCCTGGGCGCTTGGAGCTCGGCGTGTGCCCGCCTCCCTCCCGCACGCCGTGGCCCCCGGTTGTTCTTAACGACCTCACGTTTTAACCAAGATACGAGTGACGCCTGTCTGCCTCCAGTCCCTTTACCACTTATGGGCTCATTGTCTAGAAAGCAGGGGGTGGACCCTCCCCTCTGCCCATCCCCCCGCCCCCTGACACAACACTCGCAACAGCGTTTTCTGAGAACATTTCCCATGTCAGAATCCTGCTTTTAGGTTCAAGTTAGAAGAGCCCCGTGTTCTTTCTCGCCCCTTTGCTGCGTCTCTGGAGCTCGTGAGCCTCCCCTCCCTCGTCTCCCTTTCTAGCCCACCACCCCCGAGTAAGGCGAGGCCGAGTCTGCCGTCAACTTGGGGAATTAACCGTCAGCCCGCCTCGGCGGCAGTGGGCTGTATGGGCTTTGTACTTGGGTGCCGTCTCCCTGCCAGGGCCAGGCTGTCGGGCGCTGGAGGACTGAGTCCGTCAGAGGGCTCACACCAGAGGTCCCATAAAGTCACCCAGATGGGACCCATCCTCCCAGCCCAAAGACTTTCTGTGGCAGCATTCTGATGCAGACCCCCTCCCCTTGGGCTTTGTCTTTTAAAGGCTTCGGGGTGGGGGGGGGGGGGTCAGGAGTGTGACCGCAGTCAGCTGGCCTGGTAGGTGTGCACCACCCTGTCTGGGAAAGAGTGGGAGTCAGTGGGGGATGGGAAGGAACTTCCCAGGCCCTCCCTGGGTGCCCTGAAGAAGGTTCCAATCAGCTTAGAACTCAGAGTTGCTAAATACTACGGCAGTTAGTAGTTGAAGCTAAAAATTGGCCCAGTGAAGAGCGAGCAAATTTTTTTTTTAATTTATATGTGTTTTATTTTTTTGCCCTTCCCAAAGTGCATAAGGAGTAAGTATGCTGGTGAAATGCACTAAAAATCCGCAACATCTGGGGCTACTTCCCCGTGCTAGCTGGGCTGCTGCAGGCCCTGGATGATGCATGCCGGTGCCCCCTTGTACAGCGTATCTTGACCCAGTCACGCTTCCTGCTACACGTAAGCAGGCTTTTCAAAGGCACTTGTGTGTCCGGGTTGGTTTGAGTTCAGCAGGCGTTTGCTGGTGCTCAGGCTACAGTTGAGGTTCTGTCTCCCGGGAGGGGTCCCCCCTCCTCGTCCCTGTTGTCAGCTGCTGCTGTGGGGGGTCCCCATCGAGACCCGGCTCCCAGAAGAGAGCAGGGTGGGTCTGCGGGGCAGGTGGGGCAGGGCGGAGGGGCTCCCGTCCGCAGCCACCACTCAGGGCGGGATGCTCTGCTGCCTGGCTCCTTGCCCGAGCCCGGGGGAGCCTGTGGGGTGCCTCCGGACGCAGAGCGGGAGGTTGAGGCTGCGACTCCAGGGGCGTATTGGGTGGTGCTGGGCGTTGTTCCTGTGGACAGAGCAGATGGGAGGCAGGCATCAAAGCTGGCGAGAGAACTTACTGGATGCTTTCCTGTTATACCCTGCTGCCGGCCCAAAGCCCGTAGAGAAGGGAGCAGACCCTGGGGGCGGGTCACCCGGCTCACAAAGGTCACCCCTGTGCAGAAATGGAAGATGACAGGCAGTGCTTGGCGGTGACCCAGACCCTACGTTGACTAGTTCTCTCCGAGGTCATGTCTCCCTCGTGTCCGTTCACGACAGGGAGCAGGCAGGCTGGCCTTCTGTCCGTCCACAGGTTTGAGTGTAGAGCTCAGGTACCTGTGCCTGCAGCCAACTTGTATCTTAGCCAGGAATCTGCTCTCTGGATGCCTCTCCTGAGCTCCAGGGGCAGTGGGCACGGCCGCCTGACGTGAGCCGGCCCGCCCCGTCCCGCCGGCCCTCCGTCTCATCAGGGACGGGGGACCGTGATTGCCTCTTAGGTGTCATCAGGGTGACGTGAGGTGATGCGTGGCTGGAGAACTAGTTTCAACTAGTTGCAATCCTGACATGAATGCGGAGGCTCAGAGAGGGGGCCTGAAGGAGCAGAGCCCTCCTTTCACATGATGCCGGCAGACTTTTTTTTTTTTTTTGAGGCTTGAAAGAGCACCTCCTCAAGGAGCAACCCTGCGTCTGTCTCCCAGATCTTACTGAAGACCCAGGTGGCTCCCCTGAGCCCTCCCTGCCTGTTACAGTGTCTGGAGGGTGCTTTCTCTGGTGCGGGGGAACAGCATGATCCATTTGGCCTGTAAAATTGCAGCGCTGAAGACACCCGGGACCCCTCAGCCTCGGCCGCCTGTGTGCCCACTGGGCCGGGAAGCTTTCTCTTGCAAACCGTCCCTGGCACAAGGCTGGCCACGAGCCACCTCAGAAAGCTCGTTTTGTTCATTTATCCCCCAGGTACCTCTTGGGGCTATAAATCTGCCCAAATTTCACGTGAGTGGTAAAAACTGGAAGAAAAGGACAGAGGTCTGCATTTGCTCAGAAGCTGGCCCGGCCTCTCCCCCCTGTGACCAAAGGGAACCGGAAGTGACTTGGTGAGTCACCCGGGCAGGGCAGGGTGGAGGAGGGAGACGGAGCCCCCTTGAAGCTAGTCCGGGCGTGCACAGATGGGCAGGTCCTCCCTGAGCCAGCGGCGGGACGCCCCCAGGTGGCGAGGCCTCCCTCTCGTCTTTCAGGGCCTTCCTGCTGCCTGCCCCCTCCTCTCAGAGCAGCTCTGCTAATCTGCCTGCTGCCAGCATCCTGTGCCGGCTCCCGGTCTCCACTCCCCAAGACTGCCTGGCCCATGATGGCGTCCGGCCCCAGTCTTCGCCCGGGATCGCTCTGCTACCTGGCCCCACGTTTCAGGGGCGTTTGGGCAGCCCTGGTCCCATCAGCTAAGGCAGAGACAGGCAGCCCCTTGTTATAGGGTCCCTTGTTAGGACAGTCATTT
This sequence comes from Prionailurus viverrinus, assembly GCF_022837055.1. Taxonomy (NCBI): domain Eukaryota; kingdom Metazoa; phylum Chordata; class Mammalia; order Carnivora; family Felidae; genus Prionailurus; species Prionailurus viverrinus. Next base: position 147,129,287 of record NC_062569.1, on the reverse strand, counting down.
TAGACCGCAGTAGCCGTGGGCGCAGATTAAGCCAGAAGAGGAAATCGGATGTGGTAAGCCAGTTGTCTAGCACAGGAATTAGCATCTAATGAGCTAGGGTCGCCTGTGCGGCTCAGTCCGTTGAGCGTCCGATTTCAGCTCAGGTCATGATCTCACCGTTCGTGAGTTCGAGCTGCACGTTGGGCTCCCTGCTGTCAGCACAGAGCTGGCTTTGGATCCTCTGTCTCCCTCTCTCTGCCCCTCCCCTGCTCACTCCCTTGCTCGCTCTCAAATATAAATAAACATTTTCAAAAAATGTGTAACGAGCTAGGTTAATTACTAGCTAATTCTTGGAGCTCCTAGATTTTACCGAATTTAACCCTAAGGCACATAGTAGGTATTCAATAGCACATGGTGGTCATAGATGCCTAAGTTTGGGTCCCATTTTCCTGGTGAGTTGTTCGGCAAGCCCTAACTGGCATGTGGGGTCATTTAGGCTCTATTTTCTCTAACAACTTCATTGAGATACATACAGTAAAGTTCACCCATTTAAAACCTAAAACTCCAGATCTTCAGTATATTCCCAGAGTTGTACAAACATCAACACAATCTGCTTTAGAATATTCTAGATGTTTCATAGCAATGGAATCAGTCATACAATACAGGCCCTTTTGTGTCTAGCTTCTGTCCCTCAGGACAGTGACTCTGAAGTTCATGCGTGTGGCAGAAGGAATCGGTGATTTATTCCTTTTTGTGGCCACATAACATTCCGCTGCGTGGACGTGCGGCCGCTCGCTGTTTAGCCACGTGACTTACCTGTACACGCGCCCCCCCCCCCCCCCCGCCACCCTTACTCACCTCACCTGCGAGGACCCTGACCAGGACATGTAGAGCAGGATGAGGAAGAGAAGCATGACGAAAAATGCCAGGCTCACCCAGAAGGCAATGACAATCAGATCTGCGGGAGGGAGAGTGCATCTCAACGTCACTGTGACCCCACCAGAAGCCCACGGCGAGGGGACGTGAGGGCCCCCGAGCAGCGTGGAAATAGGGCCCCGAGTGTTGGCATTCTCTCATCTTCCGGCCTCTCAGCAGTGACCACCGGGAAGGTTTTTCCACTGACAAGAACCTTGGGAAGGAACAGGCCGGCAGGGAAGCGGCCTTTTCCCAGAGCAACTAGCTTCAAGGTCCGTTAGGGTGACCGTTGAGGGAAAAGCAGTGAATGAAGGTGGGTGGCACCCCGTGGATTTGCTTTCTCAGCTGCTGCTGCTGTTCCCCTCCTTCCCTTTCTCCCTCAGAGGGAGAAGCAGGGGCCGTGGGCCACTCACGTGACAGCCAACCTCCCCTCTGCTGTGAGGGCCGCAGGGGACTGTGGGCACCGCTCCGTTAGAGGTCGCTTCAGAGACCCCTTCGGAGTCTACATTGTGGTGCTGGGGTGCTCCTGTGGCGGCCAAGGCAGAGTTTTTCCCCCGGGCCTCCCTGCCCCCTTTCTTTCAGGGGAAAGCACCCACTCAAGCCAGGCTCTGCCAGGGGCTGATGAGGATTCAGAAGGGACCAAGCTAGCACACTGGAAATCGCTGCTGATGTGGGAAACTAAGGCAAAAGAAAAGCTAAATTCCCTTACTGCCTACAGCCCATTGAGAAGTCCTGAGGCAGACAGACTGACCTTCCTCTCAGAACTCAGTTGCCTGGATGATGACCCTTTGCTAAGGGGCAGAAGGTAACCTTAGCTTAACACTAGCCTGACCCCCAGGATCCTATAAGTGTCCTTTCACATAGAAAAATTCCTTTGGAAACTTCTTTTATCTCAACTCCCCCCCACCCCCCCCCCCCAAGATGTATGTTGGCAATCATACTCCAAGCTTATGGCCCCCTGATATACATCTGAAGGATCCCAGGACTGAGTTTCTACTAAACAGTAATGACCTTTTCCTAACAACAGCTAAGGCCTCAAGGTCCTGAAAACCTTGTTTCCAAAATACCTTAGAGACTTACGGTATCCCTAACGCCCTCCCAACCTGAGGGTGTATAATCAGTCACTCGCCACAACCCCACTGCAGCTCTTTCTGCCCCAAAGCCCTGGCCCCGTGGTCAAGTAAAACCACCCTTTTGTGGGGCACGTGGGTGGCCCAGTAGGTTAAGCATCTGACCCTGGATCTCGGCTCAGGTCATAATCTCACGGTTCAGTTTGTGGCATCGAGACCCGCATTGGGCTCCGAGCTGACAGCACGGAGCCTGCTGGGGTTCTCTCTCTCTGCCCCTTCCCCACTCACACCTTCTCTCTCTCTCTCTCTCTCTCTCAAAATAAATAAACGTTAAAAAAACACCCTTTTTGCACCCAAGACATCTAAAGAATTCTTTCCTAGCTGTTGACTCTGAACCCCCAACGCTTCAAACCACATCAGCGGCCGCCTCTGTCCTGCTCGCCCCTCCCCCAACACGCTCCTCTGAACTCCAGTAGTACTTCTGATGATACACCTGCCTGCTTCATGTTGTATTCTGTTAAACAAAAAGATGTTTATGAATGGGTAAACAAATGAGGAAATGAACAAACTGAATGAATGAACAAACGAACGAACGAATAATGGGGTATTAGACATTTGTGCATCACCTCCATGAATATGGAAGTAGAGGCCCCAGGGGTAAGTAATGGTACCTGGAGTAAGGGGTGTCCCCTGTCCTCTCCACGGCCCAAGACAGGTAGAAGGAGAAACTGAAGGCCTGTTGATCTTGGACCTTAACAGCATCAAAAAAACAGTCCCAAGGAAAAGATGCCATACTTGCCAAAGGAACCGAGCTCCCACTGCCTTGTAACAGGGCATCAGTAGCTTGGCCTTCACGCTCCAGAAAGACCAGGACAGCAAAGACCCCCCAGGCTCCCACATCCTCTCTCCTGTCTGTCCTTGAGCTGAGAAACTGACGGTGGTGCCCCTGAGCGCCGACCAGGCTAAGGCGGTGTGTGGGCTCCTGGGAACTCGGGAGCGAGGTTGTTACTGTCTGTCCTAAACTGAAGGACTTTTGGGAGGAGCCTCTGAGTTTCTCAGCATTCCGTGACTGCTCACCGCACATTATTCTATAACACCTGCTTCAGCCCCACTGGCCAGTAAACGTTTATTTTATAACTACTGCAAAGTATGACAGTATAAATGCTTTCAGAAGTTTGGGGTTTATTCCGTAAGGGTGTTTTATTTTTTTTATTTATTATTATTTTTTTTACATTTATTTATTTATTTTTGAGAGACAGAGCACAAATGGGGGATGGGCAGAGAGAGAAGGAGACACAGAATCGGAAGCAGGCTCCAGGCTCTGAGCTGTCAGCACAGAGCCCGACGCGGGGCTCGAACTCACAAACCGCAAGATCTTGACCTGAGCCGAGTCGGATGCTCAACCGACTGAACCACCCAGCCACCCCAGGGGTGTTTTAGATTTAGGCAGACCCCACTGCTCTTTCTCCTTCATAAAGAGAACGTAAGGTTGGAGATCTTCAGCGCCTATATGAGTGCCGTCGGGGCCTCTAAGAAAACAGCTTCCGAAGTTTGGCAGCTGAGACCCACCCCCACCCGCCTCCCCTTCTCCTGGGCTCACACTTGTCTGCTTGGCCCTTGGTCATTATCCCCACATACTGAGCAGAAAATGAAGCGACACCTTTCACAGAGAACAGTATCTTCAGAGAAGTGAAATTGGAATTTTTTTCATACCAAAAAGGCGATCAGTAGCTACTCGCCACTTCCTGTACTAAATTCTCTTTCGTTATGGTCCTGTTGAAAAGGGTGGCCAAAAAAATAGAGTTCTTGTTCCTCTTCCTGCTGAAGGTTCAGCCTTAGTGCTCGGACAGAACATGTTGTTCCCGGACAAGAGCTGTCATTCCCCAGCATTGGAATTGTTTAAACATCACTGAGCTTGTTTTTACAACAAGGAGCACCAGGCTGGCTTGACAACAATACTGGTCCAGCCGTGGAAAACTTCCCTTCCCTTTTTCTCCCTCCCCTTTTTCTCCCCTTCCCTCATTTACTTCCTTTTTCTCCTCTCCCTGTCCCTTCCTTCCCTCCTTCCCTTCTCTCTCTCTCTCTCTCTTTCTTTCTTTCTCTCTTTCTCTCTTTTTCTTTTTCTTTCTTTTCTTTCTTTTTCTTTCTTCTTTCTTTTCTTTATTTTTCTTTCTTTTCTTTCTCTTTTTCTTTCTTTTCTTTCTCTTTCTTTTTTATTTCTTTTCTTTCTTTACTTTCTTTTCTTTCTCTTTCTTTTCTTTTCTTTCTTTCTCTCTCTCTCTCTTTCTTTCTCTTTCTTTCTCTCTCTCTCTCCCTCCATCTCTCCCTTCCTTTCTTCCTTCCACCACACTGGCAGAATGAGGGGACTTAGGCATCCACAATTAACTGACAAGAAGAGGCTCTGATGGCATGGTGGGGCATCACACTGGGGAATTTCTCATCCCACCTTGGAGCTGACAGCTTAATCTGATCCAAGTACTTCCTACTCATAGCAGGCACCTCAGTCTCGTTAGATTTTGTTAACTGCTAAACCTCAGCTTTAACATTCCTTCAAACACTACTAACATTTGGGTCCCAGAGTCCTGGTTAGAGATTAACTCCAAGATCTTTCCCTTTTTTGGAAAAACAATGGGGTTAAGGGCCTGAGCTCTGGAAGTGGGTAGTTTTGAATTCAAAATCTAACTTGGCCATTTTCTAACCATGGGGTCTCAGGCAGGCTGGGATTTTTACATCTCTAAATCTGTCTTCTCATCTGTTAAAGGGGGATGTTAGTGTGTGTTATGTAGACTGTTAGGTGAATTAAATAATATACCATGTGTATGTAATGCACATAGCACAGTTCCTTGTTTAATGGTTTTGAAATGATAGGTAAATAGACCTAAAATTATTATTTCTGTTAAGAGGGTAGTGTGGCAAGTGATATCTCTGTGATTCAAGCTCCACTAAAATCAAGTGGATACCAGTAAAGGTAATTGTGATGTATAGACTGCTAGTTGTCAATCCTAATGTTTGCTCTCAGGTGCTTTCATAGTCCTAGAAGCCCTACCTTTCGCTGCCTGGGATAAAGACTACATTTCCCAGATGCCCTTTCAGCTAGATATGGTCATGTGACAAGGTTCTGGCCAATGAGCTGTGAGTAGGGAGTTACTAGGAGTCCTCCTGCAGAGACTAATAGATTTCTCATGACCTTGTATCCCTTTGCATGTCCTTACTCCATTTTGCTGGCCAGAACATGGATGTGATGATGAGGGACATGTCTGGGGGATGGCAGAGCAATGAGCTGGAAGGAAGCTGCTTTCTGAGGATCTCATGGACCAGACCCACCACGCTGTCCTGCAGACTTTTAGGTGAAAGAGAAATTAACCTCTGTTTTGTCCGGTACTCCATTAATTGTAACCAGTTTTCCTTATTGAGTCAGTAGAAGGAGCCAGCTTTTTAAACGAGCATATCAAAACTTACAAATCCAAATGAATGCTGACGTTCAAAATAATCATCCTCTCTCTATCATAGAGTCGTATAAATTTTTCTAAAATACATGTCTTGGGGCACCTGGGTGGCTCAGTGGGTTGAGCAACCGACTTCAGCTCAGGTCATGATCTCGCGGTTTGTGAGTTCAAGCCCCGCGTCGGGCTCTGTGTTGACAGCTCGGAGCCTGGAGCCTGCTTCAGATTCTGTGTCTCCCCTTCTTTCTACCCCTGCCCTGCTCACACTCTGTGTCTCTCTGTCTCTCAATAATAAACATTAAAAAAATAAAATAAAGTAAAATACATGTCTTGATTAAACATTTATAAACATTTATCAAACCTTCATAAACACTTCTAAATTATTCTTTTGGAATTACCGTCAAGGACACACACACACACACACACACACACACACACCAGTTTTGCTACTTTGTAAAGTCATATTTCCTTTTCAACACCCAGGTGGTATCAGTCAGCTCGATCGATTCACCTGATTAGTTTATGGGTGATTCCTAACTATTTCCCAAAAGCAAATCCACTCTCGAAAGATATACATAGTTTCACTGTGGACGTTCCATAGAATATACTGTCACTACCAAAGTCAGTTCCAAAAGAAGAGTCCCAGCAGTTTTTGAATAATAATAGTATCATTCAAGTGTAGTGCCTTCAGTTGGGGCTACCTTGATGGGAAAATCGTTACAAAAACAATCTCATATCTCTGTTTAAAAATCACTTTTTAAAAAATGTTTAATGTTTATTTTTGAAAGAGAGAGAGGCACACAGAGTGTGCTCAGGGAAGGGGCAGAGGGAGAGGGAGACACAGAATCTGAAGCAGGCTCCAGGGTCTGAGCTGTCAGCACAGAACCCACTGTGGGGCTTGAACTCATGAACCCTGAGATCATGACCTGAGCCGAAGTCGGACGCTTAATCGACCAAGCCACCCAGGCACCTCTAAAAATCACTTTCACTGCTTATATCATGCCCATAGGACTGACCATTTGAAGAAGATTTAGAAGTCTCGGTGAAAGTTGTAACATGAAATTGATTGCTCCGAATGCCAGAAGAGAGTTCTATGTAAGTTGTTTGTTCAGTCTTTTCCCTGAGCTCTCTGCCTTGCGTTCACAAGAGATTGGTTGGTGGCCTGTTTCTGTTCTTCCTCTCAGAGCTGACAGGGCAACAGGTGAACAGACTGCCTGATTATCGAAGGTGCCAGAGCTGGTGCATCAGTGGAAGTCCATACAGGCTATGACAAATTTTTCCTAAGCCATAATTAAAGGAAGAAGACATATTGACCCAAGAAGTAAATAACACAGCGTGAAAGCCAGACCCTACCCAAGGGAAATCAATCCATCTTGCTGCTCCGTGCAAGGGAGCATTAAAGCGGTATCTGGAGATTCATCGCATTAGAATAATGTGTGTGGTCGCTGTGAGGTTGCTATATGGGACTGGTTTTCTCCTAAGCTTAGCCTCTGAAAAGGGGACAGATAGAAAAGCAAACATATAATTAATTCAAGCAGAGACCCAGGAAACAGATTTGCATGCCCCACCTTTCTGACAGCATTGGAGAGATTCTTAACCTTTCCCCGAAACAGAAGTCACATCTGTAAAATCACAGGGGTGAAAATCCTTGTGAAGTCCCTGTAACAAAATCACACCAGATTTCAAGCTAACCCTGGGAAAGAGGAACCCAGATTCCTCAAGTCAGCACTGAATTCGCCATATATATATATGTATATGTATATGTATATATGTATACATATACATATATATACATATATATACATATGTATATATGTATATATATGTGTATATATATATATATATATATATATATATATAGGGAGATATATATATATATCTCCCTAGGTATTTCCAATGATCTGTCCATCCATGATGGAATAAACTCCAGTATATGGGCATGAACACAAAAGTCTTAAAATCCCTCCTGCTTATTAGGTATTTTCCCTCCTGTGTCGCCTCCTTCCCTACTTGGCACAGGAGTGAACCTCAGCCTTCCACGGTTCAAGCGGCTGCCCCAGGCGATCTTCCAGAAGCTTTGCCTTTGTCTCACCTTAAAGCATCCCTGGCTCCTGGCTCCAGTCCCAGCATCTTTCTGTCTTTGATGTGAACCTCTGCACAAGTGAAGCTTTCTGATCTGTTTGACTGGGTTGGAGATCCAGCCCAGAGGAACTGGCGAGGAGAGAAAGGTGCATCTGTCAGCAAAGAGGCTCGCCTGCTCTCTGCGGTGTGACCTCTGTCCTTCCTCGCCCGGACTCACGCTTACCTTGCCCCACCTTCAAAGCCAGGTCAACAGAGCCTCCCTGAGACACCCTGACACCGCCTTCTGCTGACCATTACAGATCACAAGAGTGACATCATCATAGCAGCACAGCGTGCGGGTGATGGAGATTTCTACTTTTGCATTTTGGGGATTTTTTTTTTTTTAAGTGAACTTTGAATTCAAATACTGTGGACACACAACAGGGGAAGAAGTTTTTTTTCTTCCCAAGTCCACTGCTTGTAATAGCAAAATCCTGGAACCACTCTCAGTGTTCAAAACCGCACATTTTTAGAACGCCGTGCAGTTATTTACAAAACTTTGTGAGAGAATATTTCACAACACAGGAAAACAGCATATTGTGAAGTCAATAAGGGCAAAGTATGAAAGAGCAGACACAGTCAAATCCTCCCTGAAATCTACAGGGGAGACGGGATGTTCACAGTGGACTCTGTAGAAAGGCCGTGCTATGGATCGAATGTGTCCCCCCACCTCCCGATTCGGAAGCCCTGATCTCCAGACTGGTGGTAGTCGGAGGTGAGGCCTTTGACAGGTGATTAGGTTTAGAGGAGATCATGAGGGTGGGACACCATGGTGGGATTAGTGTCCTTATAATAAAAGGAAGAATCTCTCTCTCCCTCTTCCTCCCTCTTTCTCTCTCTCTTTCCCTCTCTCCCTCCCACTTCCCCCACTCTCACCCCCTCCCACCTCCCCCCTCCCTCCCCCACTCTCTCCCTCCTCTCTCTCTCTATCTCTCCCTCTCTCTCTCCCATTTCCTCCTCCTCCTTTCCCCCAGCCCCTCTCCATTCACACGCACCAAGGAAAGGCCGTGTGAGCCCAACAGCAAGAAAGGACGTCCTCATCAGACACTGACTCTTCTGCCACCTTGACCTTGGACTCCCAGCCTCCAGCACGGTGAGAAATGAATATCTGTTGAAGCTCCGCAGTCTATGAAACTTTGTTATAGCTGCCTGAGTAGACTAAAATAGGCGTTGACTACTTGAAATCTGGTTTGGGTTTGCTTACCTCCGAGGGATTTCCTTTAGAGATGGTAGATGGTCCCGCACAGCCCTCACTCTGTCTAGGAGGGCAGCCGGTGCCCTGCCCTCCAGTGGGACTGTGAAGAGGCCGCTCAAGGGCACTCTGCACGTGACCTTTGCAGTTAGTGGGGCACAGTGGACTGGAGTCTGATGATGTGTGCTCGAGAACATCTTAAAAGCAAGAGACTGGGCCATCAGTGTCAGCAGAGTGGAAGGAGCCAGCCTCCGGCCGTTGAGGGGCAAAGCTGTGTCCCCGAGGGCCTCAGGGGAGGGTGGGGGCTGAGTGCCAGCCCAGAGCTGGCCCAGAGGGTCACGTGCGTGAGCACCGCCTGAAGGGGAGTCGGGCCTCTCGCAGAGTGGGTCCAGGCGGAAGTTGGCCTCAGAGCACAGGGGCCCGAGGATCGTCCTACGAGGCCAGCAAGAGAGAGCACTGCTTGTGGTGGGAGATCTCTTGCAAAGCCGCCGCCAGGAGAGAAGGAGCCAGCTTGCATCAAGGACGCCCCCGCCTGGATCAGTGCCAGTCAAGCTGGAGGGCAGGGAGGCCAGTGGGGAGGCCGGTGCAAGAGTTCGGCCAAGAAGTAACGATGGCTACAGAGGAGAATCGCTTCCCCACCCTCAGGTCATGGGGCTGGTGACCTTCATCCCAGGGAATGCACAAAGGACACCCGTCACACGGGCTGGTATGAAGAGGGACGGCGAGGGGCGCCTGGGTGGCGCAGTCGGTTAAGCGTCCGACTTCAGCCAGGTCACGATCTCGCGGTCCGGGAGTTCGAGCCCCGCGTCGGGCTCTGGGCTGATGGCTCAGAGCCTGGAGCCTGCTTCCGATTCTGTGTCTCCCTCTCTCTCTGCCCCTCCCCCGTTCGTGCTCTGTCTCTCTCTGTCCCAAAAATAAATTAAAAAAAAAAAAAATGTTGAAGAGGGACGGCGAAATCGACAGGAGACCCCGAGCCAAGTAGCGGGCCCCCCTTTGTGGACACGGCTGACGTACATCGATGTCCTCCTCACCCTCCAGGGCCGCCTGTGCGGGTGTGTCTGTTGTGATCAGAATCCGAGCCGCCTCACTGGCACACCCCCTCGTCCTTTCTGCCTCTCACCCCACACCATCCCTGACGCTCCAGCGAAGATGTGTCGCCAAACAGGATGGGGCAGGTGGCTGGGGAAGAGGAGCTTGCTGAGGAAAGAAGGAGGAAGCGCTCCTGCCCCCAAGCCAGGGAAAGAGGAAGTTCTCGCTTTGAATGAAGTTTGAAGGCGGTTTGGTTTTAAGTATTTTTGAAATTGATTTCATCGGCTTAGACATTTGCTTGGGTAACTAGACTGGCCGGTAGACATTTTTTGGTTTAAGTTTGTCTATTCATTTTGAGAGAGAGCGAGAATGACAACGAGCCGGGGAGGGGCAGAGAGAGGGGAACGGAGGATCTGAAGCAGCCCTACACTGACAGCAGAGAGCCCAATGCTGGGCTGGAACTCACGAACCCTGAGATCCTGGCCTGAGCGGAAGTCAACCAAGCGAGCCACCCAGGTGCCCTGAAAGACACATTTTTTAAAATTTGAGAGTAAGGGGCGCTAAGTCGGTTAAGCGTCCGACTTCCGCTCAGGTCACGATCTCACGGTTCCTGAGTTCAAGCCCCATGTCGGGCTCTGTGCCCACAGCTCGGAGCCTGGAGCCCGCTTCGGATTCTGTGTCTCCCTGTCTCTCTCTGCCCCTCCCCCACTCAAGCTCTGTCTCTCTCTCTCTTTCTCAAAATTAAAAAACAAAACAAAACAAAACAAAACAGAAAAAAACAACAAAAAAGAGTGAGCATGAGACCTACTCCAGGGAAAGAGCCAGCACCACTAAGTAGGTTTGCACGAGCGGTCAGAGAAAGATGAGAGCAGCATTCTGACCGCGCGCCATGAACTTGCTCTTTCCGTGCCGCAGCGTGATGGGTGCGTTTACGCAGATGCGGGAGAAAAAAGACATTGCGACTGGAAGGACATTGTGACAGGCCAGGCCCAGTCAGGAGGTAGAAATCACACAGCAGGTGAAACGGGAAGTCTAATATGAAAAATTATTCAGAAGGATTAAAGAGCGTAAGATATGAGGAGACTCTACAAGGTGTGCTGGGGCTGAGGAGGGAGGGAGGGGGGGACCCAGGTGCGTTTGCTCAGGCTGTGCTATGGTCAGAATGCTTGTGTTCCCTTAAACTCCTACATCAAATCTTCATGCCCCAGGGGATGGTGTTTGATGGTGGGCCCTCTGGGAGGTGCTTGAGTCATAAGGGCGGAGCCCCCATGAATGAGGTTAGTGCCTGTGTAAAGAAGGCTCCGGACAGATTGCCTCACCCCTTCCATCATGTGAGGACCCGGCAAGAAGATGCCAGCTATGAACCAGGAAGGGGCCCCTCACCCCAGTGCGACCATGCTGGTGCCTTCGTGTTGGACGTCCCAGCCTGCGGAACCACGAGAAATAGATGTTTCTGGTTTATAGGCCACCCGGTCTGAGGTGTTTTGTTATATTAGCCTGAACAGACAGACTAAGACAGTGGCTTAAGGAGCAGAAACTTATTTTCTCACTTTAAAGGCCCCGTCTCCAAATATAGTCACATTCTTTTAAAAAAAAATGTTTAATGTTTATTTATGTTTGAGAGAGAGAGAGAGAGAGAGAGAGAGAGAGAGAGATGAATCATGAGCAGGGGAGGGGCAGAGAGAGGGGGACACAGAATCTGAAGCAGGCTTCAGACTCTGAGCTGTCAGCACAGAGCCCGACACGGGGCTCAAATCCATGAACCGTGAGATCATGACCTGAGCCGAAGTCGGACGCTTAACCGCCTGAGCCAGCCAGGCGCCCCTACAGTCCCATTCTTAAGTATGGAAGGTTAGGACTTCAACATAGGAATTTGGTGGGGGAGGCTGGGGGGACCCAGTCCAGCCCATAACCCCAAGGAAGGACATACTTGAGAGAGGTTCAGACCTCCCTGGGGATGTAGTTTGGTTACCGGATAGCAGGGATGTTGGCTGTTTTAGCCAGGCCTAACTGGTTTGGAGCTGCTGGATGAACCATAGACTACCCAGATGACCAGCAACTGTAGTGGGGTCCCCCCCATCTGGGCTTGCAACTCTTCCCCCGACCCACCGGCCCCAGATTGCCCCGGGGGGGTTGCTTTTTCCGTCAAGATGGCTGCTGAGAGGTTCTTGCCACCGCGAGGCTGCAGGATCTCAGCGGGACCACGTTCTGGGCCAGTGACCGGGGCTGTTGGCCCTGCGCGTCCTCACACCCTCACTGCCGACCTCCCAGCCCCAGCACGGCCGTCCTGCTGCACCCCTGCCAGGGCCCCCTCCTGCGAAAGCTTCACTCCCGGCTCACTCTTAAGGAATTCCATCGTTGATCACGGAATTACAGTAAACTGATAACTGACACAGGTACGCATCATGAAAATGACCAGTATGTACAAGAGCTGCGTACCTCACAGCAGTTGATCTGTTCATTCTGCAGAGACTTCTCGTGTGCCTGAGATGTGCCAGGCACTGTCTGGGAGCTGGGGGTGGGGAGCAAGACAGGGAAGGGTTCCTGCTCCGCTGGAACAGTCTGGTGGAATCTGCCCACTAATCGTGTCAAGTGTCCTGGGACGAGTCCTAAGGGATCAGAGCCTGGAATTTAAGTCCCAGCTCTGCAAATATTTTACTAGGTGACCTTGAGCAAATCACTTGGCTCCTCTGGGCCCCCGGACCCCCACATACTTTTATTCCCATGTATGGGATACCATAGCATGCTCATTTATTTAGGCAGGCCCCTCCTTCCTAGACTGTCACCTCCTAAGGGTAGAGATCTTTCCAATGTTATGCTTCCAGATATTTCCCAGCATATGGCTGTTTCACCTGCCTATGTATCACCTGCCTCCCACCCAAACCTCAAATTTATATATTCACCAGAGGGATATTTTTAGCCAGCAAATTGGACCTTGTCTCTTCTCTGCTTACAATTTTATTAATTTTTTTTAATGTTTATTTATTTTGAGAGAGAGAGAGAGAGAGAGAGAGAGAGAGAGAAACAGCAAGGGAGGGGCAGAGAGAGGGAGAGAGATCCCAAGCAGGGCTCCACGCTGTCAGCATAGAGCCCTTCGTGGGGCTCAAACTCATGGACCGTGAGATCAACGACCTGAGCAGAAATCAAGAGTCAGCACTTAACCAACTGAGCCACCCAGGCACCCCTCTGCTTACGGTTTTGAATGACTCCCCACAGCTCCCAGGAATCTTCTGAGACTGACCTGCAAGAACCCGACCCCCGCATGGTCTGGAGCACATCCTCCATCACTCACTCTTCCCAAAAGCACCTCTGGCCTAAGCAGGAGTGTAACCGTTCTGCCCCCACCCCCACCCCCACCCCGCCGGACCGGCCCCTGTGGATCAGACAGGCAAAAGTCCCCCTGGGTCTTCTGACTCAGCTCAGCCCACCTTCCCTGTGAAGCCTTCCTTACGTCTTACTTCTCCCCAAGGGTGTCCTTCTCTGTGCTCTGCTGGCCACTTCTGCACATTCTCCAGCACAACACCGTCCATCAAATAGCAGCATATTCATGATCAGTAGCGGCCACCTCACTAAACAGTCGAGGATGGAAAGAGCGACCTGCTTGATTCCTCCCTCGAGTCAGTGTCTTCTACAAAAAGTTCTAGACCAAGATAGACCAAAGAGATGTCACCAGATCCAGTACATCAACATGGAACAGACAAAGTAGCTTATAAGCACCTTTTAGGGAAATGTGGGGCGATGAAGGTAGACTGTTGGAGGACACTAAGACATAATTATTGAAATGTCTGGGTATCGTGTTACGTTCTTTCCTGTTACGATTTTCCTAAATCCGGTGGAGGGATGCCCTGATGTCCGTAACCTACTTGGAAATTCACCACCATAAAACAGATAATAGTGGCCACAAAATAAAATCATTCTCGTAAAATATCAAGGACGGGGACTTGGTCTTTTTGCATTTGTGCCTCCAACTCTCGGTGCAACGCCTGGCCTGTCACAGATAGTTGCAAAATTTGGTTGTTGAATTAATCGCGAGCAAAAGCAAGAAGGCGGGTCAGGAATGGTGTGTTTCTAGTATGGTGTGGAAGTGGGGCTAGTTGAGATGAATGAAACACAGAATGGATAGCACCGAGTTTCAGAGGACCACTAAGACAAAATGGGGAGCTTAGACTTATCTGAGAGGGCAGGGGCAGGGAACAGCACAATGGGCACATGGTTGTGCCTGGAGTCCCTCCTACACAGTAACACCATGGAGAGTTGCACAGGTTGTGCACTGCTCAAGGAATTCTACCTGGATAGGTGTGATTAACTGTGTTCCCAGAGTAGGAGCCTTTTTCTGATTTCCCTATGATCTGGGGGTAGTGGCAGCATTGTTCCTGTCTGTGGGACTGGAGGGAGAAGAGGGGAGTTAAGATGACCATCCGATGTGCCTCAGTTCCCCAAGATGCATCCATCCATGTGACAGTCCTGTGCCAACCTAGGGGCTTGGTCACCCTAAGGAGAGTGAAACTAGGGAAAGAAGGAAAGAGGTTGAGAGAGATGACAGTGGAGCTGGAGAGACACAGAAACCAGGGGGAGGAAGGAGGCGAGCGAGCAGGGTGACTTTTCCGAAGCAGCTGTTTCGGATGACGGTGGATGCCGGGAACCAGAGAAGGGGAAAGTGCTCACGAGTTTGAGAAGTTTGGCAACCGGAGGTGAGAGAGAGGGACTTTTGGCCGATGGTCCAAGAGGGCAGCGGGGATGCAGATCCGTGTGTGTTTCAGACACAGATGAGGAAGCCGGTGGAAAGAAGCTGGAGGAGAAGTTCCCCCAGGCTCCGCTGAGGGGCCGTGGGGACACGTGACGGCATTTTGACCAAGTAACGAGTGGACACCCCGCTCGGGACTCCCGGGCCGGTTCACCTGTGCACATCCATCACCCCTGTGACCAGGTCTCTGCAACGTCCTGCTGTGGCGACTGTTCTGACTCCACACCACGCACTCCCAGTCCTCATCTGGTGACCCTCTTGGTTTACGCTCCGTGATGGTTAATTTCGTACATCAGCTTGACTAGGTGAAGGGATGCCCAGACAGCTGGTAAGACCCGATTTTTGGATGTGTCCGTGAGGGTGTTTCTAGAAAAGATTAGCATCGATTCGGTAGGCTGAGTAAGGAGATCTGCCCTCACCAGTGTGGGTGGGCATCGGCCGAGCCGTTGGGGGCTCGAATGGAACAAAAAGGCAAAGGAAGGGCAGATTCTTGCACTGTCTCCTTGCACTGGGCTGTCTATTTTCTCCTGCCTCTGGACACTGGTTCTTGGGCTTTTGGACTCCAGGACTCGAACCATCAGCTCCTGTAGTTCTCAATCACCACCGGCTTTCCTGGGTTCCCAGGCTTCCAGGAGGCAGATGGTGGGACTCGTCAGCCTCCCTAACTGCATGACCCAGTCCCCATAACCAGCCTCCTCTTATCCGCACCGACGTACCTCCTATTGGTTCTGTTTTTCTGGAGAACGCTGACTGATACGATCGCCATGCCGTGGGAGTTTACATCTCTGGTGTCAGGAGACTATCAACCTCCGGGTTGTTTTTGTAGTCTTAGCTACCTGCCGTACATTTCTTTCTGCCACAGAAAGCTCTGTAAACTGGCCAAGGGGCCTGCCTCCCAAGAGGGTCCTTGTCAGATTGAAGACTCCGTGAAATGAGCCACACGAAAGGGCAAACGGCGTATGATTCCCCTTCGGTGACGTACTGTCTTCCTCCGTTCAGGCTGCTGTAACAAATCACGTACACTGGGTGGTTTAAATCACGGGCATTTATTCTCTCACGGTTCTAGGGGCCGGAAGTCCAAGATCAGGGTGTTGGTGGGTTCCGTTCCAGGCGAGAGCTCGCTTCCTGCTTATGTCCTCACATGAACGAGGGAGAGAGAACAAGCACTCTTGTTTCTTCTCAAAAAGGTACGAATTCCACGGTGGGCCCCCGGCTTGATGACTTGGTCTAACCCTCATCACCTCCCAAAGGCCCCGCCTCCAAATGTTATCCCACTGGGGATTCACATTTCACGTGAGTTTGGTGGGGTGGGACCCCGGACTCAGTCCGTGGCAGATGGTCAGAACAGTCAGATTCATAGGGACAGAGAGCAGGAAGGTGGTTATCGGAGGCAGAGGGTGGGCAGAGGGAAAGGGGGAGCTGGTGTGTAACGGGTACTGACTTCAGTTTGGGGAAGATGGAAACAGTTCCGGAGATGGGTGGTGGCATGGTGTGAAGGCACTTACTGCCGCCAAACGGTGCCCTTAAAATGGCTTAAATGGTCCCGTTTGTGTTGTGCACGTCTTCCCTCAATTAGTAATAATATAAAAAAGAGGGTCCTTGTCAACATGAGCGAAATGTTTAAAATCCTGCCAAACTGCCCAGAGCGTGGGGTTGTTGTCCCCAGCCTCCCAGCAGGCTCAGGGTCCTTGTCCTTCCCAGCCGCGCTCGTCCATCCACTGGAGAGGGTGGCCCCTTGCTGCCCGCTGGGCTCTGCCTGGTAGTCACAGGCCCGGGGAGGAGAGAGGTCACTCAAGGCAGGTCTCAGTTTCCCCTCAGGAGTTATCACAGACGGCATGTGTGTATATGGGCGTGCAGGCACGTTCTGTGTTTTGAAGACACAGAAAAACCCTAAGGCAGCCAGGCACCAAAATGCTAATGCTGATTTTTTTTTTTTTTTTCCTGAATGGTAAAGTGCAGTAATTTACTGTCTGAGTCTTTTACGATGAGCATATTAACCTTTACGACTCACATTTTAGAAATTCGAGGGGCACCCGGGTGACTCGGTCAGTTAAGCATCCGATTCTTGATCTCAGCTCAGGTCACGATCTCATGGTCACGGGATGGAGTCCCTCGTCGGGCTCTGCACTGACAGCGCGGAGCCTGCTGGGGATTCTCTCTCTGCCTCTCTCTCTCTCTCTCTCTCTCTCTCTCTCTCTCTCCGCCCCTCCCCCACCCAGGCATGCGTGCCCTCTCTCTTTCTCTCAGAATAAATAAACGTTCTTGAAAAGTTTGAATTATAAAATGTTCCAAATTCATAGAAATACACAGAGCATGTATCCACCAAGTATTTCCCCCAGATCCTTTTTTTTTAAAAGGATATTAAGAGGGGCGCCTGGGTGGCTCAGTCAGTTGAGCGTCCGACTTCGGCTCAGGTCACGATCTCGAGGTCCGTGAGTTCGAGCCCCGCGTCGTGCTCTGTGCTGACAGCTCACAGCCTGGAGCCCGTTTTGGATTCTGTGTCTCCCTCTCTCTGACCCTCCCCCGTTCATGCTCTGTCTCTCTCTGTCTCAAAAATAAATAAGCGTTAAAAAAATTTTTTTTAAAAAAAGAGGATATTAAAATGTTAAGGGCATCATCCACGTGTGGCAATACAAATTTCTCCACTTCCTACCCCGACACACTGAGTATCAGTGTTTCCATGTTTGCGCATTGAGTGAGTGTGAAATGGAACCTCAGTGTCCTTCCCAGGGCGCTCCCTGAGTACTTGTGAAGGTGAGCGTTTTCTCACGTTCCTCAGCCCTTTGAGTTTCCTCTTCTGTTAACTGTGCTCTCGTATCATTTGCCCATATTTCTATTGGGTTTTTTTTTCTTGTTGATTGATGGGTTGTTGTTGACTTATGAAATAAGAAAATGGCTTCCGTTTCAAGGGGCAAAAAGGATATTTCCCAGGTAGTTTCCAAAATACAAGGGAATAGTCACTGCCATCGCTTTTCGTTCCTGGAACACACCAGATATCCCCCTGCCTCATAGCCTTTGTCTTCGGAGTTCCTGTGGCCTGGAAGGCTCCTGCCAGAGACGGCTTCGGGGCTTGGTCTCTCACCTGCTCACAGGACATCCTTGGGGGGCCTTTGCCAACCGCCCGGTTCCTCTTAGGGCCCCACCTCTCCCTGGCTACCCTTCCTGTTTTATTTTGCCACCTGCCATACTTTTTCTTGTTTGTGGTGGGTGGAAGGCTGCTTTGAGTTTTCAACACTTTTCCCACTGCAAGATAGGTTCTAGTTCCCTCCTCTTGAATCTGGCCTGGCCTTAGTAACTTGTTTGCCCCAAGTCACAGAGCTAGAAAGTGGCAGAGCTCAGATGTGAACTCCTGCCAGGTGGCGCAGGGCTCCACGCGCCCGGCCTCTGATCCGTGTGTCACTGCCTCCCGGCCGGTCCCCAAACACAAGCTAGACAACTACCCATCCGGGACAGAAACACCCTGGGAGAGTATTTTTGTCTAGCCTCAAACTCCTTTTCCAGAGAAGGTGGAGATTAAATTTAGAGGACACGTGAAGGCTGAGATACAAACAGAAATCAAGGAAGCCAGAAGGAGTACCTCTCTCCATGGGTGTCAAAGACTCCTGACCTCTAGGCTGTCTGGGGGACCCAGTGACTGGCCTCCCCCTGGGACAGCTTCCTCACTGAGATGGTCTATATTGCATTTGGGAGTTTGGGAAGGCGTTGCTTTTTTTAAAGTTTATTTATTTATTATTTTGAGAGAGAGAGAGAGAGGTAGAGAACAAGTGAGGGAGGGGCAGAGAGAGAAAAAGAGAGAGAGAGGAAGAGAGAGAGTATCCCAGGCAGGCTCTGCACTGTCAGCAAGGAGCCCAATGGGGGGCTCAAATTCACAAACTGTGAGATCATGACCTGAGCCAAAGTCGGACGCTCAACTGACTGAGCCACCCAGGCGCCCCGGGAAGGAGTTTCCTCATTTGTATGCCCAGCAGGCTATGAACTTTTTATCTCTAGCTCACGTGTGCAAGAAAAAGTACTTCTTTTAAAACCTCACACACAGCTTAGAGAACATCAACCACTTTCTCCAGAAATGGACGTTGTTCGTGGGTCATTACACAGGGCAGGAGGTTGAGACTGTAGGTCCGAAGACTTTGAATAAGCAAAGAGGGCTCCCACTCAGAGCAGGGGAGAGAGCTTTGGAGCCCAGGTGGTGACCAAGCGGGATGTCTGGTGTACAAAAGGATGGGGGTGTCTGAAGCTAACAGCATTTTATTTAATTCAGGTTAAAAGATTTTTTTGAGAGAGAGAAAGAGAGCACACGTGTGCGTGCACATCCTAAGGAGTGGGGGAGGAGCAGAGAGGGAGAGAGAGAGAATCTCTCCAGGCCCAGCCCCAGTTGAGGGGCTCGATCTCACAAACCACTGAGATCATGACCA
This sequence comes from Prionailurus viverrinus, assembly GCF_022837055.1. Taxonomy (NCBI): domain Eukaryota; kingdom Metazoa; phylum Chordata; class Mammalia; order Carnivora; family Felidae; genus Prionailurus; species Prionailurus viverrinus. Next base: position 147,110,382 of record NC_062569.1, on the reverse strand, counting down.
GAGCCTAAATCAAGAGTCTGACGCTTAACTGAGCCACCCTGGCGCCCCTAATTTGTGTGAATTTAAAAACAACCTTCCCGAATACAGATTTACATTTTGTCCAGACCAATATGTATCCTGAAGGTCTGAACTTCTGACCATACATATCAGTGGGCTTCTATTTCAACCCTGCCACTTTCTCCCTGTTACTGTGAGCTGTCTGTGCAAAAATCTGCTTTTTGATTCGTGAGTATATACCCCGCATCAGGAAACACACACCAAACCTATCGTCCCCCGCAAAAGCTTTGCTACCAGGCTGGGGACGCAGCAAACGTGGATGGGTACCCGGACTCCTGGAGGCTGTAAATGAAAATGGAAACAGGTACACTTCCTAACAAGACATTCTAGACAACTTTCTCCAAGGGCTCTGCCGGGGATCTGCTACCTTTTATTACCGATAACATCCAAATGGATTTCAGTTTTGAGCTGATGCGTGAACAAGTGATCTTGCTTTTCATAGGAAAAGCATCCTGTTCCTTCTAGTGACTCCACTTACTTCTTGACACATTATGTGATCATAGGGCATGAAATAGCCAAGGAGGGGCTAGGCGTCCGACTTTGGCTTGGGTCATGATCTCATAGTCCGTGAGTTCGAGCCCCACGTCGGGCTCTGTGCTGACAGCTCAGAGCCCGGAGCCTGCTTCTGATTCTATGTCTCCCTCTCTCTCTGCCCCTCCCCTGCTCATGCTGCTCTGTCTCTCTCTGTCTCAAAAATAAAAATAAAAATAAAATAAAGAAATAGCCAAGGAGCCCGAGACTTGAGGATGGCAGAGCCCTGAGACTTTTTTTGGTTTGCTTTGCTTTTTCGTACTCATTCCCTCAGCTAACTTGTTATCTTGACCGAGTAGCTGGAATAATCAGAGAAGATTGTTCGCAAAGCACCAACTTACCCAAGGGATAGAGACTGGGAGAGAGAGGAGCAAAAAAAGCATGTTGGTTTGCTCTGGGGGTCCTTCCTGAGACCATGAAGAGTAAAATCAGTTGGTATTTACAAAATTTTTTTAACATTTGTTTATTTTTGAGAGACAGAGAGATAGAGCGTGAGCAGGGGAGGGGCAGAGAGAGAGGGAGACACAGAATCGGAAGCAGGCGCCAGCCTCCGAGCTGTCCGCACAGAGCCCGACGCGGGGCTCGAACTGACGAACGGCGAGATCACGACCTGAGCAGAAGTCAGTCGCTTAACTGACTGAGCCACCCGGGCGCCCCAATCAATTGGTGTTTTCATGGAAACCAGTAAGTCATATATCTTAGGGGTGGACACAGTAACCTCCCCCAAATCTGCATAGAGTGAGAGAAAATGCAAAATCTGCAATTTGAAGAAATTTCACCTAGCTTACAGGAACCCAGGCAAATCACACTCTAACAAAAAAAAAAAAGTCTGTCTTAAAAGCATATTCTGGGGTGCCTGGGTGGCTCACTTGGTTAAGCATCAGACTCTTGATTTTGGCTCAGGTCACGATCTCACGGTTTGTGAGACTGAGCCCCAAGTCAGGCTCTGAGCTAACATCACAGATGGAGCCTGCTTGGGATTCTCTCTCTCTTTCTCTTTCTCTGCCCCTCCCTGCTTTTGCTCTGTCTCTCTCTCAAAATAAATAAATAAACTTAAAAAAAGAAAAAGAAAACATATTCTAGGGGCACCTGGGTGGCTCAGTTGGTTAAGTATCCAACTTCAGCTCAGGTCATGATCACGGTTCATGGGTTCGAGCCCCGCATCAGGCTCTGGGCTGACAGCTCAGAGCCTGGAGCCTGCTTGGGCATTCTGTGTCTTCCTCCCTCTCTCTCCTTCTCTCCTGCTCTCTCTCGCTCTCTCTCTCTCTGTCAAAACTAAGTAAACATTAAAAATAAAAAATTAAAAAAATAAAAGCATATTCTGCTCCCAAATCATCCTAGTTTCTTAGGAGGTTAGTTCCAAACCTCTTACAGAAGATGACAGATAAGATTCTGCTCCCGTTTACTTATATCTCTCAGGGTTAGGGTTAGGGTCGTGTTTGGGCTCATCTGTGACATCTGTTGGGAGTAGGAAGTGGCCAGAGAAAGTCTTTCGGGCCAACCCCCAGCCTCTGCCTGGCTGGCTCCCCCAGTCGAGGACTCACATTTGTTGGCTTTCAGCTTCCTCTCATCCACGGGAATGAGGTCCACATAGTCCAAGTAGTATTCGTAGCTGTCGTACAGGGTGGAGGCGTTGGTCTGGTTGGCCATGTCCGCGGTGCTGGGAGGGGGCGCATCCGGAGCTAGTCAGAGCCCTCGGAGAGACCGGCCGAATGATTTCTGTAAAGTCATCCAAGTGTGTCTGTGGGTCTCGGGGCTCAAGGCCTGCCCACTTACTTATCGGAGCCGTTCAGCTGGGAGAAAGGCCAGGGGGCTGTGCTTGACATCTCCGCCCGCACGTAGAACTTTCCGCCCTGCTCCTCCTTGATAAAAGTCCAAGACAAACAGAGCCACAAGGCAGGAAACTGGGTTTCCAGCGCGGCTCTGGCTCGCCCCTCTGGGTGAGAACGGGAAAAGGGATACCTGGGCCCCTTGGAAGACAAGATGCCGAACAGGGGCTAGGAAGGCCACTCGCTGTTTGCTTTCCTGCTTAAAAAATTAATAAAACCCAAATGAAAGGCTGGCGGTGCCCTTGACGTACATTAGGGCGGTTCTTGGTGCTGTTGAGCAATCAGCAAGTCACTGGTTCAGATTTAGTATCTGAGGGCAGGAATTGAGTGATGGCAGCCCTTGAACTCGTAGCCTCTCTCATGCACACAGAGCCAATTAATTGCACCCAAAGAGCCCTCTTGTCCAATTGAGTATACCTTCCAGCTTTTGTTTGCTTGTTTTTTAATGTTTATTTGTTTTTGAGAGGGAGGGAGAGAGAGAGAGAGAGAGAGAGAGAGAGAGAGCAGGGTAGGGGCAGAGAGAGGGGGAGACACAGAATCCGAAGCAGGCTCCAGGCTCTGAGCTGTCCGCACAGAGCCCGACGTGGGGCTCGAACTCACAGACCGCAAGATCATGACTTGAGCCAAAGTCAGACACTCAACTGACTGAGTCACCCAGGCGCCGCCCCCCACCCCCTTCCGGCTTTTATTGAAGTCCCAAAGAACCAACCAGTCAGCTGCATTTGTTCTGACTGCCTAGGTCGTTTGCCTGGGCCAGAATCAATCCCACATGGATCCAGCTCTTAGGCAATAGGGCCTGAGGGTTCACCCAGCCCTTGGCTAACAAGTGTGAGGGGGTTTCTTCTGGGTTTCTGAAGGGAAGGACTCTAAGTTACAACTCATTTTTCTAAGAGCCCCGGACACAATCAAGAGGAATACTCCAAATATTTGGAATGAGCAAGACTGAGTGTGACAGGAGCCAGAGAGTGTAGCCTCCAGAGAATCAGTGAGGAAGTCCAAATTCCCAGAATGACGGGGCCTTTCCCTCCAAGATGCCAACTGTTGGTTGTTTCCGGTCTATATTCCAGAGTCAAGCTGGGCATCGATAGTGTGCAGCTATCCATCTGTGTTTGCTGAGGACTTTACCCTTCCCCCAGCACGCTACCCCCGACACGACACTAAAAACTTCTGCACGGACGATAGGGTTGGTGTGTCCGACTTTTAAGGGTGTGTCGAAACAGAAAAACAGTTAGGCCCCGGCTCTTCCTCAGCTTGGGTTGTACGTGTTTTGATACTTTTTTGAGCAGTTTGGCGTGTATCTGTTCAAGTCACTGTCGTTTTTTTTTTTAATTTTCTCATTCTAGAAGGTCGGAAGGTTGGAGTCAAGAGGGTTGGCAAGATTGGCAGGTGGAGTGGACGCAGAGCGTGAGGGTAGCCGAGTCAGGTGGGAGTGGTTGTCCTTCTCTCTGCCAGTCCCCAAAGCCTGCTACCTCCTGGTTCCTTCAAGTGTAGCTCCCCAGGGCCCCAAACGACCTCTGGACGTGCCAGGCCCCAGTGCCCCTCCCTGCTCTCCACTCCAATCACATGTATTTGTCATCACCACCACCCTTTAAAAAATTGTTTTACATTGAGGTATAACTTACAGTAAATTGAATGCATAAATCTTACAGACAGAGCCTGACGAATATCACATACACCCCCCACACACACATACACTAACACTCACACACGACCATCACTCACATCAAGATATAGAGCACTCCTGGGGCGCCTGGGTGGCTCAGGCAGTGAAATGTCCAACTCTCGATTTCGGCTCAGGTCATGATCTCACATTCATGAGTTCAAGCCCTGTGCTGGGCCCTGTGCTGACAGTGCAGAGCCTCCTTGGGATTCTCTCCCTCTCTCTCTGCCCCTCCCCTGCTTGTGCTCTCCTTCTCTCTCTCTCTCAAAATAAATAAATAAACATTAAAAACCCTCCACTACCCCCCGCCCAGACCAAGGAAACCACTGTACTGACTTCGATGGTCACAGATAGTTTTGCCCAATTTCGAACCTCAACTAAATCTAATCATACAATAATACAGTATGTCTCCTTTTGTGTCTGGTTCTTTTATTCAACAAATGGTTGCCTGTGCGGTCATTTGTTATTTCTTTTCCATATGGTGTTCCATCGTATGAATATTCCATAATTTATTTCTCCATTTTTCTATTGATGAACATTTACATTGCTTCCTGGTTTTGGCTATTATGAATAAAAATGGACTGAGAACATTTTTATCCCATGTATTTGGTGGACATAAGCACTAATGTCTCTTGAGTATATATCAGAAGTGGAATTGATAGCTTTACTAGGTATAGCTAAATAGTCTTCAAAAGCATCAGTACCGGGGCACCTGGAGGGCTCAGTTGGTTGAGCATCCGACTTCAGTTCAGGTCACGATCTCACCCTTGGTGAGTTTGAGCCCCGCATTGGGCTCTGTGCTAACAGCTCAGAGCCTGGAGCCTGCCTCGAATTCTGTGTCTCCCTCTCTCTCTGCCCTTCTCCTGCTCACACTCTGTATGTCTCTCTCTGAAAAATAAATAAACACTAAAAAAAAAAAAAAAGCATCAGTACCAATTTACATCCCCACAAGTAATAAATATATGTCATCTTGCAAGAAGAGCTACAATTCTTTTCCTTGTATACACTGAGACTTTGTATCTCTTCCCATCAAAAACACAAAGCATATTTCTCCATCCTTCAAATGTGGGCTGACCTTGTGACTTGTTTTGGCTTTGACTAATACAACTATTAAGAAATTGTATGAGACGCTCCAGGCCAGGGCCTTCGGAAGCCTTCCACGTGTCCACTTTCCCAGGCCCCTGCCCGGTTACTGTGTGAATAAGCTCAAGTTAGCATGCTGGATGATCAGAGACACGTCGCCCAGTCAATAGCCAATTGACCCTTCGGAGCAGAGCTCCCTCTCTGACCAGCAGCTAACGGCGGACCCATGACGGAGCACAGCAAAAACCCAATGACCACCTTGCTGAGCTAATCTTCAGAACTGTGAGATTTTGAGCTAATTGAGTTGTTGTTTCTTTAAGCTACTCATTTTGGAGTGATTTGTTACACAGAAAAACGTAATTGATAAAACATGAGAGTTTCTGTGTTCCACCTCATCACCAACATTAGCATTGTCAATCCTTTTCATGCTTAGCTATTTTAGTAAGGTCTACCACATTTTAAAATTCACTTCTGGACACATCCTAGCTTCCCTAGCTATCTTTTAAAGTTTTTGAAGACAGAGCCCATGCTTTACTCAGTAGCTATGATATCAGTATTTGTTGATAGTCTCAATCATACTAAAAGCTTTCCATGAGATAAACAAAAACTTATTCCTAATAACCAGAAACCTTAAGGCTGCAAAGAATGATGCAGTCGTCAACTAATCCAGGTCCTTGGCATGCAACATTATGAAATTAAAGCCCAGTCAAATGGTTCTCAATAATTGTGGCATGGAATGCATCACACTGGCCCACAGATAGCAGTTACAGAATCTGGAAAGGACATGTCATCCACAGTGTTCACTATACCATAAAAAAACCACTGGAATTACAAAGACACGGGAAAGCCGTGACTTCCGGTCTGGAGAAGAGGAAGTCCATTGAAACCAGCTCCAAGGTCATCTAGATACTGGAATTAGCAGACAAGGACCTTAAAGCAGCTGTTATAAATATGTCCGCCAAAGACCTAAATAGAAAACATGACCCAAATTAATGAACAAATGGGGGAATCTGAGCAAAGAAAGGGAACCTAACCACAGGACAAGAAAACAAATGGAAAATCCAGACCTGAAAAGTACAGATTCTATATAATGAAAAATTTACGGTGATGAAGACGGCAGCAGTCGGTATGGTGGGGGAACAGAGGAACAGTAATTAGAACTTCTCCAACCCAAGAAACCAAGGGAAAGATTTAGAAAATGGGTGCTCTTGTGATACATGAGATAGTAGAAAGTTGCCTTATATATATGTAAATGGTATCCCAAAGGGCAGGAAAGAGAAAACGGGGCAGAAAAAAAATTTGAAGAAAAAATGGCTGGAAATTCCCTAAATTGGTTGAAAAACAAATTTGGGGACTTAAGATGCTTGACAAACCCCAAAGGGAATAAATAGAAAGAAAATCACACCTAAGCATAGCATACCATGCAGGGATAAGATTTAACTCGAAGAAAGCATAACAGTAAAAACATCTTGTGTTCCTAATGAGAAAGTATAACATATATGAAACAAAAACGCATAGAACTAAATGGAGTAAGGAAAATCTACAAAGTTGGGTTTTAAACATCACAATGTCAATCTTTGGTAGAATAACTAGACAAAAAGCCCCAAATTCATATAGAACATAAACAGCTCTATTGCTGTGGGTTGAATTGTGTAACCTCTCAATTATATGTTGGGGCCCTAACCCCTAATACCTCAGAATGTGACTATATTTGGGGATAGGGTCTTTAAAGAGGAAATTAAAATGAGGCTGTTAGGGGGGCCCTACTCCAATACACTGGTGTCCTTATAAAAAGAAGAGATTACTGAGGCCCCTGGGTGGCTCAGTTGGTTAAGAGTCCAACTTGGGCTCAGGTCATGATCTCATGGTTCATGGGTTCGAGCCCCCACATCAGGCTCTGTGCTGACAGCTCCAGAACCTGGAGCCTGCTTCGGATTCTGTGTCTCCCTCTCTCTGCCCTTACCCCACGTGCACTCTCTCTCTCTGTCTCTCGAAAATAAATAATAAAAAATGTTAAATTTTTAAAAAATGTTTAACATCATTAGTCATCAGGGAAATGCAAATACAATCAGGAGATCCCTCTATACGTAACAGAATGGGTAAAATGAAAAGATACCGACAGCGCTAAATGTCGGTGAATATACAGAACAATGGGAAATCTCAAACACTGCTCATGGAAATGCAAAATGGTACAACCACTCTGAAGGAAAGAAGTCAGGCACGTACAGGCTCGTACGGTGCGATTCCATATATGTGTGATTCTGCAAAGGGCAAAACTGCAGAAACCATTTGTTTAATTGGTTGTGTCTGGGGGTGGCAGTCGTGGGGAGACCAGAGGGAACTCTCTGGGTGCGATGGCAGTTTTCTGCTTCAACACAGATGCGAGTTGTTTAAGTATATGCATTTTTCAAAACTCCCCGAATTGTACATTAAGAGTTGTGTTCTTTGCTGTATGTAAATTTACCTGTTTATCTGTAAACAAAGCAAATGCTGTTTTAAAAAGGGCCAATTCCAAAACAAAAGCAAAACAAGTCAAGTCAATTGCCTCCATCTACAGAATGGTATCTGTTAGTGTTGGGAATGTACACTTCGGTTTGAAGGAGTTCTTCTTCATGAGTGCAGTTTGTCAGCAAGGTATGGCGGGCGGGGTTCTGCTTGACCGTGTCCCAAGCGCACCGCGGGGCCTGCCTGCTGGGTGATCCGGAGCCTGGTTTCGTTCCTGGGTCCACCTCCTGGGAAGTGAGGCCGGGACATGGCTTGCGGAAGCTTATAGACTTTCCTAAATGTCGTCAAATTTGTAGAAGTAAATCTATGGATCGAAGTTAGGAGGTTGGTTGGGATTTAGGGGAGGGCTTTCTATCTTCACGTAGCCTTTTTTAAATAAAGGAATTGTAGATAACTTTACCCTTTTCTTTTCTTTCTTTCCTTCTGTGTTATTTCCTTCTGTCAGAGTTTTCTAGAGAAACAGAGCCAATAGGAGGATCTATCTATCTATCACCTATCATCTATCTATTTCCTAAGGATACCTGTCTGTCTATCTATCTATCTATCTATCTATCTATCTATCTATCTATCTATCTATCTATCATTTCCTAAGGAAATCTATCTATCTACCTATCCATCCATCCATCCATCCATCCATCCATCCATCCACCTATCATCTATCTAATCTATCTATCTATCTATCTATCTATCTATCTCCTAAGGAGATCTATCTGTTTCCTAAGGAGATCGATCTATCTATCTATCTATCTATCCATCTCTCCGAATAGCTGCCTGTGACTTCCCCTTTGCCTCCCAGTATCCTGTTAGAACCTAACTAACTGCCTCTAGCCCTTGCTTCCTTCCTCTTTCTCCTTTCCTCTTCCTTTCCCTCCTTCCTTCATACATCTTCAAGCTGATCATAATTGAAGTCCATTCGTTTGGAATTTTCACTTCTACCTGACAAAATACCGATTATTAAAAGGAGTTTCTTGGTCTGGTAATAGTCGTGACTTTAAAATACCCATGAAAGTGATGCGATTTGAAGTGTTGGGGTTCAGAGCCGAAGGCCAAGAAAGAGTTCCTGAAACGTTTTGGTGCAAAAAGGTGGTTTTATTAAAGCACGGGGACTGGGTGGGTGGGCAGAAGGAGCTGCACTCGGGTTGTGAGGAGTGACTGACGATACAAGGTTTTCTGCCCAGTGAAGGGGAAGGCGATCTTAGGACTCCAGGAAATTGAGTCTGTAGGTTTCTGGAGATAGCCTGTTTCCTTGTGAATCATTAAGACAGCTGCAAACTGATGGAGACTCCTGTTCTGCATGACCGAGATCTCTATCAGTTAACCATTTGTTTTTTCCATGGGAAAACCAGAAAGCGCCTGGGTGGCTCAGTTGGTTAAGCTGTGCTGACAGTGGGGAGCCTACTTGGGATTCTCACTCTCTCCTTCTCTCTGCTCACTTCCCCACTCTCTCTCATTCTCTCTCACAAAATAAATAAACATAAAAAAAATGTTTCCCCCCTTTGACGTGTGTAAGAACTAATAACTCCCATCAAGGTCAACTCTCCGAGATAATAGCAACATAGTTATATCAGCAGCTACCTCAAAGACCTTGTCTGTTGGCATTGTTTTTCTTCTCATTTTAATTTATAACCCAAAGCTCGGAGGTGAAGTTGTTTCTCCAACGGTGTTTTCTTTTGTAAGTGTTTATTTATTTTGAAAAAGAGAGAGAAAGAGTGTGGGCAAGTGGGAGAGTAGCAGAGGGAGAGAGAGAATCCCAAAGAGGCTCCACACTCAGGGAGGAGCTGGGCTTGGGGCTCGATCCCATGACCCTGGTATCATGACTTGAGCCAAAATCAAGTGTCTGATGCTCAACGAACTGAGCCACCCAGGTGCCCCAACAGTGCTTTCTTTTGTAGGAAACGTGCACACTTGTTAGCTGTCACTGTGACTAGAGATTGAGCGAAGGAGAGAAGGTAAGAGGAAGAAACGTTAAGAAGGGAGAACAGATATTTACTGATCGATGACCTGAGCACTTGGTGTGATTCTCACAACTTTCCACCTCAGCTGCTGGGAGCCCCATTTCCCAGGCAGAAAGCTGGGGTGCAGACAGGTGGGACAGCCTTCCTGCCCTGCCCAGTACCTGTGGGACTTGCAAACTGGGTTGTATTCATGCCCTACAGCTGGCACAACCAATTACCACACACTTGGTGGCTTTAAACGACACAAATTTATTATCTTATGGTCCTGGGAGTCAGAAAATGAGTCTCGGGGTGCTACAAATCAAGGTGTTGCTAGGGCTGGTTCCTTCCGGTGACCCTGGAGGGGGAGTGGGGGAGAATTTGTTTTCTTGCTTTGCTATTCTTCAACCTAACACATGTGAGCAAACAATGCTATGTTGTGGACACACAAACCCTTAAAATAAGCACAGCACTTTTCTCTAGAGTGTCCATTTTCCTCAAAGATTTTTAGTAAAGAGTTACATGTAAGCATAGGAATTGAACAGAGTGATTTTCGGTAAAGAGTTACATTTTAATATGAGGCAAACATGGGGATATAACAGAGTGAATACAAACTTTACATGACTTAAAAAATTTATTTTTGTCATAGGCAATTTCAAACATTTCCCAAAACAGCAAAACCAGAGTAACAAAACTCCATGTAACCACCACTCAGCTTCAACAACGATCAAGATGTGGCTAACTGAACTTCATCTGTACCCCCATCCACTCCCCCGCCCCCCCATTCTGGACTACTGTGAAGCAAATTCTAAATATTTCACTTCATCTGTAAACATTTTGGTATGCAAAAATTTTATACATATTGGAGGATTCTTTTTTTTTTTTTTTTTTAAGTTTATTTATTTTGAGAGAGAAGAAGAGCATGTGCACAAGCTGGGAAGGGCAAAGGGAGCGGAGAGGGAGAGAGAAAGAACCCCGAGCTGGCTTCGTGCTATCAGTGCAGAGCCCGACACAGGGCTGGATCCCACCAACCACTAGATCAAGACCCGAGCCCAAATCTAGAGTTGGATGCTTAACCAACTGAGCCACCCAAGCAAGCCCAGAGGATTCTTTTTTTTTTTTTAATAAAGCCATAAAACTCTTATCCCACCTATAATTTAATAATAATAATCTAATTGCATCCATAATCCAGTCAATGTTCAAATTTTCCCTGTTTGTCTCATAATTTCTTTTACAGTTAATATGCTCAAATCAGGAACAAATAAATAAGGTGCATATGTTGCTGTTGGTTGCTATGACTCTGAAGTCTAGTTAAATTTACAGGTTCTTTCTCCCTCATCCTTCTCTCTCTCTCTTTCTCCCTCTCTTTTTAAACTTGCAATTTATCTGTTGAGGAAATTGGTTCTATGTCCTGAAGAGCTTGCCAGTTGGGTGCCATGGTGGAGTTAGTCATGTTTCCCATGCCCCGTATTTGCTGGAAAGTAAAGTTAGAGCTAGAGGCTGGACCAGACTTTGGTTTGATTTTTTTTTTTTTTTTTTTTTTTTTTTTTTTTGCAAGAGTACCTCACAGGTGGTGTGGTGTCCTTCCTTTGAGAGGCACGTAATGTCTGGTTGTCTCTTTTTTTGTGATATTACCAATCAGTGATTAACCCTTGATGCAATTCTTTAATGTGTTAAGCGTTGTAAAAATGGTGACCACCTTCGTCTATCTCCTTCTTCATTCATTAGCTACTGTTCTTTAAAAAATAAACAGAAAAGAGAAACCTTCCTTCATGACTGTTCACTTACCTGAGGAGCAATTCTATCAGGATGGGATAGATGTTTGATTTACTTGTTTGTTTAATCGCCAGTTTTCAAAATATTGATTGGGTTTTCCAGCTTCTCCCAGTGAACAGTGAGAGGACATTTTTTAAGTCATTATGAGCTCATGCCATTAAATCTATTTGATGTTCCAATTCATTATAGCTGTTACTATTACTGATGCAGAAATTACCTATGTGGACAGTGAGAGCCTCTTCATGTTGATTACATTAGTAGTTGGCTTTGCCTTGGGTTTTATAGTTTCCTTCCTTCTGGAATGACAAGATGGTCCAGGCTCAATTTGTCTCTTTCTTACCCTAAACCGTGGATTCTGCTATGTCTCCAAGGACTCCTGGTTTCATTTATAGAAAATGGTGTTTAGCTATCATAATCTGGGTGCTAGAGGTGCTTATTGCTATTGGGTTGATTATGTGTTCAGGTCTATTCAATGTAGGGAGCTAGGATATATTTATTTTTTAAGATATAAAAACATCATGAGTTCATACCAATACTTACAATCCAGAATCACAACTGTAGAGTTTTACTTAACCCTATCGTACTTAGCTGTACCTCGACTCCAAAACTTAATATCCTATTCCAAACAATACTAACATAATTATTCAGTATATAATATACACACAAATAGTCTTGGAATAACAATTTCAGTATCAACAATAGGAGCAATATGATTACTAGAAACCATTTGAGACTTTTTATGAAGGGGGCAATTTTTTTGTTGTTGTTATTTGAGTATCTCCTATAAGGTATGTATAGTTAAATTTATGTTTTAAAGTCACGTGAAACAGTTCTCCCTATGAAGGCTGCCACCCACTAAATATATTAAATATTTCAATATTTAGAGATTGCTTTTTAAAAATTTTGGTTTTACAATTATGTAAAATAGTCACGATTCCAAAGTCAAAGACACAAAATAAGGTATATTCATAGAACTCTAGCTTCTGTTCCTGTCCTCCCTCCCTGTAACTTTCAATCAAGTAAGTACTTTCTAAAAGTTTTCAGTTTATCCTTCGACTTTTAAAAGCATAAGTATTCCGTCTTTCTCTTCCCCCATTTTGAAATGTCAAATAGCAAACTTCATTTCTTTAAACCTCGCCTTTTTCACTTACCAGCTTATTCTGGAGATCTCTCGTGGCATGGAGAGAGATTTTTTTCTTTTCCACAGATGCATAATGCCGCCATTTTATGGGTACAGTACAACTTATTCTTCCAGTTCCCAGTTGGTGGATGTTTGAGTTGTTTTCGATCTTTGCTGTTGCAAATAACGCTGCAATGCCCGTGTTCGTGTTTTTATCATATTCTTGGAATCGATTCCTGAAAGCAAGACTTCTGTCAAAGGCTACATACTAATGTAATTGTGTTAGATATCACCAAATTCCTTTCCGTAGATATTAGAATTACTTGTGTCTCTATCAGCAATGTATCAAACTACCTGTTTTCCTGGACAGTAGCCTGGACAACAAATTATTTTGTCAAGCTTCTAGATTTTATCAAACTGATAGGTGAGCTACTGGTTTTCAGCAGAGTTTAAAAATCAATGTAGAGAATCTTTTCATATATTAAATCTTTGCTTTTCTTTTAGTGAGACCTCGCATCTCGCATTTCTTGTTGCAGCACATTTTTGAATAAGAAGGGATGTGGTGAGGATATGTTTTCTTTTTTTTTTATTTTTTTTTATTTTTTATTTTTAAAAAAAAAATTTTTTTTCAACATTTATTTATTTTTTGGGACAGAGAGAGACAAAGCATGAACGGGGGAGGGGCAGAGAGAGAGGGAGACACAGAATTGGAAGCAGGTTCCAGGCTCTGAGCCATCAGCCCAGAGCCCGACGCGGGGCTCGAACTCACAGACCACAAGATCGTGACCTGGCTGAAGTCGGACGCTTAACCGACTGCGCCACCCAGGCGCCCCTGTGAGGATATGTTTTCTAAGTTTAGTTATGTCTGAAAATGTTAACTGTATCTGGTCATGATTTGAGTGGGTATGTAATACTTACCTGAAGCTTATTTGCCCTCTGAACTTTGACCTTTCTAGCTGCTGAAGTTGAATTGCTGATGAGACATCTAATGCCACTCTGATTTTTCTCTTTTTGAAACTTTGTAATCTTCTCTGAAGCACTGGAGTTTTGATTGCTCACAATGCTAAGTCTTAGTGTGAGGTTAATTCATTCCTTGGGCTGGGCAGTCGGTATGTCCTTTCCATCTGAAATGTTCATACATGTTAGCTCTGAGAATTTATATTGTATTATTTCGTTATTTGTTCTCCTTCATTTTGTCTTTCCTGTCCACTTGATCTGGCTTTAGTCAGATGTTGGACCTCCTGGACTGATTGCTTATGGGTTTGATCTTTTTCTCCCCCTGTTATATTTCTTAGTTATTTAATTTTGTGTTCTGTGAATTTTCTTAAACTTGATCTTCCAATTCTTTTACTATGGATGCAACAACATTGCATCAAATCTGTCTAAAGATCCATAATTTGTGTCTTTGATACTTACGGTCTCTCTAGTATTACTCCAGATCCGGGAGTTAGTCTTCACTTTTTGATCAGTCTCTGTTGAGTCTGGAGAACTTCCTCTTAGTTAAAAGGGAGATTTATAGGTGTTTGATACGGGCATTAAAGACTCATATTCGCTGAGTCCTTCCTCTGGTTGTCTGTTTAAAACATGGAAAGAACCAGGGGAAACAAAGGAAAGAATGTGAGGGACTGACTTATGAATTTTATACTGGAAATGCATTCTTCTCTTACAGGATATTGTAATTCTCCAGAATTAGCCCCCTTGAAAGACTGTATTTTGAAAACCACAAGGCACTACCAAATATATGGTGTTATATTTCAACAATTTGGTATAGTGCTGTGACTGCTGTACTTGGGGTCCAGAGACCTAGGTTCTGGACTGAAACCTGTGTATTAGTCAAGGCTCTTGGTAGACAGAAACCCAATTCTGACTAGCTTAAACACCAGCGGGTCTTTTATTTATTTTTATTTTTTTAATGTTTATTTTTGAGAGAGACAGAGACAGAGCGTGAGCGGGGGAGGGGCAGAGAGAGAGGGAGACACAGCATCCGAAGCAGGCTCCAGGCTCCGAGCTGTCAGCACGGAGCCCGACGCGGGGCTCGAACTCACGGACCGCAAGATCATGACCTGAGCTGAAGTCGGACGCTCAACGGACGGAGCCACCCAGGCGCCCGAACACCAGCGGGTCTTAATGGGATCATGTTGTGAGGGGTGCCCACAAATCTGGAGGGAGACCCTTGGGAATGGGGATTCGGCTGCTACCCTTGATCCACACCTCATATCTTGTGTCTCTCTGAGGGTCAGTGTCATGCCAGGATGTTCCACATCGCTGGGGACATGGCTGATGACAGCTCCGGGATCATGATTCAAGAGGAAAGGTGAGCAGAAGACTCTCCCTCCAAACTTTAGCATGAAACGTCCCAGGGACGGACTGAGACTGGCTCTAGTTCTGACAGCTGTTCACCTCGAACCAATCTCTGTGGTCGGGAAGGTCGTGGACTGGGATGGGACGTGCGTGGAGTGAGACCTTCAGGATGGAAAGCCCACCAGAGCAGCATTGTAGGAGTGAGGGAGGGGGTGGTGTGGTTTTCCCAAGAAGAGGGGAAGCGTGCTGGGCATATAACAGCCCAGATGTCCACTTATCTCTGCCGCTAATTAGATCCAGGACTCCCAAACCACACTGGGCCTCAGCCTTTCTATTTGTGGAGTGAGACATGGAGACGAAGCGCTTCTCTGATTCGCCCCCAGCTCAAATATATTATGAATTTACTGAAGATCAGATGCTTTTCTCCTTATTCTTTTTTAACTTGCGTGAGAATTAAATATATCTGCTAAAGACCGGAAAAGCATGATTCCACACATTAAATAGGAGAGGGAAACAGAACTATTTAAAGAACATCCTGCATCAGGATTGTGAAGAAGGTGAAGCATATTCCTGTAGTTATTGTTTCGCCCCTGCAGCACAGATAGAAATAGCTAACCAAACTTTTCCCACAGCACATTTTATCCCCCTGAGGAGGGCTCTGATTGTGCCAGGAGGTCCCTGGGGACTGAGTGCCCAGCATGGCATTCTCTTGGTTGCCAGCTGGTCAGGGCAGGCAGCTGTGGATGCCATTTGGCTCCCAGTGTCTGTACCAGTAAGAGTTGGACCAAGAGGTCCTCAAATTCAACTGCGGCTAGCTCTCTACTTACTAGTGGGACCAGCTGATGGACCCTGGGACCTGCAAACACTCCTCGCTGTCATTCTTGTGTAAGGGTCAGGAAGTGTAGCAGTTACAATCTAGGTCATGATGGTAACCAGCAGCCATTAATTTCTGATTTCCCTCGATTGCCGGTGCGCTTTTATTTTTATTATTTTTTTAACGTTTTTTTAATTTTTATTTTTGGGACAGAGAGAGACAGAGCATGAACAGGGGAGGGGCAGAGAGAGAGGGAGACACAGAATCTGAAACAGGCTCCAGGCTCTGAGCCATCAGCCCAGAGCCCGACGCGGGGCTTGAACTCACGGACCGCGAGATCGTGACCTGGCTGAAGTCGGACGCTTAACCGACTGCGCCACCCAGGCGCCCCGCCAGTGCGCTTTTAAAAAGGCACAAATTCTTCCAGCAAAATTGTCAAGGTCTCATTTGTTTCTTCTCCCCCCTTTTTTTTCCTGTTCCTTCTCTCTCCTAGTTATATTTTCTTGCTTTGTCTCTCTCTCTTTCTACTAGTGCTTGCCACAGATATTTGTTAGACTGGAATTTGTTTGTTAAACATGCCATGGCTTTTTAAATTTTTTTAACGTATATTTATTTTTGAGACAGAGAGGGACAGAGCATGAACAGGGGAGGGGCAGAGAGAGAGGGAGACACAGCATCCGAAGCAGGCTCCAGGCTCTGAGCTGTCAGCACAGAGCCCGACACGAGGCTCGGACTCACAAACTGTGAGATCATGACCTGAGCTGAAGTTGGGCACTCAGCCGACTGAGCCACCCAGGCGCCCCTTACGTGCATGGTTTTTGAACCCAGCCAGAAATGATAGTTGAATCAGGTAGTCTGAGTAATGGTATGTTGAGCAAGAAGGATGGAAGGATAGAATCAAAATGAAATCTTGCTTTGAATTGTGCTTCCTACTATGTTCTTAGAGCTTACTTGGTAAGGGGAGCCTGTTCTTTGCCCCTGGACGAGGACAAGGGCAGCCTGTGTGCGGGGTTCCCTCCATTGGCCACTCCAGACCCACTCACCAAGCAGACTTGTATGGGCCACATCAATATGCTGTGTGCCCTCTGGATTCTGGTTGCACTTGGGCAATGGAGAGCTCCAGCAGGAAACTGGAGGAAGGGAAGAGAACAAGGTCAGGAATTTAAAATCTCCTGACTCTCTCCAGGTCAACTCATCTGGCTGCGTCCCTTGATGGAAGGGTGATCCTCCCTCCGTGGTCTGCTTTTCAGAGCTCTCTTTCCCTTGAGAAAATGCCCTCCCTGCATCCCTGTGGGTCAAGGCTATGGATACGGGTTCCTGGGCCCTTGAGGATCTCTGCTACATGCTGTCTCTACCTTTCTCATTTGACACTTTGTAAAGAAACCCTCCCATATTATTGCAGTTTGAGTGTAACTCTCTTAGGGAGTAAATAATTATGCAGCTACTTCAGTTATAAACGGAATCTGTGACAGAAAATGGTAGTATCCAGTCCAAGATATTAATCCACACTGTAGTCTTTGCTCGAGGGTAAGAGTTATTATCTTCCTCCCCGAGGTGGGATTTGTTGGCGGACACCTGCCCCTAGTGTGGCTGGTTCTGCGTTCTTTCTCATCTTACCTGCTCCCTGCTATTTCCATTCCTAGGCTGAAATGGGGGACAGAGGGGGCAAAACAGTTTTCACTTGAATGGGTTCCATCATAACCTGGTTTTGCACCCTCTGGCCTGGCATGGTTAGAAGCAACTCCCCCCTAGCCCCCCAGAAACTCCCTGCACCCCCACCTGCAGCTGCCCACCCACGACCCAGGAAGGTCTCCCCTCGGGCTGGTCCTCCAGGGGCCCTTTCACGCTTGGATGCTCACTGCTGGAGAGTCTTCAACCTTACAGGTTATCTTGGGCAGAATTTAAGACTCTAGGTGGCCTTCCCACCAGCAAAGTCCATATCTGCTTGACAACCTGTCTGGCTCATCTCTGTTGTGCCACCAAAACAGCTCGACAGCCGGACTCTCCCGCCCGCCACCGGATCCCCAAACACCTGGGAGCCCGCAGGCCCTGCAAATGGTTCCTCAGTGTCTCCTCTCAGCCAGATGGAGGCAACCGGGGAAGATACCCTCCACCTTCTCTAGTGGGGAGAAGTGGAGCTCACAGCCCAGCCCGTCTCCAAAGAAATCCTTCTTAGGACGTCATCTTGGTCACTATTTTCTCTAGTCCTTAATCTTGATGAAACGTGGGAAGAGGCGTAAGGGCAGGAGGGAATTAATTTTCCAACATCCACTCTGAAGGATCCTTCCAGGGAGAGAGGCAATTTCTTCTCTCACACCTCTTGGGACGTCATTTTTACTGCATCTTGGAGTCTCAGTCAAAGTCTTCATCTTGACATACTGTGTCAGACTGTGACGTACATTTTGAATTGCTGGATAGAACAAAACAGTTCCAACTGGCTTCTACAATAAGGAGAATTTGTTGGTTCGTGTAACGGAAAGAGTTCGGAGGTTGGGGGCTCAGTTTCTCGTTGATTCTCTCAGTTCCCCTCTTCTCTGTGTTTTCAAGACGACTGCCTGAAGCACTCTGGGTATGTGCTTCTTTGTCCACATCCAGGCAACAAGGAGGATGTCCCTTCCCTTAACCACTGAACAAGAGTCTTGAGGTTTACTCTGGTCAAAACTTGACAGCTCACTGGGGCGCCTGGGTGGCGCAGTCGGTTAAGCGTCCGACTTCAGCCAGGTCACAATCTCGCGGTCCGTGAGTTTGAGCCCCGCATCAGGCTCTGGGCTGATGGCTCAGAGCCTGGAACCTGTTTCTGATTCTGTGTCTCCCTCTCTCTCTGCCCCTCCCCCGTTCATGCTCTGTCTCTCTGTGTCCCAAAAATAAATACACGTTGAAAAAAAAAATTAAAAAAAAAAAAAAACTTGACAGCTCAGGTTCAGTTGTTAACCTGAGCCAATCCTTATCACCGGGGGCGCCTAATGTGCTGACTGGCTTAAGTCTTGGGTGGGAGCCATCACTGCACCAAGACCGGAAGAGAGGTGGCTTACCCTCATTGGGTTAAACCTCTGGGGATCCATTCCTGGAACTGGGGGTGACAGTAGGGGACGTGAAACTTGGACTCAACACCTTATGCAAATCTCCTGGCTGTATAAGTAAGAGGAAGGTTTGGAATGGTTGTTCAGGAAGCCCCTGCCCCACCCAGTCCAAGGTCATCTTACTCGAGCGTCTGATTTTGTCCCCATGTAAGATATGGTTTTGTGGGAATCTAAATATTGTGTACTCATAATACAGACATACTTGTGACTACGAGAGGGGTTCATTTTGCATTGGGGCTGACTTCTCCATTAGGCACAGGGCCCAAGGCCCATGATATTTTTACCGCCCCATAGAAATGTTTTAGTTTCTTTTAAAATCAGAAGAAAAAAAGGAACTTTTAGGTTAAAGAAAATGTTTTAATATACAATATTTATATACTCACCTTAGTAGCAATACAGCTGTAAAATGTAATTTGTATTATTATTATTATTATTATTATTATTATTAGGGGATTGGGCCTAAAAGTGCATTGGTGAGAACCTGCTCAGGCAGCCACGCTGTGCATTCCTTCTTTACTGGGCTCTCCCTCCATAGAATTTAAGTGTTGCCAATAAGAACCCAAAGCCTGAGGCAAGGGGATCATTCCTTTGAATTCCAAGGTTACTACCCATTTGCTTAAAGAACAGATGTGGGTTGTATCACTGTTGTACCAGATATATTATTGTGCTTGAAAACAGCAGTCCAGGGAGGTCAGGCTTGCTTGCACACACACACACACACACACAAAAAAGAAAAGAAAAAAAAATAGAAGGAGGGAGGGCAATTTTCCTCCCATTGGAGGCTAATTAACATGGCCATGGTACACTAGGGTTAAAGCATTTTCAAGCCTATCATATCACTTGATCCCCGTTAACAAGCCCCAGGGGGTACTGACCCATTTAACCCATGAAGAATCAGACTCAGGGAAGGAAAATTGCCTTTCCATAGTTTGCTACATGGTTACTATTTAATGGAGGGTTAGGTCAGCCTGCCATTTCTGACTCCAAAGCTTTTGCTTTTGCTCCTGCCCAGAGGCAACTACATTGGAAATAAAATTTATGTAAACAGTTTAGCAGACCAGGTGAAGTGGGCAGTGTCTTAGGGTATGGGAGAGTCCCAGGAACTGATCTAGTCTTTGGTGGGAACCGTTTCTCCTACATGCTGCAAAGTTGTCCATGATGCAGCTGTCCCTTTGCCACCAACCTTTCCTGCCCTGACGTGGTCCTTTCAAGTCTGGCTTTTGGTGGATAGCTGAAGAAGTCTGTCCTTACCATCCATAAGGGATGCCCCCTCCATGCAAGGGACTAATGGCTCGCTCCCGGAACCAGTCAACAATCACTTCCAAACTTTCCATTAACACTGCTGCTGTTCACACTCGCTTCTCCAGCTTTTTCCTTGCATTGCTAGCCTGAGTGATCCAGAGCCCTTTCGAGGGTCTCATTCCAGCAAAAACAATGCACAAAAGAAACCTGAGAAGGTGGCTTCCCAACAACCCCTTTTTCTCCACTTCGAGGAAGCGAGACAGACTAGAGCAGTGGCAATCAAAAGTGGAGCTGGCAATACTGACAGCACGGTCATCGCCTAGGAGCTTGTTAGAGAGGCAAATTCTTGGGCCCAACGGACCTTCTGAACTAGATCCTGAACTAGATCCGAGAAGACAGGGCCTGGAAAGTTGTGTTTTAATCAGCTCCCAGGTAACTCTTAGGCACGCTAAAATTTAAGAGGCTGTAGCACGGAGGGTGGCGGAATGAGGCCGTACAAAGCAAGAGTGTGTCCCAACTCTCTCTCTCTCTCTGGGTGGAGTGTGTGGGGAGGCATATTCACTTTAGTAACCACTGTGAAAGTCTCAGTGAAGGGTTGGTAATTTAGTTTGGGACCTGTAAATTTCTCAAAGACACCGCCCCTCCTAGGTAAGGGGCTCAACACCCTTACCCAAGTAGACCAGCCGCCAGATCTCTAGCAGCCTCAATTTCCTAAAAGCTGGAAAAGCAGCCTCAACTTCCTCAAGCTGTTCAGCAGCGAAGAACAGCCGCCTTGGAGCAGTCCGACAAGGAGCAGGCGCACCAGCAGGTTGCCAGCCGTGTCTTCTCCCTTAGGCTCCGCCCCTCAGCCACGGCCCCCTTCCGGTCTCCGCGGCCTGGCCCCGCCCCGCGCAGGCGCTTGGGCGCTTTTCCCGTGGCGCTCCGCGGCGCGGGCGATTTGGAAGAATGGCGGGCAGTTGGTCGCCGCGTTGCAAAGGTTGCTCTTCTACTAGCTGTACGTGTGGCGGCGACAAGGGCAAGTGGGGCGACTCCTCCCTGTTAGGCAGGCGGCTCTCGGAGGACTCGGACCGTCACCAGCTGCTGCAGAAGTGGGCCAGCATTTGGACCTCCTTGAGCGGGGACCCGTCGGTGGCCTGTGCAGAGAGGACGCGGCGCGAGGAGGCTGTGGAGCCGGCCGAGGAGGAGGACAGGCCGCTGGTGTTTCTGTGCTCCGGCTGCCGGCGACCGCTGGGCGACTCCTTGAGCTGGGTGACGAGCCAAGAGGACACCAACTGCATCTTGCTGCGCTGTCAGTTGCCGGGCCGGGGGGGGGGGGGTTGGGCAGTGGGGTGGCGGGGTGGAAGCTTGGGGCCACCTTCTTTCCTAGCGTGCCGCACCTGGACGGCCCGGGAGGAGAAGGAGAGTGGGATGTTTTGGGGCTGTCTAGGGTTTTTAAAAGCAGAAAAATCTGGGAAGGTGAGCTGTCCCAGGAAAAGGGGAGAAGGAGGGTCACCCCTGCGTCTTGGGCTCATGAGACCGGTCCTTTTCTGGGGTCCCCCAGCCCAGAAGAGCAGCGATTGAACCAGCATCTTGTGGTTTTACATTGCTCAGTAAAAAAATGACCAACTAAATGAGGATAATACATACACGAGGTAGTTAGGAGGATTAAATGAGTTAATGTGTATCATGAGCTCAAAATGGCTAGTAAGGGCCACTTGAAGTGATTTTTGTAACGGAGATACCGTTAATCCTCCCAATCTGTCATTGTTGATCCTGGATTGCTTCCAGAGTTGCCTCCGTTAGAACAGCATGTACTTGGGTTGAGATTTTTGATACAGTAGGAGAATCTTTTTTTTTTTTTTTTAAGTAGGCAAGACATAATATGTATGGTGTTAAATCTTTCATTTTGCTTGTAGTTTCTGTTTTTACAGAAAGTAGAACTATCTTTTTCCACATGCTTTTTTGTTCTGTTTTATGTATAAAACTCCTTCTGTTACTTACTTTTTCTATAACAGTTTTTAAATTTTAAAAACTGTCAGCTTTAGACAGTTCAATTTACCCCACCCCCCACCCTGTGCCTTTCCCCATTGCTGCCATGAAGGATAAAGAAATGAACTCTTGGATTAATTTCCATTTCCTTCCGCCTCAGTTTGAGTTAGTTATTTTTACTTTGTCAAGGTTTATAACATCTATGTTCTGTTCTGTAGCCATAGCCTGGGCATTGAAGCTTAATCTAATGTTTGTATGAATTTGTTTCTCAACTCCAGGACTCTTATTAATGCAAGAAAGCTTAATAGCTTTCTCATTTCTGAGTTGTTTATTTCATTAATCATCATCAGTAGTCCCTTCCCACCCCCACACCAATCCCCAAGAAAACTTCAAATTTGAGTGGTTGAAAATGCCTTTCTGTTCTCTTTCACATAAACATCCTCTTGACTGCATGTACAATTCTGGGATCATGCTCTTTGCTTTTTCTAGGCAGGGACCAGCTAGTGCAAAGGCCCTGAGGCTGGTGTGACTGAAGAGCAGAATGAAGAAGGCGGCAATAAAAGAGAGGAAGGAAGGGGTCAGAAAATTCAGGGCTTTCGAGGCTGTTCTTCAGAATTGGAATCTATTCTAGTGAGTGAATAGAATAGAATTCTATTCTAGTGAGTATTAGAATATTCTAATCTATTCAGCAAGGGAGTGATATGGCCCAGATTTTTCTTTGGAGGAA
Organism: Prionailurus viverrinus; assembly: GCF_022837055.1. NCBI lineage: Eukaryota > Metazoa > Chordata > Mammalia > Carnivora > Felidae > Prionailurus > Prionailurus viverrinus. The sequence goes on along the minus strand of NC_062569.1, from coordinate 147,087,755 downwards.
GCTCTGAAGGGAAGTGGGAGGTCAGTAGGAGCTAGTGCAATAGTCTAGGCAAGAGGACGTAGTGATGGTTTGGGAGCAAGAGTGAGTTTCGTGAGGTGGAATTGCCAGGACTGATCGGTGGAGTGGATATAGGGGTTACGGAGGATGAGATGAATCAAGGGTGACACCTTGCGTTCTGATATGAGCAACTTGGTGGATGGAGGTGGAATTTACCCCGTTCAGGTAGACCGTAGGAGGTGAAACCAATTGCTTTGGACATTTTAAGTGTGAGGTCTTTTTCATCTCCCTCTGTCCCCCATCCCTTCCTTAGTGTATCCTGGACCTAGATCCTCTGGGAATGTTTCCTGCTTCTGGGGTCAGCTGTGACACCATCCAAGTCATGGCCTAAATAAAAGATTTTTGTCCAAGTCCCTGAGAGCTCTGCATTTGAAACCTGGGGTGTATGCATTGCCTTTTAACATCTTTCTTGGTTTTATTTTATTCATTTTTAGACTAATGAAAAAAAATGTTTCTTTATTTTGAGAGCAAGCGCATGCACACGTGCTATCAGGGGCAGAAAGAAAGGGAGAGAGAATCAGTGCTGACAGTGCAGAGCCAGTGTGGGGTGTGTGTGTGTGGCGGGGTGGGGGGGGTGGGGTGGGGGGGCTTGATCCCACGAACCCTGAAATTATGACCTGAGGTGAAATCAAGAGTTGAACCTTAACTGACTGAACCACCCAGGCGCCCCATCTTTCTTGGGTTTAATCCCAATTTTACTGTACCTTGCAGGTATTCTTGGTAATCTGTGGCTGAGGTTCTAGGTGTTCCAGTCTTTACTGGTGATTGAATTTTCCCCTCTAGTTTTACTTGTTAATGTCAGTGGTTTTCACGGATGAGAAAGAACTCTGATTCTGCCACCTTTTTTCCAGGAGATGTACAGAGGTACATTTTGTTTTGAGCCACCCTTGTATGCCTGTGGGACTTTGGGCTCTTATCTTTCCTGGTTCTCTGAGTTCTAAAAGGAAAATTGAATTAGAAGTTCTCTAGGGGCGCCTGGGTGGCTCAGTGGGTTAAGTGTCCGACGTCGGCTCAGGTCATGATCTCATGGTTGGTAAGTTCAAGCCCCACGTTGGGCTCTGTGCTGACAGATCAGAGCCTGAATCCTGCTTTGGATTCTGTGTCTCCCTCTCTTTCTGCCCTTCCCCCATTCACGCTCTGTGTCTCTGTGTCTCTCAAAAATGAATAAATGTTTTAAAAAAAAAGTTCTCTAAATACCTGCATGTGTCATATAGCAAACCACATTAATAAATTATTGTTACTTTGCTCTAGGTGTTTCCTGTAATGTTTCTGTGGATAAGGAACAGATACTGTCCAAACGTAAAAATGAAAATGGTTGGTGAGTAAGGCTATTATTATCTATTGGGATATGTGTATTTGAGAAAATGTTTATTTTTCAGCTAAAAATCTTTAAAAAGATAATTACCGGTAAGATTAGTTGGGATAAAAGTTTCTTTCTGGTGGTCAGTATGGAATCAGCCATTTTAATGTATTAACTCTTGAGCATTGGTGATCTTTTTAGATATTGCAATGGAAGAGTTTCTAAATTTCTTTTTTTAATTTTTTTTTTTTTAACGTTTATTCATTACCGAGAGATAGAGAGAAACTGAGCATGAACAGGGGAGGGGCAGAGAGAGAGGGAGACACAGAATCCGAGGCAGGCTCCAGGCTCTGAGTCATCAGCACAGAGCCCGACACGGGGCTCGAACTCATGGACCGTGAGATCATGACCTGAGCTGAAGTTGGATGCCCAACCGACTGAGCCACCCAGGCGCCCCGAAAGAGTTTCTAAATTTCTAAAGTCACATTCTGACACTCTCTTTTGGGTGTTTGGGCTTAGTGCTAAAACAAGTTGAAAATTAAAAAAAAAAAAAAAAGTCTATATCATAAAATCTTAGCCAAAGGATGCCTTAGACCAACGCTACCTACGTTTTTTTAATGTCATGCTACCCACAGAGAATGCTAGTCTCACACTTACACACATGTACATGTGGCCTGTTGAGGTAAACAGACAAGGCTGCATGAGGCTGCAGGCAGCCAGCACGGGGGCTCCAGCAAGCCCCAGGCCCCGTGCTCCCGCTCCCAGGGCTGAAGGCGTCACTCTCTTGGCATCCCCGTCATCCACTGTGCTACAAGTGGCATCTTCAGTAAACTGGATGGGAGGCTCTGCCTGTAAACTTGTTGCCCAGGGTGTGCTTTACCGATATATATGAAGTAACCATAGGCGGTACACAAACAGCTCAACAGAAATTAATAATCATGTATGTTTTTTCACGTGTACTTAAAACTTCTGGTTTGTCCTTTTAAAGTAATGCTAGCTAGAGTGTCCAATTCAAATAAAGTGCATTTCAATTAGGAGATTACTCTTTTCAAGGAGAATTACATTAATGGTAGTACAGGTAGTACGTGTAGGTGGCAGAAACGGTGCTGCTGGCAACGCAGGTGACCTCAGTTTGGAAAAGCCAGACTTAGCTTGTTTTGCAGTTTGTAGATGAAGAGAGGAAGGCCTGGGGAGATAGGCCTCAGGACGGTGCAGTGGTTAGAGCTAGCACAGTGCTGTGTCTCCCCTCCCTTCTTGCAAAGTCTTTCTTCTTTCCTTGCCGAGTTTACTTTTTTTGTTTTTAAGTTTATTCATTTATTTTGAGAGAGAGTGTGCGTGCACGCGTGTTCAAGCACGTGTTGGGGAGGGGCCAGGAGAGGGAGAGAATCCCAAGCAGTCTCCACATGCAACGCAGAGCCCCACATGGGCTCGAACCCACGAGCCGTGAGATCACGACCTGAGCTGAGATCAAGAGTCGGAGGCTTAACTGACTGAGCCATCCAGCTGACCCCAATTTTACTTATTTGGATGCCACTTTCACCATTTTGCCATATTCATATACCAGCTATCATGTACTTACTATCTTTCCTTACATTGACTCAGGATTTTATTTAAATTGATTTAAAAAGGAATCTAATGTATTACTGCCGTACATATATCATTTGCCATTGATTAGATGTTTACTACAATGAAAACAGATGTTATTAAACTCTAGCAGGGATGCTGTCGCCTCACTTGTTCTGAGCCCAAAGTCTGTTCTCTCACTGTAGAAAGAGTTGCACCTATGAGATTTGTGTTTGAGACTTCCTAGCACCAGACTGAGACTTTCTTCTTCTTATAATCGGGATTGATAGAGAACTAAAGGGGAATTGACTCATCCTCTGTCAGCCAGTGTTATTTAGTCCTGTTTACTTGTATCACCTGAACCCATCATTCATGCCACATTACACTGTCTTAAATTTCATCAGGGTCCCATATTCCACACTTGGGGAAATATCGTATCACTTTAGAATGCTCATTTGTTTTTGATAGGCCTGTCCTACTGAATAGCTGCTTGCGTCATTCTGCAGCTGGTCAACAAGAACACTTGTGGGTTTTAGAAATGTGTCGTTAAGGTAGGAGTGTTTCCTGGGTCCATTCTGTCGCTGTTAAGTTTCTTACATGCTAACTCATTTCTTGTCGAAAATCACCCTGTGATTTCTGGTACTGCTTTCTCAATATTGTTGTCCAAATTTAAGGGTAGGTTCTGGCCAAATCCTTGCCAGCTGTGAAAACAGAAAGACACTACAAAACTGGGGCGCCTGGGTGGCTCTGCCAGTTCGGCGGCCGACTACAGCTCAGGTCATGATCTCTCGGTCTGTGAGTTTGAGCCCTGCATCGGGGTCTGTGCTGACAGCTCAGAGCCTGGAGCCTGCTTCGGATTCTGTGTCTCCCTCTCTCTCTGCCCCTCCCCTGCTCACACTCCGTCTCTCTCTCTCTCAAAAATAATAAACATTAAAAAAAAATTAAAAAAAAAAAAAAAGAAAAGCCCTACAATAATTGTAGCTACTATCTCTTCATTGCTTCTCAAGATCACTCTGGAAGTGAATGGGTTTGCATGTATTCTGCAGTGGTGTTTACTTTGATTTTGATAATTTGGGATAAAACAATGTTACCCACTGATCAGTGTGTTTTGTATTTTACCTTTATTTAAGTATCCTTTCTTGGCTGATTACACCGGTATCATATGTTAGTTCACAGTCTTGGTAATTGTATATGGCAGCCTTATAAAGATTATGAGGTTCGATATGTAGTGTGGACATTTTCCTGTTCACCGTTGGTAGCATAGATAGCATTCCTTCCTGGGCTTTACACAGAAATATAAAATGAATAGAAATGTAAAATATTAAAATATCCAAAAAACATAAAATATATTTAAAAATATAAAGTAAAAAATATAAAAGCCTATAGAAGCTTAATATATGATCAATGGCATATTATGTAGCTAATTATATTACCAGTGAGAACTTATAATTTACTGGGCAGTGATTCATTTTGTTCTTGGCTCCCTATGGAGCTGCAGTAGTTAAAAAAGTCTCTCCGTATCTATAGGTAAACAATAACTAGAATGAAGGAGCAATTAATTATGTGGAGAACTTGGATCATTAAGTAGAATATTTGTGAGTTGCCTATGTGGAGCATGTCTGGAGTGAGTAGAAGAGAGTTAGGTCGAAGTCTAATTAAGAAAGAGAAAGCTTCTCTAACAGATGCACGATGAGCACATGTCCAAGATTTATGTCACTCATTTACTGAGGGAATCGGAACACGGCAAAGCTGGTTTAGAGAAGGACACTCTCTGGAGAGCAAATCTAGTTCGTGTCCCCCAGGACAATAAAGCCTCCGCCTTTGAGGTTATCTTTTGTACTAGCAGAGAACATTTGCCTCTCCAGCAGACTAAAATCATTTGTGGTGTTACAGATTGTTAATCCTACTAATCTGCTTTCTGTAAGTCCTCATCGAACTTCAGAGTCTGGGCCCTGATCCGTAGTAAGTAGTAAGCGCCCAATGTTACCTTTCAAGTAGAGCGAAGTGTGGCCCATGGGTCAGGCACTTCTTTTTGTAAATATATTTTTATTGGAACATAGTGCCTATCTGGTTATGTATTGTCCGTGGCTGCTTCTGTGCTACATTAGTAGGGGCGAGTCATTGCAACAGACACCATGTGGCCTACAAACCTAAAATATTTGTTCCCTGGATCATTACAGAAAAAATGTGTCCACCCCTGTCCCAGAGTGTTAATGATTCTCAGTGGGCTTGGTGGACAATATGAGATTAAAAGAGCCTGTGGAATCCTTCCCTTCTTTTCAAGGTTTAGATAATTTTTCTTAATACCAGATTAAGGGATTTACATTCTAGAAAAACTCCACATCAATATCCTCTCGTCACTTTTCTATGTGTCCCCCGTCACTAGGTGCTTAAGTCATTGCGGCCTGGAGGCAACTGTCCACACTTCTAATATATGTTACTACCATTTCTTTCCTCCCTTATTCATATGACTTAGTAAGGTTGAAATAACATATTTTAGCCACTTAGATGTTAAATGTTTCTGGATTTTAACAGTGGGATCTTTGTTATAACGAGTTGTACCCTGTTTGCTGAAGCACCGGCCTTTCGCTGTTGCAGTGTTCTGGAGACGTTGTACTGCTCTGGGTGCTCGCTCAACCTCGGTCACATCTACAGATGCACACCCAAGAGCCTAGATTACAAGAGAGACTTGTTTTGCCTCAGGGTTGAAGCCATTGAAAGGTAAGTTTGATAAATAAATGGTTATCTCCCGATTCCTCAGTTTTCTGCAGAAAAATTAGTATAAAAATAGCAGCACGAAATCAACGCTATTTGGTTAAAATACATTTTCAAGTAATAATTTCTGACAAAAAGCCAATGATTTTTTTTGTTTTGACCTGATATATTTGGCATGGGAAAATCAGACATACTAAATTATAAGGAGAAAGCACTGCGAGAACATTTTTCAGAGTAAAAATATGTTCAGTTTTTCCTAAAAAGGTTTTTAAGCGATATGTGTTGTCCATTTTATTTTCTCCCCCATTTTTTAGCCTAGAATATCATGAAGAATTAGGAATTTCAAAACTAGTTGGGTAAGAAGTACCTTTGGTGTTCTGGAAAAACAAATACAAAGTCTAACCATTTTCTTGAGTCTAGTGAAGAATCGCCTGCTTTCTCTGAGGATGCAAGGAAGTGCCTTCATTCTTCATGATTTCTAAAAAGTAAACATTTGGAAACAAGGCAAATGGGAGGCTGATGACAGACGTCAGTTAAAGAATTTCAGAGATCTTAATGGCCTTCTAATTAGCCTTTTTTTTTTTTTAATGTTTTTATTTATTTTTGAGACAGAGAGAGAGCATGAGCAGGGGCGGGGCAGAGAGAGAGGGAGACACAGGATCTGAAGCAGGCTCCAGGCTCTGAGCTGTCAGCACAGAGCCCAACGTGGGGCTCGAACTCATGGACCGTGAGATCATGACCTGAGCCGAAGTCAGATGCTCAACCAACTGAGCCACCCAGGCACCCCATAATTAGCCTTTTTTACTAGGAAACACACAAATAACTCATTTGACTCCTGCGTATTTTCATTTATCCTAGAAAAGATGTAATCCTCAAGACTTTAAAGATGCCTAAAAATCTTATATATCAGGAAAGAAGAAAAATTTAGGAAGAAATGAAAGAGCTTATACTTTCATTACTTGAGGTATTTTGTCACTCGTGCTGAATTCCTCAGCTTTTCTCTTCAAAAGATTTAAAACAGTATTCTTTTTATCAGAATTGTGATTTCTCATCAAATTATTCTTTGATAACTTTAGTCTGCCACCTTGTTTGAAACTAGACAGGTTCAGACCAGAATTTTAAACTCCGCAAACTTCTTACAGCCCTCACACAAAAGAAGGATGAACAGGTACTGTTCACTGTTGTGTGGATGGAGGCCTGTCTGGAGAGATAGCAGATCTGTTTTGGTTTTAAGCTAGGAGTAGAAGACCGAGGCCCAAACAGATGCTCCTTTAATCTCCATGAGGATTTTACTAAGATCTGTGAAAATTAAGTGAGGGAGAGGACAAGTGTGAAAGGACATGAAATCTCAGCTTGGTCGGCTTGGTACAAAACTTTCAAAGGTGGTACATATCTGTATAAAAGGAAACGTGGAAAACTTTGCCACAGGAGATTATAGTATTGAAGTTGTTTTTTCCTCTTAGGGTGGAATTTTAATGCCAAGGAAACTGCTTGGTTTTAGAAGTGTTTATTTACAGTTTTTTTGTTGTTTGTTTTTTTGTTTTTTGTTTTTTTTTTTAAGATTTTATTTTTGGGGCGCCTGGGTGGCTCAGTCGGTTGGGCGTCTGACTTTAGCTCAGGTCATGATCTTGTACTCTGTGAGTTTGAGCCCCACATTGGGCCCTGTGCTGACAGCTCAGAGCCTGGAGCCTGCCTGCTTTGGATTCTGTGTTTCCCTCTCTCTCTGCCCCTCCCCTGCTCATGGTCTGTCTCTCTCACTCTCAAAAATGAATAAATGTTAAAAAAAAAAAAAAAAATTAAAAAAAAAAAAGATTTTATTTTTAACTGATCTCTATACCCAGTGTAGGACTTGAACTCATGACCCTGAGATCGAGAGTCACATGCTTCACCCGCTGAGCCAGCCAGGAGCCCCTATTTACAGTTTTGTAAATTACTGAGTGCCACTTCATCTCCCACCTCCTCTCATTTTTTTGCCTTCTGCAATTTTGTCTCCCATGCCATTTTTCAGAAATACAATCAATGAGGTTTCCACGAGAAGATAGTTCTTATTTGACAAAAGAAGTGACATACTGGAGTTACTATGTGTGATAAAAGACTTCAAAAGAAATGTAAATTAATCAAGTTTTCTTTGGAGAAATACTAGCACCTTCTTGTTTGCTATTTTGATCTCTTGGGTTACCAACACTGGGCCTGTTTTCCTTGTTTCCAGGCCAGTTTTTCTCTTCCTGCGTATTGTCTGCACCACAGCATCCCCTAACCTCATAGAGCCGGGCACAACAACTTGGACGATTACTGTTGAAGTTGCCACATTGGGGTGACCAGAACTGACTCCATAGATTATTTACTACAAGTCCAATTTGAAATTATACGTGTTCCCCGAAGTTATAGAAACCAAAAAAGCAGTGGCTTCCTCAGGATCTTTTCAAATTTTTTAATCATAGAATTTTGAACTATGACTGTTAATGTTTTGGCACCCAGCTAACTAAAGAGCAAGTTCGTTCCAGTAATGAAATACTTAGAGTATTGGAAAATATTAGGAATATTGGGAACAAAGCTGTTACGGAAAAAAATATGATTTTCTGTAATACAACTTCCTACATAGGTTGCCGGTAACAAAAATAGTTATTTTGTGTTTACTTGGTACAAACGGATAGTGTAATATACTTAGAGTTTTAATATTAACTAAAATGAATTTAATATTTGCATCCTTTTCATATTTTAACCTCGTACTACACTGTACTTCAGTTATATTTTAGGGTCCTCGGAAAAGCAAATCGTGTCAGAAGATAAAGAACTTTTTAATCTTGAAAGCAGAGTTGAAATAGAAAAGTCTCTAAAGCAGGTAATTTTGTTCGGTACTTCGTATATCTTTGTATGAACCACTTCCCTGTTAGTGAACAAGGGCTCCTCCACAAATACTCCTCACAAAGGCATCTGTTTTGATCTTAGTACTTTCATTGTAAGAGAGTGCTTCTTTTATTTCAGTTGTTAGTAAAATTGATTTTGGGGGTGAGCCAAACTACAATTTAACCTAAAGCTTTATCAAAAAGAATAATAAGTCATTTCATGCCTCAATCAAAGCAGTGTATAATCTAAAACTAGTAAACTGTATTTCATTTGATTCAGTTCTCATGGTATAAACGACCCGATTTTTAAAAGCTCTTTGTTTATTTATTATTTGAGAGAGAGAGAGTGCGAGAGTGAGCATGAGTGGGGAGGGGGGACAGAGGGAGAGAGAGAGAAAATCCCAATGGGACTTGATCCCACGAACCTTGAGATCATGACTTGATCAGAAATCAAGAGTCAGACCTCAACCAACTGAGCCACCCAGGCGCCCCAACAACCTAATTTTTGAACGTTAACATCTTTTCATGGCCAGATAGGCAACATTCTGATGTGTGTATAAGAGAACTCCAGGTTAGAGACTGAGAACTACTGTTAATATAATGATGCCTTATTTATAGAAAATTTAGTTTATGCCTCTAAATAATTTCATTAAACACTGAATATGTGTAATGCATATCATAGTCATACATTTTATTAATGATACATATTTTAATCACTTAATGGTGCGATTTTAATCATGATCATATGTGTATCTTAAAGTACTTTTTCAATTCGATAGATGGAAGATGTTTTGAAAGCATTACAAGCGAAGCTGTGGGAGGTTGAATCAAAGTTGTCCTTTACCAGCTGCAAAAGCTGAAATGTCTTCCACGTGCCCCATTCTGGACTCCCTGCAGGTAGATGCTTTCTTTTGTAGCAATTCTAGTCATTCGATTTTGCTCGGAACGGGAAGAATTCTAAATGGCCGTATGAATACAGCGCACCCTCTTGTATTGATCAGATGAGAAGAATTGTAGCATTACTTTTAGGATACATTCTTTCCCAAAGTCAAAATTTAAAGCCGTTTTGTGATACTTGCTGAAATTGGAATTTTGGAGTTTTTATTTTGATAGACTGCTATGATTTTCTGTACTGTTTTCTCCTTTGTATCAAACTCATTGTTCATTTCCTTTCTTAAGAAAAACGTATTCACCTTGAATACTTTGGGAAATATTTGATATTGAAGGACAAGAAAATCTTGGAGGTTTTCCACCCACTGTGTGAGTGAATCTTTGAAGACCAACGCATAAAGCTCTGAAGAGACTGGTCGTTGAGTTACTTCTCAGAACTGTTTGAAAACTTGCACAAGAGCAGACGAGCGTATGTTCCAGTGGTAGCAGAATTCCACTTGATCTGCTTGTTTACTGCCCTACGCCCCCCAAAATCTGGAATAATGTTCACCAAAGAGATTAGTAGTCATCTCTGAGGGTGGGATTCTAGGGGATTCTCAGTTTTCTGTAATGTGGGACTTAGAGTAAACATGGGCTATTTTTAAAATCAGAGAGAGAATAAAGGTGAAAACAAAGCATTTTAAAGTTGATTTTTACGAAACTGAGTTGTGGTATATAACTGAACTCAGAAGTCCTGACGCCATGAGTTGTACATGTTTACCGGACCGGTTGCACTGGGGAAGGCTGCTCAGGAATATAAGGGTAACCCCAGATTTCTCCAGGCCCCTTTCTGTTTTTGGGTGCAGATGAGGCCGCATGACATTAGTACTCAGAACATAGGAGTAATTCAACTCGGTTTCTGCTCAGAAGTTCCCTAATTCTTTCCCAGAATACTTAAGGTACCCTAACCAAAGGTCCTAAGTCAGATCAACTGAATCATTTAAAGCTATTGAGTAATTTTTGACCAGTTGGCAATAGCCTCTAATAACTAGAAATCCGTGAGCCCTCTAGGGTAGAATGCAGGGGAGAGAAAGCACACACCCGTACCCGCTGGCGACGAGAGAGTCCTCTTGCCTCCGTGAGCTTGATGCAGTCCCGAGTGTCTTGTTGCCTTAGGTGCTTCAGGGGCACATTCAGAAGAGAGGGGAGAGGATGTCAGCAGCAGGATTCAGCTGACTTTCTGGTTGCGCAGGTAACAGTACGCCAACAGTCTCTTTGGGGGCCATCCCAGAGACAGGTGGTTTGGCTCCCTAATTCCGTAATATCCTGCTCATACCGGGACATGCCAATCCATGCGCCTTGAAAAGTGCTCATTTCACCGAGGAAGACTCATTTCTAGTCGCCACAGTGCTGACGCCTCCCTGTTGTGGGTCAGGAGAGAAGCATGGCTCCCGTGCCCTAGGCTGCCTCTAGGGCAGGCCTTTGGTCAGCTGTCCCCGGAGCTGTATGTCCAGGGAGGGGCCTTCACATGAAGTTAGCTCACCGGTCCTGGGTGCAGACGGAAAGCTCACACACATTTTGTCACGTGGTCTTCACTGAAGCATCTGACCGGAAATGCCAGGAAACCGTCATGTTCTTCATCTTTGGCCTCTGCCTGTGATGTCACTGAAGGGGTGTCCTTGCCACTGCCGTGGGACAGCGATGCCGAGGTTCCCAAACTGCTCACCCCGAGGGGTCCAAGTGGGACTGCTTTGTGTCCCCTGCATGCTGCCCTGTGACACTTGCAGAAGGAGGGGGTCTGCCCGACTCCGGGACAGCCTCTCCTTGGGCCACGTGTCTCCCCAAAGCCTGGTAAGCCTGGCTTTTCCGGCTTTCCGTGAGGTCTTGTCAGAATGCTGCTTTGTAAACTTCACCCTGTCTTTCCACCCTAAAACCTACAAGATGTGAGGCAATGGGGTCTTGTTTCTATTCCTTGCAACTGAGAAACACAGCGTGCCATTGTTTCTGGTTACCAAGCTCTGGTAAGTGGCTGCTTGCGAGCAGGAACAAGGGCGCCGAAGCAAGAAATGGTCGTTCCCCCCAAATTGCATAAGACCCGGCAAGGAGCCTTCAGGCGGATCTGTCCGGAAATTGTTCTTCCAGCCATCCCCATAAAGGGTGCGCCCCAGTGCTTCAGGGAGAAGATACGGAAACCGGCACCAGAACCCATTATGTGGTCTTTACAGACTCCTAACTATGTCTGTGTAGAACATTATATAGAGTTTCATCCCAGAATGTGGGTTCTGTCCTCAGCAAATTCTCCCATCGTGTTTATAAATTTCCGAGCTCAAGAGCCCCCTGAGGTCATTGTTCTGTGCAGCATCGATGCCTGGATGGATGATTCTAGTCAAGCTCTGGACATTTAAATTGGGCAAAATCGGGGAGAATTCATCCTTGAAGAATGGGGTCTAGGCATTTAGCGGGAACTTCTTGAACGAAGAAGCCGTGAGTGAAGGTTCCCTCAGCTTATTTTTGAGAGAAGATCTCACGGGTAGCAGAAATTCCAGGTCAGGGTCCCAGTTTAACTGCTTTATGAGCCGTGTGACCCTGAGCAAATTATTTAATCATTTTGAGCCTCTGTTTTCTCATCTGTACAATGAGGACATAATAGCCTTTCCTTGAATCACAGATCATCAAGTTAGATAATGCTTAAGAGCGAGTACTCTGAAAACAGTAAAGCATCACAAAAATAAACAACGATTTAACCTTGTTTAAAATGGGTTGATCTGATTCACTCTTCTAGCTGGTATACCCATGGGAGTCTATGGATGGAAAGGGAAACCTCTGAAACACTGTAATACAGATATAAATATTACCGTTTATTGAATTTCTTTCTCCAGTTACAAACATATGAACATTGTAGAAGATTCAAAAAATAGAAGCATGACACAAAGAAAATAAAACCTACACGTCCTCTCACAAGTAAAAGACAATTATTATTCACTTTTTGGGGTATATCTTTGTAGTCATTTTTATATGCTAATTTAGAATCCTACTGAACATACTGTTTTCACATAAACTACTTCATTGCTACGTTTCTGCAGTTATTAAATATCTTCTAGAACCTGATTTCTCCTGACTGTATTTTTAACGAAACACTGATTTTAGAGCCTGCTTAAGTGTAATCATACGGGATGATATTCCTCACATCTTTTCATTTAATGAATGGAAACACTGTATCTTAAGACTACAGTGATTACAGCCACACTCACTCTTCACCTCTTCTGGAGAAAAAGTGAAAATGCCTGAAAGCTGATGACTCAAAATTTTGTATCGATAGTCAGTGCTGTAGATCTTTTCTGTCCTTCCTGATTAAGATAAATAAGCGGGGAGCCGTGTGCCTGTGGAGAAACAGAAAGCTCGTTTGCAGTTACTGCGAACTGAGGGAAGATCATTTGATCTAACCCAGACTCGTTTTGGGGACTGGTCATTAATTTTGTTTAGTAAGAGCTGAGTTCCGTCTGTCGGGAGGGGGTTTTATCCAGGCAGGTGATCACGGTGGCCCGCCGTCAGGGTCAATCCGTGTAATTGTAGTCTCTTCAGAATGTTTACACTTGCCTAAATTCTTGTGATGATAACTGGAAGGCAGCGTGAAGCGAGGGGGTCAGAGGAGTGATAGGCTGGACAGGAGTCTTACTGGCCCAAATGTGATTTGAACTAGAATCAGCCTCCTTTCGTTCCAGTCCGCTCCTATTGACTTTTGCTAGCCTGACAACATTAAGCCTAACTCCCCCCCCCCCCCCCCCGCCCAAACAATTGCCACGTGGCTTTAGATATCCTCCATCTAATTGTAGGCAGAGAGATGGACAAGGTCCCCCCCGCCCCCAGGGTCCTTTCAACCTTCTAGCCCATTTGAGCTGAAGAAGGAGATGAGAAATAATTCAAAGAGAAACGAGAATCCACGAACTGACTTTGCAGACTTGAATTCTCTTCCCCACGCATGCTGTCACCTCCGTGTGCCTCCCCCTGACCACCGTACCGTCATCCAGAGCTGCGGGTTTAGGATTCTGGAAGCTTCCTGAGAATAGCAAATTACGAATACGCAGGGTGTGTGTTTGATGGAATACCATTTTCCAAACCGAATATAAGAGTAGGTAACCATTTTGAAGAGAAAGGTTCTGGAGCCTTCAAAGGATTTTCCCTAGGGGACAGACAGATGGCTGCTTTTTACTCCTAGCTGCTTCCCGGGGATGACTTCTGCTCTTAGGTAGCGTTTAACGATCATTTCCTACGTACCCAGCACTGTGCTTGGAGCTGGGGGCTCACCCCAGTCTTCACAAAACCCCCTTTCACGGGAATCCTTACTCCCATTTTGTAGATGCAGAAACAGATTCAGAGAAGTTAAAGAACGGCGTGACTCCCCAGGGCTCTACCTCACTTCTGCCTCCTCCGTCTATTCTGAGCTGCAGTTGGGACGCCCCCTTGGTTCTTAGCAATCAAATATGTTAAGGGAAGGTGAGTCACCACCGTGTTAGCAGCTTTGGTATCTAGAAGGGTTTAGAACCCTTTTCTATAAAATGAAGCTGACTGGGGCTCTTTGGCGCGAGTTCCCTCCACCTCCTTTGTTTCTCCCTTGAGGTTCCCCGGCCTGGCCGCTTGCAAGCCCTGCCCTCGTCCCGTGTTTCGGATCTCCCCTGCACCCCCTCCTTCCTGTCCCTTGTTTTACATTAGTGCACTTACCACCACGGAAGTCACAGATTACACTTGCTTGTTAGCTTATTGTCTTTCTGTTGGAGGGTGATCTCCACGAGGACATGGCTGGAAGGGGATGCGGCCGCACAGTCAGTGCTCGTTTACGATTCAGCAGGATGACTTCTGCCGAGTCACCTGTCTAATTTCTCACATCTCCAGCCACAGTCCACTCTGCGGACTCTACTCTTGCCCGGCAGGCGCGCTCAGGTGTCCTTTTGGTGGCGAGCGCACCTGCGGCCCGGCTACCTCGCTGCACGGCTCTCCCACCTATAGCCAGACCCGCTCGTGACAAGCCGTGGCCTTTCGATCGTTCACTCCGGGCATTCTCCTGAAACCACTCTCCTTAAGGCTAGCAACGAAGGTTCCCACAAAGTGTTCCTATCTGTCTGAAATCCCTCCAACTTGCAACAATTTGCTTTTTTTTTTTTTTTTAATTTAAGGTTTTATTTTGTTAAGTCATCTCCACACCCAGCGTGGCGCTCGAACTTACGACTCCGAAATCAAGCGTCGTGCGCTCTGCTGACAAATTTTCAGTTGTCCTCCCCTTTAGAATTCTCTTCCCAGTTGTGCATATTTCCTAGCCATGCGTGATGAAATATGCAGGGCCAAAATGGCACGGGGCCTGGGATCTGCTGTGAGATACTTCACTGAAGTCACCACACGGCAGGGGTGGTCAACACCATCGATCGTGGCCGGTCATCACTGACGAGGTGTGGAGGCTTCGTTATGGCTTGTTTTTTTGCGAGTGTTTGCCAAGATTTTGTCAAGCCAAACCACGAGTGCACGCTCATGCTCCATCGTTAATGACCTCTGACCTGCCCCTCCTGCCCTCCCCCCCTTGCCACCCTCACCTGCTGCCCTCCCCTCGTTCTCTCTCTCCAGTCTTCCCTGGACACTTCCCGCCCTGTCCTGACTTCAGTGGCCATCCTGGGTCTCCAAGTCCCCACAGCCCGGTCGGTCTCCCTCAGGCCCTGGTTCCGAATCCCCAGTGACCTGCACCGGCCCCCAGGTGCCCTCCGTGTGACATTGTCCTCTCTCGTGGGCCCTGGACCTGAAGCCCTGGTCACACGAACTCTTCGTTCCCTGCCCCTCCTCCAACCCACCGTTGGGTCCGCCCTCCTTTCCCAAAGTCACGTGTTCCCCCGCCCATTTCTCCCTTAGGCGTCCTTACTTCTTGCTTGAATTACAGCAAAACCTTGGATGGCGAGTAACTTGTTCCGCAAGATAAACATTTTTAATAAATTTTAATTTGATAAACGAGCAATGTCTTGCAATACAAGTAGAACGTGCCACCGAATGTCACATGATCACAACTGAGCCAATGGTTCTTCTCTCTCTCTCTCTCTCTCTCTCTCTCTGCGGGATTGTGGATGATCATCTCCCGTTCTTGGATGCTCCGTCTCAGGCCATGGCGTTTGGCAGAGATCAGTGATTTTTCAGGATGTTGGAAGGTGCCCACAACTGGCACTAGTATTTTTTTGTCACTTCAAAGCACATGGACAGTCTTTTGCTTTTCCAGACAAGAGAAGCCTAGGAATGCTCGCTTCATTCTAGGTCAGCTGCCTGCAGATAGGGACCCTTTCCTCTGCTGTCTTGTTGCCAGTGACATTCAACACAGTATATGACAAGAGTTTATTAATACCGTCCTGTAGTCAAAATCCGTTAGAGTGAAAATCGTCCTGTGCAATAACCCTCCTCTCTCTTGTCTCCCTCACACCAGCCCTTGTAAGTGCAGGCTAATTTATTTTTCTTCATAGTTTGTATTTTCTGTATTATTTTTTATTATATTGCAGTATTGTAATCATTTTTATATGAATACTTTTGGGTTGTGGAACAAATCATCTGAGTTTCTGTTATTTCTTATGGGCAAATTTGCTTTGATATTCAAGTGCTTTGGATTACAAGCATGTTTCCGGAGCGAGTTATACTCACAAACCAAGGTTTTTTTGTTTTTTAATGTTTATTTATTTTTGAGAGAGAGAGAGAGACAGACAGTCCAGGGGAAGGGGCAAAGAGAGAGGGAGACAGAATCTGAAACAGGCTCCAGGCTCTGAGCTGTCAGCACAGGGCCGGATGCAGGGCTTGAACTCGTGAACAGAGATCATGACCTGAGCTGAAGCTGGGCGCTTAACCAACTGAGTCCCAACCAGGGTTTTACTGTATTTAGTTGGTCTTCGTGCTTTAATTCCCTACCCCTGATCCAGTGAACACGCCATTGTCAAATGCGTGTTCCCATGCTCGACATTACCACGTAGCACCCAGAATGTAGGTCTCTTGATCTGACTCCTGGCCCTTGTTCTGGCCCCAGATGGCTTCCTGGCTCTGTCTCCCAATTTGTTTACCTGGGACTCTGAACTTTTGCCAACCAGAACACTCTGTGTCTCAATATGCCGTTTTTTAATATGTATACAGTTTTTACTTGTCCTTCAAAGTCCTGCTTGGATGTCACTTCCTCCAGGAAGCCCTTGTTGATTTCTCAGTCAGAAGTAATTTCTCCCACTTCATTCCTAAGTTCCCTCAGGATGTTTTTCTTGCCTCATTTGATTTCATATTATAGTTATGTGGGAAACTTTCCTGCAAGACTAACAAGTTTTTTTCCAGAGGCCCAACATGTAGGGACTCATATGTTGGAGGCAATTAATACTTGTTAAATGAAGAGAGAATTTTCATCTCCTCTCTACTTTGTACAGTCACGATGGTAAATGGAAAACTCTGAAAAGCAAAACAAAAATGTTTATACTAAAGCATTCTAGATCACTTTTAATATTTCAGAATTGACATATAAGGATGAAAGAAACTATCCCAATATGCATTGGTGGTGTGGGGTTAGAATTCCATGTTAACCATGTAAATAGGAACTCATGGGGAAAAAAATACCAAACTGAACTCATTTACACGTGTAATTACCCACCTGTAATCATTCTGCTTTATCTATTTCCTCGTTCTCCTCCCACATCAAGGTAAAAAGTACTAACCAACTACAATGAATTCTTGGCATTGGGTGCGCGTGCACATGCAACCCTGCGGCTTGAAACAAGGTGCAGCATCGCCGTGGGCCTCACGCGCCACGGTGTGGGTGAGAAGCCTAGCAGATAGACGTCATAAGCCGCCTTCAAACGTGCGATGCACGAGAGGAGATTTGGAAGTAAATGGCATTGGGAACATTCTGCCAGTGGATCTTCCGTGATCGGGAAAGCCATGAAAGAAACCCACCGCCTTTATTAACATGGAAATCCAACAGGCACAGTCCTGTGGCCACCGGAAATAGTTGCTTTTTTTTTTTTTTAATTTTTTTAAAAATGTTTTTTATTTATATTTGAGACACAGAGAGACAGAGCATGAGCAGGGGAGGGGCAGAGAGAGAGGGAGACACAGAATCGGAAGCAGGCTCCAAGCTCCGAGCTGTCAGCACAGAGCCCGACGCGGGGCTCAACCCCATGAACCGCGAGATCATGACCTGAGCCAAAGTCAGAAGCTCAGCTGACTGAGCCATCCAGGCGCCCCTGAACAAGTTGCTTCTGATGAGGTCTTAATAGGATAGGAAGGAGTCAGGGAGTGGGCTTTGCCTCAGGACCCTCTTTCCTTGTTGGGGGAAAGGATAATCCTAGAACTGGGGTAGACAGGCCCTTGAGCTTGAAGAGGCAAAAGAAAAGTGGTTACCCAGGCATCTTGGTGTTGGGGCGGTGGGGGATTGTAACCCCTCGGGATGCTCTCCAGGGGCCCGTGGTCCCTGCACGGAGGGAGTCTGATGGGGCAGCCCTGGCCCACCCAAGGGCAGGGGACTTCTCTCGAGCCACTGGAGACTCATGGTGGGGGGGGGGGGCGTCCCCTGGGAGGTTATTAGTCTGCTGTGATCCCGGACCTGAGTTCGACAAGACCCCGGGGTGGTCCCTATGCATGTTCGAAATTGAGATGGGCTGTCTGGAGGACAGTGAATACATATCCTTTAGTACCCTCATCTGTTCGGTCACAATTAACGTTCTCTGAATATCCTAGTTGTTTCCTCTGCGCCTCGTTGAACACCCCATGAAGCAGGTGAGGATTATGCTCCGGCTTGGAGTTGGATTTTTTTTCTCCCTAATCTGACCACAAGGGGCCGCATTTTACCACATAAATATTCATCGAGTCTGGCGGTCACCAGCTGGGGAGCTGCAGGAGGGCCCTTCCCATGGATGGGTTGCCTCATCTCAACCTGGAGTTTCTCCCTCTCCCTCGTAAGCGAGCCCCTTAATTAAAGTCACGTTCAAGGCCTCTCCCCGCTAACCCCCACCAGATTGCCAGCAGCTTAGATTACTCAGTATTCATTCCTGAAATTGTCTACACCTACACTCCCACGAGCATTTCCCCAAGAGACTTAGGTTTTACACTGAGAAGTTAATTATGTTTTCTCTTGCAGTCACTTCTTAAGTTTCCATGACTCAGGTTCATTACTAACTCCCCTCCCCCAGTGCTTTCCGAGGGCTTAATCCAGTGTTTGCCAGAGCACTTTGAAATGTTTTTTTTTAACATTTTTTTTAATACATGAAATTTATTGTCGAATTGGTTTCCATACAACACCCAGTGCTCATCCCAAAAGATGCCCTCTTCAATGCCCATCACCTACCCTCCCCTCCCTCCCCCCAACATTTTAAAAATTTATTTTTGAAGGGGAGAGAGACTGGGTGGGGGAGGGGCAGAGAGCAAGGGAGACACAGAATCTGAAGCAGGCTCCAGGCTCTGAGCTGTCAGCACAGAGCCTGATGTGGGGCTCAAACTCACAAACTGTGAGATCATGACCGAAGCCAAAACCAAGAGTTGGATGCTCAACCACCTGAGCCACCCAGGTGCCCCTGCCTGAGCCCTTTGGAATTGCCAATCAAGAGAGAGGACAGCCTTCCTGAAAAAAAGCACATTTCTGATCACCTTGCTAATATGCCTGACTCACGGGACTTCCCAGGAATCCTAGCCGGTGTTGGTGCCATTCGTTCCTCTGGAAACATGAAGGAACGCTATTATCTTTTTTTTATGGGACAAGTCTTCAAAAGCATTTTATTCAGTTTAATACATTTTCCAAAACCTTAAAGTAAATTCAACAATCCTATTTTAAGTCTGGCTCGAAATGGAAGTTTTTATGTATGGGTATATCTACTTAAGCATTAAATTATTTTACTCAACAGAATGTAGCCCAGGCAAAGAGGTGCTGTGAGGCCAGACCGGACTGGGAAGCCTGGAGCCTTGGGGTCTGTGTCCTGCGTGCCTCTGACTTGCAGAGCAAGACTTGTCCTTGGCTCCCAGCCTCGGTTTCCTCATTTGTATAATGAAGAGGCTTGACCAGAACGATCGATCACGTTCTTCCTTATCAGCGTACGTGTTTTGCTATTCCAATCAAGCATTGATTTGGAACGGCAAACTTGACCAATAGCTGATAGGTCAGACAAAGCATCTGGAAGCAGATGGCCATTGACAATACTCTCCCTTTTGGAGAACCGAGAGCACAGAAGAGCCTTCGAATGGAAGTACCACCCACATTTGCTGCCGCTGCTCCTGGCGGTGAGTCGTAGGTGGCTGCAGGTGGCGCGTCTTGAGGATGTTCTTGAATCAGCTCATGGAATTCTGAATAGAATTAACACGTGGGCACGTGAACACTTTATTTAACAGCATCTCCGGTCACCACTGTTTCATCACGAATATTAATCCTTTTTTAAAATCTTTTATTTATTTTTAAGATAGAGAGAGAGAGTGCGTGAGCGGGGGAGCAGCACAGAGAGAGGGAGACAGAGGCTCTAAAACGGGCTCTGCACTGACAGCAGAAAGCCTGATGCAGGGCTTGAACTCACGAACCGTGGGATCATGGCCTGAGCCGATGTCAGACGCTCAACGCACTGAGCCACGCGGGTGCCCCAAGCATATTAATCTTTAAAGTACGTTAGTGATTTCTTTGGTCGTTGCTTGAGTTTCTTTCAGGGGAAGAGATGTGCGCCCCGCTGTAGTCATCTTACTGTTGTCGGTTGTCGTGCTGGTGTCTGTTCCTCGCTCCCCGCCCCCATCACTGTAGCCCCTCAGCAAAGCCATAGCCAACCAGAACTTAAAGTCGTCAGGGCTGGGTGTCAGCCACAGAGCAGGGCCAGCAGAACCCCGTGATGCCAGCCCACCCGGCAGTTTCCACGGCAACCGCTGTTGTCTGTCTCCCCAGTCTGGAGGGGACCCTGGGAGACTCCATCCTGACGTGGCTCTGAAGAGAACCAGCACGGGGTGAGGCAGTCTGTGAATGAGGACACTTTGGTTCCAGCCCCGTTTTTGATTTTTCTCCATAAGGTTACGTCTTATTCACATGTATTTGCTCTAGTCCTGAAATGAGGATTTGAATTGAACTCTTCTGCGGTGGGCAGTTAACAGCATATTTAAAATAGACCCAGAGCCGTGGTCTGAGAATCACTGGACGGCCTTCCAATGATTAAGAAGTAACAGAATGCTCGCAGGAAAAAGAAAGACTTTTTGTCACTTAATGGAGGAAGCAGTAGCAGGAGCCAAGATGAGGGAGAAAGGGTAAGGGATAGCCCCCAACCAGAGCAGCTCAGGTCTTGGAATGTTCTTCTCGTAGTGAGACTAACATTTATTGTCCAAACCAGGGCTCAGGAGAGAGGGACAGGGGCAGACTTAACAATGAAGCCGAGAGGACAGACGTAAACCATCCGAGGCAAGCCAGCCTAGGTCACCCCACCTTTTGTGCTGCGTGGCAAGAAAGTCCTTGCAACAAAGATCCCTTCAGCTAATGGAGAGTGAAAATCACGAGGCTCAAGTGATCAAGATTCCTGGTCCTCTGATGAGAGGAGTTGAGTGGGAGCAGCATACAAGAACAGAGAAGGGGGTGGGGTGGGGGCGGTTGGCCAGCAGCCTGGGGAAATGCAACAGAGTCAAACAGAAGTGAACAAAAAGGACAGTGAGGTTGTCTCCGAGGAAGCACGACTTGGGGGTGGCCCCGGCCAGTGGTTTTGTGACTTCATCCAGTAAAGAGTATAATAATTATGATTTACGTTTGAACGGACATACATTCACGTTTCTGGGGGAAAAAAATCCCAACACAATTCGTGTGACAGCATTTGTGGTTTATGATTAATCCTGTTACCTAAAGAAATTCACTAAGAGTGAGCCTCAATACGCTTATGAAATATGTTTATTATTATCCTTGAAAAAGTAAACTGAGTTTCCCATACATAGGAAGCTTACGATAAGATAAAATAAACCGAAAAGGCTGTTTTATTATGATATTAAATATACTCACCTCGGGGGCAAGCATGCATGGTCTTTGATCAAACGAGCTCTCTTGATGAAATAATCTTAAAACTTTAAAAAGTATGTTTTAGTCTGTTTTGAGCTGCTCTCACAAAATACCATAGACTGGGTGGCTTATCAATACTGGAAATTTACTTCTCACGGTTCCGTTCCGCAGGCTGGATGTGAAGTCCAAGAGCAGGGTGCTGGCAGGTCAGGTTCTGGGGCTCCCTTCTTCCTGGGCTACAGGTGGCTGTTTCCTCACTGTATCTGCATGTGGTAGAGATAAGACAAGGGGGGGGGGTCTCTGGGCTCCCCCTTTTATTTTTAAGTTTATTTATTTTGAGAGAGAGAGAGAGCAGGAGGGGCAGAGAGAGAGAGAGAGAGAGAATCCCAAGCAGGCTCTGCCCTGTTTGCACAGAGCCCGATGCGGGGCTCAAACCCACAAACTGTGAGATCATGACCTGAGCCAGTCGGATGCCTAACCAACTGAGCCGCCCAGGGGCCCCTGGGGTCCCTTTTTTAAATAAAGGGCGCTGATCCCAATCATGAGGGCTCCATTTTCATGAACTATTCACCTCCCAAAGGCCCCACCTCCTGATACACCCCATCACACTGGGGGGGTAGGATTTCAACATCAATTTTGGGAGGGTCACAACATTTGGTCCATTGCAAAGTACTCAAGAAATGTATTTTTGCTGTAGAAAAAGTAGAAGACCCAGATAACCGAAAGAAGAAATAAAATCATCTGTAATCCAGATTTTAGTATATATTTTAGTATATATATTTTAGTATATATCCTTGCACACCATTTCTCATACATTTTACTTATACCTATAATTATTAAAATGATAGCTGTAATAATAATTATTACTACCGTATTAGGAACAGTTGTCAGCAAATGTCAGCAATTATACTCATAGAACATTGTTTTAGTAACTATATAATATTTCACAGTTTTGAAGAGTTCATTTAAGCAAATTCTTGGCATTAGGCATGAGGCTGTTTCCAGACGTTTTGTATTACAAACAATGAGGAATTGAACATCTTCTAGAGGAATCTCTGTGCACGCAGAGTGAGTGCATCTGGAATGTGTGACTTCAGTGGACCATCTGAGACCCGTTAACACTGGGCTGTACTTGAGATCTGATTGTGCAAAGCACACACAACACGAATGGAAGAGGGGACATAGTTTCTAGTTCCGGCCCAGACATATAACCCTGAGCACATACTGTTTTTTTCTTTTTAATTTTTTTTAATGTTTATTTATTTTTGAGAGAGCAGGAGAGACGGAGTGTGAGCAGGGGAGGGGCAGAGAGAGAGGGAGACACAGCACCCGAAGCAGACTCCGGGCTCTGAGCTGTCAGCACAGAGCCCGACACGGGGCTCGAACACACAAACCGCGAGATCATGATCTGAGCAAAAGCTGGATGGTTAACCGAGCCACCCAGGTTCCCCCTGAGTGCATACCTTAACTTCTCTATGTTTTAATTTTCTGATTCCTAACATCACAAAACTTAGACATAATTAACGCACCTTGTCCTTTGAACGGGACTACTGTAAGGGTTTGTTGGGTAATGTGTGGAAAACCATTTAACATTATAAAGCAGTTTACCCTTATAGGGACTTCTTATTTTCTTTTCAAAATGCCATTAAAAAAATTTTTTTTAACGTTTATTCACTTTTTTTGAAAGAGAGAGACACAGCGCAAGCAGGGGTGGGGCAGAGAGAGAGAGGGAAACACAGAATACGAAACAGGCTCCAGGCTCTAAGCTGTCAGCACAGAGCCCGACGTGGGGCTCGAACTCATGGACTGTGAGATCATGACCCGAGCCAAAGTCGGACGCACAACCGACTGAGCCGCCCAAGCGCCCCTCAAAATGCCATTTAAAAAAATTCTATTACATCGACTAAAACTGCTTCCAATTTTTTTTTCTACATTCTCCAGGAACACTGATTTTAATGAACCAACCCACAAGCATTGCGTAATTTGGAAGTTGTGGCCCCTGAATGAGCGCTTCCAGGGAGAAGCTACTAGAAGCCCTGGCTAATCAGACACCTGCCTGCCTGCATTCCAGCTAATGATCACAAACCAAAGGCAGAGGGAGCACAGGTTTGCAAAGGAAGTAACCCTTGGTGTGTGACCTGGGTGGGGGGGGGGGGGGGGCGGGGGAGGTAGCTAGCTACCCAGAGTGATCTGGGGCTGATCCCGACCAGCCTGAGAGAGACAGAGGCCAGCCCGCTGTCAGAGATAACCACGGCTGTTGGAAGGGAAGGCTGGGGAAAATATTTTCGTAAAGAATCCTGGGAATCCCAGCTCCAGTTGGGGGCAAGTCGGGAGCAGGAATGGAAATTGGCAGGCGGAATTAACCCCAAGGAGACAATCCTGTGGCTGGAAACTGCGCGTGCCTCCCTCACACCTGCCGTTCACCCACAGGATGGAAAAGCGAGGGGGAGAATTCCATCGGGCAAACATGCAGGGGTCCAGAGCCTCTCCTCCCTCTGCCCCTCGCCCGCAGGCCATCGGCGCACAATTCTGGGGGGGGGGGGTGTGACGGGGGGGTGAACGGTGCTCTGTGAGGCCTCTGATGATCTTTGCGCTCTCTGAACGGATGAGTGAACAGCACAGGACACAGAGAGGGGGCCGAGGGTCTCCCGCCCAGCGTGGCCGAGAATGCAGCTTGTGGGAACCCCGCAGTAATTCTCGGGGTCCCTAAAAAAACAATGTTTATTCCCACCCACAGGGGAAGACGTCTTGCAATTAGAAGGAAATGGTAACCCCCCAACCGTAAGGACAACATTTCTGAGTTCCCCGAAAGGGGTGTTGTAAAGCTAACGTATTTCTTCCCCCCCCCCCCCCCGCCCCCGGAGATGACCCGAAAACATGAGTTCCCTGTAGGCGGAACCTTCCACGGAAGGTGAACTTTGCTCAGAAAGGGAGCAGGAAGGGAAGGGTATTTCTGGAAGTGGGAGCGCTGGGGCGGAGGGACAGGAGGACGCCCACTCTGCTCGTGCAGAGACGGACAGGTGCTAGCCTGGAGCCCTTTCTTGGCTTAGCTGTGGCTGTCTCCACTGCAATTATTTTAGGTTCTCCCAGCTATTTTAAATATGCCATATAATGCTGACCAAGTGAATGTAGCAGCACATTCCCCCAGGTTTTAAGATTGATGAAAACGGGGCCGACGCGGCATCATACTGGTACAACGGACTTTTTATTGTAGTTGTTGTTTAAGTGCAAAGGAAGGCTGGTGGTACCTGATAAATAGAAAAGGCAAGAGTCTACTACGGACCATGAGCGGAAAACCACGGACGCTTCTGAGAGTAATTAATCCCCACTGCACAGTCTCCTGTGCAGAGTTTGGAGGAAAAACTCTTCAGCAGAGTTTGGAGGAAAAGCCTTCATTTGGAGCAAATAGGTAACTTTTCGGCTTGCCTTCAAAGATCAAGTTCCTAGTTTTGTTGGACGGCTTCATTTTTCAACTGCTGGCAAATCGGAAGGGGAGGGACAGCTTTTATTTGGGTTTCTTCTCTTACGTGATGAGGTTGAGAACAGATGTGCAGAAGGTTCCATTTGGGGGTTGAGAGGTTAAAGGTCATGTTTTGAGCTTCCTGGACTCGGCATAAGGTGCTTTGAGGGGGCTTGTGGTGGTTAGTGATCTGAGGGTTTGGGGTCAGCCAACTTGAAGGGAGGGGGTGTGGGAGAAGGGAAGAGATAGGAGAGAGAGGATGCGAGAGTGCGGAGAGAGAGAGAAAGATTGTGAGTTGACTTAGTACATTTAGGAGCCACAAGTCACCCTGGAAAATTGTTTCCTCAAGACTGTTTTCACACAGGTAAGAAATAGGCTCACTGAGGGGTGCCTGGGTGGCTCAGTCGCTTAAGCGTCTGACTTCAGCTCAGGTCATGATCTCACGGTTTGTGGGTTCGAGCCCCGGGTCGGGCTCTGTGCTGACCGCTCGGAGCCTGGAGCCTGCTTCAGATTCTGTGTCTCCCTCTCTCTCTGTCCCTCCCCCACTCGTGCTTGCTCTCTCTCTCTCTCTCTCTCTCTCTCAAAAATAAATAAACATTAAAAAAAAAAAAAGAAATAGGCTCACTGAAACTTCGTTGTTACCTCTTAGGGGGCAGCCTTGGAGGAATCTGTGTAAAACCCTTCTTTGGGGAGCCACATCCAGGGCTGTTAATGTTAGGGGGCTTTCTCAACTAAGAAAGAAGGGTGAGGAAAGGGGCTGTCCAAGGGTTGTGCCAGAGTGGCCCGGCCAAGGGGGGTTGGGGGGAGCTAGAGAGAAATAAGATTGTACACCATCCAGTCAACCTACGAGAAGCTCAGTCCTGCCTTCTGGAAGGCCCGAGGGCTCCTCTGGACGCCAGCCGGGCGGCAGCGAGAGCTTGGGAGGAGAGACAGGAACTGCCCAAGGGGTCTGGTGGGGGTGCGGCCTGTGTGTGCATCCTCTGGGGAGCTCCGGGAAGTAACTGGGGGACAGGAGAGACGTGAGGCCCTGTCTCAAGTGGGTGGATTTAGGGATTTGCTGCTGGGGGTGGGGAGGCTTGGTGGGTACAGAACATCTATATTATTCAAAAAACATTTTTTTTTTACAAGTGTGTATTTTTTAATTACGAAAACAAAAACCCAGTACAGGTATTCATTTGGGGGGGGGGCAGGAATCGGGGCAAGAATTGAGGCTTAGTTTGGTTCAAATGTTGGGGGCTGGTGGGACCCACACTGTTGGTCGGCTTATCTCAGGGTTTGGGGGCAGACAGCGTGAAAGGAGGGGGTGTGGAAGAAAGGAAGAGATAGCAAGAGAGAGGGAGGGGGAGAGACTGTGCGTTGACCTAGCACATTGAGGAGCCTCAAAAGTCATCCTGGAAAATGGTTTCCTTAAGACCGTTTTCACGCTGGTAAGAAGTAGGCTCACTGATACTTCTTTGTTACCTCTTATGGGACAGCCTTGGAGGAATTTGTTTAAAACCCTTCTTTTGGGGGGGGGACACCTGGGTGGCTCAGTGGGTTAAGTGTCCGGCTCTTGATTTCAGCTCAGGTCATGATCTCGCGGTTCGTGGGTTCGAGCCCCGCACTGGGCTTTGCGCTGACAGTGTGGAGCCTGCTTGGGATTCTCTCTCTCTCCCCCTCTCTCTCTGCCCCTCTCCCGCTTATGCGGGCTGTCTCTTTTTCTGTCTCTCAAGAATAAATAAATTAATTAAACAAAACCAAAACCAAAATACCCTCCTTTGGGGAGCCACATCCAGGGCTCTTAATTCTAGGGGGCTTTCTCAACTGAGGAAGAAGGGTGAGGAAGGGGGCTGGCCCTAAGGCAGGGAGAAGGGGGGGGGCGGGGAGGGGCGGGTTTGTTTCTGCCCTGCTCCTTTCTGTCAGGAAGCAGCTGGCTCCCGAGCCTCAGTCTTCTCCTCTGTGAAATGGGACTGTCGAGAGGCTCACATGGTACCTTATAGAGTGGCTGAGGGGCGATAATGAAGCCTCTCCATGAACACCGGTTTGTGAACTGCCACATAAACGCGGAGCTCTGACCAGCAAGTTGGTGCGGTTTTCTTCCCTGCGAGGATGGAGTATCCATGGTGCCTCCCCTTCACCTCTAACCCGTTAATCATGGCTTCTGGAGAACGGAAACACAAACATTGCCAATGAGCCCCCTGCTCAGCATTTTCCTGCATTCATGCTGTGTCTCTCCCTGCTGGGGCCCTGCGTTAGAGGGTGGGGAGCAAGGCGGCCCAGGCGGCAGGTCCGGGGGGCCCTGGATAGAGTGCCACGCGGTGGAGGAAAAGACCCCCGCGCTCAGCCTTTCTCCCCTGATCTGCAACGGGTCAGAGATTAATGAACCGCTCTCTCGTGGCTCCGTGAGGCTGCGTGAGAGGCCAGGCCGCCCCTCCCGAATTCCAGGCACCCCCCACCCCTCCCGCCTTGAAATACAAGATGGCAGGGCCGTATCAATCTTCCTTCTGTCTGCCAGCAGACTCTGGAGTCCTGGTCAGCCAGGGAAGTTTAATGACAGCTATATAAGTGATCCCGGATTTGTTTTGTGGGTTTTCCAAAGCAAGAGGGGGAAAGTAATTTTATTTTTATAAAGACGAGAAAACTACCCAGAAATACTTGCCAGCTGAGCCCTTTCTTCATGTTTTTATTTCCTAGCTTCTTGATCCCATAACTTCCCGGGCCTCGTGTGAGGCAAGTTTACTGTCCTAGACAAAGGGTAGTTTATATCCTTTTGCTGCGTGCCCAATGGGAGAAGGGGAGGACGTAAGAGAGACTCAGGGTGCAGCTGTTTCTTCTAGAAAATGCGAAGTCCTACTGGGGGAGTAGCTGCCTGCGTCCATAGATTAAAGAAACATCACACGCGGGGGAAGAGTTAGGACTTGTGAAGTCAGTGGGGCCCAAACCGTGTCTTCGTCTGCCCTAGCGTGCCAGAGTTCCACTGCAAACCCAGTTTACGATCTCTCGCCTCGTTAGGTCTGAGCAGAGAAGGAGGTCAGAAAGATGAACGAAATTCTCGCATGAGTTTTATTTCCTTTGGCTCCAGTTGTTTGGACGTGCCACACACTCATCTATCCCTTGGTCTATAAACAGCATGTAAGTCCATATATTCAATTTGATTAACAAGCTTTTATTGAGCACCTACGACACACCTGTAGGGGGACGCCGAAGAGATGTGCCATCAAGGACAGTGCGGAGAGTGGAAGGGACATGAGTACCAACCCCAGCTCCACCATCTTGTGACCTTGGCCGGCTACCCCCATCTTGAGACCTTGGCCGGCTACCCCATCTTGTGACCTTGGCCATCTACCCCAATCTTGTGACCTTGGCCAGCTACCCCCATCTTGTGACCTTGGCCGGCTACCCCTATCTTATGACCTTGGCCAGCTACCCCCATCTTGCGACCTTGGCTGGCTACCCCTATCTTGCGACCTTGGCCGGCTACCCCCATCTTGTGACCTTGGCCATCTACCCCTATCTTGTGACCTTGGCCGGCTACCACCATCTTATGACCTTGGCCAGCTACCCCTATCTTGTGACCTTGGCTGGCTACCCCCATCTTGCAACCTTGACCAGCTACTTCTGGTGCTGGGCCTCAGTTTCCTTATCTGTAAGGTGGGGCAGGAACACATAGGGGAGAAACTAACCCACATGAGATAACATACGTAAATATCATGGTTAAGGTCATTTGGGTGGCAGGCAACACAACCCATTTAGGACAAGTTTAACCAAGAAAGGGAGCCAGGCATTAGGAGGGTGTTGGGGTCTCTCCTGGAATTCGCTGAAAAGGAAAGCCTGGGGGCCTCAGGGAAAGCGGGGACGCAGGATGTTCTGGGGGTTTCAGCAACCGGAGTCTATCCACCTCAAAGTCTCCCCAGACAAGGTTCTGCTCCAAGTGCTGTGCTCTGTGACTCTCTCAGTCCTCACTCTGACATAAAGAGTCTGTGTGGCTCGGTTAGCAACAGACAGAGGGCAGGTCCCAGTCTAGAAGCATGCGTGGGATGGGAAGTGGATGTCTGTATTAGCCTGCTACAGCTGCCCTGACAAAATACCAAAGACTGGGTGAGTTAAGCAACAGAATTTTATTTTATTTTATTTTTTTCACAATTCTGGACGACGCTACAAGTCCAGGATCAAGATGTCAGTGGATTTGTTTCTTTCTGAGGACTCTCTCCTTGGCTTGTGGATGGCCGTATTCTTCCTGTGTCTTCACAGTGTGTGTCTGTGTCTTAGAAGGACACCAGTCATATGGGATTAGGGCCCATGATAATGGCTTCATTCTGACTTGATGACCCCTTTAAAGATGCTTTGTCCAAACACACTCACGTTCTGAGGTACCGGGGTTAGGACTTCAGAGTGTGAACTTTTTGAGGTATACAGTTCAGCCCACAATGATGCCGTCCAACAAAGAGGCTGGCTGAGGGCTGGGGAGACGTGCCCAAAGTTGGGCATCAGTAATGCCCCTACCCCAGGGATGGGAACATAGTAGGTTCTTTTCAAATGCTGGTCCTCTCCTCTTCTCCGGGTAACATACTAGGTCTCTGTGATCAAGGGACTCCTCCTCCTCCGGGGGACCAGGAAATCTCAAGCCATGGGAAGGACACGGACTTGGGACTCAGGGGCTCGGGGTCTTGGTCTGGGCTATGCCGCTGCTCACCAAGCGGGCAAGAGATGTCTGTCACCTTTCGAGTCTGTTCCTCAAGTGTAGAGTGGGGAGAGTAGATAGCGGTGAGTGGACTCAATGATCCGACGACTTAATGACTCTGAGCCTTGCAGTGGTTAAGGGCAGGGTGCCAAAATGAGGGGTAATAATCGGTGTTGGCTGGGGTGACCGAGAAAGCATTTGTGCTTGTGCTCGTGCTTGCTCAGAACGGGGCGTTTCCCATAATCTTTGTTTGGGCTGGAGCCAGCCATCCTCCGTGACTGACTGACCTTTTTTTGGTCAAAAGGAACTCATCTCTTTTTCTTCTGTGCTCCTCCCTCTCCCCCCTCCCCCCAAAACACCCCCCTCCCCAAAACCAAACAAAGAAACTCCGCCCTTTGGAGCCAAAGCAGCCTGTTTTGGGGGGGAAGTCTCAGAGAAAGTCACTTTCTGCGTGTTGCCCTCAGTCATCACCCTGTCTGCCAGGCTCCGGCTGTGGTCAGCACTGCTGAGATGTCTTTGCACAGCTCCCTATGCGGCCCTGGAAACTCTGAAGGCCGGTTACTGAGAGAGAAGGCTCTGGAAAGGGTCTGCCAGGACTCTGGCGACGGAGTCAGACAGAGATAGCCACTAGAAGGTTTCCTCATCTCTGTGCTCTGGAATGTTCCCACAGGGAGCCCGCCCTCGGTTTACTGTTTCCTTGGATGACTGTCGGGGCTTTTACTTTACACAGAACCCCTAGCTGGAGTTTGAGGGGCTCAAGGAAGCACACCCTCCCCTCTTTGCCTGAATCCAGAAATAGCAGAAGAAAAAAAGGGGCACAGTGATGAGTTCCCTCACAGAAACCACCGAATCATACCCCCTCCTGTACGACTGAGGAGGGACACACTAAATGCCCTGTGTCCCAGATCTCAATCTGGATCCAGCCGGATCCGAAGGATGAGGGAGGGAGCCAGGGGCTAAGTGATGACCAGGTGACTCTTTCCAACAAATGATAGAGTCACTGACCTTCTTTCCAGAGGCTGGAGCCTTATGCGAAGGGTCTTGCCTCATGAGGGGAAATGCCAGGAATGGGGAATCCGAAAAAAAAAACGTTTCCACCCTGCTGCTGTCCCCAAGACCACCCAGCCCAGACATTCAGGCTGAGAACTCTGTACGGACGATTGACGTGACAGAGGGGGAGGTCACGGAGCAGGACGACAGCCGCTTAACGCTGCATGTCAGCCCTTAGCCCTCTCGCTCTTTGGGTGTCCTTCGGGGAGCCTGCCACCAAGAATTCTTCCCTGCCTTCCTCCTGCCCGAGCTATAGCTTCTCTTGCGTTGCAAGATCCTGCGCTCTTAGAAGAGACTTCTCGCACAAAGTTCCTCTGGTTAGGCAGAGACAGAATTTTAGCCGCTCCCCCCGCCCCCCCCCCCCCTCTGCTGGACGTCCAAGCATGGAAGCGCCCCGTGATCGTCTGTCTCCTTTGGATTTCACCCTTCAGCATCTCGGAAGAGCTTGCAGACTCCACCATTTCTCTGTCCTTTGTGCAGGTGGCAGGGAACAACTTGGACAGTGACTTTCCCCGCTGTGATGAATGAGGCCGCCTCCCATCAGAAGGCAGAAGTGCCTACCGCTAGTGTGGGTGTTGGCTAGAATCCTTTTCATCTACGGGGAGACCTCACCATAGCGTGCGAAGCGGTCTCCTCAGCACTTAACGGGGTAATGAGATCAATGGAGTGAGCCTTCACGCTAGGTCAACGACCAATTAACCAGTGACGGTTTCATTTTTGAGAATGGTGTGAATTACGGAGCTGGCGTGATTCTTTTTCCAGATCAAACCCAGATGTCAACTCTCCTTATTCGATAGCCCATTTTTTTCCCCACTAACTTAAATGGCTTCTTAAATTATTTACTAAAAATCTACACTGATCTGGACCCTATAGGTTTCAGGCTCTATGTCAATTGATTATTGGTCTGCTGCTGCGTCATTGACACGCTTTGAAAATTATGATAACCTTAGGGTATATTTTGGTATCCTGGAGCCAATCCTTCCACCGTCGTGCCTTTTCCAAATTTCTTGGCTTCCCCTATGGGTTTTCACCTCCGCTCGATATTTTAAAAGGATCAGTTTTATTGAGGCATCGCTTACATACAACAAAATTAGTGGGAAATAAAGTTATTGTACAATTCGATGGGGTGTGACAAATGGATAGTCATGTGACCACCTTTACAGTTATGATATCGGACAATGTATCACCCCAAAACTTCCCTTGTGCCCTTTTGCAACCTGTCCCCTCCTCACCTCTGGGCCCTGGCCTGCAGTTCTGTCTTGTGTCATGGTGGGTTTTTTTTTTTTGTTTTTTTTTTTCTGGAATTTTATACTAAGGGAATCCTACAGGATGTAGTCTTTAGAGTCTGGCTTTTTTCACTGAGCGTGATGTTTTTGGGGTCATCCACGGTCAGTACAGGAAGCAGTAGATTTTTTCCTCTTTGTTGCTGGTGATGACCCAATGTGTGACTCTACTGACGCTTTGTTTCCCATTCACCCAGCAGAGGGACCTTTGGGCTTGTCTGCCGCTTCTGGCTATCATGAGTAAAAACTTCGAATTAACATCTGCATACAAATCTGTGAGCAGCGCTTACCCTTCTTTAGGGTAAATACCCGAGAGAGAGCGGCATTGCTGTGGTCACGTGCGAAGTTCATGGTTCCCTTTATAAGAACTGTTTATGTGTTCTGCTTTCTTTACATGCTCACCAGCACCCGCTCTTATTAGATTTTTAATTTTAGCTACTTTAATAGGTGTGCCTTGTGGGCGTTTTTATTTGCTTTTGCCTAAGGACTAATGGTGAACACCTGTTCATGTGTTTATCTGTCACCTGTAATTCTTTTTGGGAAAGTGTCTGTTTAAGCTTTTTGATTTTTTTTTTTTTCAAAGTGGGGTTGTTTCTTTCCTTAATGACTTTCAGCAGTTCTCAGTATATTTTAGATACAAGTCCCCTTGGTCAGCTATGTGATTTTCAAATATGCAGCCTGCCTTTTCATTCTCTTAACTGCTTTCCCAGACCAAAGCTTTTTAATTTTGATGAAGCCCAATTTAACAATTTTATCTTCTTTGGTGTCCTAAGAACTCTTCGCTAAACCGCAGATGCCAAAGGTTTTCGGCCATGTCTTCTTCTTAGAAGTTTAAAGTTTTATAAGTTTCATTTAGGGCTATCATCTACTTGAATTTCTTTCTTTTTTTTTTTTTTTTTTTTGGAGAAAGCGTGAGGTTTGTGTTCACGTTATGAATGATTTTTCTCTTTTTCTTTCTTTTTTTTTTCCATTGGCCTATGGACATCCAGTTTCTCCAGTGGTATGTGTTCAAAAAGCTCATCCTTCCCTTGAATTGCTTTTGCACCTTTGTAAAAAATCACTCGGTCTTATTTGTGTGGGTCTCTTTCTAGATCCTGTTTTGTTGCACGATTACCACACTGTCTTGGTGAGACAGATTAACAAAGAGTTCGCTCATTTGTCAGGACGTAGCTCACACGTCTATAGGAAGAATTATCTTAAAAAAATTTTTTTAATGTTTATTTATTTGAGAGAGAGAGAGAGAGACAGTGTGTGACCGGGGGAGGGGCAGAGAGAGAGGGAGACACAGAATCGGAAGCAGGCTCCAGGCTCCAAGCTGTCGGCACAGAGCCCGACGCTGGGCTTGAACTCACAAACCGCGAGATCATGACCTGAGCCGAAGTCAGACGCTTAACCAACTGAGCCCCCGGGCGCCTCAGAAGAATTCTCTTGCAACATTCCTGGGTAGTACCGTCCTCTCCACATTTGCCTCTTCGCCGGCCTGGTCCCTCTGCCTTAGCCCCACAGCCCTGTGAGTTTCTTGAAGGCAGGGACAGTGGCTTTCCTGATATGAGCCCAGTACAGGGCCTGTCACACAGCAGTGCTCGATGACACATGTTCAATAAAATGACTAACGGTGGATTAGCGGAGTGCTGTCTGTGTTCAAGAAGACAGACAGGAGGTCACCTTCAGAGGGAGGCTTCTGCCAAATAACTGTCACAAGTGAGGAACAGACAGAGGCATTTTGCTGGGCTGCAGTAGTGAGAAATATCTTTGTTTTTGTTTCGGTGTAGCCTAATTCAGATAAAGAAATATATTTATGGCCATGTTTTTTTTTTTTTTCCAATCCAAATGAAACAGTTCTATTCGATCCCAAGGGGGGGGAATGATATATCTTTCATATCTAAGATTACCTATTTTATTCAATAAAAGAACGTGAACAAGGAGACCAGGACAACTTTGCCTCTTCTCAAATGTCCCCATCCAGGTGTGTCTGAGGAGTGTCAGTCCACGGAAGCCTTATCGTCCTTCGTCCCGGTGTGGACTGGGGCTCATAGTGGGAAACTCGGCAGTGTCAGTCTGATTCTTGCTGCCGTAAAGAGTTTTTCTAGGAAGGAATTGATTGTCAAGAGATCAACAAAGCAAGACTGCTTTCAGCCTTCGGTGGGACACGGGAAGAGCTTGGTTAGGCAGTTTGCCTACCTGTATTCTTTATAATGAAATTCCGTCTCTGAGCTACTGAGGGTTGACATGGGTGTCGGGTGGGGGAGGGTCAGAAACTCAGCCTGAGACAGAAACCCCTGTCACTGCTCCGATGTTCAGCTCTTCACATCTCTGCTACGGTCTGTTCCACGTTTCCCTCAAAATGGAAAATCCTCGGGGCGCCTGGGTGGCTCGGTCGGTTAAGCGTCTGACTTCAGCTCAAGTCATGATCTCATGGTTCATGGGTTCGAGCCCCGCGTCGGGCTCTGCGCTGACAGCTCAGAGCCTGGAACCTGCTTCGGATTCTGTGTCTCCCTCTCTCTCTGCCCCTTCCCCATTCACGCTTTCTCTCTCTCTCAAAAATAAATAAACATAAAAAAAAAAAAAAAGGGAACCTTCAGGATCTAAGGCATCTTCCTAGTGCACTGCCTTCACTGATCGGAAACTGTTAGTGAGTGGTCATTTTTTTAATTTAAAAGTATTTAAATGTTTGTTTTTGAGAGAGAGAGAGGGAGGGAGAGGGGCAGAAAGAGAGGGAGACAGAGGATCTGAGGCGGGCTCTGTGTTGACAGGGCAGAGCCCCATGCGGGTCTCAAACTCACGAACCATGAGATCATGGCCTGAGCCGAAGTTGGCTGCTTAAGCAAATGAACCACCCAGGCGCCCCGTGAGTGATCGAGTGATCATTTTTAAGTCACCACTGCGGTGTCCCATCTACGGGAACTTGTCCTTTTCCATTCGTGAGTGTTTCTGACTGTCAATTAAACACTTGGCTTCTTCAAATAAAGCAGCTCTCTCCTGGAATGTTGCTGGATTTCAATTGTGTTTTCTTTGGTTGGTGAAGAATTTGAAGTTCTCCTTTCATAATAACCGCACCCAATGATTTCCTTAAACCCAAACGTGAACAGTTAGTTATATGTTTAATTTTCAGAGCCATGAGATTGTACATGAAGGTTATGAACAGGTAATATCATCGTTCTGACTTTGAAACAAAACAACAACAACCATAAATATAAAATCACTATGGCCCCTCCAAAAGCACTGAAAGCGAAATACAACCTTGACATTTAAATGTGACTTTGAGGGGTAGGACCACACTTTAGCAGCTTGAGCAACCTCATTTTTCGCTCCTTTCTTTAAAGAGGAATTTCTAAAATATTTAACCAGCATCTGTCAAGTCTCCAGAAGTGAGCCATGAATGAAACTTCCCGTGTTCTGGGACTGCAGTGGCTGCTGGGAAAATAAAGCACAAGTCAATGAATCCAGGGAGGAGGCGTGTGAATGGACGCGGCAGTAATGTTTCACTGGGAAGTGACTGCTGGAGACATTTTCTTGAGCACATAGAGAAAACAGCCACTTGGGTGGCGCAGTCGGTTCCTCATCTGACTTCGGCTCAGGTCGTGATCTCGTGATCCATGGGTTCCAGCCTCGCATCCAGCTGTGTGCTGACAGCTTGGAGCCTGGAGCCTGCTTCAGATTCTGTGTCTCCCTCTCTCTCTGCCCCTCTCCTGCTCACGCTCGTGTGCACGCGCTCTCTCTCAAAATAAATAAAAAGCGTTTTAAAAAATCTTAAAAAAAAAAGAAAACCCAAACGAACCAAACGCTCAAAGACGGCAATGAAACGGTGACGTTAATAACAAATAATAATAATAAATGTAATAATAAACCTCGGGGGCATTGACACTTGTGGCTGCCTCTAAGCCCCCATGGGGAGAGATGGGTGTGCCCCTGTAGAAAGCGGAAAGGGAGCCAACTTGTACGCAGACATACCCAAGCCTTAATTCTGACGACAGTGTCATGGGCTGTTATTATCCCCATCTTACAGATGCAGAAACTGAGTCCGGCTCTATCCCTTGATTTTGCCCAGCGCCACATAAGTCCTGCTTGTCTCCAGAACCTCCCGGCGTGCTGACACTGATGTTACCGAGTGTCTCCCCCCCCCCCCACCGCCCCCCCGACCCCCCGCCAGACACGGGCCTATTGTTCCTACAGGATTCCCAGCAATTAAGATTCACTTCCAACATCAAAGGTCCCTGTTTCTTTAGTTAGACCTGCCTTCATTTCCGCAGAATCAAACAGAGGCAGAAGCCTGTGGTTCGGGAAATGTGACTGGGAACAGCCCAGGAACCCCTTCCATTCAAACTGCACTGTATTTTCCCTTCAAGCTACTAAAGGTTTCCTTAGGAAGATGCCCCCGGCGTGTAATTAATGTGCCAACCCCGTGGCCCTTTTCCTCCAGGGAGGGCCAGACAGAGTTTGAGCTTTCTTTGTTTGAGAAGCTGCAAACACCAAACCGGAGGGTGGAACTCAGCTGAGGCTTCCTCCCAGTCTGGTTTTATTTTTTTTTTTTCTCGTGGCTTCTCTGCGGCCAGCTATTATGAAAGCACCACCCCCCCCAACCCCCACCCCGCGGCCTACAGTTGCTCAAGGATCTCATCTCCTTTCTGCGGCTGCTCCCACCTGCCTGCCTGTGATCCCCCCTTCACGGGGACCTTTTCCTGGTGAGAGTTTTACAAAGAACAGAGAAGCCGGCTCAAGGCCACCTGTGGGGAGCGAGCTCCTTCACCCTCTTCAGCCTTCTTGCCGACATTTGGGACAACAATGACGGGAGGCAGGTTGGAAGGTAGTGTCCGGAAACTGCAAATCGCGTAGATGGTTTCCACTTTAAGTTCAGGTAAAATATCCGTTCCCCTGTCCCCGGCTCCTGTCTCCCCAGCAGAAAACGAATCCCTGGTAACTATACTACTTGACCACTGTGCTGGGAATTAACTTCCCACGGTCACCCTCAGCACAAATGTAGGGAAGAGACACCTGGAGCTGAAATGAAGCCCAACTTTAAAAAAAGTCCCTCCCCTGTGCCGTCATTAAAGGGTTACGTTTGTATGTTAAGAAGAAAATTAAAATTATTCGTAACCCCATTGCACAGGTAGAAACACTATCAACATTGTGCTAAGGTTTCTCTTCAATGCACATAGAGGATCGTTAAAAAATTTTTAAAAAATGTTTATTTATTTTTGAGACAGAGAGAGAGAGACAGAGTGCACAGAGGAGGGGCAGAGAGAGAGAGAGAGGGAGACACAGAATCCGAAGCAGGCTCCAGACTCTGAGCCATCAGCACAGAGCTCAATGTGGGGCTCGAACTCACGAGCCATGAAATCATGACCTGGGCTAAAGTCAGATGCTTACCCAACTGAGCCACCCAGGCACCCCTGTTTTTTGTTTGTTTGTTCGTTTGTTTTTTACACAACTAAAATTATAAAGTTGGTATTATGTCAACAGGAGGGGTCTGTGTCTCTTTCGTAGAGCTAAGGTTTTGTTTTTTTTTTTTCCAGGAAATGAACCCTCGTGGTGTAAGGTTGGAATGATCATTTAAACATTTTCGGAGAAAGCAAACTGCACCTTGAAATGGGAGACTCCTGATGTCCTTCTTTGTCTACCTATAGCCCCCAAACTCATCCCTCCCTTTTCTCCACAGCAGCAACAACTTCTACTGAGTCAGTAGAAGTAGTTAGAAGCCATTAAGATTGTAGAAGTCATTAAGTAGTAGAAATCATTAAGATTCAAGGAGGACTCGGACCCATGGATATCTGAGGAAGGGAGAGATAACACAGGCCAGAGAAACAAGGGCACAATAGTGATGGTATTGGGGTTGATTGAGGAAGGGGCAAGAGTAACAGAGGGAGAGGTGTTATGAGAAAAAGCCAATATGGCGGAGATGGGGTTTCATCCATGTCTGTACACATTCAGGCTTGCTTGAATGGGAAGGCAAGGTCATGGGGCAAGGTATGATTAAAGAAGGTGGGAGTAGCGTAGATGACTCCCAGCCTGAAGTAAAGAACTGGTGCAGAACTCTCCACCTTCTTCTTCCTCTGCTGCAGGGATCAAGGAGGCCTCACATATAAATGGTGCACCTGGATCCCTAACAGACTTCAGGGAATTTTGGAATAAGCATCTGAAACAAAGGTGAGTTGCATTAAGCTATTGAGATTTGGGGCGTGTTTGTCACAGCAGCACAACCTATCCTGTCCTGACTATCTCACCATGCAGGTTCCCACGATGGAGGCCCACAGTGACAGAACTTTGCTCTCCTGGTCTTGCTCGTGGCTTGGCATGGGCAAAGTGCCTGTGTGGCACAGGTGGGGATCTACTGTGGGGCTTCAGAAAAGTGGCTTTCCTGCCTTAGGAGAGGAGACAAGGGAGGCGACACTATCTTTCTCCCACTTCTTTTGCCAGATGCTGTCGTAAGTGGATATGGTGCTTGGGGGTGTGGCAGCCTCCTTGGGACCATGAGGGGGAGATCTCACTGACATTCTGAGGATGGCAGAGCAGAAAGACGGCAGGCATCTGGGGGTCCTCGGTGATCCCACAGAGCCAGTGAACCATCCTGAAACTTCCCTCCCTCTCTGCTTTTGATGGAATTAGTTAGGAGCACCCATTTCATTTTAACCACTTTTAGTTGGTTCTTCCCTTACTTGAAGTCCCAATGTCCTAGGCACCCATTTAATGGTCAGTAGTACATCAACATTAAAATCATTGATATCATTTCCCCTAAATTATTGGGAATGTAATTTTATAGTTTTGCCATTTGTGAAAAGCTGAATGCAGAAAACATATTTAGAGGTAGGCCTTGTTCCCCAAAGATTCTTGTTTTATACAAGGATCCATCCCGTAGAGTTGTTTCCAGTAGCAGTAACCTGCATGGAGTTGAGTGATGAATTATAAAGTGAAAGCATTAGGTGACATCTGTAAATTGATTATCACCCCCAATGCCAATCATGTCATTGGGCTTAGCCCATCGTAAGTGATCGATACAAGGCAGCCCTTGGTACTGTTATGCTTATGTCGACGGGCTGTACTTTTCGAACAAAGATTCCACCGCAGATCCGCTGGCAGGAAGGCACGGGGGCTGAATCTGTCTGGCTAGGCTGGGCTACACTGCCATAATACACCAGCCACATGGCAATCCCACCGGCTCGCGGCAACGTCAAGATTTATTTCTCCCTCACGCTACAAGCCCATCTCGGGGAAGCTGGGGCTCTGCTCACGTCATTGGCAGCCTCTGTCTAGAACATCGCCGTCTCATGGCAGAGGGAAGAGAGACACCATGAGCCAGGTGCTGGCCGTTAAATCTTCTGCCCGAAAGCGACACACATCACTGCTGCCCGCATTTCACTGGCCGAAGCAACTTGATGGTGGGGGGAGGGTCGCCATGAAAGAAGAGCAGAATTTGGTGACCAGAGGCACTGACTTGGAGAATTTGACTCCATCAACCAGCCTACTTTCCCTGAGATGATACCATTCTTCTCAGGTCCTTGCCTGTGCTCCTGCCATTGAACTGGCTGTCCCCTAACATCCATTGTCTTTTCTCCCACAGTAACAGAATGCTCAGTTTCTAGCTGGACTCCCAGGTTAAACCCTTCCTTCCACAGGCTCCCATGGAGGTAGCTGTGGCTGTGTGTCAAACTCTTGGGTCAACGGAACACAAGCCACCATGATCCGTGATCCGGATCATTCTCTCAAAAGGAAGGGATAGATCCCCTCTCCGCCACCCTTTGCCACTTCCAGGTGTCTAAAATTTAGAACTGTGTTGGGCCATCGGTGGACAAGAGTGACACCCTAGGGATGACAAATTGGCAAGGTACTAGGAGTTTGTACCTCCTCAAAATCTGTGCTGTTGAGCCACCCTTCCAGCCTGGCCTTTTACATGAGAGATAAATAGATTTTGATTTATTT
This sequence comes from Prionailurus viverrinus, assembly GCF_022837055.1. NCBI lineage: Eukaryota > Metazoa > Chordata > Mammalia > Carnivora > Felidae > Prionailurus > Prionailurus viverrinus. The sequence continues at coordinate 147,048,048 of NC_062569.1, read as the reverse complement.
TTTGCCACTGTTATTTTGGGTTTGTATTTCAGCAGTCTTCCATTTCCTACCCAATACATTCCATTTTTGTAAAACTCAGCTGGCATTAAACAATAGCAGGGGGAAAAAAGCAAGGTTATATTTAGTAACAAAGATGCCCAACTGTGATAGTTCCCCGATGCCACTTGTAAGGATGCTCTTAAGACAGCATCCTGCTCCTTAATGAGAACACTCAGCCAAAGAGTGAGAAATGCCTTCCACTATTAGACATGACAGCTTCTTGGAGCAAGGACAGTACCTCTTTAACTTCACCTTTTCCCACTGTGTCTTGCAGACATCCTTCCTATAGAAAAACTTGTCCTGAATGGTGGACTGAAGAAGAAATACAGGTGGACAGGTCTCCAAACCCTGTGTCTCCACCAAGAAGTCACAGGCTGTTTACTCTATAGGCTGTAGGCTCTCCTCTGTCTTTGCAGAGGTCAGCGGTTAAATTGACAGTTCATCTAGGCTTCTGGCTTCTTTGTCGATGTTCCATTTTGTGCTGGTATATTCTTGGTTAGTATTCTTCCAGTAGAGATGCCAAATAGGTCTCACCTCCTGTGTCAACTCTTCTTGGTAGTGGCAGCATGGTCACCATGTTGAGAATTCTGCCTCATATGTCTCAGGTGGGGTCCCTGAAGCAGACCCTGAGACAGGGATTCAGATGCTCTGGGCTTACTGAGGGAGGACTTTCTGGAGAAAGCGATCAAAGGAAGCCAGAGAGGGTAGGGAAGTAGCTACAGGAAGATATGGTCTCAGCTGCAGCCCGACTTCAGTCTGATCCCCTGGGGGCTCCGGAGCACGTATCACACCTCAGAGTCGGTCCCACCTTGAGACAAGAGGGCTGGACTTTTGTAGCCCCTTATTTGTCAGTTGGTGGCTGTAGGCTATCTTGGGTGAGGCGCCTCCCATTTAGTTGAGGGCAATTCTCTGCAGATGAGGACAGCTGGGCACCTGTCGCAGCTGACATTCGTAGCAGCTGGGAGACGGGCAAGTGTAAATGCTGACAAAGAGGATCCGGGCGGGACACCCCCAGCATCTGTCACTCCGCATTCAAGCTCGGGGGATGAGTGCCGTGATCAATTAGCCATGTCTGCCACGGGCACGGGCACCATCTCTGTAGAGAAGTGCGTAGAGATCTGGTGCGATGAGGGGAGGAAGCGCTGAAATAGGTGCCGTTCCATGTCCCATTGCTAAAAATGTTCAGCTAGGAAGGGCGTGGAAATGCTAGAAGGTGATTTGTGTTACGGCCCAACCGTTGCCTTATAAACTGACAGCTGGCACCCTTCTTTCCTGAGAACTCAGAAGCAGGAACTGAGGGCAAGACCCTCTGATTGCAAGCAACAGAATCAGTCCATCCCGGGTAACTTCAGCACATGAGGACTGTGGGAAGGAAACTGGAAGAACTTACGGAATCAGAGGGAGCTTCTACGGCTGTCCAGGAATACAGACGGCTTCCTGGGGTGGTGCCATAATGCTCAGCTCCAACCACTTGTGGCCTCTGCGTTTCGGTCTCTCTGCCTTTTTTTTTTTTTAATTTTTTTTTCAACATTTATTTATTTTTGGGACAGAGAGAGACAGAGCATGAACGAGGGAGGGGCAGAGAGAGAGGGAGACACAGAATCGGAAACAGGCTCCAGGCTCTGAGCCATCAGCCCAGAGCCCGACGCGGGGCTCGAACTCCCGGACCGCGAGATCGTGACCTGGCTGAAGTCGGACGCTTAACCGACTGCGCCACCCAGGCGCCCCTGACTCTCCTTGTTTTTGATGACTCATCAAAGTCATCAGTTTTGAGGGATACTGGTCAAGGATTCTGTAGAACATCTTCCACTTTGTGCTTGGCCCGGTTTGAGTCCAGCGTCTCCCTCCTTGGATCAAGTGGCCATAGCTAGGGGCAAGGCGGAACAACAGCCCATGGGGGTGCGGTGCAGGTGAGGTAGAGGGGGATCTTCGTGAGTCCCAGCCACCCAAGCTTTTGCCTCCAACCTGGTGATCTAATTAGGGTCCCGTCCCTGCAAAATCAGATGACCTGAATTACAACTCCCAGCAAGACAATTGCATGTGCCCAAAATAGTAAAAAAAGAAGCAGCACAGAACCGATGGCCAAGGTCAAGCAATCATAGAGAAGAAACGTGAGTGATTCTGACCAGAACCAAATATGTGGCTGTTGCCCACTTTATCCTCTGTGCCTAAGCTTAAAAAAAGCCAGTATGCCTGCAATTCCTTCCCTGCTTCCAGTCATTTCGATTACAGTGCCACTGCACATAGCAATCTTCTCCCGTAAACAAAATAGCAAACCTCCACATGGTAGTTTCCTCCCGATTCCAAGATATAATTAATTTGTTATTTCTTTTGTTCCTCTCCCCCACCTCCACCCTGCAGATTACAGAACAATTGATGTGCAAGACCCTTGGTTAAAACAACTGAAGAAAATTCGGAAAAGCGATTATCTCTAAATAGGTCATTTGCACAGCAAAGAAGCTACTGCTCACTGAACTGAGCTGAACTCATTGAATTCTTTGACTCTTGCCTTTATTTCGAGAAACAAAGAATTTATCCAGGAAAGCAATTAAACTCTGGCCTATTTAAAGAAACCTGTTGCTCTTTTGTAAACCGGACTAGAATTTCTTTGCATAAGATGTAAATGTTAAGGGAGCTTGGACAATCGCCTCTTTGTGGCTACGTCACGTTGTCACGTTGTCACGTAGAAACAGTCACTTACTGTGACTACTGTGTACGTCAGAGCTGGACAAGAAGGATAAAACGATGATTTCTAAGTTCCTGATGATTCTTCTCATCTCTAATAGAGAGGGAGAGAGAGGGAGGAAAGGGAAATTTTGAGGTCACTGTCTTTGTGCTTGGCTTCTGTCACTTAGTGTAATGTTCTCAAGGTTGATCCCTGTGATAGCTGGATATAGAGTGTGTCCGGACTTCATTCCTTGTATTGCCAAGTAATCTTTCCTACTATTCATACACTCCCTTGTATTTATCCTTTTATCCACCGATGGGCATTTGGGTTGGTTTTTTGGTTTTTGTTTTTGCCATTATGAGTGGGCTGCTAGGAACATTTGTGTACGTGTTTTTATGTTTGTTTTTTTTTTTAATTTTATTTCATTTTTGAAAATTTTATTTATTTCCTTTGAGAGAGACAGAGACAGCGCAAGCAGGGGAGGGGCAGAGAGAGAGGAAGAGAGAGAATCCCAAGCAGGCTCCATGCTGCCAGCGCAGAGCCAGACTCAGGGCTCGAACTCACAAAACTGCAAGATCACGACCCGAGCAGAAACCAAGAGTCGGACGCTTAACCGATTGAGCCACGCAGGCGCCCCTTTTCACGTGTTTTTAAGTGAACTTGATGTTTATTTCCCTTGAATATATACCTGAGAGTTGAATTGCTAGGTCATAGGTCACACTGGATCTTTTAAATAATATAACGTGGCAACTCCGGAAGTCAGATTCTTGCCCCTCTCCAGGGTTTATTGTGTTGTTATCGTTTTAGTGGCTTTTCTGGATTAATCCTGTAAAGTCTGTACTCTTTGTCATGGATGGCCACGAAGTATCTGCTCACCTAGGTTAGTGATAGGCTAATGATTGAACAGAGGTTCCTTCACTGCCTGGAACCAGTGAGTCTCCCAAACTTTGACAGGTAGTTTACAACATTGCCTTAGCCTTCACTTCCTGGTTGCACAGAGCCTCAAGGTCAGTCAGAGGTGAGAGCTTAAGGCCTTCTCAGTCTTTCCTGAGCGTGACACAACACAGGGCATGCCTACGATCCTACGCATGTGTGTGGCTTTCTAGAATCCCGGGAATGTGCCCTAGCTTTTCAAAACCTCCTGTGAATAACTCATTTCCTAGCTTCTCGGTTGGCCCATTGTTTAGGGCACTGTAAGTCTACCTTATTCCATCATTTTTGCTGACATCCTCCCCAACCCCAGGGCATTTTTATGGTGATGACACCACAGAGTCTTAGAACTTCATCTTCAAATGTTAGATTTTTCGTCATGGTCTAAATTTTGGTATTGTATCTTGCTGTCTTCTTGTTTACATGGAGCTACAAATGATGGGACAACCTACCATCAAAACAACTTATACTAAACTGCATCTCTCAGCTCTTGGTTCAGATATCAGATCACTCTAATTATGGGACAAAATCATCACATGCCAGAGAAACAGGGGAGTGAATGGCTACTCCAAAGAAGCTGGGAGACTCTTCTAGATCTTCTATAGGACAAAGGCATGAGTAACAAGGCAAAGAAGAAAGACAGCAGTTAATTTTGTGTCCCAACAAAAAAGCTCTGAATTAGGGGCGCCTGGGTGGCTCAGTTGGTTAACCATATGACTTGGGCTCAGGTCATGATCTCACGTGGGTTTGAGCCCCTCATCGAGCTCTGTGCTGACAGCTCAGAGCCTGGAGCCTGCTTCGGATTCTATGTCTCTCTCTCTCTCTCTCTCTCTCTGCCCCTCCCCTGCTCACACTGTCTCTGTCTCTCTCAAAAATAAATACACATTAAAAAAAAAAAAACAAAACAACTCTAAATTCAGCCTGCTTCTGTCTTCCCCCTTGAGGTCCCACTTAGACGGACACGAGCTTACCCTACGATCTCAGCGAGGGTGACAGAGCCTGCCTTACCTTGGCCTTGTGTAAGTCCTAGACCATTCCCTAGCAGACATTAGCACAGGGCCCAACCCACCACCCACCTCGGACCTCTATCCCTTGCCTCTTGGCCTACCAAGCTCCCATCGTCTGGGAAATCAGCCTTGCTGGGAAGCTGCTATCTTTTCTGTTTGGAAAAAGTTAACGGTGAAGCTTTTAACAGCCAGGCGAGCGCCAGAGATGTCTCTTAAATGTTGCCCCACAATGCTGCCCTTGAAAGTTTGGGTGGAACAATGATTCAGCTCAGACAAGGCGAGTGCAGAGGGAAGAGGCCCCCTTGGGAGGGACAGCGGGGCAAACCCAGCCAGCAGACTGCTGACTGGCCCTGGCCGTGACCCTGATTTGCAATGTCTCCTTCGGGGGCTTTCAAATCACATTAGGCTCCGGCTGTCGCTGACTTGATGAGCTGTGTCAGAGCTGCGAGAGTTCTTCCGCTTGGCCTCACCAGGTGGCCCGGGCCCCTTGGGAGTCCATGTCTGCAGCCTCTAGGCCCCGCTTGGTCTGCTCCGCTCCCCCAGAATGCCCCACCTGCCTTCCCAGCTGCCCTCGCTCTCGCATGCAGGGTCCCAGGTGTTCCCCTCTGCGTCCCGGACCAGCCTTCAGACACGGGCCCCGGGTGTTCTCTGGGGTGGCTAGATCCTGGCCAACCAGTGGGCTTCAGATTACAGTCATCTGGGGAACATTTAAAAATACCAAGGCCTGAATCCCACTCTGGGCCGATGAAACCAGAGCCTTGGGGGAGAAGCCTGTGATTGTCAGACGAGGAGCCCGAGGCCGTGAGCGGGAAAGCGACTTCCCCACTTTGCACAGCTGGTGAGTGGCACAGCTCCGGGCATCTCCACCCCTCGGCCCGGTGCTCTTGGCACTGTTACTAACACTGCTGTTGGCTCCGTGTTATTTCTGTGTCTGCGCTTCCCCACGCAGCCTCCTTGGACCGTCCAGACTTTTATCCCTACATATGGTAATGGAGGTCTGTGTGTTTCTATTGGGTATGTTTGAAAGCACAATGGAAGTTATGCCTTCGTCTGTGATTAGAACGCATGGGCTACGCCTTCGTAAATGTAAATTGTTCGGAAGCAAAAAGCTTTTAAAACTCAAGAGCTGATAGAAGGACATGAATCAAGGGGTCAGTGGCCAACCTTTTATCCATAAAAAATGGGCTGGGAAGTGTGGCACAAAACCTCCCTGACCACGACCCTTGCGACTTTGTCTAAATCCTGGCTGTCTCACCCTCCGGGGCTCTGGCCGGTGCATCTGGCATTGTCCAAAGTGTCAACGGGCTGGATGCAGTGGACAGTCTAGGTAAGGCCTCCCTGGCTGCCACGATGCGGAGCTTTGAACAAACCGCCAGGGGAATGTAGTGGCTTCTCAGATGTCCTGTCCCAGGGTGGAGGCCTCCAGGCCTTGCAGGTGGACCTGATTACCGTGCTCGTCAGGGAAGAAAAGTGGAGGAGTGCAGGGTCAAGGGCACGGGCACCCAAGGAAGTGTAGGGGCGAGGCCTTTAACACAGTGCACCCTCGCACTGGTGAGCGGTGGGTGGTGAATGACAGGTGCTCACCAGGGTGGTCATCCCCGTTGCTAAGAGAACAGGTGAAAAAAGTAACAAAGAGAGAACAGAAATGTGTTTCTCCCATGCTCCCTGTGGTCGGCTGCCTCATGGCCCCCAAAGAGGTCCGTATCCTAATCTCCAGAATCTGTGAAATATTGTGGACTCTTCTGGGCCCAACTTAATTACAAGAGTCCTTCTAGGAGGGAGCCAGGAGGGTCAGAGTCGGAGAGGAGAATGTGACCATGCAAGCGAGGCCAGAGCGATGTGGCCGCATATCAAGGAAGGCACGTAGCCTCTTGACACTGGAAAAAGCCAGGAGCTGGATTTTCCTCTAGAGATTCCAGAAAGAACCACTCCGGCTCGTACATTAACTTTAACCCAGCCGCCAGATTCTTCTCCTTAGAAGGAACTGCAGTTAAGCAGTTTCTTGTGGACACTTTCGGAGTAATTCTGTGCACACACAAGCATGTATGCACACAGACGTATGCCGTGGGCTAATAGTGGCATATCATACAGTTTTGTGCCCTTTCTTTTTCCACTGCATAGTATTATGAGCTCATACTGTATCAGGGGTTGATTGCGGCAGGGCGGTGGGGCGGGGAGTGATTCTTGTTTGTAACAGCGATGTTGATTTCCTTCGTGTGTATGTCATCATTGACACAACCGGTCATCTAGTGATAGATATTTGGGCTGTTTCCAATTTCCTCCGGGTTCAAATAATACTGCAGCGAATATCCTAGTAATATGGCGCTTTGCATCCGTGGAATGGCTCTACCAAAGGACATGTGCATTTTTTTATTTGGCTAGATATCGCCGAGTTGCCCACCTTTGAGACAGTGTTGCCCAGCAACAGTGTTTGGAAGTGTCTGTCCCCCAGCTCCTGGCGACATAACATGTCATCTGACTTGATGTCCTCTAACAACTTGACACGTGGGAACTGGGAAACCGTGAGTAACTCTGGGAATGGAGTCTGGAGGAGACCTGGGTCCCTGTGTGAGGCCCCAGCGCCCCAGCCTGGAAGCCTCTTGCCCTGTGTCCCCTGCAGCTGCACACCTACCTGGGTCACGGGGCCCCTGGATGGAGGCCAGCACCCTCTCTCCCTCCTTCCCGATTGGCTCTCAGTTCTCCTGGAGAGGCGGATGTGAGACCCTGACCTCTCCAGCTCTTTCTTGAATAGAAAGCTCTTTCTTTACGGCTTGATAAATTTTAGGGCCTGAAGCTGAGAGGCAAAGTACGGGGCGTTCAGGGACAGGACAGCTGCAGTGAGCTGCTGTGTGTTCCCGCCTATGCTGGAATGTGGAAGGACAAAGGCATGACTGCATTTTCAGGACACATTAAAGCTATGCTTCCTGATTGCTCTGCATTTGACACTTATCAAGCCTCTCCTCGTAATCTGAATAACAGCTTTATACAAGGGACAATCATCCAGCGACTCAGAAACCACACCAGGTTTCCTTGATGTTAGCCTTTGCTCTCCGGCTTGCCTTGCTTCTGTCCTGCCCCCTGCAGGTTTATGTCACGAGGAGGAGAGTAATCAGCGCATACCCATGTTCCGGTTATAAGGCGTTGCTAATTTTAGACCCCCTCTCTTACCAAAGACTTCTTATTTACCAAATAGTTCCCCAAATGTATCTGTTATGCTAAAATCAGAGTGCGTATGGGGGATGCGGAATCTCTTTGTGTGTATTGAGATAGTGAGGACTGGGAGAGGAGAAAATGGAGTCTGAGGGCTTACCAGATACTTAATCTCTGAAAAACATAAACAGACTGTCAGTGCAGATGGGGATGAAATCGTGTTTGGGCCACACTCTTTGTACATGGTATTCTAGTCGTCTTTCTTTCCTCCTGCGTGTGCGTGTGTGCACGCGTGTGTGTGTGCTGTTATGAAGTCCATCAGAAAAATGTCTGGCCAAATGGTCAGCACTAGAAACAGGAAACTCACAAAGAGAAGTTTCAAATCCCCGTCTAATACAGATCCCCTCCTAAGACTTCCTTCACGGGTTGGTTGGATGTTCGGATGTCCCTCAGAGCAGAGCTCAAAGGTAGCAGGGGGGCTGCTGAGCATACTTCTTTCCCGGGCACCTTGCAAACAGGGTCAGAGCGAGGTGCTAGTCATCTCTGAGAACAGATCCTTTTGTTAGGAGCTGGTGTCTGAGGTGCCAGTTAGAGAATACAGCTGGCAGGGGGCACATTTAATTTCCCGACTGAAACTGATAAAAGAGAAAGAAGAGAGAGGTGTGATTTGCTGGAACAGTTCTACATCTACCCCTTCATTTCTCCCATTAAAAATCCTACCCATTGGTTGGCTTGTGTGGGCCGCAGACTGGTTGGACAAAGAAGGGACAGCAGATTGCATGTGAATTTAAAAGTCATCTTTGAAGAATAACTAGATCTATTTTTAATGCCTCCGTGAAAAATGAGTGGTCGTATTGTCTGCCTTCTCCCCACCCGTGGAGTTGTTAACACTCTGAGTTATCAGAGAAAGCATTTCTCTCCTCAAACTTTGCTCCAAGGGAACAATGACATTAATTTTCAGGAGACCGTTGTGTTCACGACAGACGAGTGTCACCGTTCAGTGCGCCGAATGAGGGCACGGGCACGTTAAAATAAATCAGTCCCATCCAATCAACAACGTCAATCCCAAACCCTTCTTGGCTCAGCATTAAAAATGCATGAGCACACAGTGAGGTCAGGCACAAAATAAATATAAATGGCAAATAAAGAAGAGCTCATCTCTCTAGGTCTCCCAGTGCGAGCAGCAAAACAACACCAAGATTCTTCTTTTTTTTGTCTCCTAATTGTTGTTGTCTCCAAACTGTAGAAGCTTTTAAAAAACGATTTCCAAAATTAAAAAAGTAAAATCGAAATAATTTCCAATATTGGTGACATTTAAGGATAACTCTGACAGTGTTACCGCTAATACGATCAACGAACACCACGGTGCTTACTGTGAGCCAGGACTTTTAAAAAACACTTTTACAAATAAACACTCATTTAATTCTCACCGAAATTCTGTGAGAAGGGTAGCAGTAGGGTTAAAGAGACTGAGGCACGGAGAGGTTAAGTGACCAACCTAAGGCCACACAGCGAGGGAGTGGGCACCAGAGCCTCCCAATAGAGCCTTTGGAACCAACTTCCAACTGCAAAGTCTGAGACTTTGCAGAGAACCCATCTGGGGGAGTGTTGCTGCCCGGATGTCCCTCAAAGCTAGAGAGGTAGGGGAAGGAGAATTTGGTGAGGGGTTGGCGACAGCATGCCTTATTCTATTCCATGCGTTCTAATTTTTTTTTTCTAATGTTTATTTATTTTTGAGAGAGACAGAGACAGAATGCGAGTGGGTTGGGGCAGAGAGAGAGGGAGACACAGAATGCGAAGCAGGCTCCAGGCTCCGAGCTGTCAGCACAGAGCCCGACGAGGGGCTCCAACTCACGAGCTGCGAGATCATGACCTGAGCTGAAGTCGGACGCTCAATGGACTGAGCCACCCAGGCGCCCCTCTATTCCATGCATTCTGTGTTATGCAGCTTCTCTGGGTTGTGATTTCTTTACCAGAACAATGGAGATGAGAAGATCAAATATAGTCATTTGGGCAGATGAAGCCTTTTGCTAACTCTAGACTCCTAGGCAAGAGACGGGAGCTGAGGCCCCACCCCCTGCTCTTCTGGGACTCTGTTAATTACACAACCGAGCCTGAGTGTTTGAGGAAGAAAGATCTCAAGGGTCCATTTAACCTGTCAAAATCACAAGACTAAATAAACTTTGGCAAACTGTCCCTAAAAATGCTTTAACATACGCTCAGCTTTTTGCGTGAGCAGCTCCCATCCGTCTCTAGGAACCCATCCAGTTTTAACATGCTTTGATTCTATTTTTTTCGGAGTTTATGATTATCAAGAGGATTCCATGAAAGGCAAGTAACTCTTAAAGCCACACTGTAGCAAATGAATTTTCCTTTTGAGGAGCTGCCTTACATAAATAAAACGACTCCTTCCAGACGGACGGCTTTGCTTCTAAGCACCTGAGTTTTTGCCCAAGAAGAGAATCTAACAGCTGTGCTATTTCCAACCACCTTAAACAAGGGAAGGATGCCCATTGCTTGGCCATGTCTCTTCCATTGGAAGGGATGCCTAGAGGGGAAATACAAGCACATGGGGTCAGCCTACAGCATGCACACATGATGTCATGATTTACATGCCACCCACTGTCAACAAAATCGAGAGGTGACTTAGGATGAACTATACATTTATCCTGCATTGTTAAAGAGGGACTGGAAGGTCGCGTCTCGTTGGCGGTTCTTAGACTTTCAAGGCTCACGGAATTTGGGGGAACCTGACAAAGGCTAAGAAGACTTGAGAAAAAGGCCTGGGCGCATGTCTACATGTCCACAGAAAAGACTGCGTGCAATTTCAGCAGCCCCCAGAGTAAGAATCCCTGAGAGAGAGAGAGAGGAGAGAGAGAAAAGAAATACACTAAACCCTCGACTAATGTGTCGTCTTTGTCTAACTCTTAAATTTAGTCCCGGACTTTAAGGCACCTGCAGGACAGGCTAGAGAGTTTGCAGGACCCAGTGCCAAATGAAAACGCGGGGGCTCCTTGCCAAAAAGTTATTAAGAATTTTGAGACAGCAATGGCAGAGCGTGGGGTCCTTCTGCACGGGTAATGCATGAGCAGAGAGGCACAGTGGGCTCTTCTGGTCCATCTTTGAAACCGCTCGAGTCGCAAGTCCTGGAAAGAAAGATGGAGAGGAAAGGGTAGTAGCCTTGTAAACTATAATACCCTGCATTGAGAAATGTTTGGTGAACTTGGTATTACAATTTTCTTTTAATCTTTATTTTTGAGAGCGGGACAGAGTGTGAGCAGGGGAGGAGCAGAGAGAGAGGGAGACACAGAATCCGAAGCAGGCTCCAGCCCCGAGCTGTCAGCCTGAACAACCGTGAGATCATGACCCGAGCTGAAGTCCGTCGCTCAACCGACCGAGCCACCCAGGCGCCCCTATAGTTTGCCTTTAAACTTTAATATGGTCTTCGTGTTTATGATGGGTGAAAAAAATCCAACAGAAACCAATCCGTTTTCCTACTCATGCCAATGCTGAACTGTTGGCGAGAGGTACAGCTGCTCCCTCCACGGCAGACAGCTGGGGGCAGATTAGCAGCAAACACATCATTGGGCAGCATGTGGTTGTACGAGGCCAGCCCCCCAGGGTATCTGAGATGCGTCACCTTTAAAGTTAGTGGCTTATAACCCGTGACCCTTTTAACAATTTTCTATCGATCAGAGTAGCACGTACACATGCCGTGAAACAAACGATCGCTTCCTGGCGACGTCTATGAAAACCCAGCTATCCCTTAACCTACTACCCTTTCCTCTCCATCCTTCTTTCCGGGACTTGCCACTCGAGCTGTTTCTGGTGGTATTTACCCTCCTCTTTCTGGATAAGATGCTTGCCTGCAATTTTTGGCTTCATAGGTTTTCGTCGATGCCTGTTGACAGTTGTTATTTGCCGAGGCTCGATATTTTTTGAGGACTCCTCGTATTCTGGTCATTTCCTGCATTCCCAGGATAGAAGCCACAAAAATTGCATTCTCAGCGGGGTGCAGGGATGTAATTTAGGCGTCATCAGTGAGATGCACCTGCTCGCATTTTGGTGCTGCAGGGGGCACGCGAGGAAAGGGGTCCCCGGAGAAAGGAGTCTGCCGGGGCCCATGGAGGTGGAGATCTGGCTTTTGTGAGGCCAAAGGGGCAGGGGCTCTGTCACGTGGTCTGGGTGCCAGGGGCGTCCTGGGCTGGCTGCAGTGTGGGTGCCTGGCGCTGGAGACAGTGCGGGCACCCACCAGGGCAGCCCGCAGCGTGTCGGACGCTGCTCCCAGAGAGATTCTGGAGCGCACCTGATATCCCCGACAACCTCATTTCCTGTTTTAACGAGCCAGACTGGAGCCTACTCTCGGCACCTGGGAGCCTTGACTTACACACGCTGCTCTTCATCTGCCATTATGTTCCCATCATCATTTTTGGTTAAATCAGTCTTCGGTGTCTACATTATTAGGACCTTGTAAAAATACTGTTTACCGCTGAGTCAGTTTGCATATCATGGGTAATAGGAAGTTAAAGAGGGTCCCCCCCCCGCTTTTTTTTCTCAGTGTAGGCTACGTTTCCAACACGACAGATAGTATTGATTCCCGCTTTCCAAAGTGAGGCATGGGGTCACCTGAGCAGGACTTGCAGCCGAGAATCAAATGACTAGATTTTGCCCTTAGCTGACCAGCCAGCTCCTGTCCATTGAAAGGGGCTATACAGGAACCCCTGGGTGGCTCAGTGGGTTAAGCGTCCAACTCTTGATTTGGGCTCAGGTCATGATCTCACGGTTTGTGAGACTGAGCCCTGCATCAAATCCCCCTTGGGATTCTCTCTTCCTCTCTCTCTGCCCCTACCCGGCTCTCACACACACACACACACACACACACACATACTCTCTCTCTCAAAAGAAATAAATGCACATTTTTAAAAAGGGGCTGTAGAAACCTAGGGAGTCGGGGATTAGATGAATAGTTTTGGAGAGAGCTGTCAGAATGCTGAGAACTGTAACACCAGCCCTCCCCTCCCCCATCCCACACCAACACACACGGGAGTGGTGGGAGGAATTCTCCCCCTCACTTGCAGCCTGGGGAAAGGGGCTTCGGTGGGTCCTCTGAGAGCCCGTTCCAAGTCCCCAAGAGCTCGAGGAAACCTAGTAGTGTCTGAATCACTCCTGAAAAACCTAAAAATGAGATGCTGTGGCTCTGGTGCCGGGGACAAAAGAGGTGACAGCTTTGGGGATGCCCTGCACGCCCAGAGTTTGTCAGAGCAAAAGTTGAAGGACGGGTCGCTTGGGTCAGATGGCCCACACGAGAGAGGTCACCTTATGTCCAAAAGGATAGTCTGGAAGAGCATATTGATCCCGACAGGAGGTAGACCACTGGGTTCCCAGGAAACAAAGGGGAAACAGTGGGTGGCCAGCCAGAGAAAGGCGTTTGCCTCGGGAGAATTACAGGGGCGCCCGGGTGGCCCCGTCAGTTAAGCGTCTGGCTCTTGATTTCAGCTCAGGTCATGATCTCGCGGTTCGTGGGTTAGAGCCCGGTGTTGAGCTCAGTGCTGACAGCACAGAGCCTGCTTGGGATTCTTTCTCTGACTTTCTCCCTGCCCTCCCCACTCCCACTCTCTCTCTCTCTTCCTCATAATAAATAAATAAACCTTAAAAAAAGAGAGAATTACAGGTGACAAAATCCCAAGAATCACTGGGGTGGGGGTGTCTCCTCCCTCTCCCAAAGTGTCCCATGAGAGAAGGCATCATCTCTAAACACACACACATCCAAAAAAAACCAAAAAAGTGGAGGTGGTGGGAGACTTTCTTATCCCCTTACCTCTCCCTTCTTTCCTCTGTTCCCATCCTGACAAGGCCAGAACTTTTGCTTAGCAAACGAGAAAACGAGGTGAAGCATAAGCCTGATAGCCAACCTACCATAGACCTGAGTATTCAGAGGGGCATAGCTTTAAATTTAAGTGACATCTGGGGAGCCTGGGTGGCTCAGGCGGTTAAGCTTCAGACTTCGGCTCAGGTCATGATCTCGCAGTTTGTGAATTTGAGCCCCGTGTTGGGCTCTGTGCCGACAGCTAGGATCCTGGAGCCTGCTTCGGATTCTGTGTCTCCTACGCTCTCTGCCCCTCCCCCACTTGTGCTCTGTATGTCTCTCTCTCTCTCAAAAAATAAACATTAAACAATTTTTTTAATAAATATTTTAAAAAATTAAAATTAAATTGCATCTAAGTTATGACTCTTTCAGTATAGTCATTACACATATTTCTATTTCCTTTCTTGTTTGAGTTTTTTAGCTTTTTCCAGAGTTAATAATTGCCTCATTTTTTCATATTACATGAACCCTTCTAATCGTCCCATCAGCAACTGGTTCTTTTACAAATGTGCAAACATGTCCTGTAATTCATTTGTTTATTTACTCTTCCTGCCGACTTCCTTCCCGGGGCCTCTATACCTTTAGCAGTTTGGTTGTTCTCGTCTCGCCTTTTTCTTGCTTCCTGAGACTTTCTTGTGCATCTCTCTGAGTTGAATCCATGAGTCTTATGCCTTCCTATTTCTTAGTTCACCTCTTAGTTCATCCCTTGGTTTAGCATAAAAAAAATCTCCCAGCATCTTCAACAACTGCTGCAAGGTAAAGTTTCTACTCCTTGTATTTTTAAAGATTTAAAAAAAAAAATTTTTAAGTAATCTCTACACCCAACATGGGGCTCGAACTCACAACCCTAAGATCAAGAGTTGTACGCTCCACCGACTGTACCAGCCAGGTGCCCCACACACCTTGCATTTTTAAATGTTTTTATTCCACCTTCACACTTGATTGATAGTTTAGTTGGGTATAGATTTCTAGGTTGAGACAAATTTTTATGTGGAATTTTAGAGATATCACTACCTTGTTTTCCAGCTTCCAGGGATGATAGTGAGAAGTAAATGGTCATTTTACTCCCTAGTACATAACTAGGTTCCCCTCTCACTCTCTAAAAACTTTAATATCTCTGGGGTCTGAAATTTCATGCTGACATATACTAAGCACTCAGTGAGCCCTTTCTATTTAGAAACTAATTTCGCTGGGGCGCCTGGGTGGCTCAGTCGGTTGGGCATCCAACTTCGGTTCAGGTCATGATCTTGCAGTTCACGAGTTCGAGCCCCAGGTCGGGCTCTGTGCTGACAGCTCAGAGCCTGAAGTCTGCTTCGGATTCTGTGTTTCCCTCTCTCTCTGCCCCTCCCCTGCTCATGCTCTGTCTCTGTCTCTCTGAGAAATAAATAAACATTTTAAAAAATGTACTACTTTCCTTAACTTTAGGAAAAAATGTTCTGCTCTGCACTTTTTAAAAAATGAAGACGATTTTTAAAAAGCAGTTTAAGTTTCACTGCAAAATTAAGGAGAAAGTACAGAAATTTCCCATATATCCTTGCTCCCACATGTGCATAACCTCCCCTGTTATCAATATGCCGCACAAAAGCAGTACATTTGTTACAACTCATAAACCTCCACTAACACACCATAATCACCCAAAGTCTACGGTTTATAGGTTCCTTCTTGGTGTTGTATATTCTATGAGTTGGGCAAATGTAAAATAACATATATCCATCATTATGATAACAGAGACAGTATTTTCACCATCCTAAGAATTATCTGTGCCCTACCTATTCATCCTTCCCCACTCCCAACTCCTGCCAACCACTGATCTTCCGACTGTCTTCATAGTTTTGCCTTTTCCATAATGTCATGTAGTTGGAATCGTATAGTATGTGGCCTTTTTATATTGGCACTTCTCACTTGGTAATATGCACTATTTTATTAATAACAATTTTCCTCTTGGGGTGCTTGGGTGGCTCAGCTGGTTAAGCATCTGACTTTTGATTTTGGCTCAGGTCATGATCTTGTGGTTCGTGAATTCAAGCCCCACATCAGGCTCTGTGCTAACAGTGCAGAGCCTGCTTGAGATTGTCTCTCTCCCTCTCTCTCTCTCTCTCTGTCCCTCTTTTGTTAGCTCTCTCTCTCAAAAAAAAAAAACAAAACAGCTTTAAAAAAGATAACAATTTTCCTCTTTATCTTCTCTATTCTTTCTTTATGAAACTCTTCCTAGTGAGATTTTATATCTCCTCAATTGATCCTCTATTTTTTTCCTCTTTTCTATTTTATGTTCCCAGTCTCTTTGTTTTTTCTTCTGAGAGAATGTTGTCTTACACCTTTATCTTGAGGATACTTATAAAACTTTCTATTGCATAAACAAAAGTTTCTAAGAAAACGGAATGGAGATTTTCCCCCAAATTAAAAATAGAATTATCATATAATCCAGAAATTCAACTTCTAGGTAAATACCCAAGAGACCTGAAAGCAGGGTCTTAATGAGTTATTCACAGTATGTCTTAGGCTTACAAAGCCTTATTCACAATTCACAAGCCGAAAGGGGGAAGCAACCCAAGGATCCTTTGACAGATGAATGGATAAGCAAATTGTAAGCACATACAATGGAATATTAAGGAGCCTCAGAAAGGAAGAAAATTCTGACACATGCTACATCACGGATGAACCTTGAGGACGTTATGCTAAGTGAGATAAGACACTCAGAAAAAGTCAAAGCCTATATGATTCCACTTATATGAGATACCTCGAGTCGTCAAAGTAAGAGACAGAAAGTAGAATGGTGGTTGCCAGGGCTGGGTGGCGGAGGGAACGGGGAGCTACTGTTTAATGGGTACAGTTTCAGTTTTGCAACATGAAAAGAGTTCTGGAGATGGGTGGTGGTAATGGTTGCACAACAACCCTGATGCCACTCAACTGTATGCTTACGAGTGGTTAACATGGCAAGAAACAACAAGCGTTGGCGAGGATGCGGAGAAAAAGGAACCTCCATGCACTGCTGGTGGGCCAGCAAGCTGGTGCAGCCACTCTGGAAAACACTATGGAGGTTCCTCCAACAGTTAAAAATAGAACTACCCTATGGCCCGGCAATTGCACTACTCGGTATTCATCCAAGGGATACAAAAACCCTAATTTGAAAAAAAGATACGAACCTCTGTGTTTACTGCAGCATTATTTATAATAGCCAAATTATGGAAGCAGCCCAAGTGTCCATCAGTAGATGGATGGATAAAGAGGATGTGGTACACACACACGCGTGCACGTGGGCACGCACACGCACACACACACACACAGGAATATTACTCAGTCATAAAAAAGAATGAAATCTTGCCTTTTGCAACAACATGCGTGGAGCTAGCGTGTGTAATGCTAAGCAAAATGAGTTGGCCAGAGAAAGACAAATGCCATACGGTTTCACTTATACTTGGAATTTAAGAAATGAAACAAATGAACCAAGGAAAAAAAAGAGAGAGAGAGATGCAAACCAAGGAGCAGATTCTTAACAATAGAGAACAAAGTGATGGTTACCGGAGGGAAGATGGGTAGAGGAATGGGTGAAATGAGTGATGGGGAGTGCAGAGTACGTTTGTGACGGGCACTGAGTCATGTACAGAATTGTTGAATCACTATACTTCACACCTGCAACTTTTATAACACTGTATGTTAACTATGCTGGAATTGACATAAAAAACTGAATAAAAAACAAAAATAAAATTTAAAGTATTTATGTTAAAACAGGAAATGGTAAAGATGGTAAATTTTATCCACATTTTGCCACAGTGTTTTTCACTTCCAAGAGCTCTTTTCTATTTTCTAATTGTTTTACAAAGCATCTTGTGCCTGTTTCATGAATTCAAAATCTTCTTCTCTTTCCGAGGAATAATCTTTTTCCCACTGAAATTTTTAAATAATACATTCTTCTGTTTCCAATATCTTCTGTTCCAGTATCTCTAGAACTCAAGGTCCCTTAGTCTAGTTTCTTCTGTTATTTATCTTTGATGTTGAGGGCTTTCCTCAAATATCAGGTAACATTCAGCCTTCTGTTCATATCTGAGTGAGGTAATGCAAAGCTGGATGGAAATCTCTGCGTTGGGGGTGCTTTTTGATGGGTAGGTTTCACCAGAGAATCAGGGGACAGTGAGGCAGCCATTTTAATTGGGGATTCCAAAATGTCAACATCTGCTTTTTATTCTGCTGTTTTTTAGAATATCTAGAGAAAAGTTTAATTGCCTTCCAGAGTTCTGAGCGGGGGGAGGGTACAAGGATCCCACCATTTTGTACACAGACTTTCACTTCGTTCCCATATGTTTTTTAAATATGAAATGTATTGTCAAATTGGTTTCCATACAACACCCAGTGCTCATCCCAACAGGTGCCCTCCTCCATGCCCATCACCCACCCTCCCCTCCCTCCCACCGCCCATCAACCCTCAGCTTATTCTCACTTTTTGAGTCTCTTATGGTTTGCCTCATTCCCATATTTTTAACCGTGTTTCTCCATCTGCCTCCTGCTTGCTCTCCACCTCTCCTCCTCCTTCCCTTGACAGTTTCCTCTAGAGAATGAATTTTCTAGATCAGATCTAAGAGACAGGGGTGGGGAAAATAGAGACTCACTTGTCCTGTATATACTCTTAGACTGTCCTCTTCTTTCAGCCTTGAGACTTGCTTTCACTTTCTGTGTATTTGGGGTCTCCATTTCCTGGGGTTTTCCATAGTCCATGGGGGTGGGGGATTGGCTTACTTCTCTGTCCGTACTCTGGAGCTGAACTCAATACTTACCACCCTCTTTCTACTTGGTAATCTATTATCTGGGCTCCTGCCCCATTCTTCTTGTCCTTGAGGTTTACAATGAAAATGTTTCCTGTTGTCATTTCCAGAGTCTTGGGAGCAAGAGAAGAAAAAATCTGCAAGGTTAATCTGTTTCACTAAATGTTACAACCGTTGACTTAAAACACCGTCCACATTATTAGGAAAATGTCATTCTTGTTTCTGATTCATTGGCCAGGATTCATCACACCCCATTTCACAGAAACTGGCTCTCTTTGTCCAAATGCTGGGCCAAACTTGCAAAATAAGTCGCTTAAGTGACCAAAAAAAAAAAAAAAAAAAAAAAATGGCATGGCATTTGCAGTAACAGAGCCTGGCCTACTTAGGTATCTGCCCTAAGGAAGTTTTGTCTTGTGTAGATCAGGTTCCCTTCTCTTTGCCCTCAGTCCAAAACTTCTGCAGTTTTCAAGTGTTTTCTAGGATACAGCATATATATTTTTTTTCCCGTAAGGAAAAGACCTCCACCGCAGGTTAGTAGTATATCAACATCACAGTGTATATGTGGGAAACATTTTGTGGCACTACACTTACTTCTGTCCCCTGTCCTCTACTTCCTTACCAACAGAACCTCAATTTTGTTTCGGACAGCAATTATTGAAAGTTAAATTTCCCGGGGCGCACGGGTGGCTCAGTCAGTTAAGAGTCCAACTTTGGCTCAGGTCATGATCTCATGGCTCTTGAGTTCAAGTTCCATGTCGGACTTTGTGCTGACAGCTCAGAGCCTGGATCCTGCTTCAGATTCTGTGTCTCCTCTCTCTGCCCTTCCCCTGCTCATGCCCTGTCTCTCTCTCTCTTTTTCTCTCAAAAATAAATAAACATTAAAAAAACCTTTTTTTAAAAGTTAAATCTCATCTCCCAGTCTCCTTTAGAGACTAGAGACTCCTGATACATTGGATGCAAACGGGCAGGACTTTTAGGAGAGCTGGGGTTTTTTTTAGAATTTTTTTTTTTCAACGTGTATTTATTTTTGGGACAGAGAGAGACAGAGCATGAATGGGGGAGGGGCAGAGAGAGAGGGAGACACAGAATCGGAAACAGGCTCCAGGCTCCGAGCCATCAGCCCAGAGCCTGACTCGGGGCTCGAACTCACGGACCGTGAGATCGTGACCTGGCTGAAGTCGGACGCTTAACCGACTGCACCACCCAGGCGCCCCGGCATGAATCCTTTCGATCTCTGTCCTTTCCCTGATTCTTGCCTAGACCGCAGACAGGACGCTGAGGCTGGCGCTGCCATCTTGCAGCTATTAGTTGACCAACACGAGGTCCAAGCCATACAAAAAGGATGGCTGATAGCAGGACAGACGGAGGCTGGGTCTCTGATGCCAATGCGGGGGCCGCCATGTTCGACCTGCCGGGCTTATGTCTTTCTTACGTGAGAAAACGAAACCTCTAATATATTTAAACCTCTGTTGAGTCACATTTTCAGTTATTTTGCAACGGAACACAGCCCGCGCTGACACGACTTTTCTCTTTTAGTAGAAATCTATGCGCAGTTATATGTCCAGAGAGGGTGATGACAGAAATTGTGGTCCGCGGTGACAAGGTAGCTCCTGCTGGTGCCCCAGACGTCACCCCTTGGTGCTCACCATTTCTCGGCTTGGCAGCCTGATTTCCATCTGGCCAGCACCTATGACTTTGCCTGAGGGCTTCCTTCAGCCCCTGGGGCCTGTTCTCTTTATACACGGAACAGTCTGGAAGGACATTTCAGGGAGTTAATGTTCCCCTTGTTCTCACTATTTGGGAACATCCTCTAACCAGTGGCTGGTGGGGTTGGTAATACCCCAGCTCCCTTGTCCCTCAAGTGGGATAATTCTGAAGCAGGCTCTATACTGGTTCCCAGGGATCATGGAGAAGATTTGAGCCTCATTTGCCCACAGTAGCAACCATTTTGATAGCACGTACTCTTGCGGCTACCTTTCCTTCCCTGTTTCACTTCCGCGCTCTCCTATCAGGGCTCACTGGTCTCGCCTCACAAGTAAACTGTCTGCCCTAGAATCTGTCTCGGCGTCTGCTGCCGGGGGGACCCGAACCAAGATAACGGAATTTTGCAAGGGTTGCTCTGAGGTCACGAAAGTTAAAGAGGCGAGAGGTATTGTGCGCCCTTCGCGTCAAACTAAGCCAGTCTCTGCAGTGCGATGTCAGGCGATGGTTCCTGCTAACCCAGCACGGCAGGGCCTCTGGCTGTCGATCTTTTCTTGGTGCTTCTTTTCCTCCCCTACAACTTTCTGTGATCCACCCCTCCATGTGGCAGACTAAGAAAGAGGAGTCCGAATGAGATCCGGGTCGGCAGACATCTGGATGGGGGTGGTTGTGGGCAGGCCAAAAGGCTGGCCATGAAAGGTGACAGGGCAGGGCACCAGCCCCACGTCTGTTGGTTTACAGCTGGATGAGAATGTTTATAAGCTCTGATGAGCTCCGTGGGGTTTACCTCAGGTAATTGATTTCTTCCTTCTCTGGTTCTCTTGCCTACGGAGGGTCATCTCAGGAGTGCTCCAAACAGCCAATGCACGAACAAACAAGTGCTCCAAAACACAAGTGCTCCAAACAGCCAATGCACGAACCTGAGTTTTTAGCATTTTTTTTTACAATAAGAAGCATATTTGAGGTACATGGCTAGATCACATGTCCTTGATTTTCAAAGAAAACCCCCTGATTTAACGTATTCTGCCTCACTGACAGGGCTGGGTTCAGAAGCTAGTGAGGCCCCACGTTTTAGGATCAGAGATAATGAAACCTGTGACTGGTCTAGAATATTCCATACCAAATGAAGACACACTTGTTCCGTGAGACCAGGGGTCAGCAGACTACTGCCCATGAACCAAACTGGGCCCAGTGTGTATTTTTGTGAAGTTTCGCTGGAAGAGAGTCGTGCCCATCTGTTTACATAGTGTCCATGACTGGGTTTTTTGTTTTGCTTTGGTTTGTTTTTTTTGCCCCACAGTGATATAGTTGACTAGTTGTGACCGAGACTGTATGGCCAGCGAAGCTTAAATATTTACTCTCTGGACTTGACAGAAGCAGCTGGCTGACCCCTGCCTTAGACAACCGCTGAGAATCCCATCCAAATCTGCCCCTTCAGGACGCACCTCCTGAGCCTTACCCCACCCCCTCCTACCACCAACTCACCTCCGTTCCAAGAAAGGTGCTTCTGAAACTTCAACGTGCCTGTGAGTCAACTGGCCATTGGTGGTTGGAAATACGGGTTCCCATTCGGTATGTCTGGGATGGGGCCCGAGACTATATGTAACAGGCTCCCCGGGCATGCTAATGCTCTGGTAAGAGGACCACCCTTCAAGGAGCAAGGTTCTAGAAGAGTAGGTTCTCCTCACTAGGACAGCGACTCCTTATCAGTGTCCTTCATTGTTTGGAATCTTCCGGCAATGCCATCCCCCTCCCTGACCCTCTTCCTTTCCCGACACAGACCCCAGATACAGGAGCCGCTATCTCCCCTTCCCAGTGAGCTCTGGTCTTCTATCTGGGGAGCATTTCAAGAGTTAACGAGCTATGAAACCAACAGCGGGAGAGATGCCAGAACTCTAATTAGTCCCCCCGCTTTATATTTAGTTTGCTATTAGATAATGCTCGACACCTGTTCACCAGACAAATCTGTTTTTAATCTCTTCCATTTCACTTTCTTGGACATGTGGCCGCACAGACATGTTGCGCTGCGTGAGAAATGGGGTGAAAGCCAAACAAAACAGCCATTTCTTTGGAATTAGAAGCACGGCAAGGGACCGAAAACGACTGAGGCCGGGTTTGGGCCAAGCGCGAGGTGCTGGTGGGGAAGATAGTTCCGTGGCTGGGATTCGTCGCTTCGAACTCAGGCGCCGATTGCTTTCCTTCCCTTGACTTTAGGCGCCCGTGGATCTTTGAAGTGAGTTTCCCGCCTTCCAGTGAAAAGGGAGGCGACTACAAGGAAACTCTCCGCGGGGCTTTAATCAGAGAGCAGGAAGACAGTTTTCACAGCAACGATCTAAATATTGCTAATTTGGATTTGATGGTCTCATTCGTGTGAAGTCGCCCCAGATAGGCAGTTCCAGCCTTATGGATCCTGAGACCTTTTCTTAGATGCCGCGAGCAAACCAGGAGTACGGAATCAATTTAAAAACCTTTCCTTCCTTCTTGAGAGTCTGTATGTGTGCTAGAAGTGGGAATTACCTCTTCCATGGAATCAACAGGATTGGCCATTTATGCGTGGGGATGCCGCTTTAACTCAGTGTGCTGGCAAAATGTGGCACCTGACTCAGTCTCGTCCAGTGATTGTGAAACCTTTGTCTTGCTGGGAAGCACTGTCCTTTCCAAGAAGGGTTACCAGCCGCAGAGGCCTCTGAGCCCATGAAATGTCCTTCTGTTCTTTTTGGTTTTTAAACGTTTTGTTTATTTTTGAGCGAGAGAGACACAGAGCGTGAGTCGGGGAGGGGCAGAGAGCGAGAGGGAGGGAGACCCAGAATCCGAAGCAGGCTCCAGGCGAATCATATGTCAGTACAGAAGCTTTTAGCATCTTGTCACTGTTCATGGTCAGCCGTCCCCAATGTTATAACATCACTGATATCTCCAGAAGATAACCCAATAGTGTCTATTGGCTATATAATTTGTTAGACATGAATAAAGACCGGAACTATCAGAAAGCAAAACAAAACAACAAAAACCCCTCCTTTTTTGGGTCCCTGGGCTTTGGTCGTCTATTATGCAGTGTGGCTAGAAAGGACCCACAGATGTGGAGACCCAAATCAATGCCTTTTTTTTTTTTTTTTTGAAATAATGAGGACAGAGAATCCTGAGCCCAAACCTCCCCAGAGTCTAACAGGGTGAAGACACGCTAATCCTGGATATGAACAGGAAGCTGCAGCCGGTCATTGTTTTTAGGTTGTCACGTGAGCATACATCCTTAAATGAGGCCTTTCCTGTCCTAACCCTCCCGAGATGTTGTGCAACTGACCTTTCACCCACAGAATGAAAAATGCGGTGTTGGGTGACTACATCAGAGTTTGCAATATTTTATGTTATTTTTTTAGTATTCTGTTTCATTTATTTTATTTAAAATTTTTTGAATGTTTATTTTAGAGAGAGAGATTGAGAGAGAGAGACTGTGAGTGGGGGACGGACAGAGAGAGAGGGAGAGGATCTGAAGCAGGCTCCAGGCTCTGAACTGTCAGCACAGAGCCCGACGCGGGACTCGAACTCACAGACCGTGAGATCATGACCTGAGCCCAAGTCGGACGCTCAAACGACTGAGCCACCCAGGCCCCCCTTTAGTGTTCTGTTTTAGACAGAGGAGAGGCTCTGCCCAAATGCTGTCTGGGGTGCTCACACCTGAGTGCACAGGGCCGTGTGGTCACAGATGGAAACTCCCCCCACCCCCGGTGGAGCTCTGGAAACACGGCAGGCAAAGAGCCCGGGCCTTGAGTCTGAACTGGGATTAATTACCAATAGGGGGACGCAGGATTTCTGCTCTCCGTGTGTCAACCCCAACAGAACAGAGGACTGGCTCCTGAACTGGCTCCAGAAAAGGGCACTGCGTGATGGCCACACCCAAGCCCAGAGCCCCCAGTGCCTGGCTCCTTACTTTCAGCCGCTGCCCCACAGTGTGCTGTGCTAGGATAATAGGTGACTCCCAGACAGCGGCCTGGTCACAGGACTTCCCCAGAGCCTCTCCCATTGTCTCTCTTGACTCTTGGACCTTCTCTCCAGCTTCTCTGAGCTTTCGGCCCCTGACCCTGCACTCCAGTTTATGATGCCTGCTTCTGGCCTTCCTCTTCCCCCCGACCTGGGCCACCAGCCTTGGATCCCTACAGATGAGACCCCGCACCCCCACCCCCCACCGCCACGAACCCTCAGCCGCAGCCCCGTGACTCCTCCCTGGGGAGGCTGGGACCTCTTTGGGGGCCAGGGAGCCAGGAACCAGAGGATGAAAGAGGTAGGGGAACTCTCTAGAACCAGGGAAGTCAAGTCATGCCCCTTAGCTACTCTGGCCAAGGCGTTTTCTAGCACAGCATGAAGGGATTGGCCCTTAACCCCAGAACCTCTCTTTAATTTTCTCAGGATTATTGTCTTTGCCACATAGTAAATCTTCATTAGTTCATTCCATGGGGAGGGAGGGGGGGGTGCTCAGTTGCTCTCAGCAATTTTATTTTTTTAAATCCTACCACCCTGGGATTAAAACATTATAAAAAATAGGTCTCTGCTTTAGGAAGTAGGTCTACAGGCTGTTTCTGTGTGTGTTTGCCACATCTTACACATTTGTATCACGGACCTTAGGCTCAACTGGTATACCACTCAGATTTCTCCAGAGAAATAAAACTGATAGGATATACATATATCCTTTATAAGGATATTTATATAAGATATATATAAGATATTATATATAAGTATATATAAGATATTTAAAGATTTATTATAAGGAATTGGTTTCCATGATTACGGAGGCTGAGAAGTGCAAGTTGGAGGCCCAGGGAGCTGAGTGGAGTTCTAGTCTGAATCTAAGTCAGATGGGATTCCTAATGCCCCGGTGTGAAGACAGTCAGGCAGAGAGAACGAGCCTCCCTCCCTCAGCCCTTTTTCTGTTGGGGCCTCCGGTGCACTGGAGGAGTGTCACCCATACTGGGGAGGGCTCTGCGTTACTCAGCTCACCGCTTCAGATGTTAATCTCATCCAGAAACACCCTCGCAGACACTTCCAGAATAATATTTGACCGAATATCTGGGCTCCCATGGTCCAGGCGAGTTGACACGTACCGTTAACCATCACAGATGGGTGGAAATGTGAAGCACCCTCCTCCTTCCTCCAATTCCTCCAGGCTCCTCTAGAGCGTGAAGTCCATATTTAAAAATACTTAAATACACCCACAGTATCCCCCATGTACAAAGACAATCTTCCTTGAGAATTTTGCCAGAAAAGTTCCAGAGAGGACTCTGATTGGCCTGGTTTGGGTAAAGTACCCATCCTTGAGAAACTCACTAGGTCCACAGGGAGGGGCTTTCGACGGGCCAGCTTGGGACACCAGGCACTCCCTGCCGTAAGGGAGGCAGAGCTCCTATACGAGGGCATAGAATCTGCTGGAATCCTTGGGCCTCCAAATTCCGAGAGTTTGGTGAACTTGATCGCAGGCCTCGGATTTTTATTTTAACCATGACTGAACTGAAATGGAATGTTTCTTTTAATGATAAACATAGGCCAGTGGTATTTATAGTGCCTGCAACTTTGAAGCCAATAGAAATCACAGATATATTTTGTATCACATTAAAGTTAAGGCAGAAATCTCAAAATATCATGTGTGTTCATCTCCCGTCTACCAGTGCTGGAATTAGGGGTGCCTGGGTGGCTCAGCTGGTTGAACATCTGACTCTTGATTTCGGCTCAGGTCATGAGCTCACAGTTCGTGGGATCGAGCCCTGCATTGGGCTCCATGCTGAGAGTGCAGAGACTGCTTGGGATACTATCTCTCCCTTTCTCTCTGCCTCTCCCCACCCCCAGATACATAAATAGACTTTAAAACAAGTGGCGAAATTATTGGGCCCATCCCAGAACCCTTTGAGCTAACGCATTAATAAATACAAGGATATAACTCTATCACAGAATATGATCTTTTTGATAACTGTCTTTCAATATACTTACTTGCCTTTGTAACCTTCTGTGCTCATTTTATGAACTTTAAAACATTTTTCTGAGGACGGGTACACAGGCTTCCCCAGAGGGTCAAAGAGGTCCCTGCTAGAGATTGACTGAGTCACTTGGGATGGAAGAAAAGGCAGTTCCCGCAGGGAAGAGCCGTGTGAACAGAAGATAAGCAGACACCTCCTTCCTGTCGGCCCAACATGAGTGTTCTTGCAGATTCCTACCTCCTGTCCTTTTGGAGATCCCGTTTGTACCCACCTCTGGACAAGGTGCTGATCTCAGCGCTGGTTAAATGACTGCGCCCTGCTCCCCTCAAGCTCTGGGTATTAGCGAATGACTCGAGTCCTTTCACTGTGGAAGGACTTATCCTTAGACATTCACGAGCCCCTGGGGTCCTGCTGTGGCTTCAGGGAGAGGAAGCAACAGGCCATGAGGCAGGGGTGAGGGGGCCCTGACCGGCTCCCTCTGCACCTCGTGTAGAAAACAGAAGCCTGCAGGGTTCAAACGACTCAAGTGTGCCGTGTCTCTTCACCGACTGTTTTGGATGTACAAATATATTTTGATATTTCTGTTTTCCTAAAAGTTTTCCTCTTCTCGCTTTTTAAAATTCTGGCCCCATAGAGGGACTAACAAAGCTGATGATTGTTTCCGTGTTTCCTGCGCAGGTACAGGGGCGTGTGTGAGAAGGTACAGGTGTGGCTCCTCCCACTTCTGGAGAGTTTAAAAATACCGGGCACCTGGGTGGCTCAGTCGGTATTCTCACGGTTCGTGAGTTCAAGCCCCGCATCAGGCTCTGTGCTGACAGCTCAGAGGCTGGAGCCTGCTTCGGATTCTGTCTCCCTCTCTCTCTGCCCTTCCCCCACACTCTCTCTCTCTCTTTCTCCAAAATAAATAAACATTAAAAAAACCTTTTTTTTAATTAAAAAATACTATGTCCACACTTCAGCGCGGGTGACTGAGATTCCTGTTGCCTTATTGCTTCAGAACAGTAGTTCTCCACCGGGGGCAATTTTGTCTCCCAGGGGACATTTTGGTTGTCACATCTGGAGAGGAGGGTGTTACTGGCATCAGTAGATGGGTAGAGACGAGGGACAGTGCTAGACATCCTCCAGTGCCCAGCACTGGCCTCGCAACGAGTTCTCAGGCCCCAAGTATCAGTAGGGCTGACACTGAGAACCCATCGCAGAATTTTACGCCAAAATTGTCACCGAATCTTTCCTGGCCATTTGCAAAGGCATGGGCTGAAACATCAGAAAAATAAAACAGAACCAAAGCAGTGAGGAACCTGCTGTCTCAAAAGAAGGAAGTTTAACAGGTTACAGTTGGAAGCAGCAGCCCTCTTGAATAAAATACATCTCTTAGAGAAAGAATGGCTACTGACTGAGGCCAAACGGGAAACGGAGATCGTTTCTACAGGTTCTTCTCTTGAAGTTATTCATAAAGTTCTAGAGGTCCTCCCGGTTTCAGCTTGGTTGTATGTCAGTATCTATCATTTATCTATCTATCTATCTATCTATCATCTATCTATCTATTATCTTTCTATCTATCATCATCATCATCTCTATTATCTATCTGTCTTTATTATTATTATTTATCATCTACCTGTCATCTAACATCTATGTACCATGTCAGGAACGACTTGCTTGAACTTTGGCAACAAAGTTACTCAAACCCGCAGTGGCTGGAAGGCCTGATGATGCAGAGCTGTGTCATGAACGCTTCAGGATTTGAGGCCCTTTTCTCCTTGTTGTGATGGATGAAACAGCACGCGGAGCCCCAGGCCTGGCCCTCTCGTGCCCTCTTTCGAACTGCACTGACTGTTCGTGGGGCAGAGGTGGCCAGGGGACCTTTTCAGCTCTTGTTAAAATAAAACAAACCAAAATAAAAATCTGAGACAGATTCTGGGCATAGGACCTTTGCTGTCTTCCCTCATCTTTCATTATCATGAAAGCGAAGTGTCGCTCGTCTTATTTTCTCACAGGCCCACAGGCAGCCCTTGATGTTGATTTAGTCTGACCTAATCAGGTAAACAAGAGAGGGGTGGGGGCCCATCCGGAAGCGGTTGCAGGTGCCTGCCTCGTGGCTCCTAGGAGCCCTGCAAGCTGTGTCCGGGGAGGACCTCCAGCTGCTCCGGTGGGCTGACAGGTGACTGTTCCTCCTTCCGAGGCCACGTGAGACCGTAGCACATCCAGATGAGGTTTGGGGAGGGGGCTGGTCTCTGTCCTACCGTCTAGTGTGGCTTCAGAGCCCTGGGAGGTTGGGGCGCCCAGCAGAACTGGCCAAACTCCGGACAGGGTGGCGGCGGGGGGCGGTGGGGAGCAGACACGAAGGAGGCCTGATGTGGAGACCAGGGAGAGAACTAAGTGAAATCGTCCCTAAGCAGAGGTCAGGCACCCCAGGGAGACCCCAGGGTGGGGTTAGGGTGGCGTTGCTGATCTGCAGTCAGTTAGAGGATTTGGTATGAAGGTCAGTATGACCACATGTGCATGTGGGACTCATGACCGTCTGGGACACCCAGGTCCAGGGCAGCTCATCCCCTCTGGGCTGGCTGATAGGACTGGGGGACTCACGGGGCCATTGAGCGGAGGGCGGATGCCCAGATACAGGAGTCAACAGAACCCAGAAAGCAGAATAAAAACTAGGTGATATTGGTACCATTGTCTTAGCCTGTTAAAGCTGAATAACAAATACCGTAGACTGGGTGGCTTATAAATAACAAAAATTTCTTTCTCACAATTCTGCAGGCTGGGAAGTCCAATATCAAGGCACTCGTAGATTTGTTGTCTGGTGCGAACCCGATTCCTGGTCATAGATGGCTTCTCTTCCCTCAAATGGGGCAACAGAGCTCTCTGGGGTCTCTTTTATAAGAGCACGGATCCCATCACAAGGGCCCCACCCTCATGACCCAATCACACCCCAAAGCCCCACCTTCTAACACCATCACATTAGGGGTTAGGATTTAACAGAAGAGTGGGCATTCAGTCCGTCACAGCCTTGGTTGATGGTGTCGCTTTCCTTTGAGAAGTTTCACTTTGCTGTTGTCCCCAAATTCTTGTGCCCCACCCCTTAAATGGGGGGGGGGGGAGAGAGCATAGGTAAAAAAAAAAAAACAAAAAACAAGAAAACAAAAATGGCATGACCTTTATGCTAAAAACTTGAGATGAATCTTGGACTGTGGGATACAGTCAATGTCTTCACGTTTGAGGACAAAAGACATTGAGGTAATTTAAGGCGAACTTGAGACCAGAAACATTCTTTCACTTGCTTATTTGTCTACTGGGAATTTGTTTGTTGAACGCCTAGTATATGTTGGGTCTGGGGGATGCAGACATGAACGCCACACAGTTTCTACCTTTGGAGGGTGCGCAGCCCAGGAGCTAGACAGGTGCCTACTGCTGAACTCGGATTATCAATCTGGTGTATGCGATACTTTGCTTCTTCCGTCTACACTTGTTCTGCTGTTCTACACATTCCCCGTGTGTGCCCCCATCCGCCAAAATACACAGGCGGATGTACTTGGCGGACGGGGGCACACACGGGGAATGTATTTATGGCACGTATGACTCACTTTTGCTGGTGCAGTAAGACTTGCAGTGACAGAGCGACCTCAGGATGGCCCAGGAGCAGGAGGAGGTCGAATTAATAAATGCAGAATTTCTAGGTCAAGCCGAACGTTCAGAGGGCTAAAGATTACGGAAAACCATTTTCATGGCTTCTCTGCCTATTTATCACCCCCACGCAGTGCGACCAAAGTCATCAAACGGTCACACACTACCTGCTCCTGGGTTGCTTCTGTCATATCCTATGGTTGGTTTAGTTCCCAAAGGGCTATAGGACCTGAGCCCCCTTCCAAAAAAAAGCGTCCTCTGTGCTCCATCACATCGGAGGCTCAGGATCGAGGGAAATTAAAGTAGGAAGGGGCATAATTTGGGCGCTTTGCTTAGTGTTTGGTTTTTTTAACCAGAGGGCTGTGGGCATCGACCAGCCCCAGGCAGTTGTTTGCAAAATCTTGAGGGTAGGTGGGCATATACATTTAGGGGAGGAGAAGGTCTATGGATGCATCAGATTCTCAGAGGTCTCTCTCCCCGGTGCCCATCACCAGCTCCCAAAACAAAACTAAAGCTTTGGAACCACCAGAAAACTGGACATCTTTCACTTCTCGCTTTTTCCTCTGCACAACAGAGGCGGGTGGCACCTTTATGCCTCCAGGAGACTATGCAATACTGTTGCGTACAACTGGTAGGATTGTGCACACGCAGGGAAGAGGGAATAAAGGAAAGAGAGAGAAAGGGAGAGAGACGAGGGATGACATAGCCGATGACTGCATTTCAGGAAAGGAAGACGGGGAAGTAGTCAAAGAATAAGAGTGGAGGAAAAGAACTAAATTTCACTGCTTCCTGACACTCTGGAGGCGACTTGCCAATAACCGAGCTCTCTGTAGCGCGTGGCTGAGTTCTGGAACCTTCACGTTTGCTAACGACCTCAGACCTTTGTGGACTCAGACCTGTCACGTCAAGGACAGGGTGGAAGAGAAAGTGAGAGCCATTCATTTGATGAGTGTTGGTTGGGCAGGTGCCTCTTCCTGTCTCACTTCTGCTGCATCTGAACACTGAGCCACGTGGCTTTCTGCACCTTGTCTGCTTCTCCATGGCTCCATCTACTCGTCCATGGGATTACAGCCGAGGGGGGGGTTATCCCAGAAGGGCCGCCATTGAATGCGTTTCAAGGGGATCCTACAGAGAGCCCAACCTGAGAGAAATGCAATCTTGAGAAAATCTCTACTTCTCTCTCTGCATGTGTCTTGGGCTTTACAAAATCTTTGGGCGGAGAACTGACAGTCATCGGTTTGATGACCTCTGTTGGGGGCCAGTTCTCCACGAGAGAATTCTTGGGTCATTTTGCACATCTGTGAACAGAGGCACTCACTATCTTTGTTCCAGACCCTCTTTTCAGGGGTATTTGTCTAGTGAATAGCCTTGGGGGACGGAGTGAATGTCTATACTACACTACCACTATAAAAGATTCGGGTTCCCTGAGTGCAGAGTTCCTCTGTTGCAGTGTAACTCTCAGGGGGCACAGGGGTCACCTGGCCTTCTTTGAGTCATTCTGTGGGGATTGGGCTTGGGGGAAACTGTGAGTTATGAAGTCTTTTGTCTCTGACTCAGGAGTCTCGTGTCTTCGGGAAGCATCCATGAAACTGGCTAGCTGTCTGTTATGGCTCAGGCAGCTATAACAAAATACCATAGACTTGGTGGCTGAGACAACAGACATTTATTCCTCACAGTCCTGGAGGCTCGAAGTCTGAGATCAATGTACCAGCCTGGCTGGGTCCTGGTGAGAGCTGTCTTCCTGGCTTGTAGATGGCTGCCTTCTTGCTGTATGCTCAGAGGGTGGAGAGAGAAAGCTCTGGCCTGTTCTTCTTATAAAACCGCTAATCCCTTGGGGGGCCTGGGTGGCTCAGTTGGTTAAGTGTCCGACTTTCGCTCAGGTCATGATCTCACAGTCTGTGAGTTCGAGCCCCGCGTCAAGCTCTGTGCCGACAGCTCAGAGCCTGGAGCCTGCTTCGGATTCTGTGTCTCCCTTTCTCTCTGCCCCTCCCCTGCTCTCTCTCTCTCTCTCTCAAAATTAAATAAACATTAAAAAAAACCCCACTAATCCTGTAGAGGGCCCTACCCTCCTGACATCATCTAAACCCAATTACCCCTTAAAGGCCGCACCTCCAAATACAATCATGTTGAGGGTTAGTGCGTTAACATAGGAATTTGGAAGGAGATATACACATTCAGTCCCTAGCACCAGCTAACCTGAGGAAAACCTCAGACCCTTCACAGTTCTGGAAAGC
Organism: Prionailurus viverrinus; assembly: GCF_022837055.1. Taxonomy (NCBI): domain Eukaryota; kingdom Metazoa; phylum Chordata; class Mammalia; order Carnivora; family Felidae; genus Prionailurus; species Prionailurus viverrinus. The sequence continues at coordinate 147,016,115 of NC_062569.1, read as the reverse complement.
TTCCTCCTCCAACCCTCCAAGGAAGAAGGAATTACCCTCTCACTTCCAAGTCCGTGGCATTCTATGTTTATTCCTGTTATAGCTCCTGTCCCATCATTGAGATTTGTTACGTGAGGGCCTCTTCTGCTGGCCTGTCAGCTTTGACCTGAAAGGGATAGACTGCATCTTCCATAGTTTTGTTTGTATGTCCCAGAACATCTTCTCTAGAGGGGGCGCATAGTGGATTATCAGTAAACGTGTGTGGGATTCCATTGAGGCAGAAACGACACATATTGGTTCGGAAAAGAGAGAGTCGTCCAGAGGCGAACTTCCCCCCTCCTCTGGTCCCAGGATGACTTCCTGTCTTCAGGAAGGGGAACTCCACACACAACCTGTTGACCTCTCTGTCTACTCCCATTTTCTGCAGACCTCGGTGCTGAGTCACCTACAGCCAGCTGTTGTGCTCGTCCTTGAATTAGCTTCCAAAGACGACACTGGCAGGAGGCTAACTTTCCAAGTTCAAGCCCCAGGAAAATAAAAGTAAGTAAATAAGAATTCGACGCCAGATGGCTTGGAAGGACAGAGCGGGAGTGCAGGATTAACTGGCTGGTAACAAAAGCTGTCATTACGGAGTGTCATCGTTGGCGGGTTATTTATTAGCTCTTCCCTTTTGATACCAAATGTCAAATGTGTTAATGTGCAGAAACCGAGCCTTCCCCTCCCAGCTGCTCTGGTGTCAGGCTGCCAGCTGCATTGTCTCCCTTGCAGGAAGTGCCAGGAACTTAGCCTTCATATGTCATGTTATGCACATACCATATTGCCCTTAAAAAAGGCCAGATGAGGACAACGCGGCCTAATAACCAGCCTGTCAATCATTACGCTGCATTGTGCATGGCAGCGCTTTCTCCCGAACCTTTGTTCCCTGTCAAAATGGGCTCTCTCTGGACCCCACGCACCAGACAGGGACGAATGGTTTACTTTGCCAATTGTTGCCCAGGCTCGAAGAGGGATATCCACCCACTCGGCGCTCACGGAGGCTTAGGGAATTGTAAAACGGTTGCAACGAGAATTTTGCCTGTGTGAACAGTGCTTGGTCTTAAGACGGCCCTGAAGTCTCTCTCTGTCTCTGTACACGTCATCCCTTCTCTCTTGTTCACACACGCACACCCCCTAAGTTAGTTTTATGTGCCTCATTCTCTTCTTTCTGTATTCTATCTGCCGCTGATGCATAAAGTTTAACCTCAAGCAACCAAACTCCGTGCCACATAATCGGAGAACAGACCTACACCCGATCAGAGTTTGGAGAGGATTCCCATCGTTCAGAAAAACTTGGGTTAACACGTGTTCCCTGAGCACCTACCTGTATACAGCACCGTCACCACTGGGGAGGCCAAAAAGACGTAAGGCTCGTTCTGAAGGAGCCCACGGGCACACAGGAGATGGGAAGGTACCATGCCTCTGTTGTGTGCTCGTTATCTCGTATTTTGCTCGCTATTCGAGACACAACCATTCGGGACAGAACAGACATGTGGTCAGAGAAAAGGGTCTCTGAAAATCTCCTACGTCGTGGTCATCATTTCTCCATTTTTCGAGTGGAGTTGCCGTCCGAGGCCACCACAGTGTGAGAAGTTACAAGAACCACGCTAGTGTGGCCTTGAAGCCACGCCTTGGGCCTCGGAGGCCGGAGCCGAGACGGGGAGGCGGGAAGCCTCCTGGACACTGTCAGTGGCAAAATTAAACACCCAGCTACCCACAGCTTGCCTGGAACAGGACCCCATGCAGGTGCTGTGGAGGGTGAGAACGATAATGAGCCTGGGGAGACTGTACCTGCCCTCAGGTGTAATTTACCAGGAAGGAAAATACAAACACGTGAGAATTCCCACCAGAACGCAAAGTTTCCAGGAACGTCACATGGCAGTGTATGATTGCTAAGGAGCGGGAGCAGCCAGGAGCGGTGAATGCAGAGGAAGGGGACATTCAGGGACCTGAGAGGCTTCACGGCGATGTGGGAGTTGGGGAGGATCCGGAAAGAGAATGAGAACTAGACGTACAGAGGGAGGCGGTGGGTGTTCCCAGAAAGGGAGAAAGTAAGACGAGAGGCAGGGAAGTTGCCTTATTGTTGGGATAAAAGGGGGTCCAAGAAAGAACTCCCCTCCTCCCTTGAGCTCTACATTAATTGAGAGTAGTAAAAAGGAATAAGGCAAATGGGAGACACAAACGCATCACTTTACTACTGAAAAATCTGGGATTGGAAGACATGGGTGGTACTGACACCTATAGGAGCTGGCTCCCTAGCACCCGCAAAGGCAGCCTGGGGCCCCTATTGGCCTCCCCGCTGTGGGGGCTGCCTCTTATAATGTGGCCTGGATCCACTGAGTGCGCGGCCTGGCTCCTAAGATATAAAAGGAAGAGAAAGGTGCTGGGCTATGAGGCCCTGTTCCTTCTCCCAAACTAACCAGTTAGAGAAGTCACTCCTCCTCCCGGTGTGGGAGGAAGCTTTCCCCGGTGGGAACCACTTGCGCGGGAGATGGGATCCCCTCAAATGACAGGGTCCAGAGAATCGCGAATAGACCCATCTGAACTGCCCGGGTTGAATGGGAGCCAAATGAAGATTCCATTGGCTGCCAAGAGAAGGACTGTGGTGTAAACGTTGGGCAATAGAAACCATTGAAAATCTCAGAAGATGATTCAAGCGGCCTTTGGGGGAGATTGATCCATGACTGAAGAGTCAACTGGATTCTCCCAGGGAAGAGACAGTGGGAGAAAGCCTGGCAGGAGCTGGTCTGGAGCCATAGTAGGAAGGGTCTGAACTAGAGGACCAGCTGTGGGTGGCCTGGGAGCGGCACAAAAAGGCGGAATGGCTGGGACCTAGTGGATAGCCACAGGGGACGAGGAGAGGGAGCATCTCAAAGGAGCCCGGGTGACTGAGGGAATGGCACTCCATGGGCAGACATGGTGGCTTGGGCAGAGGGAGCCCAGCCAATGGTGGGGCGGGACAGGTGTGCATTTCTGGGCACTGAGTTGAAGGCGAACATAGGACACCGGTGGTCCTGAGGGACGGGAATGTAGGGGGTGGGGAATCTCTGTGCATCCCGGGGGAAGCTACCAGAACAGGAGCGGGTAGGTGTCCAACAGTGGGGTCAGATGAGGACGGATTGGGAACTGTTAAGTGTGGTGATTGGGATGTCGCTGGTGACCTTTTCACAGTCAGTGCAAGAATGGAGATTGAGAAAAGATTTCAAATGTTCCATTTCCTAAAGAAGAACCAATGTAACCTGACTCTGGCATTTTCTATTCGGCCTAGTAGCAGAACTGTAAGTGAGTAAGAAGATGGCGTTTCGACACTTTATTTGCTATCCCGTCAGTGTGGGAATGAAATCCTGGGTGTGTTAGTTTCCCCTAATGGTGCCTTGGAAAATGGCCTGCCTCAAGGTCTCATACCGGGAGAGGGAATGAAAAGCTAATCATGTTCGGAGGGCAGCATCAGAGTCGACAGAATCTCTTGACCCCTGACATTCCCACGGGGCAGTTGTGATGCCAGGGGCTTCCTGAGGTGGCTATTTTGACACGGCCATTTAGAAGGAAGTGAAGAAGAGGGTGAGGCAGAAAGGAGGGTTCAGAGATGGAGTTGGAAACACCCAATAGTCTCATAACTTGGTCATTCAAAATGCCAAGTGAATGCCATGCCCTTAAGTAGCCCATTAGTCAGCGTTCTCCAGAGAAACAGAACCAATAGGAGGTTACACACACACACACACACACACACACACACACAGATGAGGAGATTTATTATAGGAATTGGCTAATGGGGTTATGGGGGCTCAGAAGTCCCACCATATGCTGTCTGCAAACTGGACAACCAGGAAAGCAGGTGGTGTAAATACAGACTGAGTCTGAAGGCCCCAGAACCTTGATGTCCGAGGGCAGGGCTGAAAATGGACGTTCCCGCTCAACGAGGGCACATTTGTCTTTCCTCTGCCTGTTTGTTCTATTCAGGCCCTCAGAGGGTTGGATGGTGTCCACCTGCGTTGGTAAGAGCCAAGTCTCCGCCCATGGCTTTTAAACTTGAAGCAGAGTGAATCATGTGGGGCGAGCAGTTGTCTTGAAGAAATTGTTGGGTCAGCTTTTCCCGTTGCCCCATGTTTTGGATCCAAAGCACGGTGTGCTGAAAGTTTGGGACTGATCTCCCTGAGGCTCCTTCACTGGTTGAGGAAAGGAGGTTTCTTTTTTTAAGTTTATTTATTTATTTTGAGAGCGAGAGAAATGCACATGCACGAGCAGGGCAGGGGCAGAGAGAGAGAGAGAGAGAGAGAGAGAGAGAGAGAGGAAGAGACAGAGAATTCCAAGCAGGCTTCACGCTCTCAGCTCAGACCCTGATGTGGGGCTCTATCCCACGAACCATGAGATCATGACCTGAGCTGAAATCAAGAGTTGGTTGCTCAACCGACTGAGCTACCCAGGTGCTCCAGGAAAGCAGTTTTTAAGGAGAAGAACCCAGAATGGCCACATCACTGCAGTCAGGACAGCCACGCCCAGGGTGATCCAAAAGGGATACATCCCCCTTGATCAGAAAACCTGGAGTTATTAAAAGCCGTTCTTATGAGTTTATGTCAATAAATCACTATATATTACAGTTATCATCTCTGAGAAAAGTGCAAGACTCATTATGGTTTGGGGAAATTGCCATGATGTCTTCACGATAATTTCATATAGCTTTGGGTAAAATAACACATTTTATTATTTAATTTTCTTGGTGCCTTATTACTAAAACATATTCCAGAGCAATGGTTGGCTGCATGCTTTACGCAGCGTGTATGTGACAGATGCTTCGTCACTGTAGATTCACCATCAGGGCTTCATGACATGTACTGATTAAGAATTTTGCTGAAGTAGGTAGGGTCTTGGTTCAGGGGGCCAAGAAGTGTGTGTGTGTGTGTGTGTGTGTGTGTGTGTGTGTGTGTGTATGAGTGAGTATGTGGGGTAGCATGGCGGGCAAAGGGTACCAGTACATGATGTGGTTCCAACCCCCAAATTCCCCTCCCAAGGGGTCTCGTTCTTGAATCTTTGCTTTGACACAGTATCATCTTTTGGACTGGTAAATCTCTTTTCCACTAGGAAAACTAATCCACAGGAGAAATCTGGGTTGTCACGGCATTTCACTATTTGGGAATCTAGGAAAATTCCGGAAGATCCTTCAAGGAGGTCAAGGCCCTACTAACGTGCACATATAATATTGTACTTTCGTGCACATGTATACATTGTTGCACACTTCTGTCTCAAAAACGTAGTAAGTACAAGAGATGTGCCTTTCCTTTCCCAGAACAGAAAAACAAAAATTTTATGGGATCTTGGAGATCATTTACCTTATTTTAGAGACGGGATACCAGGTCCCTGAGAAGTCACCCGGCCCACCCAGCTCCATGCTGTTTTTGCAGAAGCTAGAATCCATGCCCGAGGGTCCCCCAGCTTTTTTCCATCGCATCATGTTCTCGTGTGAATCTCTCCCCCCCCCCCCCGCCCCCGGGGGCTCTCTGCTTTAGAGCAGCGACTGTGGAAAGACAAGGGCCACCTCTGCTTTTGATGAGCCCACCTGGGGCTCACCCACTATCCTAGGCACCAGTGCGGTGAGAAAATGGGAAAAAGGAAACTCTCTACAGAACTCAGGACAGAAAAGGAGGCAGGGCCTGCTTTCAATATATTTTAAAAAGAGCCGTGTGCAACTGACCGCACGTAAAAATCAGTCCTGTTTGGTCCATTCATAGATCCCTTCTTGGAGACTTGCGATGGGACATTTCCTGAATCGGTGTTTCCTTCCGGATTAGTCGTGAAATGCAGATCACCGAGAGGTGTGTGCATGGCCTGCCGCTGCTTGTCATTTTGAGCCATGGCAGGACACTACCGGCGGGTCACAGTGTCCTGTCCTTTTCCTGAGCCCAGCGGTGACCTTGGAATTCTCCTCGACAGGTTGAAAACCAGCTGCTAGTCCTGATCTTATATAGCTCGATCTGATGGAATCGGTCAGGGGTTTCACATATGTCTAATGATTTTATGTCCATCAGTAATGATGGCGATAGGAACGATAACCTTTATTGAGTTCCTACTATGGACCAGACCTTTGCTAAGCTTTTTATTTGTATTGTCTCGTTTCTTTTCATGCCTAACTTGCACATATGTTTTGAATATTTTCGCTTTACAGATAAGGACACGGAGGCAGGGAGAGGTTAAATAAAGTACCTCAGGTCTAGGATCTGTAAGTAAAAGACCCCAGATTAACTGCTTCTGAGGTCGCACCCTTACTCTGCTGCCTTTGCAGCCTCTAGACGCTGACGAGGGAAGTGACAGCAAAACTCTTGTCTCAGATACAGATACGCACGGAGATCTACCAGGACCCTTGTTTCCATCATTCCTGTTTCTGTGCCCCTTTTCTTACCTGGCCTTCTCTGGACTGCCATCTGTCGTCAAAAGGCCCGATGTCTCCTTGCTCTTTGGCCCTGGGACCTGGGATTTCCATTATCCTGGCCTCTCTTTCACTGGCAGATATGACATTTCGGCTCAGGTCATGATCTCATTATTTACGGGATTGAGCCCAGTGGAGAGCCTGCTTGGAATTCTATCTCTGCCTCTCTTTCTGCCCTTCCCCCACTCATGCTCTTGTTCTCTCTCTCTCTCTCTCTCAAAAAAAAAAAAAAAAAAAAAAAAAAAAGATATGCCCAAGGCAGCAAACAGGCTGGTTTCACTGCCTCAAGCCGCATGCTAGTAAGCAGTGGGGGGATGGGGGGGGGGCTGGCACTGACCCCCTGGCCCTCAGAGCCTCAGGAATGAATCCTCCTCCTTTCACCAGCCTGTGCTCTCACTCCTAGTAAGTCAGAGAACCACCCCCCCCCCCCTTCTCCCAGTTAGCCACTGGGAGCAATCAATGGACACCAGCTCACCCTGGAGGAAAACTGTGGACTCCTGCTTTAGTTCCAATGTCCAGAGGAGCCCAGAACAACACAAATGTGTCACTCATTACCCATCAGCAGGTCAGAGAGAGAAGTTCATTGGATCGGTTTGTAGAGAGAAGGTCCTTAAGAATTAAAATCGGGCACTACCCCCTGTTGGCAAAGATCTGAAACACCAGACTTGCCCATGCTTGCCATTGGGAGTGCCGTTGGGAAACCACTTTGACAAGCACTCTGGTGACATCTAAGAGGGACAGTGTGCATCCCCTATGATCCACCAAGTCTACTCTTTGGGATTTTTCCTGCAGCAACTTGCACGTAGGCACAAGAACATGAATGGCAGCATCTCTGCGATTGCGAAAAATTAGGCAAAATCAATGCATTAATAAGATCACGGAGAAGAGGGCTGTGAGGGAGGGACTCTGGGAAGGTTGGCTGGGAGAAGAGAAAGGAAGGTCCGTTGTGGTTGAGGGGCAGAGCGAGGGCATGATGGGGTCTGGCAGCAGAGGCCTTGGGAGCCGGCTTCTGCCTTGATCTGTGGATAAATGGGACTCTGACCTCAGTAGAAGCAGAGTTTCACCTTGACCATGTTTGTGAAACCAACCCAAAGAAGACCACTGTTTTTTCATGAAGTTACCCCTATCTGGAAGCAAAGAACGGGCCTGAGTGTCTGATCCATGAAGTTCCTTGAGAAGGGGACGTGTCTGATTAGTTTCCCAAATACATTTTGCTTACCATGCTGAATGTAGAAATTTCCAAATTCTTTACATTAATAAGCCTGTTCTAGATTTCTCTTAAACACATCCTTGTTCAATAGTCTTTTGGTTTGGTCAGCTTTGCTGTTGGCTGTCTTTTACATTTGTGGACATTTATTTTATGCCCAGGATATGGTCTATTTTTTTTTTTTTATATATAAATTTTTTTTAAACATTTATTTTGGAGAGACAGAGGGACAGAGTATGAGTGGGGGAGGGGCAGAGAGAGAGGGAGACGCAGAATCCGAAGCAGGCTCCAGACTCTGAGCTGTCAGCACAGAGCCCAACACGGGGCTCGAACTCACCAACTGTGAGATCATGACCTGAGCCGAAGTCAGACGCTTAACCGACTGAGCCACCCAGGCACCCTGGATATGGTCTACTTAAATAAATGTTTTATGTGTTCTTGAATGGAATGTATATATGTGTCACTGAGTGTCATGTTCTCTAGGTGTCAGTTAAGTGAAGTTGCTAAATCATGTTGCTCAAATTTTGTACATTTTTGCTGACTTTTTCTGCTTGTCTTATTAGTTACTGAGAGTAGTGTGGATTTGTCTACATTTCTGCTCACTGTTTCAAATTCTGCTTTCAAATATTTTGAAGCTATGTTACTACATGCAAGAAAATTTAGTTTTATCTTTATAGAAGATTGACATTGTATTATTGAGAAATATTCCACTTTATCTCTAGTAATGTTTCTTGCCTGAAAACCTACCTTGTTTGATAGCTACCCCAGCATTCTTTTGGTCAGTGTTTTTTCATAGTATACAATTCTCATCTTTTTTTACTTCAACTTGTATTTAAGGCGTCTTGTAAGCAGTGTATATATTTTTAAAAATCCAGTGCAAGAATCTTTGCTGTTTTTAAATAGCATCTTTATTGAGATATAATTCACACACCATAAAATTCACCGGTTTAAAATGTATGATCCAGTGGTTCCTAGTATATCCATAGTGTTGCAACTATCACGTTGATCTAATTTTAGATCATTTTCATTACTCCCCGAAGAAACCCCACGTTTCATTACCCTCACCTTTCACCCCCGGTAAGCACTGATCACCTTTCTGTCACCGTGTATTTACTTCCTCTGGACGCATTTCATATAAATGGAATAGGACCATCTGCGGTATCGGGTGACAGGCTTCTTGCATGTAACATAATGTTTTTGAGATTCAGCATCAGTACTCATTCTTTTTAATGCCAAATCACATTCCACAGTGTGGGTATACCACATTTTGTTTATTCATTTACCCATGGACGAACATTTGGGTTGTTTCTACTTTTTGGCCATTATGAAAAATGCTGCTAGGAACATTCAAGTACAGTTTTTTTTTAGGAGCATATGTTTCCACTTCTCTTGGATATATATGTAGGGGCGGAACCACTGGGTCATATGGTAACTCAACGTTTAACATTTTCAGGAACTGCCGAACCCTGTTCCAAAATTACTGCATCGTTTTACCATCTCACCAGCAACGCACGAGAGTTCCAAATTCTCCACATCCTTCCCCACACTTGGTGTGGTCTATCTTGCTTCTAGCAGTCTCGGTGGGTCTGTCATGATTGCCTGTGTTTTTGATCTATATTTCCCTAGCGGCTGATGCCATCGAGCATCTTTTCATGTGCTGGTTGGCTATTGATAGATCTCCTTTGCAGAAATATCTATTTCATCCTTTTCTTATTTTTAAACTGAGATGTTCGTCTTTTTGTAATTGTAAGGGCTCTTTATGAATTCTGAATAGAAGTCCCTAAATAGGTATATGAATTACAAATATTTTCTCCCATTCTGTGAGTTGTCTTTTTTTTTTTTTTTTTTTTTTTGTAACGTGTATTTATTTTTGAAAGAGAGAGAGACAGAACATGACCAGGGGAGGGGCAGAGAGAGAGGGAGACACAATCTGAAACAGGCTCCAGGCTCTGAGCTGTCAGCACAGAGCCGGACATGGGGCTCAAACCCACAGACGGCGAGATCACGACCTGAGCTGAAGTCAGACGCCCCACCACCTGAGCCACCCAGGCGTCCCACTGTGAGTTGTCTTTTCTCTTTCTTGATGGTATTCTTTGAAGCACATTTTATTTTTTTATTTTTTTTTTCAACGTTTTTTATTTATTTTTGGGACAGAGAGAGACCGAGCATGAACGGGGGAGGGGCAGAGAGAGAGGGAGACACAGAATCCGAAACAGGCTCCAGGCTCTGAGCCGTCAGCCCCGAGCCTGACGTGGGGCTCGAACTCACGGACCGCGAGATCGTGACCTGGCTGAAGCCGGACGCTTAACCGACTGCGCCACCCAGGCGCCCCTGAAGCACATTTTAAATTTTGATGAAGTTCAATTTATCAGTTTTTTTTCTTCTTTTGTTGACCGTGCTTTGGTGTCAACATGTAAGAAACCATTCTTTAACTCAAGTTCATGAAGATTTAACCCTCTGTTTTCTTCTAAGAGTTTTATAATTTTAGATCCTACATTTAGGTCCATGATCTGTTGGGTTTTTTTCCCCTAATCTTTTATTTTTAAAGTGGGCTTCATGCCCACGCAGAGCCCAAAGCGGGCTTGAACTCACGGCCCTGAGCTCAAGACCTCAGCTGAGAGGTCCATGATCCAATTTGAATTGATAAACCTATAATATGAGGTTAAGTCCAACTTTGTCTTCATACAGGTATTAAGTTGTCCCAGCACCATTTGTTGAATTTCCCCACTGAATTGTCTTGTACCCTCGTTGAAAATAAATTAAGCGTAAAAGTGAGAGAATTTATTTCTAGACTCTCCGTTCTATTCCACTGATCTGTCTGTCCTTATGCCAGTACAAAATTATTTTGTTGTAAGTTTTGAAGTTGGGAAGTGTGAGTTCTCCAGCTTCATTTTTCTTTTCCAGAATTGCATTGGTTATTCCGACTCCCTTGCACTTCCATATGAATTTCAGGATCATGTGAGTTTTTGTAAAAATAAAGAGGCAGCTGGGATTTTGATAGGATTACACTGGATCTGAGGATCATTTTGGGAAAGTATTGCCCTCTAACTGTGTAGAATCGTTTGAACTATGAGCATGGAATGTCTTTGCATATTTTGAGGTCTTTTAAAATTTCTTTTCATAATGTTTTCTAGTTTTCAGAGTACAAATCTTACACTTGCTTTATTACATTTATTTCTAAGTATTTCCTTTTTTGATGTTATCATAAACGAAATTGTTTTCTTGATGTCATTTTCAGATTATTTATTGTTAGCGCGTAGGAATACAATTGACTTTTGTATATTGATCTGGAATCCTGCAACCTTGCTGAACTCTGTCATGAATCTGAGTAGTTTTTGGTGTGTGCATTCCTTAGGATTTTTTCAATATACAAGTTCATGTCATCTGTCGATAGGGATCATTTACTTTTTCTTTTTCAATTTGGATGCATTTTATTTTGTTTCCATGCCTACTTGCCCTGGCTAAAACCTCCAGCACATTGTTGAGTAGAAGTAGCAAGAATGAACATCCTTGTCTTATTCCTGATCTTAGGGGAAAGTATTCAGCATTTCACCACTGAATATGAAGATTTCTAGATACCCTTTACCAGATTGAAGAAGTTGCTTCTCATTCTTAGTTGGAGGGCTTTATCATGAAAAAATGTTAGATTTGGTTAAATGCTTTTTCTGCATCTACCGAGATGATCATATGGTTCCCTCCCCTTTGTATTATGAATACTATGTATTACGGTGTTTTATTTTGGGATGCTAAGCCAACCCTGCATTCCTGGGATAAATCCCACTTGGTCATGGCGTATTCTCTTTTTATATAATATTGGATTTGGCTTCATAGAATTTTATTGAAGATGTTTACATCTACATTCCTTCTGGGACTCACGTTATGCACACATTTGTATCCAAAATCCCTCTTAATTTTTTTTATTCTTTTTCTTTTTTGTTTTTTATGTCATTTCAATGGACATATCTTCATGTTTGCTGATTATTTCTTCTGCCAGCTCAGTTCTGCTGTTGAGCCCTTCTAGTGAATTTCTCATTCAGTGATTTTACTTTTTTCGACACCAGATTTTCTGTTTGGTTGTTTTTAATAATTTCCATCTATTTATATTCCATATCTGGCGAGACATCAATCTCACACTTTTCATTAATTCTTTGGACATGATTTCTTTTAGTTCTTTGAACATATTTATAATAGCCAATTTAAAGTCTTTATAGAGTAAGATAAATATCTGGGCTTACTCAGGGATATTTCTATCGACTGGTTCTTTTCCTGGGTATGGGCCATCCTTACCTATGTCTTTGCCTGTCTTGTCATTTTTTTGTTAAATATTGGACATTTAAAATAATATAACGTGGCAACTCTGGAGATCATACTTTGCTCCTCAAGATTTGTTGTTTCTGTTTGTTTGTTCAGTGACTTTCCTGGGCTTATTCTGTAAGTACCTATTCTTTATTGTGTATGGCCACTGAAGCTTCTGCTTGATCAGCTTAATGCTCATCTAATTATTAGACAAAGATTTCCTTCAATGCCAGTAAGTATCCCACACTTGGCCAAGGAACTCTCTCTATGTGTTGGGGTATACCTTCAATGTTCAATGTAATTTACAATTGTGCTGTTGTCTCCGTTTCCTTCTTGTACACAGCCTCAAGGTCAGACAGAGGTAAGAGAGTAAGGCTTTCTCAGATATTTCCCGGGCATGCGTGTGCTCTGCCTATGAACATGACCTTCTAGATTCAAGGAATGTGTTCGAGTTTTTCAAAACCTCCTTACGGACGTCTCACTCTCCATGTTTTCCTTTTGTGTTTTGGCCAGTCTCTTGTTGGGGTCAACCAGTCTTGCTAACTGAGGCAGCTGTGCTGTTAAATTGTCACTGACTGCCTTTGATAATACCCACTGAGCAAGCTCGGAGTCAGGTCAATTAAGAGAAGGTTTATGAATGGGGCTATTCCGGGGAGCTGCCACAAGGTCAGATCATGACAATTCTCTGGGAATGGTTTTTTGTTGGGGGGGAGGGGTGGCTTCCAACCTGTTATGCCCACTCCAGTGGCTGCTAAGTGGCTGTTTTTCCACAGCTACTGTGTTTGGGAAACCGCTGGCTTAAAAATCTACTGCCTAACTATAGAGAAGATGGGGAGGGGGGAATAGGGTAAATTAAAATGTTGTGACACAGTCCTTACCAACATTCCTCTGTTTTTATTGAATAAATGTTCCTCATATCAGCGCAAGCCTTTGGTTAATTTCTAGAGTTCCGGACAAGCTCATTTTGACAATTTTTGCTAGAGTTCCTTTTCCTCTTACAGAGGAGTGGAATTTTGGGGGTCTTTACTTTGCCAACCCAGAAGTGCCTTCCCAATCTTTAATTTTCAGATGGGGTATTTACATTGCTTACATTGAGTTACTATTGTGTTTGGTCTTATATCCACTATCTTACTTTTTATATTGTATTTGTTACAGCTACCTTATTTTCCTTTTCCCTTCATTTCCATACCTTTAAAATTATTAATTCTGTTTTACTACTTTCTATTCGGGTGTTAGTGATATATATTTCTTCTGTTCTCTTAGTGCTCACCTTAAATATTACAACTGCCATTTCAAAGAATCTATTAATTAGTAACTTTGCCACTTCCCAGATAATGCTAGGGCCTCACAACCCTTGCACTCAACTTCCCTCCCTCTTATTCTTTGTGCTGTTGCAGTATGCATTTTTATTTAGATATAGAGAAAGCCACATAACACATTGTTGTTTTGTCCAGTCCATACACATTTAGCTTTGCGCATATATTTACCCTTTCTGTTGCCCTTGATTCTTTCATATGTAGATATTTTTAAATTGAAGTACAGTTGACATACAACATAAAATGAGTTCCATTCTTCATACATTTCTAACTGCCTAAAGAAATCCCTTTAGGGGCGCCTGGGTGGCTCAGTCGGTTGAGCGTCCGACTTCGGCTCGGGTCACCATCTCGCGGTCCGTGAGTTCGAGCCCCGCGTCGGGCTCTGGGCTGACGGCTCAGAGCCTGGAGCCTGCTTCCATTCTGTGTCTTCCCCTCTCTCTGCCCCTCCCCTGTTCATGCTCTGTCTCTCTCTGTCTCAAAAATAAATAAAACGTTAAAAAAAAAAAAGAAATCCCTTTAGTATTTCCTTAACACAAGTCGGTGGGCACCAATACCAAAAACTCCTTTATATTTCTCTCCCACTTTTATGAGAAAAAAAAACTGGTGTAGGTTTCTATGTTGTGATTTATGTTCTTTCAGCACTTTCAATATGATGTCTGTCTTCGTCTGTTCAGGCTGCTGTGGTAGAATGCCTATCCTATAACAGGATAGAATAAATAGGGTGGCTTAAATAATAGACATTTATTTCTCATAGTTCTGAGGCTGGGGAATCTAAGACCAAGGTGCTGGCCAATTCAGTTTCTGTTAAGAACTCTCTTCCTGGCTTATAGAAGACCGCCTTCTTGCCGTGTTTTCGCAGGATGGAGACGGTTCATCTTCCTCATATCTCTTATAAGGGCATTAATCCCTTTCATGAGGGCTCTGCCCCACGACCAAACACCTCCTAAAGGCCCCATCTCCTAATACCACCACACTGCGGGTGAGGGCTTCAACATATGAATTAGGGAGAGATGCAGACTTTCGATCCATAGCAACATATCATTTTCTTGTTTCTCTTTTTGTTGTTGAGACACCATTTTTATGTTTGCTCCTTGGAAAGTAATATGTGTTTCTTCAGGCAGCTTTAAAGACTTTCCTTCTTGTCTTTGGTTTTCAGCAGTTGAATTTGATATAGGACAGTGTGATTTTCTCTCCGTGTGTTCTGCTTCATGTCTGTGGTCCTTGTGTATGTAATTTGATGTCCTTCATTCATTTTGAAAAAATCCCTAGTCATTATCTCTTCATATATTGTTCCAATTCCGTGGACGTTAGCTCTTCCTTCACCCCAGGCTATGTGTCTCATGCATTTTTGTTTTTGTTTTTGTATGTCTCATTACTTTTGCTCTCCGTGCAAAGTCAGGGTATTTTCTGCTGACCTTGCTGTCAGCCCCCGAATCCTTATTTTAGCTGTGTTTAATCCACTGCTAACTCATATACAATGGTTTCACTTTCAGTTTTCATAATTTTTAGTTTTCTCAATCTCATCCTGTTTTTTAAAAAAATAGATTCCAGTTCTTTGGTAAAAATGTCCATTTGATAATCTAGTGTTTTGAATATATCAATCACAATTACTTTACAATCTATGTCAGGTAGGGGTGCCTGGGTGGCTCAGTCAGTCGAGCATCCAACTCTCGATTTCAGCCCAGGTCATGATCTCCCAGTTTGTGAGTTCAAGCCCTGAGTCAGGCTCTGTGCTGACAGTGTGGAGCCTGCTGGGGATTCTTTCTCTCCTCCTCTCTGTGCCCCTCCCTCCCCTGCTTGCTCTTTCTCTTTCAAAAATAAATAAACATTAAAAAAAATCTTGGGCACCTGGGTGGCTCAGGTCATGAGCTCGCAGTCTGTGAGTTCGATCCACATGTCAGGCTCTGTGCTGATAGCTCAGAGCCTGGAGACTGCTGGGGATCCTGTGTCTCCCTGTCTCTCTGTTCCTCCCCCACTCGTGCTCTGTCTGTCTCTGTCTCTCTCAAAAATTAAAAAAAAAACACATAAAAAATTTAAAAAATCTATGTCAGGTAACTTGAATATATGGGCACCTGTAGGTCTACCCTCTAGCTGTTCTTCTGGTCCTAGTCACTAATAATTTTAGATTGAATACTAGTTAAGTATTCAATCTAAATACTGTGGTAAGTTATAGAGCTCTGGATGATATTAACTGCCTCCAGAGAAGGTTCACCCTTTCCCTGGCAGACAACAGAAACAAATGCAACTTGATCTACACAGGGACTGAGAAAGGTCAAGACTGATTTGTGGGTTTTGTTAGGCTCAGTCTAAGAACCGAGAAATTTCTGAGGGCTCCTTCTTGGTGAATCCTGAGGCGGGATTTTAATGTCTCAGCACGGTGAAACCACTGAGAACTTTGGTTTTCAGCTCTTTCTCCTTGACTTCTTAGCATCGTGCCTGCGGAGGGAAAAAAATGCCTCCATAGAAAAGCTGATGAGTGTCAGGCTCACCACCTGTGCTTTTCTTCTCTTCCGAATCTTGGCCTCTCAAGACCTGGCTGCTGTGGCATCCAGAATCTCCGATTTTTGTCTTCCTCACCACGTGAGGTTTTGTAAAGCTTGGTTGGCTTTCCAGCCCCACACAAAGGTTGGCAAATGCCCTGAAGGGAAAAGCTTCATGCAAAAGTTGGGTTTCTTCAATGCGGTTTCTCTCTGGGATCTGCTGTGTCAAGTCCTGGCTTCCTTGGAAGCTCTTTAATGCCTTCAGAAGGTTTCGGGTTTTTTCTTTTAATACAGCTCCTCTTTGTGTGTGTGTGCACATCATGGGAGCATCGGCCTACTAAGAACTTACTCCATCACAGCTAGAATTAAAACTCTGCATTTATATATTTTTAAGAGACTATTGTTTTTAGAGCAGTCAAGTTTCACAACAAAATTGAGCAGAAAATAGAGTTCCCATAAGCGCTTACGCACAGCCTCCCCCACCGTGGACATCTCACATCAGAGTGACGCATTTGTTACAATTGATGAGCCTGCATGGGCACATCGTCACCCAGAGTCCACAGCTTCCATTACTGTCCACATTGGTCTCATACATTCAATGGATTTTGACAAATTACATTTATTTTAAAATGAACTTTATCTAGAAGAAATTTTAAATTGACCTAAAATTTGCAATGATAACCCATCGAGTTCTCATCTACCCTTCACCCAGCCTCCCCTAATGTTATTATCCTATATTACCATGGTATATATTTTTATTTTATTATTTTTTTTATTAAAAAAATTTTTTTTAACGTTTATTTATTTTTGAGACAGAGAGAGACAGAACATGAACGGGGGAGGGTCAGAGAGAGAGGGAGACACAGAATCTGAAACAGGCTCCAGGCTCTGAGCAGTCAGCACAGAGCCCGACACGGGGCTCGAACCCACATACCGCGAGATCGTGACCTGAGCCGAAGTCGGACGCTTAACCGACTGAGCCACCCAGGCGCCCCCATGGTATATATTTTTAAAACTAAAAGCTAGGGCACCGAGGTAGCTCCATTGGTTAAGCTTCCAAATTTGGCTCAGGTCATGATCTCACAGTTTGTGGGTTCAAGCCCCACAATCAGGCTCTCTGCTCACTGCTTGGATCCTGCTTAGGATACTCTGTCTCCCTCTCTTTCTGCCTCTCTGTCTCTCTCAAAGTTAAATGAATAAACCTTTAAAAAAATAAATGAAAGCTAAAAACTAAAAAAATGCTATGCTACTATTCAGTAACCTCCAGACTTTACTTGGATTACACCAGTTTTATTATTAATGCCCTTTTCCATTGTTTGTTTCAAGATCCAACCCAGGATCCCACAGTGTATTTAGTTGTCATATCCACTTTGGCTCCCCTGCTCTGTGACAATTCCTCAGTCTTTGTTTTTCATGATGTTGAATTCTGAGTATTACTGGCTAGTCATACTGTGGAAAGTCCTTTAGTTGGGGGTTAGCTGATGTTTTTCATATGGTTACACTGGGGTTATTATTAGTTTTTGGAAGACAAATGTCTTTCTAATCACCTCGTATCAGAGGGGGCTTGCTCTCAACCTGTCTTACTGGTGTTGCTAACCTTGATCACTTAGCCCAGAGATTTGGACGGTTTTTCCATAAAGTTACCCTTCTCTCCTTTCCATATTCTGTTCTTTGGAAACAAGTCATGAAGTCCAACCCATATTCAAGCAGAGGCAGTGGAATTAAACTTCATCTCTTAGAGGGGGTATCTATATAACTATTTGGAATTCTTTGAAAACAATAGTCTCTTCCCCCTTATTTACTTATTCAATTATATATTTATATCAGTATGGACTCATATATAATTATTTTATTCTTTGGGTTATAATTCAGTGTTGTTATGCTATGTTATATCATGTAACGTTACATTACATTATGCTACGTTATGTTACATTATGTTATGTTATGTTACACGGTTATGTTATGTTACGTTACATTACGTTATGTTATGTTACATTACGTTAAGTTATGTTATGTTATGTTACGTTAGTTATGTTACCTTATGTTACGTTATGTTACATCATGTTATGTTATATTATGTTACGTTACCTTATGTTATGTTATGTTATGCTATCATTGGTTGCTCAGATTGTTCCAATTTTGCCCATTGGGAGATCTTTCAGTTTGACTTCTGTGTCCTTTTGACATGTCCCCATCCTTTTTTTTTTGACATTGCCATACATTCTTAATACTGCCAGATGCTCCAGGTTCATCTCGTATTTTCCCTGTCTCAGCCCCAGCACCAGCCATTTCTCCAAGGCTGTGGTTTCTTTTTATTAGAGAATGGTATTTAGAAACCAATATCTGATGACTGGCATGCTCACGGTTACTGAGGTTGTGTCACACATTTTGTAAGATAGAGTCTTTCGTCAGAGTCTGCATTCCATCCTGGGATTCTCTGACCTCTGGTTGAGGGCTCTTCTTAAAAGTTGTATACATTAAAGTTCACTCTTTGTGAGACAGAGTCCTATGGGATTTGACAAATGAGTAGGGTCATGTATGCACCACCATAGTACCGTACAAAACACTGACACCACCAAAAAACGGCCTTGTGCATCACTTTTGTAGCTGCTCACTCTGTTGAGCATCCCCCACAACCACCTACCTGTCTCCCGCTTTTAGTTTTAATCCTGACTCTCTGCCTTGTTTGCAGTCCTTGGAGTGGGGAAGAGTGCCCAAGATGGCGTTTTAATGTCAGCTTTGTTGGAGTGAGCAGGTCTGCTGACTGGCTTGTGAGTTATTTGTCTGGTTTGTCATTATTTCTGTAGAATACCACTTAACATGAAGTAGGTGCTCATGAAAAAAAATATTTTTAATGCATAAAGGCCCAGCATGGGCCCGATGTAGTGTATGGTTAATCTGGGATCGTTACAAATGTGCTTCTTGAAAGGTTTGAGAACTCCTAAGCAGTCTAAAAACCAGTAATTGAAGGCTGCTGCAGTGTGGACTGGCTGTGCTAACACCAGCTCTGCAGTTCTCTCCGTCCTCTGTCCCTAAGCCTCCTCGCCCTTGATTAAAATCTGTGCGGAGCATTTGACACTCTTACCTGGTTGACCTTAAAAACAACCCCTCCACATAGGCCATAGTTGCCTCCGTGACAAAAGACTGCCTCTTTTGGACCTCTAGGTTTTAATCCAGATTTTTTTTTAACCTAGAAATTATTTGCCACTTCATCTTCCGTGGACCCAACGGTGGCCCAAAAAAGCCTTAGGGAAGCAATAGATAAGGCTTCTCTCAACCACCAGCCACTCAAAATGGCAGCAGGTAACAATCTAGAGAGAAAAGATCAATTCTTTAACAAGTCACATTCAACACATGACCTCCAGAAAGGGACCTCCACTTCTCTTGGTTTCCTGTGACAAACGTCACAGAGCAGCCAGTTTTGGGATGCTGATACAGGAAGGAAATGCAAGTTCATCGCCTTGGACTGGGTTGACCTGCCAGCTTGAAGCCACCAGATCCCTTTCAGGACCAGGCATGAGAGCAAGCATCCTGATGCTGTGAGCATCTCTTGTTGTTTTCCAACGTGATGGAGAAGAGCCACAGGGGTAATGGAAGATGTGAGATTCAAGATATAGAAGGATTCACTAGAAGAACTGAGCAGTTTGCTTGTAATGCATCTGCAGTCTCAAGGCTAAATGGGCCCAGAAAAAAAAAAATGAAGTGGAAATTTGGCAACATGCTCATCAATGGTCTAATTTGGCTGTTTACTCCAATCAAGTTAATTGGTTAACTGCCAGGTTTTCACTCTACTTTGAATGGCTCAGGGACAGCCAGAGGGAAGGGGGATTAAATCATGCATCTGATGCTCTTGTATATAGCTGATGGAAATGTCTTTTTGGAATAGATATTTGGCCTTTAAGGTACTTTACAATGAGACGCTTCTTGCATTTTCTTTGCAAAATGATGGAAGAGGCTCAGCTGGATTTCCAGCCCATTAAATAACTTAGATACTGAGATTAGGCCAATTTCTCACTCACAGGTTCCAGACATTACTCAGCCACACGTCCAACAAGATGCATTTAGAGCAAGATTGAAAACTCCTGGAGAGGTTGGCCATGTGCCCCTGGCCTTGGAGAAGAGAATGTAGAGGCAGCATTCAGTTCGTTTTCAGGAGCTTTATGTCCCTGTGTGGAAGATTATTATATAGCCTTCCATGTTCATTCATCCATCCATCCATCCATCCAACCATCCACTCATCCATTCATAATTAACTAACTAATTAAACACTGGTAACATGCCAGGCACTGCGCTAGGAGTGGCAGATGCCGAGATGAAGGAGACAGGTTTCTTGCCCTGAGGAGTTCAACATCTGGTTAGACAGTGGGAGCTGTAAATAATGTCACTATAGTATGACCAACGTGTAGAGGCACATACTACGAACTTTGGGCATATGGAGTGGGTAGGATAGAAACTGCTTGGTTGGGTCAGAGAAGGTTTGTTTCATAGAGTTGGGCGTTGAAATTGATAGATGAAACAGTAAGATCCCTAGAGGTTGGCAAGAAAAGGTGTTGTAAGCATGACAATAGCACATGTGAAGACACATGGAGAGGTGTGCTCTTCAGGAGAACTGCCAGGTGCTCGCTGTGCCCCGAGCTTAGGGTGCAAGCAGAAAAGTGGGGAGTCTCACTGGCAGGGCTGGAGGCAGTGCTTCGGAGAGTTTGAAAGGAGAAAAAACGTTCGGTCATCTTTGAACGTCCTTGTAATGGTGACAAGGATGAGTAGAAATTCTGGCGACAGCCAGCGATGGTTCAAACCCACAGCTACTTTTTTTACCGTGTAGCCTTGGAGAAGTTCCCAGGTACCACCAAGATTTTAGAAAGTAAGATAATATCCTCCTTCAAACAGTGTTGAGAACATTAGAAAGAGCATATATAAAGTATCTAGAAAAGTATCTGAAATATTTTGCTATAATTGTGAGGCTAATAGAATGTATCGGAAAGAAGAGTTTCTGAGTCAGAGAGTCCTGGATTCCGATCCCAGTTTTGCTTCTGACTAGCTGGGTATTTTTTTTGGCGCACTTCTTATCTTTCTGAACCCATTTTCTAACTGGTAGACATCCATTTACTCCATAAACATTTATTAAAGAACCTCTGTGTGCAGTCTGGGGCTAGCAACGAAGTTACATCAGTGAACAACTAGATACAGTCTCCCCTGAAGCACATAACCCAAGTTTAATATGGGAAAATAAGTCAGAAAATTTCCGGTAATGGGGCAGCCTGCAAAATCCCTAACACTTCCCAAAACTGTCATTGTCATTTAAAAAAAGGAAAACTCTAGGGAATAGTCACAGCCAATTGGGGCCTAAGGAGACACAACAAAATGTAATAAGGTATCCCAGGGGTGCCTGGGTGGCTCAGTTCATTAAGTGCCCGACTCTTGGCTCAGGTCATGAGCTTGCAGTTTGTGAGTTCGAGCCCCTCATTGGGCTCTGTGCTGACAGCAGGGAGCCTGCTTGGGATTCTCTCTCTCTCTCTCTCTCTCTCTGCCCTTTCCCGCTCACTGTCTCTCTCTTACAATAAATAAACTTAAAAAAAATGTAATATGATATCTTGGATATGATTCTTTTTAAAATTTTTTTAATGTTTATTGATTTTTGAGGGGAAGAGGGGAAGAGAGAGAGGGAGACACAGAATCTGAAGCAGGATCCAGGCTCTGAGGTGTCAGCATAGAGCCTGATGTGGAGTTCAAACTCATGAACCTTGAGATCATGACCTGAGCTGAAGCTGGACGCCTAACTGACCGAGCCACCCTGGCACCCCTCTAAATTTTCTTATTATGTTAAATACACATAACATAAAATTTCCCATCTAATTCATTTTAAATGTACTGTTCAGTGGTGTTAAATACACATCAATTAGCTTTATAATAGGACATGGGGGTTCTAAGAGGTGCCCCAGTGGACCTCTTATGTTCCAGACGTACATCATTGCCCCCACCGAGTAATGGCTACCTAGTTTCCATGGGATCAATCTCCCAAACCAGTACAATAACCCTCGTCTTTTCCTATTGGTTCATTGGCGAGAGGAACCCAAAATAGCCAAGGGTTAATCTCAGCTTCCAGTTGAAAAGAACCATGATTGCGTCTTCTGATAGAAACAAAGACATCTAGAGTGACAGGCTCCAAAATCATGGGGACAGGAAGTGAAAACCTTGCCGGTGGATCATGAAAGGTAATAGGAGAAACTACTACCTCTTCCACCCCTTGGTGGTGGAAGACATCTAGATACCCTAGATATCTAAACCCAGGCTGTGGCAGAAACAGCATCATATCCCGATTTAGAGGATATTCCGCATTCTGGAGTTGCCACCCAACTGGAACTACAACTGAGTCATCGAAAGGCTATTCGATCATTCTATCAGGCCCGCTGCTTTAGGATGATAGTTGAACCAGGGCATTCCACGAGCATGAGTCCATTGTTGCCCTTTGCAGTAAAATGAGCTCTTTCCAGAAGCAATGCCCCTTGGAATACCAGGACACTAAAGACAGTACCCCAAGGGTCTACAGATGACGAGAGAAGCACTGCAGGCAAGACAGGCAAATCCCTACAGACGGTGTCTATTCCACTCAGACCAAAATGCTATCCCTGCCATGATGGAAGTCCTACAGTGGAATAGATATGCCACCGTGTGGCGGGCTGGTTCTCTCTGGAGCAATAACATATCAGGAATTCGTTGTTGGTCTCTGTGATTGGCTGATTGGACGTTCAGCAGCGACGGTAGGTGGATTCGCTTTGATCAGTGGAAGCTGACGTTGTTGAGCCCACGCATAATCTTCACCCCTATTCCCCTAGCCACTTTGTTCGTGAGTCCATTGGGCAAGGACATAGATGGGTGACAAAGAGGCTGACTGATATCCACAGACAGAGTCCTCTTGCCTATTTGATTGATTCTAAGATCCTCCCCTGCTACGGCCCCTTTATTGTAAGCATTTAGATGACACACAAATATCCTTACACAGGGTGCCCATTCAGAAAGGCTGAGCTACATACCTCCTCCTTAGATCTTCTTGTCACTAATTCCCCAGTTACGGTTCTTCCAAGCCCCTGACCTTCTAACCAAACCCTTAGCGGCTACCCAGAAATCAGTATAGACACATATCTCTGGTCATTTCTCCTTCCAGGCAAAATGAGCAACCAGGTACATGGCTTGAACTCTTGCCAGCTGGGAGAACCACTGTTCTTTGGTGGCATTATAGTGATAGAGCTATTCATCTGTAGGAACATATCCTGCAGAACCATCTGTAAACCAAATCTAGTTTTTTTCTTCCTCAGTCACGACATAGGACTACGGAAAGGCCTTCAGAGAGTAATGGCTACTTCTTCTTCCTCTGTTGGCAATATGGGATTTCCCCTTTTGTTCAGCTGAAATCTGGACTCATAGGAAAGGGGGTGTGGGGAGTAGGTCCCAGCTTACCAAGTTAGTAATATTTACATAGACATTTACCATTGTTGATCCTCTTCATTCCTTCTTAAAGAGCTGGGGTGTTATCTTGTTTCATCTCTCATCAACCTGAACATGTTCTTTTGCAATTATGGTCGTGCAGTTCCCTGGAAATGAATCCTCCTTTCTTCTTACCCAAAAATACCTTGATTTTGCCTTTATTAAAAAAATTTTTTTAATGTTTATTCAGTTTTTGGGAGACAGAGAGAGACAGAGCATGAGCAGAGAGAGAGGGAGACACAGAATCCGAAGCTGGCTCCAGTCTCTGAGCTGTCAGCACAGAGCCCGACGCGGGGCCTGAACCCACAAGCTGTGAGATCATGACCTAAGCTGAAGTCAGACGCTCAACTGACTGAGCCACCCAGGCGCCCCTTTGCCTTCATTTTAAAAGAATATTTATACTGGGTAAGAAACTCTGGGTTGGAAGTCTTTTTCCCTTTCTACTTTGTAAAGACATTGTTCCATTTCTTTTGTCTCCTGGAGTTTCTTTTTTTTTTTTTTTTAATTTTTAAAGTTTATTTATTTTTGAGAGAGAGGCACAGAGAGTGAGGGAGGGGCAGAGAGAGAGAATCCCAGGTAGGCTCTGCACTGTCAGTTCCAGCCCGATGTGGAGCTTGAACTCATGAACCATGAGATCACGACCTGAGCCGAAGCCAAAAGTCAGACACTTAATCGACTGAGCCACCCAGGCACCCCGTCTTCCAGAGTTTTTTATGAGAAATTGGACATTATTCAAATCTTTGTTCCCTTGTGTGTAATGTGTCATTTTCTTCTGGCTGCTTTCAAAATTTTCTCTTTATTTTATTTTTGGCACTTAGCTATAAAGTACCCATAAATGTGTACGTATTTTCTTCATATTTATCCACATTTATCCTGCTTAGAGTTTGCTAAGCTTTTTCAATCTGTAAATTTATGTCTTTTACCAAATGGGATACATTTTACCCATTATTTATTAAATATTTTCTCTACTCCACCCCAATCTATTCCAGCTCTCCTGAGCCTCCTATTATATGTATGTTATACCTTCTGATAATTTTTCAATTGGTTCCTGAGGCTTTGTTTATTTCAATTGTTTTTTTCTCTGTTGTCCTCCCCTCCCCCCCCACCCCCCCATTTAACAGATCCATAGTTTGGATCCATAGTTCTATGGTTCTATCTTTGAGTTAATTGACTATCATTTCCATTCTATTCTCAATCACATACAGGGAACTTTTTTTTTAATTTAATTTTTTTTAATGTTTATTTAGTATTGAGAGATAGAGACAGACTGCGAGCATGGGAGGGGCAGAGAGAGAGAGAGAGGGAGACACAGAATCCGAGGCAGGCTCCAGGCTTGGACCTGTCAGCACAGAGCCCGACGTGGGGCTCGAACCCACAGACCGTGAGATCATGACCTGAGCCAAAGTTGGACGCTTAACCGACTGAGCCACCCAGGCGCCCCATGGGAACTTTAAATTTCAGATATTATTCTCCAGTCCTAGAATTCCTATTTGACTCTTTTGAAAAATAATTTCTAGTTCTTTGTTTTCCTTTAAGTCGATTAATATAGTTCAAAAGCTGCTTTAAGATCCAAGTCTGCTAATTTCAACATCTGTTTGGTCTCTATTGATTGCTTCTTCTCTTGAGAATAAGTGATATTTCCTTGGTTCTTCCTATGTTGGGTAGTTTGTTTTTTTTTTAATTATTATGTCCTGGATATTGTAAAGTTTATGTTGTGGAATTCTGGCTTCTGTTACGTTCTTTCCCAGACAGTTGATTCACTTTTGCCTTTTTTGTTTTAGCATTTAATTAATTTGGTTGAACTCAAACTACAAATTCACCTCCAATGCTCCAAAGCCCTGCTGTCATTCCTGGGATGGGTTTTTTTCAATTGCACCACAATAACAGGAGTAAGTGTGAGTCTCTCCCCTACTGAACGGTAAACTTGTCAAAAATAGTAACTTGGTCTTATTCATCTTCGTGTCCTTCGCATATAGCTTACTGTTGCACACAGTGGACCTGCCATGATGCTGCATGCATGAAAAAGCTAGTGAACCATGTAATTCAAGAAACATCCACCAAATCAGGACACTGTTACTGCGAAGATTCAGGAACCAGGAGGGAAAAGCTGAGAGCTTTGCATGCGTATACAAACTTTCATCTTCCTGGGCTTCATGTAATTTTCAGTCGTTAATCCACTACCAAGAATCTGGGTTTCAGTTACATTTAATCTTCAATATTTGTACCCTCATATATTACCTCCTACAGAGTACACAGTGTAGCAAAATCCCATTATAGTAAAATAAATCAGCAGATGACTGTTCCATCATTCCTTTAGCCACATTTCCTTAATGTGGGAATAATCTAAAAGGTATACATCCGTGCCCACAGCTCAAGACTACTTTATTTCTTCATTTGGTAGACCTTGAGCGCCTGTGCTGTGATAGGTTCCAGAAATATGAAAATTAATAAGCACAGTTCCTGTCCTCAAGATGTGAGGGTTAGTCATTTAATTGGTTATTCGTAGATCTTACAAGTATGTATTGAGAACCTATTTTGTGCTGGGAACTTTGCTAGGATCCGGGGACACAATAATGAGAAGATGGGCAATTCTGTGCCCTCAGAGAGTTTAGGGTTTCTCTGGAAAGCATTAACTCTAGGAGAGCCTTTCCCATATTACACTCATTCAAGTATCACCCTCACATTTTGTTTCTGCCTTGGCCTATACATGTACTGCTAATTCATGTTTTATTTGTCTCACTCTTCAAAAGCTTAAGTCAATTTAATTTTAAAAGAGAGATTATAGGGGCGCCTGGGTGGCTCGGTCAGTGAAGCGTCCAACTTTGGCTCAGGTCATGATCTCATGGTTCGTGGGTTCGAGCCCCACATTGGGCTCTGTGTTGACAGCTCGGAGTCTGGGTCCTGCTTCAGATTCTGTGTCTCCCTCTCTCTCTCTCTCTCTCTCTGTTCCTCCCCTGTTTGCATGGTTCTCCTCTGTCTCTCAAAAATAAATAAACGCTTGGGGCGCCTGGGTGGCGCAGTCGGTTAAGCGTCCGACTTCAGCCAGGTCACGATCTCGCGGTCCGGGAGTTCGAGCCCCACGTCAGGCTCTGGGCTGATGGCTCGGAGCCTGGAGCCAGTTTCCGATTCTGTGTCTCCCTCTCTCTCTGCCCCTCCCCCGTTCATGCTCTATCTCTCTCTGTCCCAAAAATAAATAAACGTTGAAAAAACAAATTAAAAAAAATAAATAAATAAACACTTAAAATTCAAAAAAAAATACATACAAGATTATATCACAGATTGGATATGCTACTTATGCTTGTCAAATCCACATGAGCATAAATGCCTAATTGTTAAAAAGCAAAATGACTAAATGCAAAATATCAAGTATCACATGTCCCACGCTCCGAGGAACACCGCTTTAAGTCTGTTAAATGTTGTAAAAGAGACGTTTGTGAAGTGCAAAAAGTGTAATGGGAATATAAAAGGGACTATTAATCCTTCCTGTGTTTATACAAGGAAGGCTTTGCAGGAAAGTCTTTTTGAGGGAAGCGACAGTATCCTCTTTACTGTCTCATCCTCCGTGGTAGTCAGAATAATGTCCCTCCCCTGGTCCAATCCACATTTTGGTCTGAATGCATACAGGTATTACATTACAAGGTGCAGGGGAATTAAGGTGGCCGATAGAATTCAAGGAACTGATCAGTGGGCCTGAAGATAAAGAAATTAATCTGGATGGTCTGGATGGGCCCAGTGAAATCACGAAGAGCCTTAAAAGCAGAAGAGGGAGACAGCAGAGGGTCAGCCTGATTCGATGTGACAAAGAGGCTGCCATTACTGCAGGCTATACACATGGAGGCCGGGGACCATGGGCCTCGGGCCCGTGTGGCCTCTAGAAGCTGGAAGAGGCAAGGAAATGGACCCTGACCTCCAGAAAGTCACACAGCCTTACCAACACCTTGATATCTGCCCAGCAAGGCCTGTGTTGGATTTCCCACCAATGGAACCATAAGATAATGGATCCGTGCTGTCTTAAGTCACTGAATTTGTGAGCATTTGTTATAGCAGCCCTGGGAAGCTAATGCAACCCATAGCACGAGATGCATCTTAGGTTTTGGCTAAAAGTGAATCAAACAGAATGGAGTCTCCCCTTTAAGTTCGTGAAGGGCGAGGGCCTCATCTTTTTGTCTATTGTAGACCTGGTGCCTACAATCACACGTAGCAGACGGTTGGCCGCAGTGACTCTTTTCAACGAGTTCTGAAGAAAGGCACTGTTTGCACCAGATGATCAAGAATGGGTGGAAGTTTCCAAGGCATGGAAGTGCATTGAAGAAGGGCTTTGAAAGTGAGGGAGATGCTTGAGCAAAGACGAGAGAGGGAGACACGGAATCCGAAGCAGGCTCCAGGCTTTGAGCTGTCAGCCCGGAGCCCGACGCGGGGCTCGAACCCACGAACCGCGAGGTCGTGACCTGAGCTGAAGTCGGACGCTTCGCCGACTGAGCCACCCAGACCCTCCGTGTTTGTGATGTGTTTAGAGAAATAAACTACCATGTGGCAGAAGACAGCATGCTCAGGGAGAGTGAGTGATACAAATCCAGGGCAGTGTCAGGGTGGGGCAGGAAGGGGCTTGTGTTGGATACCCAAGAGTTTGATTCAAGTCCTGAGGCCGCAGGTAGCCATGTGTCCATCTTGTGTGAGGCATTAAAGGCAATATGGGCTTGCCCCCTCTGGAGTCGAAAGCTGGAATCTTATGTTTCTGGAACCAGGATCTGCGAGCCATGCAGAAGTCTGGGGAGAAGGCCTGACCCTGAGGACTTGGATTCTTGGGCTGGGGGGGTCAAGTGTTGCACGTGAGCAATGGCCAGACAGAGGAAGGCAGCAGCCTGAGAAGCTGGGTGACCCTCACGCTCCCTGGAACTTCCTCCCTGCAGGAGCCGACAAGCTGTCAAGGTTCCGTCATAAACCCCACACTCCATGTGTTTGCAATGTGGCCGAGGAGACGCACAGGGGAATCGGGGGCTGGGGTGTGAGGGCTTACTGCTGGAGGCACCGCTTCCTCTCTCTGCCCGTGCATTTTGGAGAGAACTTATTTTGCTTTCTTAGAGTTATGGTGTGGAATAAAGGGACAGTAATGAGTTCCAGATGCTTTTATTTTTCTTCTTCTATAATTGGAAACAAAAATATAGCATGGCTTTTAAATCGAAAGTGCCAGAGAGGAATGATGCTTTTAGCTCTGGGGTTTTAGCTGTGATTTAGAGCCCAGCGTGAGGCTGTGGCCCTCATCACTACACAGCAGCTCGCTCGCTCTGCTCCCTGCAGACCCGGCTCAAGACTTTAACTCAGAACCTGAGTGAGGTTCAACCGTGAGTCCTATTTTAAGAAACTCTAATACACGAAACACAAACTTGCGACGCAGACAGATTTGGGCAAAGTGAGCCTCCGCGTATTCAAGGGATGATTGTTTTGCAGAAGATCCCCACCCAGGCCTCTTTTAATTGGAGCTCCCCCCAGTGCACCTAAAACTTTCCCCACACGCCATTAATTTCTGAGGAGCGGGACAAAGAACCTTCTGGCCGAAGCGTTCCAAGCGTGAAGTGCTGAGTGAAGATCAATTAAAAAGTCAAGGGACCAGAATCTTGAAGTATAAAGTGATCCGAAGAAGAAAGAATGCTTGAATTACCCTGGGCTCATTCATGCCGCACCCAACTTTACGAAAGTCATCGTGTGACAGCTTGACTGTGAGTCCTAATTGGAATTAGAGCCTCCTTGTAAGTTAGACAAAGAGATCGTCCTCACCATGCAGGAGGAAATGCCGATTGTTAGACTCAGGTCTTTAGGTTGCTTTTGGACTCAGGTCTGTAGGTTGCTTTCCTTTGGCCAATTGCTGCTACAAAATGGAGCAGTGGGGAAAGCAAGATTCAGACGGAGACCGTGGGAAAGCAGTTGGCCTCCACCTACGAGACATAATAAGACCAGATTACGCTCTCTCCGGGGAGATAATCTTTAACACAAAGCAGATCCCAGCCCCCGGTTAAACAGCAGGCCAGCAAGGGAAGATAAAACTAAATGGCCACTCAATCCTTATATGATTTGCACAGCACTCTGGTAAAAATAGGCATTCTGGACCCCAGAGCTGAAATTTAAGACTGGCCTCTCGCTTTTCGTTCACGGCAAAGCAGAAAGCTCAATTGCTCTTTGGTGCCAAGACTTTCAGGTCAGTCTCGATGAGCAAGAGGCTGTCTCCTGATCCTCTCCCTGCCCCTTCTCCCATTGCTTTTTATATTTCCCTCTCGCAGCCGCGCAAGTAACTGCTCTTCAACACATCGGGCTGCCATCCATCAAGTACTCACCGCGTGCTGGCCCCCTTACAGTGGTGTGCATCATTGTCCACGATGACTGCCGTTCTCCAAATTCTCGATCAGCCAATTCCAAAGCACAGAGACTTCCCGTGTATCCTGCTCTTAAAACATGTGTAGCCAGTGATGTGGGTCTAAAGGGATTACTCAGTGGTTCTTCACATTTTGAAAATCTGACCAAGGCTGGGGCTCCTCCCTGAACCTGTCCAGAACCTCTGGGGCCTCAGCCTTTGTGTCTTAAGTCTGCACACTGTAATTCAGATGCATGGTGGGCTGGAGGACCGGTGCGAAAGCATCTTAGGGGCTTAGGGGGCCATTCGGAGAGCGGACCCCTTTTCAGGGAAGCCCTCTACTCTGCTGTGGGTACTGAAGCCTGCCTGCCGCCCCTCATTGGACCTGAGAGAATAGGGGAGACCAAAGCAAGAGGCAGGTGACTTGACCCTAGTCCGGCTCTTTCCTGGCCTTCTGAATTGGGCCAACTCCTTCCTTTAAATCCTAGAGGTAGGCTTCTGCCCCTTTCCTCTGTCTTTTGTTCCTATTGTTTTCTGGACGCTTGAGGGGACCCTCCAAGAAGTCTTTCCCAGCCCTTGTGAGAAACTTGCTGAGCCTTAATAACACAGAACGTAAACTATAGAAGAAAAGAGGAGGAAACTTTAGTAGGAGTCACCTACTCCTCCCAAGGCAGGAGAGCCCATCCCCAATAATGTAGGGTGTTCTCAGTTCCTTTTCTTCCAAATGGCTGGGATTCATCTTGTCTCCCCATCTTCCCATTTTGTTGGTGTCTCCATCGAGTATTGATTGACAAAGCCCATCCCCCCAGGGGCAGACACTCCACACTGATGTGACTTTCTGGGTCGGGGGATTCTTCGGGCTCTAGCCTCCTGGCCCACAGGGGCTGTCTGGGGGATTGCCAGAAGCAAACATCTAAACACAGACATGAACCTGCTTTTCCCCTATGGGTGAATTTACTTCAAGTCGAGGTCCCCTGAGAAAGATGTGGAATGTGTGATTTTTCTGAAAAAATGACTATATAGTCATGATCGCCTTCTTGGAATTTAGCTTAAGTAAATAATTAAGGATGTGTTCCCACAATTGGTTATAAGGGTGTTCACTGTTGCATTATTCTTACT
Organism: Prionailurus viverrinus; assembly: GCF_022837055.1. Classification (NCBI taxonomy): domain Eukaryota; kingdom Metazoa; phylum Chordata; class Mammalia; order Carnivora; family Felidae; genus Prionailurus; species Prionailurus viverrinus. Next base: position 146,985,433 of record NC_062569.1, on the reverse strand, counting down.
GAACTAACCTGGAAACAACCTAAATGGCCAATAGCAGAGGATTGGATGGATGAATCATGTCACGACGAAAAATCATGGTATATATTTCTGCTTTGGGACACGGAGAGTTATTTATTGTATTTTAATGCCAAAAGCGGGTTACAAAACAACATGGACATTATGATCTCATTTTGGCATCTGGGAAGATACATATCAAACTATTAATAATTGCTATCTCTGAGCTGGGGCTAAAGGGTGTTCTCATTGCCTCTTTCTTTGCTTGTTCGTATTTTCTAATACTCATAGTAGTTAGTAAAGAGTGCATAGTACCTTGTTAATTGGGACAAACCTAATGTTGGTGTTGAGGGAAGGCAGGTATCTGAAAGTGAGGCAGAAACAAGAACATAGGCGCCCTGTGGGACCCCCAAAGGCATAAAGGCCGTGCTCCCACACAAACTCTACCCGCCAACCACCGTTGACATCAACGGGCATTACATGTGTTATTTACTAACGAGACCTCCATAGTTTTTCATTAGTTGAAGAGAACACAGATGGAACGAGACTCCACCGTGGCCACACCATTTCTGAGGTTGCCGGAAAGAGTTGCAAATCTTCGAGACAAAGAGATCCAACACAGAGGCCGGCTGAGTTGAGAGATAGACTCCTACTGTTGGAGTTGGCCAGGGAAGCAGTCTCCTAAGTTTGGAATAATTGAGATAAGAGACAGGTATCGAGCAGATATAGTCACAGTATCACTTTCATTTCTGATAAAACTAGATTTGGAGACTGTGGTTATTCCTCTTAGTCAAGTGGGCCTGATGAGACCTCACCCTGGAATCAGGCTGCAACCGTGGCTCTGTCACTGGTGGCACGAATAGCTTTAGGTGTCCCCTGGATGTCCTGTCCTCACCATGGAGAACCCCCCCCCCCGCAGTCGAGCAGAGCTACCCCAAAGAAGGGATGGCCCCAATTCTCCAGGGAAATACCCATCAGTCCCAACACCTCCCTGGGGGTGGGGGAAGGAAAGGAATAAGGAGAACAGGCCTCCAGAGCGTTCCTCTAAAGGAAGGGTCTGCAAACTCCTCCCTGGGGGCAAAATCTGGCTCTCAGCCCATTTTTGTCGGTGAGTTTTACTGGCAAGCACACACAATCGTTTATGAATTGTCCAAGGCTCCTGTCCTGTTCCAGCAGCGGAGTTGAGAAGTCTTGGCAGAAACCGCGTGGCCTGGAAAGTCAAACATTGCCGGCCTCTGCTCTACAGGTGTCTCTCTGGGAACACCCCTGGAGAGGGGCATGCGTCTCCTCTAACATCCCTGGCTACGTCCAATGCAAAGTGTCCTGGCCTCTCTCCTCTGTCTGGCTTTCCAGCCTGGCTCTTATTGCCATCCTGGGCATTAAAGTTCAGCAAGGCTCACTCCTCAGCCCGTCTCTCTCGCTTCACATTCTCACGGTCTCCTCTTGGGTGTCCCAAGGGCCTTTCAAATCGCACAAATCTTAGCCCAGGGTGACCATACAGTCTATGGGTTCAAACCAGGACATTTCTGGGGAATAACATTTCTGGACAAGACTCTGAGATAACAGACATAATGTGGATTGTCCCAGGGACAATGGAGAAGTCAGATCTTTTTTATTTTATTTTATTTTATTTTATTTTTAAGTCTGTTCATTTATTTATTTATTTTGAGGGAGTGCGAGCTAGCGGGGAGGGGCAGAGAGAGGAGACAGAGAATCCCAAGCAGGCTCCGTGCTGTCAGCGCGGAGCCTGATGCGGGGCTCAAACCTACGAACCGTGAGATCATGACCTGTGGCCGAAGTCAGACGCTTAACCGCATGAGCCACCCAGGTGCCCCGAAAAGTCAGATAATTTAAAAGGAAAACACAAATTATCTTCTTTCCCTGAACCCGGCTCCTTCTCAAGAGTTTCCAGTGGCTCTGGCGTCATCATTCTGCCCATGGTAAAAACAAGAAGCCCAGGCCCTATCCTTCACACCGCCCCCTCCCTCACCACCCACCTCCTCTCCGTCACCAGGCCAGACCGCCTGCCTTTCTTTAGAATCCACCCACTTCTCCAGTCTCAGCTGCTACATTCCAGTCCAAACCACCACGATTTCTTGCTTGGGCTACTCCAGAGACTCCTCCCTGGCCGAGGACCACTGGCTTCCGCCCCTCTTTTTCACGGATCCCCGTGAAACTTTAGTCTGATTGGGCCACTCCCCTGCATGAAACTCGTAGTCCCATGCCTTTAGGATAGAGATGCCAGTCTTCTTTCTTTCTTTCTTTCTTTGACAGAGAGAGAGAGAGCGGGAGAGAGAGAACAAATGGGGGAGGGGCTCAGAGAGAGAGAGAGAAAAATCTCAAGCAGGCTCCACACTCAGCACGGAGCCCAACGCACGGCTTGATCCCACAACCCTGGGATAGGACCTGAGCTGAAGTCAAGAGTCAGTCACTCAACTGACCGAGCCACCCACGTGCCCTAAGATGCAAGTTCTTCCTCTTGGACTCTGGGGTTGGCATGGGCTGCCTTCCACCCCCACCCAGAACCCCCCTTCCCTTCTGCCCTTTGGGAATGCTTGAACACATGCTGCACCTTCCTCCTTCTGGGTCTTCCTGCAGACTTTTCCGTGTGACTTCCCCTATTGGAGTCCAAGGCCGTCTAACCCTCACTCCCTCAGTGCCCACCCTAGGCTGTGACCGCGTCATCACCTGTCACCGTGCCCTGGGCTCTGCAGACTGTAATGACAGCGACGTTATTTGCTTACTGACTATCTCTCCCACCGTAAGCTGCCTGAGGACGGGGTTCCTATCCTTTCGCTCACCATCGTATCTCAGCATCTATAGCAGACACTCAAGAAATAGCCATTGAAATAATGATGACACAGGAAAAACAGCCTCCACGATTTCAGAGTTTGGAGGCCTCCGTTTAGCCCGGATGGAACATTGCTGGTTTTCTGTGGCTTCTGTAACAAATTGTCATAAACGTGGCCGCTTACCACAACAGAAATCTCTCTTCTCACGGTTCTGGAGGCCAGGAGTCTGAAATCAAGAGGTCAGCCGAGCCACAGTCCCTGTGTGGGCTCCGGGGGAGAAGCTCTTCCTAGCTTCGGTGGCTGAAGGCGTCCCTTGGCTGCTGGCCACGTCACTCCAATCTCTGCATCCACCTTTACACCACCTTCTCCCCCGCTTTGTTCAAGCATCCTCCAAGGACGCTTGTGATGGCACTGTGGAGCCACCCAGATAATCTCCTCTTTTCAAAATCCTCAGCGTAAGCACATCTGCAAAGACCCTGTGTCCCAGTAAGGTCACGTTGACAGGTTCCAGGGATTAGGATATGGACACATCCTTGGGGGCGGAGTGGGGTTGTTTCAACCCATCAGAGGGACATAAGCCTAGATTTGGCCCAACAGGTCTTGGGCAATTCAGGGTCAGGATCTTGGCAAACTAGGAGACAGAATAGACTCAGCGATTGTGGGAGAGAAACATCCTTATAATTCTTCCCACCGGAGCCAAAACAGACACTATTATTGTCCCCTTACCCATTCTTGCTTTCCCTGCCCACAAAGACCACTCCCCAGGCAGAAGGCTTGGGTGAGAGCTAGCTCTTACTGAACCGTTGAGATGTTTGCCTGACAAGTCAGTGGAAAGGAGCCAGAACAAAGGACCCACATTTGCTGCACAATATTGGGCAAATAGCTTCATCTCTATCAGCCTCCTTTGTAAATCAAGTTCCCTTTCCTCCAGGGAGCAATCGGGATGTTTTCCTGTCATTTCTCATGCATCTTGGGGTAACAGTATTAATACAAAACATCATTATTATCTGCCAAGTCAGTGCCTTGCAAGGACTGAATCTTACTCCCAGGGTGACTTCGCACTGCCCTCAACTCTCCGGCTGCCTTTAAAAATAACAAAAATCCACCCAGACCTCTCAGTCGCCACACACCTGTGTCTTTTGTACTTCCACGAGGTGTCCTCCTCCAGGGTTTCAGTGTAACTGGAGCCTCCAGAACCATCCACAGTCTTCTGCCGCCCTGGGAAACGTCCCTTCGTGGCTAGGGCACCAGAACGCATTTTGGAAGGAACAGCTTCCTAAGAAAACTAAAAGGTTGCAAACATAGGCGCCTGGCCGGGAATAAATACTACTGTATTTTTAGAAACCTGGGTCCTTTTATTTTTAGGTAAGGAGTTTGATTCAATTTCTATAAATCCAGTTGTCCTTTTGGGGTCTAACTTCAACTGAGCATTTTGGAGCTTCTAGGCAGCCTTTCTGAAATGGCAGGCCTCCTGGCTGTGCTATTTAGGAGGAAGAATTGGGGTGAGGTTCCATTTTTGGCAGAGGGTAAAAATAAAGAGTTTTCTTCTGAGTGGGCCCCCCTCCGAATCCAGCCTGGATGCTCGGTCTACACTGGGCACACGTGCACAGCATATGTCAGGCTTACCGCTGCAGAGAGAATGAATCACTCTGCCTGGCGCCTTTCGGAGGAGCTTTAAATCATGCTGCTCCAACAACATGTAAGGCAGCGTTTGATTTTCTGGGAGGGAGGTTTTGCAACTTTTTTTTTTTGCAGTAACATACGAACAGTCAGTACCCACTGTGAGGACTTCAGAGAAAACAAACTAAAAGATGACCGTCGGATGAGTTCCCTGCCACAGGGAGCTCCCAGACGCCTTTCCTGTGGGTGTCGGCGTGGTGGCAGCCTTGTGAGAGGGCAAGGTCCTTCCCTCCATCAACAAACATTTCTGGAAGCCCCCGGTGTGCATTGGGGTTGTGTAGGAAACAATGAGCTGGGTGTACATAGCCGCGTGTTTGCTTTTAATGAAGTGGGTCACTCTCAGCTCCTCGAAAATCACAATGCCAGCAGCAAACTGGTTCATGATAACCAAGTTCAAGTTCAAGTTCAAGTTCAAGCAGGGTCGGTTTATCCATTGCATGCATGTGCTTCCCTCCCTCCCTCTCCCTGCTTTTATGTAAGAATTCCACTCTTCTACGAGAGGAATGGTGTGTGCAGACAGGGAAGGGGCGAACTGAAGAGAGGCCTGCCCCAGGGAACCCCGGGGGGGGCGGGGAGGCTGGCTCACCTAACTGAAGAGGAGACAGGGGAGGACTTCCCTCCACCACCCACGGGGGCCCCGTGGGTACCAGGGGACGTGAAGGGACGCCCGAGGGGACACGCTAACAGAAACGTCAACCCTCACCAGCACCTGCTGCTGTGCTGAAGGGGTCCTTTTCCTCACGGGAGCTTTTTCAGCCACTCACTAGCGCCATTCTGATCCTTCGTGGCCGCTGCTGTGATCCTCACGGGACCTCCAAGCTCACACGTGCATACACACACACACACACACACACGAGTCATTTCCTGGAAAAGTCAGCAGCTGAATCGCTCTGTCTTCAGAACAGGGTCACCCCAAGAGCAGGGAGCTCCAGCTTCCTTCTCAGAGGGGCTGGCCCCGCACACCCCCCCCCTCCCCCCGGGCCTTCGAGATCCCGCCTCCGTGTAGCCACCTTGGGTTTCTCAGCTCCATCCAGAATGGCTTCGTCCCTCGGGCTCCCGTGGAATTTTCTGGAACATAGCACACAGACTGACAAAACCCAAGGAGGTGTTTCTCCAAGCACAGACCCGGACGGACCAGTGCCAGTTTCTCTGCTTTCCTTAGGCATGGGTTGGGTCTGATTCGTGCTCGGGCTGCCTTCTCAGTGGGAAGGTGCAGATGCTGCCTCGGGGAAGACAGAGCAGGCTGGGGATCCTGGGGAAGCCCCCTCTCCGCCGGTGGCTTAGGGCGCCCTAAGTTGGGGTTTCCGGCCCTTCGCTCTGTTCTGAGCCATCAGGGGGTGTCTTTGCTGCTATCCCACCAAACTGGCCGGCTGTGAATTTCAGGGACACAGGAGAATCACCTGCGAAGGGTCTCCCAGTGAAACGCTTGCCTGTGTTTGCACACAGCACCCCCTGAAGATGGCCACATCTGTTTGAGACAGGAAGCAGTTAATTCTCTTTACTGACAAGCAAGAAGATGCCAAAACAGAAAGAAAAGAAAAGAAAAGCAATGCAAGCACCAGGCACATACTACCTCTTTCCACTTCCCTTGTATTATTAGGGGCCCAGAACTCACCGTCTCTGTTCCTAGCTGTTTTTAAACAAACGGCCACTGTTAATTTTGTGTCCGTTCTGTTGTACTATTAAGGTCTGAGTGCCCTGGTCCTCCAGTCTCTTCTTTCTGGAAGAGTCTGGAATAATCTTTCTCTTGAAGTGTATGCTTCCCTAGGAAAGCCCAGGGTATTCAAGGAAAGAGCCCAGACTCGGGGATCAGACTTAGGCATGAATCTTAGTGCAGCTCTGTGTCCTTCGGCAAGTGATTTAATATCTCTGAGCCTCAGTTTACTCATCCATGCATGGTTGAACCAAACTCCATCGCCTACTAGCTGTGTGACCTTGCACTAGTTACTTAACTTCTCTGGGCCTTAGCGATCTTTTATAATATGGGATAAACGCTGGTATCTATCTCGGGGTCGTTGCTATTATTAACTGAGTGACTATGTGCAAAGCAATTAGCACGGTGCCTGGCACGGAGTAAGCATGATGGGAGCGTTTGCTGTTAGGATCACAATGGGTTGCTATGGGGACCGAATGAGATGACGTGTGTCAGGCACCTGGCACATGGTAGGTATGTGCCCAACCCACCCCTCCTCCCAGCCTCCCCAGCATCCTCGGCTTCTTTCTCGTTCTCTCTACGAACACATTCTCAGGTGCCTTTCCACGGCAGGCCTTCCACCCTGGTCTTTCTCTTAGCTGCCCTGCTCTATAATTTTGCACTGTCCTGTGTGTCGACACTGACCCCAGCATCTCCTGTCAGGACGAGTTACTCTCTTCAGGCTGAAGATGAATGGATGACTAAGCATTCCTCTCACAGAACCCAGTCCTACTCTTCAGCACAAATAATATTCGGCAAGAAAATTAACCCCAAATATAGCGTGGCAGACTAAATATGGCCATAGGTTCTTTGTAGCTCAACTGCAGTCTATTTGCCCATCCCTCCAAATTGGGCTGGCCTTGTGATTTTCTCTGACTAATAGATGTGGTGAAAGTGACTTTCCAAACGAGAACACAGCCCTGAGGATGTCACGTAAGGAAGCTGGTCCAACCTACTGAAGATGAGGGGCCGTGGGATGAACAGAGGGGCCCCAGGTGAGGCTGGTACCAACCGCTTCTAGTAAATCCCTCACCTGTCCTGTGGTCAGTTGTCTCTAACTCAACCTGCCTGGCATCCCAGAATGCAGAAGGTAGACAGAATTCTTCAGAGGCATTTCTTTTGGAAAAGGCATTCAATTCCACCTACGTATCTTGAGGTCTTCTCGAGGGAGTGTTGGGAGCCAGAGATGGGGATGAGATGCAGGTTTTGGTACTGGAAGGGTTAATTCAGGACTGCCGAGCATTTTGGAGCATCCATGGCGAAGGGCACGCCCTGAATGGAAAATGCTCTCCGTTAAATTGCAGCTGGGGCTGGGAGCAGAGAGGGAGCAGAGAGGGACAGCCACATTTCATTATTAGGGTGAGTGGAATGTTCTCTGAATTGTTCCATCTCTGCCATTCCAGCGTGATTGAATTCTGCACACGTGTTAAAGACTTTGGAGCCCACGGACATGGAGATCAGAGCAAGGCTGGGTCTGCCGTTCTAGTCAGCATTAAACTGTTTTTGTTTTTGATGAGGACTCTGTCAAAAGGAGTCCAGAGCCCAGGGTCGAAAGGAAAAGCACCAGGGTGGCAAAGGGAATTCACACAATCTGAGCAATGCAAGTCTTTTTCCAAGCCCAGAAGAAGTATGTGTTTAAGGAAAACAAGAATACCATGGTGGCATGTAGTGATGAAAAACTTCGTCTTTGGGGTCAAAGAGATCTAAATTCAAATTCTGCGTTTGCCATTTACTAGCTAGCTGTAGCAGTTATATACTGCCGTGTAACAAACCACCCCAATTCTTAGTAGCTTAAAATAACCACCATGTATTTGTTCAAAATTCCACAGTTGGGATTGGGCTCAGCGGGGAGGCTCTTCAGCTGGTCTTCGTGAGCGGTCCTTCATGTGGCTGCAGTGAGGGCTGGCTGATCTCAGATATACTCACTACCATGCCCCGGGGGCTCAACAGGAATGTCTGGAATAATTGGGACCGCTGGGCGTCTCTCTCCATGTGGTCTTTTTTCCACCTGGTCTCTCATCCTCAAGGAGGCTACACAAAGTGTCTTCACATAGTGGAGAGACGGTTCCAAAAAAGGGAAGCTCCAATGCACACGTGATTATCAAACCTTTGCTTGTATCACCTGTGCTGATGTGCAAGGCAAGCAACATGGTCAAGTCCATAGTTAACATGGGGTGGGGGGTGAAGACTATACAAGGATGTGAATCCTGGGAGGTAGAATGCATTGGGGAATTAACATAAGAATCTCGACACTAGTGACCCTGACCAAATTCTGATCTCTCTGAACCTTGGTTGGTTTCCTGACCGGTAAAATGGGAAAATAACATGCGTGTTCATTGGAAATAGACTGGATTCATGTAATAAAAACCCCCCAATAAGTATGGTGTGAATGATCCAGGGGTTATTATTTTCTCCAGGGGTAGGTGGTTGGCAGTGTTAGCTCAGAGACTACATGATGTCAGGGTCTAGGTGTCTGCAATTCTCTTGGCTTTTGCCTCGGGGTAGGAAGATGGCTGCAACAACTCCAGTCCTTCCAATGCCTTTCCAGGAAGCAGGAATGAGTAGAGAAAATAGCAAAAGGCAGGCACCAGCTGGGTCAGCTTGTCTCCGAAAGAGCTTTCCCAGAGCTCTACCCACTCCCATCTCATTGACCAGGACAGTGTCACATGACCACCCCCTAACTGCAAGGGAGGTTGAGAAATGTCACTTTTAAAGCTGGGTCCAGAACCCAAATAAAGTTAGTAACAAAAGAAAAGAGTATGTATTGGGTAGGCTCCTAGAAGTAAGTGCCAGCCCTCACCCCTACCTCACAAGGTTGCCTTCCACATAGTAAGTGCTCATTAAACAGTAGCTATTTTCTTATTTAGTTGATAGCTTCTGCTGGCTAGCTGGTGCATCTGAGGGGGGAAAGAGGGAGCTCTGAGCTGTCCCACGACTCTTCCCTTCCTGGTGTCCCAGTCATTCCTGTAACAGTACATAACAAACCGCTCCAAATCTCAAGAGGGTAAAGCAAGCCTTGTTTTATCCACAGGTAGGCTGGACCAGTCTCCGGACTCTGCTGGGCCCATTCATCCCTCTGGGGTCCGCTGCGGATCAGAGAGGCGGGTCAGGGCTGCAAAGTGACATCGGAAGGACTGGACACAGGCAGAGGTGAAACATTACAGCCATTCTGTAATCAGTGTATCCCAGGGTGAGAGATGCCATAGTGCCCTGATGTCATGGAAGGACCCAAGATAGTCTGTTGACTTGTGAACTGCACCTCCTTGGTCCTCCTATTTCCCTCACCAGAGCTTCCTTGGATCCTTTGTTTTTTGCAGAAACTTTCACGGACCGGCTCTTACCTTCACTCGCTCAGTCCTCTTGCTGTCCTCCCCTGACGTCCAGGGAGCATCAGGACATCGGACAGAGTGTTTTCACCCAGGAGCACCTCACAGCTCCTCCCTCTGGCCCACGCCCACTTGTGCCTGGTCACTGTCTCCCATCAGCTGGCTCTTCCCCCGTCAGGCTCAACATCTGGGAGGCACAGGTAGCCCTCCCCCTGAACAGCTGGGGGCCCTGGGGCGAGGCCCCCAAGGCTCCCGAGAGTTTTCATCCTACAAGCCCCCATTTATTACTAAAGACACCTTCTCCTCTGGCGTTTTCTTAACAAGCCCAACCCAGCGGAGGACACACAGCCAGATCAGCTCCCTGGGGCTACAGCCCTTGGGCAAACCTCACAGACCCTGGAGCCAGGTGGCCTGGGTCCTAAACCTGGCTCATCTATCACTCGTTTCCTGTGTGATTTGGGGCCCATTACTTCCTTCTCTGTACTTGGGAGCAGTGTTAACCTGCCTCATGGGTCATCATGAGGATTCATCGAGCTCCCAGACCAGTGCCCGGCACACTGCGACATTATATATGCGACGGTCCTTGCCATATTCGCCACTTTTTATTAAAATGGACCTCTCGGGGCGCCTGGGTGGCTCAGTTGGTTAAGCGGCCGACTTCGGCTCAGGTCATGATCTCGCGTTCCGTGAGTTCGAGCCCCGCGTCGGGCTCTGTGCTGACAGCTCAGAGCCCGGGACCTGCTTCAGATTCTGTGTCTCCCTCTCTCTCTGATCCTCCCCTGTTCATGCTCTGTCTCTCCCTGTCTCAAAAATAAATTAAATGTTAAAAAAAAAAAATTAAAAATAAATAAATAAAATGGACCTCTCTTTTTGGTCCTTTTCATTATGCAGCATTAATCCCGGGGGCTGCTTGGATTATTTCCTTTTACATTCATCCATTCCTCCCCTTTTCTTCACCGATTCAAACCCTGCCTGCGTGCCTTCCATATATTGGTATACACCGCGTTAGACACAGGGGACAAAAAAAATAAAGTAAAAATAAAAAATCAGTCAGCTGTGGTCTTGGTCCTCATCAAGACAGTCCAGGAACCCAACTCTTTAAAAACCCCAATGGCCAAGAAATACAGGAGAGGATGACAAGAGCCTGGGTCAGGGCAGGGGGAGGTTGTGAGAGCCCGGTGTGGAGAAACAGCATTAACTGTTTCAGTGCTCCGAAATGCCGCTACAACAAATCATGCTGGGGGGACTAGGCCATTACCTGCGGCTTACAAATATTTTGGCTACACTTCACTCGGATTCTGACTGTAACCGGATTTGACTTGTATTTAGTGGCTCCGTTTCCTCGGGGTTGAAAGAGAGGTCCCATCTTTCAGGAATGAGACTTGACAGCCAGTAGCTTTTCCAGTCCGTGAAGCACTTATAGGAAGGAGGACCATCCCGTGGCACTGGCTGTAACTCACTTTGTTGAGGCCAGATTGCAGTCGTGGAGGGGTTTTAAGAACCATTCATCTAGATTTGCATTCGAGAAGTCCGTGGCCCTAGATTAAAAAGGCAAAACAGTGCTAAAAAGCCTCTGAAACGCCCAGAGTCTAAGAGACCCCCAAAACGAACCACCAGAGTCCAGAGTCAAAGCTAAGCAGCAAGGGTCATTTATTGCAGGTTCGAACCTGGACCTCTGCGCCCCCGTTGCCGGTGACGCCAAGAGGCCCTGAGAGAGGTTTTTACACCCCTTTTATAGACAGGTACAAACAAGTCATGGGGAAATCAGGAATTTTCCACAGTTACAGAGCTGCGATTGGTTGGTGTTTAAAGTTGGACACTTAACAGTATTCGATTGGTTCCTGCCTTCAGGTCAGACCACAACCGGGGGTACGGGTATCACAATGATTGATCAGGAATACACGGATGTGCCAAGCAACAATGATTGATCAGGAGTACACGGATGTGCCAAGTAACAATGGTTGATCAAGAATATACGGATGTGCCAGGCAATAATGATTGATCAGGAATACATGGGCATGCCAAGCAATTGTACAGAAGCGGAACAAGCTGGTTAAGCTTGGTTAGGTTTCAGTTTCCCATAACTTAAGCTTTTAAGTTTCAATTTTCTCAGGCCTCTCATTCCCCCCTTTCTCAAGTACCTGAGGACCCAATCTTGGGTCCTACAGTGTTACCTAATCAAGCTTGCTTTCCATGTCTAGGAGCTGATACTGTGGTCTAAGGACCATAACCTGAATGGTGTTTAGTCTGTCCCTGATAAAGTTTATTATTTTGTTCGGTGTGTGAGATCCTCTTGGAGCTATTTAATTTTGGTCCGAACTATTCCTGATTTATTGGCATAAAAGCAACATTTTTTTTGTAGGGTTAAGCAGATGCCACCTTGTTCTGTGGTTAGCAGATCTAACCCTCTTCTATTTTGTAACACCACTTCTGCTAGGGAATTTAGCTGATCTTGCAGATCCTGGATCGTCCCTGACAAGGCCTCGACATTGTTAATTAGTTGCCGAGAGAGTCGCAGATAGGAGTGTATGGAGACTCCTAATCCTGCTGTCCCGATAGTTAATGCACCTGTAATTCCTAGGCTTGTCAGGAGGGGGATAACAACCACAGCTCGTTTGGATCTGCCAGTTGCAAAGTTTAAACTAGGGATGGGCATGGGGGTTCCAGCAGACGGCGGCTCCAACTGAGCCACGGCAGCCGGCTTGAAGTTGCATATTATTATCACTAGCTATTGCTGCCCTGTTACCCTGTAGGATAGCTGTAAAGTAGGTAGTGGAGTTGTCTGGCCCTATACATTGCTGATAGGAGTCATAACAAGAGCTATGCATCGACTCCTGGAAAGTAGAGCAAGGGCATTCTGCTGTGGGGGGCAGGGGCCTAGGTTTGTCAACACATAACCACTGCTGTTTTTGGGGTCCTGTGATGTCATAGGTCTGGGTTAAGTGAGCAATTGTGGTCCCACAGTCTTGGGTTTGAGTGTATCTTCGCTGATAGTGACCACCCCTTCCTACAGAGCCGGCTACTAGTCTGTTACCATGTGGCAGGGTAAGGGTTCTAACTACACCACCTCTGCAATCACAGGGCCTTCCATACAGAGCTCCGTACAATTCCTGTTTGTCAACGGGGGCATTTAGTCCTCCCTCCAGGAGGTTGAGGTTGAGGGCTAGTAGGACAAGGGTTACTATCCTGAACATGTCTAGGGGAGGCACGGCGCAAGGTTAGTTTGAGGGGGTTTTTCTTACTCGGTCTACAGTCCAAGTAGTATTTTTATCAGTGTGTCCCACGAGGTCAGACAACGGGTCGACAGGCTTCACGTGGGTGTGGTGGATCCAGGTGGGGAGGTTATCTACCTTGATGGCGGTGGGAGTCATCAGGATGATTTGGTAAGGTCCTTTTCACCTGGGTTCAAGGTTCTCCTGCTGGTGTCGCTTGAGGAGGACCCAGTCTCCTGGATGATACTGATGAGGAGTGGGTGGGAGTTCTGCCTCATACAGTTCTTTTAGTTTAGGCCACACGGCCTCATGAACCTGCTGTAGAGCCCTGAGAGAAGACAAGAGGCTGTTATCTTGGTCTAATTGAATGAGGTTTGACTTAAGATTAGGTGTGGGTCTGCCAAACATGATTTTATAGGGTGTAAGGCCCAACTTGTATAGGGAGTTACAAACCCTGTACAGAGCGTAGGGGAGTAACTCTACCCAATTAGCGCCAGTCTCCATAGTCAATTTAATAAGGGTCTCTTTTAATGTTTTATTTATTTTTCCTACTTGTCCTGAGCTTTGGGGCCGGTAAGCACAATGTAATTTCTAATCTGCCCCAAGTACGGAAGCCAATCCCTGACTTACCTTAGAGACAAATGCAGGTCCATTGTCTGACCCTATCATGACTGGAAAACCATACCTGGGCAGGATTTTTTCTAGGATCTTTTTGGCTACTATCTGCGCCGTTTTCTTCTTGGTTGGAAAGGCTTCAGTCCATCCTGAAAAAGTGTCTACGAACACTAGTAAGTATTTATAGCCGTATTTGCCGGGCTTTACCTCGGTGAAGTCTACTTCCCAGTGGGCTCCTGGTATGGTTCCTCTTTTTCGGTGGCCTTGGGCTGTGGCGTGTGGGTGCGCGTTCTGGAGTATTTTTGTCAGGATTGCATGGCCCAGTTTTTCGGGAAGGATAAGGCGGTCTCTGGAGTCCCTCCACCATCCTGTAACTTGGGTCATGGGGAGCTTGCGCATCCAGATAAGATCATCTTCTGAGTATTCAGGCTGTGGGGGTAAATCTCAGGGCCCTGGGTCTGGTAGCTGCACAGGGAGTACTTGAATGGGGTTTTGTGCTACCTGGAGTGCAGTCTGGTCAGTGAGGTTATTTCCTATTTATTTATTTATTTATTTTGGTGACCCAGGCAATGTACTATAGCCAGTTTTTTAGGGGCCCAAATAGCGGCCAATAGGGCCAGAATTTTATCTCTATTTTTGATGTCTTTGCCTTTAGCAGTGAGTAGTCCCCTCTCACGGTATATTGCCCCATGTATATGGGCCGTGGCAAAGGCATACTGGCTGTCTGTATATACAGTCACTTTGTGGTCCCGCCCCATTCTTAATGCTTGGGTCAATGCAATTAGTTCTGCCCTTTGGGCAGAAGTCCCTGTGGGCAGAGCCTCTGCCCATATCACTTCAGTCTCAGATGTCACTGCTGCCCCCGCATACTGCGTACCTCTGTCCTTGATGGACGAAGCTGCTTCCGTCAGTAAACCAGGTGACCTCAGCATCAGGTAATGGCCGGTCCTGTAGGTCTTTCCTTGTTCCATGGATCTGCGCTAGGATGTCGGCACCGTCATGGAGCGGGGAGTCCAGGTCAGGGTCGGGTAGCAGCGAGGCCGGGTTTAGAGTTCCGGGAGGGGTGTATGTGGTTCTCAAGGGATTTAACAGGAGTCCCTGATAGTGGACCATCCGAGCATTGCTCATCCACCTATCGGGGGGCTGCTTGAGTACTCCTTCGATGGCGTGGGGTGTGGTGACATGTAACTCTTGACCCAGGGACAGCTTATCGGCGTCTTTAACCATTAGGGCTGTAGCCGCTATTATCCGGAGACAAGGGGGCCATCCTGCGGCTACAGGGTCCAGTTTTTTTTTCTTTGAGAGATAGGCCACTGGTCTGGGCCACGGACCTAGATGCTGGGTTAGCACTGCCTTGGCTATGCCTTTATGTTCATCCACATATAAGTGGAAGGGCTTAGAGATATTGGGCTGTCCTAGAGCTGGGGCCGATAGGAGAGCTCTCTTTATCTGTTGGAATGCCTGCTCAGCTTCCACAGACCATTCAAATGATGGTTGGTTTTTAGAGACTGCGTGTAAAGGGGTTTGGCCATGGCTCTGACCCCGAGCGCAGTTGCTTCTTTTTGGAACAGTCACGAATCCAATGTCCTTTTTTTTTTTTACAGTAGGCGCATTGGTCTTTGTCTAGGGGGCGCCTAGGGGGGCGAGTTTTCTGCTTATCCTCTGGAGCATCCCGATTATTATATACCTGCTGAGCAATGCGGAGTAAATCCTGGATCTGTTTTCCTTCTAAATCCTCTAATTTTTGGAGTTTCTTTTTGATATCAGGGGCAGCCTGGTTTACAAACGACATTACAACAGCAGCCTGATTTTCAGGAGCCTCAGGGTCCATGGGAGTGTACTGCCTAAAGGCTTCCATTAATCTCTCTAAAAAGGTGACAGGGCTCTCTGTCTTACCTTGTACTACCGAGTACACCTTGGCCAAATTGGTGGGCTTGCGTGCTGCAGCCCAGAGACCCACCATTAGAGTCTGGCGATAAACGAGCAGTCGTCCCCTACCTTCTGCCACGTTGTAGTCCCAATCAGGTCGAGTCAGGGGAAACGCTGCATTAATGAGGTCAGGGTTAACAGTGGGTCGACCATCTTCCTCGGGGACCAGCTTCCGCGCTTCAAGTTGAATTCTCTCCCTTTCTTCCGTGGTGAACAGGATTCGCAAAAGCTGTTGGCAGTCATCCCAGGTAGGCTGGTGGGTGAACATTATGCTCTCTAGGAGGGCTATAAGATCTCTAGTGTTATCAGAAAACCGAGCATTTTGGGTTTTTCAATTATATAGGTCACTGGTGGAGAAGGACCAATACTGGAGTCGGGGATTGCCCGTTTTATCGGGGGGTCCTATTTCCCGCAGGGGTAGGGCTACAGTGGAGTGGGGGAGGCGAGAGCTTGGCTCACACTGGGTGCGCCCGCGAGTTTGGCCGGCTGGCCCTTCACGGTTGGTTTCATTTTTAATAGGGCTAGGCACGGCTGCTGCCTGTAGCCTCCCTGGTTCTGGCACAGCTGCCGCTTCCCGCCCCGCCCCCCCCCCCCCCCCCCCCCGGCTCCCCTTGAGGGGCAACCAGCGGGCAACAGGTGGGGCGGCCGCTTCGGGCAGGGCCTGGGGTGCAAGGGGAGGGGGAAGATAGGGTGGAGGGTTTTCAACAAGATCTTGCCAGACGGGGATGTAGGAAACCTGGTCTGGGTGGCCCTGACCTTGGCCGCTATAGGCAAACAAAAAGTGCCCTCAGTAGGCCAGCCCACTCCCAAAGTGGGCCACTCAGACTGGCAGAAAGTGATGAGTCTCGACCGGCGGATGTCCAGGCTTAGGTTATGGCCTCTCTCCCTTCTTCCAGCCTGGACATCCTTGAAATTAGCTAGAAGAAGGGAGAGAGGTGTACTCTGGTTCTGTCCCATAGCCTGTATAGGAAAAGATAAATGGGCCAAGTTAGTTTCTGTTCCGGAAGCGAGTTG
This sequence comes from Prionailurus viverrinus, assembly GCF_022837055.1. Taxonomy (NCBI): domain Eukaryota; kingdom Metazoa; phylum Chordata; class Mammalia; order Carnivora; family Felidae; genus Prionailurus; species Prionailurus viverrinus. Next base: position 146,969,178 of record NC_062569.1, on the reverse strand, counting down.
GATATACCTGCAGGGGAGAAGAGACAAGTTAAATCGCAAGCGCGGCGGCAAACAGAAAGTGCCTTGGAGAAGAGACCAGATACAGAACGGGTGTCCGTAACCCGAACAGAGTCCTGATGGGCCAAAATAGTGCCCCAGACGGGAGCCAGAGGACGTCTCCTACTGGTCCCGACTGACTTCCCTATAGCGCGTCCGCCAGGGCTAGGTCAGTCACTGATACAGATCCCGCGCAGGAGAGCCAGAAACGAACAGACAACAGACACAGACACAGACACAGACAGAGCCGGCTTACTTACCGATCGGTCTCAGAAATGACCCGTTGACTTGGGGTCTGGTGGGTTTGGGGGGGGCCTTCCCGGCCAACGCACCAAATGAAACGCCCAGAGTCTAAGAGACCCCCAAAACGAACCACCAGAGTCCAGAGTCAAAGCTAAGCAGCTCAGAAATGACCCGTTGACTTGGGGTCTGGTGGGTTTGGGGGGGGCCTTCCCGGCCAATGCACCAAATGAAACGCCCAGAGTCTAAGAGACCCCCAAAACGAACCACCAGAGTCCAGAGTCAAAGCTAAGCAGCAAGGGTCATTTATTGCAGGTTCGAACCTGGACCTCTGCGCCCCCGTTGCCGGTGACGCCAAGAGGCCCTGAGAGAGGTTTTTACACCCCTTTTATAGACAGGTACAAACAAGTCATGGGGAAATCAGGAATTTTCCACAGTTACAGAGCTGCGATTGGTTGGTGTTTAAAGTTGGACACTTAACAGTATTCGATTGGTTCCTGCCTTCAGGTCAGACCACAACCGGGGGTACGGGTATGACAATGATTGATCAGGAATACACGGATGTGCCAAGCAACAATGGTTGACCAAGAATATACGGATGTGCCAGGCAATAATGATTGATCAGGAATACATGGGCATGCCAAGCAATTGTACAGAAGCGGAACAAGCTGGTTAAGCTTGGTTAGGTTTCAGTTTCCCATAACTTAAGCTTTTAAGTTTCAATTTTCTCAGGCCTCTCACCTCTTGAGGGGCGCCTGAGTGGCTCAGTCCATTAAGCGTCTGACTCTTGGTTTCGGCTCAGGTCATGGTCTCACGGTTTGTGAGTTCGAGCTCTGCATCTGGCTTTGTGCTGATAGTGCGGAGCCTGCTTGGGATTCTCTCTCTCTCTCTGTTCCTCCCCTGTCACGCTCTCTCCCTTTCTCTCAAAATAAATAAACTTAAAAGAAAAGCTGCTTGAAACAGCAGTCCCTTGCCCCCTACCCCCTCAAAAGTTCTTCTCCCTTGAGGCGAATACTTCCCAATCTTTTGAGGTGTTCTTCTGGTATCTTCCTTTGGGTTTCTAAATAACACGTGCGTATTGCAATTTCTTGCTTTCTCTGCACTGGATGTTGGTATACCTTGCTATTGTATTGCATACTTTTGGTGTTTATAGCCCAATACTCTTACTTTCTCTGTGCCCCAGCCAGCCGATTTGTTTCTATAATGATGTCTGGTCAAATTAGCATCCCGGATTTGTATTATTTTGGCCATGTAAATATCAATCACAGGTGTGCCACAGAACTCACCAGGATTACTTTTTCTTTTTCATACCTACCATTAATAATTACCTCATTTAAAAATTTTGCTTACGTTTTCATGTCCTTACCATTAATTGGTAACGTTGCCTCTACCAGAGCTGAGATTTCCTGAATCCCTGCATATCAGGTTCCGTTTTTATCCTAGATACACCTCTTCTAGACAGTTTCTAGACCTGCCTCCAGGAAGAGCCCAGATGGCAATTCTGTCATTTCTTTTTACACTCATCATAGGATTTCCCTTCAGGACCATTCTGGGGGTTCTTTTAACTCTTCCCCATGTTGAATCCTTTATTTCTTTAACTTCATATCATTTTTTTCAATTTTACTTCCTTGTTTTGGTGGAGTGTTTTAGTAAATGGAGTTTATAAATAGCTAAAAAATAAATTCATTCTACCTCCACACTTGATTGCTAGATTAGCTGGTGTGATACTTTAAGTTTTTCTGGTTTTTTTTTTTTTGCTTTTGTTTTGTTTTTAGAGAGAGAGAGAGTACGAGTGGGGGAGATGGGCAGAGGGAGAGAAAGAGAGAATCCCAAGCAGGTTTCACACCCAGCACGGATCCCAACTTGGGGCTCAATCCCACAACCCCAGGATCATGGCCTGACCCAAAATTGAGTTCACGCTCAACCAACTGAGCCATCCAGGTGCCCCAGGGAATTTGGTGTGATGGTTAAGTTTATGCGTTAACTTAACTGGGCTAAAGGATGCCATGTGGCTAGTAAAACAGTATTTCTGGGTATGCCAGTGAGGGTGTTTATGGAAGAGATGAACATTTGATTCAGTAGACTGTGTAAAGAAGACCCATACTTACTGGTGTGAACAGGCCCAAATAGAACAAAAATGAGAGAAGGGTGACTCCCCACTGTCTCTTCTTGAGCTGGGAGATCTATCTGCTCCTGCCCTTGGATGTCAGAGCTCCTGGCTCAGGCCTTTGAACTCTGGACTTACACCAGTGGTACCTCGGTTCTCTGTCCTTCTGCCCGAGGCTGAACTGTATCACTGGCTTTCCTGGTTGTTCAGCTTGCAGACAGTAGACTATGGGACTTCTAGGCCTCCGTTACCATGTGAGCCAATGCCTATAAAAAATCTCTTCTAATCTATATCTGCATCTATAGCGGTAGATAATCTGTATTTATATAACCTATTGGTTCTGGTTTTCTGGAAAATTCTAACACAGCTGGGTATAAAACTTCAGCTTACAAATAATTTTCACTCGTAGTTTGAAAAGCATTTTCCCCTTATTTTCCAGATTCCATTATTACTTTTCATCATGCTGATACCATTCTGATTCCAAGCCCTCTATATGTTTCCTACTTTTATTTTTTCCTCCCTGGAATTTTAGGATACTTTCCTGTGCCAGTTCTTCTAAAATCATGCAATCGTTTGCCTTGATGTGGGTCTCATTTTCATTCTTCATGCAGGAAACTCAAGTTAGCCCTTTCAATCTGGAGACACATGCTTTCAGTTTCGGAAATTTCTCCTGTATTCGTTCTTTAAGAAAATCTTTCCCTCTATACAATTTTTTCTTTCTAGAACTCCTATTATGCAACGTTCGCACCCTTTGACTCACAGACTGAAATTGTCTTAGCTTCTCTTTCCAATTTTACTTTTTTTTTTTTTTTTTTGTCTTTCTGGGTAATCGTTTCCACATTATCTTCTAATCCTTCAATTATTATTTTTTCCTTTTCCATTGATTTTTTTTTTTTTAATTTCTGTTCTCAACGAACTTATGGCTGCCAGGGAGGAGGAAAATGGAGGGGTGGGCAAAATAGGTGAAGGGGGGGAGGGAGATACGGGCTTACAATTGTGGAATGAAGAAATCGTGGGGATAAAAGTTACAGTATAGGAATACGGTCAATGGTATTGTAATAGTGCTCTCTGGGGACAAATGGCAGTCACACTTGTGGCGGGCACAGTACAACATGCAGACTTTCCAGATCACTATGCTGTACACCAGACACTAATGCCACATTGTGTGTCAACTGTACTTCAGTAAAAAATAAAAAGAGTTCTGTTCTCATACTTCAAATTTCCACAAGCTCTCACTCCTTCTCTACATTCTACAGATATCACCTCTCCTTTTCAGGATCAGCTTTTTGTTTCAAACACGCAATACCTTCTCATCTTTCGGAGGATAACTTTTTCAAGTTTTGTTTTAAAAATGTTCTACTCCAGGGGTGCCTGGGTGGCTCAGTCGGTTGTGTCCGACTTTGGCTCAGGTCATGATCTCACGGTTCGTGAGTTCAAGCCCCACGTCGGGCTCTGTGCTGACAGCTCGGAGCCTGGAGCCTGCTTCGGATTCTGTGTCTCCCTCTGCCTCTGCCCCTCCCTAGCTCACGCTCGCTCTCTCTCTGTGTCAAAAATAAACTTTAAAAATACAAAATAAAATAAAATAAAATAAAATAAAATAAAAATGTTCTACTCCTGGGGCGCCTGGGTGGCTCAGTCGGTTGGGCAGCCGACTTCGGCTCAGGTCATGATCTCGCGGTCTGCGAGTTCAAACCCCGCGTCGGGCTCTGTGCCGACAGCTCGGAGCCTGGAGCCTGCTTCGGATTCTGTGTCTTCCTCTCTCTCTGTCACTCCCCCATTTGCACTCTGTCTCTCTCTGCCTTTCAAAAATGAATCAATGCTAAAAAATAAATAAATAAATAAATAAATAAATAAATATGTTCTACCCCTTTACAATAGCCAAATTATGAAAGCAGCCCAAGTGTCTATCAATAGATGAAATGGATAAAGAAGATGTGGGTGTCGCCTGGGTGGCTCAGTCGGTTAAACATCTGACTTCGGCTCAGGTCGTGATCTCACGGTGCGTGGGGTCAAGCCCCACATCCGGCTCTGTCTGACAGCTCAGAGCCTGGAGCCTGCTTCGGATCCTCTGCCTCCTTCTCTCTCTGCCCCTCCCCCACCTGCACTCTGTCTCTGTCTCTCTCTCAAAAATAAATAAACATTCAAAAAGCTAAAAAAGAAAAGAAGAAGTGGTATATATGCACAATGGAATATCATTCATCCATAAAAAAGAATGAAATCTTGTCATCTGCGACAACATGGATGGAGCTAGAAAGTATCATGCTGAGCGAAATGAGTCAGTCAGAGAAAGACAAATACTGCACGATCTCCCTCATGGGTGGAATTTAAGAAACAAAACAAATGAGCAAAGGGGAAAAAGAGACAGAGAGAGACAGAGGCAAACCAAGGCTCTTAAACCAATGGGCTCTTAACTATAGAAAGCCAACTGATGGTTACCAGAGGGGAGGTGGGTGGGGAATGGGGGAAGTAGGTGATGGGGACGAAGGAGCACACTTGTGACGAGTACCAGGTGAGGTACGGAAGTGTTGAGTCACTACACTGCGCTCGTGAAACTAATATAACAACAATTAATAATAATTATCAGAACTAAAACCAAATAAATAAGTAATAACGGAGAGGTTCTGCTCCTGCCCCTCTCTCTGTCGTTCGAGTTCCTCTTACCTGTTGTCTTTTTCTGTCATTCATGCTAGAACTTTTCCCTCAGATGCCTGGTGACACCTGGGTGCCCACGTTTTAGTCAAAAGTGAAGCACAAGGATTTCTTTTGGGGGCGATGAAATGTTTTGGAAAGAGACAGAGGTGGTGGTTGCACAATATTGTGAATGTACCAACTGCCGCTGAATTGCTCACCTTAAAATGGGTAGGTTTATACTATGTGAATTTCATCACCATTTTTTTTTTCTTTTCGCAGAGAGGAGGGGTACATCCTGCTTTGGACTAGGATCTCTGTTGTGCCTGGGTTGAGCCCATTGACTGGTAGACCCGACCCCAAGGGATTGGCCAGGAATCTTGTCATCTCACTGGGGGTTTCCAAGTGTCAGTATCTGTTGGCTTTTCCCACTGGACAGTTTGGTTTCCGCAGCCAGGAGTGCTCCAACTTCCTGCCTGGGTTGGGGTGCAAGCCTGGATCCCAGGGTTCGGGTGTCTGGGAGCTCCAGAGGCAGTAAAAGGCACGCTGACTTTCTCCCAACCTTCCTTCCCTCAGTGTGCTATCTCACCCCACTAGGCTCCTCCCGGTATCTCTGAGTCCAAGGCACTTGGGTTCAGCTTCTCCAGGAGTAAACTCTGATGTAGGTCTGGCCGGGTCAGGGAAGGATAATCTCCGGGCTGCATCCATCTGGGAGGTCTAGTTCTTTCTTGTGCTGCTATCAGTTTTAGCCCCACCCACATCCCTGCTATCCTGGGTTCTTGGGGCCTCCAAGTCTTGAGACCTTCCAAATTTCTGCTTCTTTCTTGATACTCAGCTGCCTATGGCTACCTCCCTGGACACAGGTTTCTTCATTCTGCTGACCAGGTTATGTATCTTTTTTTTTTTCCAAGCACAAAGATGCCATCTTGGTGGCTGAAGATGTTCCTCCAGCAGGTTGCTCCTGAAGCTCCAGCCTTCGAAGGAGGGCCGTGTAGTGAGATGTGTGAACTAGGGTAGGGGTTCAGAGTTAGGATTTAGCCTTCGCTCTGGCACCAACCGGCTGCTTGTACTTGAACACGGGACAGGACTACTCTTCGCTCCAGTTTTGTGACTGTTTTTCTGAACTGTGAAATGGTTGGTTGCAGGCAGATGCCTTTTCCAGGACTCCAAGCCAGGGCTTGGGCAGAGGCCTTTCGAAGAGCAGGTGTATGGCCCCCTGGGAAATCGAGAATTGCTGGGAGTCCCTTTGAAACCCAGGGCAGTCATTTAATCCGGCCGGCACCTTTGGAGCAACATTTTCAGCTAAAGGTACAAAGTGCATTAAAAGTAAAAGAATACTTGAAACACAAGAGAATCCCCAGGGGACAGAACTACTGACCAGAACGGGGGACTTAGAACTTAACCTGTTGGCTGAAATTGATATGCTTTAAATTTTCATGCATCAGGGATGGCTCATAGTTTGGTCTTACGTTCCTCTACTCGACCACCCTTCTCCTTCCTTAGATCACATCCTGGCTCTCCCTGGCACCACACAAACTTTCCAAATTGCAGTGGGAACTAGGGTGTCTGCAGGACTATACGCAAGAGGGGCTCAACGGCATTTCGGAAAAACCAAGCCAAGGGGCGCCTGGGTGGCTCAGTCGTTAAGCGTCCGACTTCAGCTCAGGTCATGATCTTACACTCCGTAAGTTCAAGCCCCGCGTGGGGCTCTGTGCTGACAGCTCGGAGCCTGGAGCCTGCTTCGGATTCTGTGACTTCTCTCTCTGCCCCTCCGCCTCTCACTGTCTCTCCTTCAAAAATAAATAAACATTAAACAAAAATTAAAGGGGCGCCTGGGTGGCTCAGTCGGTTAAGCGGCCGACCTCGGCTCAGGTCACGATCTCGCGTTCCGTGAGTTCGAGCCCCGCGTCGGGCTCTGTGCTGGCAGCTCAGAGCCTGGAGCCTGTTTCAGATTCTGTGTCTCCCTCTCTCTGACCCTCCCCTGTTCATGCTCTGTCTCTCCCTGTCTCAAAAATAAATAAAACGTCCAAAAAAAAAAAAAAGAAAAATTTAAAAAAATTAAAAAAGAAAAGCCAAGCCAAATCAGTGAGGCAGAACAAATATTACTATTCTAAAATGTTATAAAAGGCATCCTCATTTACATACAGACCATCCTGGGGGGGGGGGGGGAGCCAAAGTGACTCAGCAGGGGAGGCGGTGAGGTGGGGGTGGGGTGTCTGGGGTCCAGAGAGAAATAAACAGGATCTCCTTCCGGACGTTCACAAAAAATATGCAGAGCCCTTTAAAGCTGCATTCACAATCTAAGCTACTTCTGCGACTCTGTTGTTAATTTTAGAAAATAAGAATTGGAGGAAAGAGCGTGGTTGGATTTCATAAGTCTTGAGAGAAACTTCCCTCTGGCTTGTGTACCTCCAGTGGCTTTCTTCCCCGCCTCCGTCTTTCGCTCTCCCCTCCTCCCAGTGTTACCAGGCTTTCTCCGTAAAGCTCCCATCCTCCACCCCTCCACCGGTTCCCCACCTCCCTCCCCGCGCTGGGGGGCTGTGGGAGACACGCAGACCTCCCCCCTCGGTCTGCCTTCTCCTCTAGCCCTTGGGCCTCCCCTGGCTGCTTCCGGGCCGACCTCTTAGCTGTCTCCGTGAGGCCTCCGAACCCACCCCTTTGGCTCCCTGATGTTTACCTTCCAGGTTGAAAAGTTTAATTGCAGCCCCAAGTGAGGCCTAGGAGGCGGAGCAGGGCTGGGGGGTGGGGGTGGGGGTGGGGGTGGGGGTGGGGGGGGGGCGGGGAGGGAGGAAGTAATAAGGTCCCGACCGGCAGGAGGCCGTCCATTGGCCACCGAGGGGCAGTGACTGTGCCCGGGGTGGGGTGGGGGCCCTGGGGTGCCCACTGCTGATTATGATTAACCAGCCCTCGAGAGCCAAGGGCTGCTCATTCCTTCTCTGAAAACGCACGTTCCCCCCCAAACCCTTTAGCTCGGGACTCTCGCTTTTTTTCTTTCTGGGGCCAATTCTCCAATTGCATATGTCTGTTTTAACTGAGGAGTGCTTGGGGAGCACAGATGGCGAGGAAGAAGCTCAGAGGTAAAGTCGCACTGTCCCGCTGCGTCCCAGCAAAACCTTGGTGGTTTGGCGGTGACATGTTTGCAGCGGCCTGGAAGGGGAAAGAAGGGAACCTCTGCTTCCTTGGACGTGTGAAATCCAGTCAGTCTTTTTGCCATCCTTGAAAAATGAAGGGGTCGGTGAGCTTGCTTTTTAAGTTTTTTTTAATGTTTATTTTTGAGAGAGAGAGCGAGCATGCTCAGGGAAGGGGCAGAGAGAGAGAGAGGGAGACAGAATTGGAAGCAGGCTCCAAGCTGTCAGCACAGAGTCGAGGCGAGTCGAGGCGCGAACTCACGAACCGTGAGATCGTGGCCTGAGCCCAAGTCAGATGCTCAGCCGACTGAGCCACCCAGTGCCCCGTGAGCTTGCTTTTTAAAAGAGAGGTGTTTTCTAAGCATTCCTGTAGTCCAGAGGCCCCTAGAGTGCCTGTCGAAGTGCCTCCAACTCCTGAGCCAGGGGAAGTGGGCATCCAGGTGAGGCCTCCCTGGAAGTGGCGTCCTGAGTTCCTAGGTTCGGGTGGGGAAGCGCCTGGGAAGCGCTTGGATCCCCCATTCGTTCCCCAGCTGGTTCACTGTGCCGTTTGGAACCATCAGTCTCCGCTGGGCTACTTCCTTATGCGCAAGGTCTGCAAGCGGAAAATCAAAACGGAGATGAATTTTTCCGGCATCTGAGGCCTAAGGAGGAAATGTTTTGCGGCGGGGGCCATCGCCTCTGGGCAAGGTGGGATTGGCCGGAAGGTCAGTTGTTGGGCCCGCTTCTAAAGGCGTTGGTGCCTCGGTTTCTCCATTCGCTCCCCCTTTGCTATCAACCGGTCCTAAGCAACCAGGTCGGAAGACATTTAATACTTGTATTCACGAAGATTCCCTCCTCTACCAAATTACTCGGCTCCGCTGAATGTTGCAAGCAGGACCTTGACTTTCGGTCTCTCATCTTCACCTCTGCATTGCCCCATTTTGGCGACAATCCTGCCGAGTCAACACAGCCAGGATCCCCGGCCTTTGCTATCTGGATCCAGTTTCTTATCCTCCATCATCCCCCAGAGGATTTCTGATCCCTTCAGCCTGCCTTCAGCAAGAACCCTCCTTGGTCCACTTAGCAAGAATCTCCCTTTACCCCTGATGTTTCCTCTTAATGATATCCATCCACTGGCTCCCACCCTGCCCCGTGGCTATCAATCTCATGCGCCCATGTGGTACTCAGACTTGAATCCAATGCTCCCCATTACAGTGGTCCCTAGTCCTTATTGCCTTGAGCAAAATCTTCCTTGCCGTGATTTCACAAGGGTCATCGAATAATTTTTTTCGTTAGTAGTATTTATGTATTTATTTATTTAAGATATTTATTTATTTTGGGGCAGAGCGCAAGCGGGGAAGGGGTAGAGAGAGGGGGACAGAGGATCCGAAGCAGGCTTTGCACTGACAGGCTGACAGCAGCGAGCCCGATGGGGGACTCAAACTCACAACCTGCGAGATCATGACGTGAGCCGACTTTGGAGGCTCAACAGACTGAGCCACCCGGGCGCCCCAGCAGTATTTTTGATGTCAAGGGCTCTCACGACTTGTAATATCGGCCCGTGACAGAGCTGTTAGGATTACTATTGCTATCTCACAGATAAAGAACTTAAAACTCAATTAGGTCAGGTGACTCACCCGACTCACCCGACAAGTCCAGGACAGGCAGTCACCCCCCCCCCACCCCCCACCACCTGGGTCTTCTGACTCCCACATGCTTGCTTCCTACCAGAGGCAGAAATGAGGTGCTCTCTAGTTTGAAGAATGCTCGGAGCCAAGAGAGTTAGTTTCAGCGCTGAGTCTGAAGTATGACTTTGATGAATTCCCTGCCCCAGTCAACAGGGACGGTTGTCTCTGCTAAGACAGGGAAGAGCCACCCCTTATTATGTAACAGCAGCTGCATTTCCCAGGAAGATCGCCATCCTTGCAGCATCTGAGCCTCGAGAAGCGCACTGGGAATGGACTGTTGGATATTTTGGGCCAGAGCTCTACCAGGGGAAATAATCTGAGTGATTGGAAAGAGCTTTTTTAAGCCCACCACGTCCTGTGAGGAGGTTGTGCGTCATCGGAGACATCACTTGGGTCTCAAAGGCTCTGTAAGCCTCCCCTTCTCACCAGCATATTTCAAGCTTATTGCCACTGGGCCAAACCAGGAGATAAAGGACACTCCGGGGGAAAAAAAGAAATGGGTTTGAAAGGAGCCAGGAGACCCTACCATTAAGTCAACAAGTTCAAAAAAAAAAAAAAAAAAAAAGGAACAGAAGAGAATTTGTAGTACTCACCTGTGCTCTGCTGGGGTCTCCAGAAAGGTGTCATTAAAGTAACGGCAGTGGTTTCGAGATGAATTTGATCCTTATAAAATGATCCAGCGAAGATGTTAGAGAGAAAGTCTGGGGAAAGAAAGGAGGAATCATGTAACCTGGGTCCAAATTCTGCATCAGTTACTAACTACTCACTTGACCTTAAATATGTCACCTCTCCTTTCCTGTCCTTAGCTTCCTTATTTGTACAAGGTAGTTGGGCAAGGTGACCCCACTTTTTAAGGCTCCTATAACCACCTGACACTCTTTAGCCCTCAATTTCCTGCCACAGCACCAAGGAGAAGGGTCGTGGCAGGCTGAAGCTATTGCCAATGGGCAGACAGAATACCTACCGGCATCCTGTACCCAAACACACTAAGGAAATAATAGTGTCACTGCCCCACCCAATTCACATCCAAATGGGGATTTATAGTTACAGAGTCTTCCATGCACATTGTCTGAACTATTATGGTAAGCATTTCAGTTTCTTCCCAGGGTACTGGGAGACCCGACACAGACGTGAGTATATGAAAAAGATATGTTCTTTCACCAACTGGGAGAAGCAGAGTGAGCTTCCAGAAGCTGGCCATGATCAGGCCTGGACCAGCTGCTTCCCAATACAAGCTTTTGATTAAACCCTGAGGTGATGATTCCATTTTTGTGGTTATGTGTTTCTATCCCTCCTTCTCTCCCTTTATTCCTTCATTCATCTACTCATCCACACATCTATCCATCCATCCATCTCTCCACCATCATCCATTCATCCATCCATCTATATACCCATCCACCCATCTATCATCCATTCATCCATTTATCCATCCACCCACCCATCCATCCATCATCCATCCATCTATCCACCCATCTATCATCCATCCATCCTTCCATCCATCTCCCCACCACCATCCATTCATCCATCCATCTATCTATATACCCATCCACCCATCTATCATCCATTCATCCATCTCTCCGTCCAGCCACCCATCCATCTATCCACCCATCTATCCATCCATCATCCATTCATCCATCTATCAATCCATCTATCCATCCACCCATCCATCCCTTTATCTATTATTCTCTAAAAATATTTACTGAGCACATAGTTGTAGGGGTTACGGAAAGACCTGTGTAGGATATTAGGGACAGGTTGAAGATGGGCCCTTGTACCAGAAGAGTCCTTTCTCAATCTGGGAAGACACACTTCTGCAGCAAACATTGTGCAGCTAGAATCACCAGTGCTGATAAGGAGACAAGAGAGTCATGGGGCAGTCTTCGCCCTTCTTTCCCTCTCCATCCCTTTCATTCTCTTGGACACCTATATAGCAGGTCTGTCTCTGTCAAACTTCTTCTTTAGCTGCAAGTAATTATGTGGTCACATTTACACAGCAGAGAAAAGAATGGTAGGGAGCCATTTCACAAAAGAACACTACTGAGCTGCTTCCTGAATGATTGGCATTAGTATTGCAGCTGGGCCCTCCTCCTTGACCAGAGGAAGGTCGCTGTAGTAAAATGGGCCCTTAGTTTTCTCAGAGCACGTTAGTATTTTTTTAAAAAAATGGATGTACCCTCTTTTGGACACCTCTTCTGGAGCTTCTTCTTTTTTTTTTTTTTTAACGTTTATTTATTTTTGGGACAGAGAGAGACAGGGCATGAACGGGGGAGGGGCAGAGAGAGAGGGAGACACAGAATCGGAAACAGGCTCCAGGCTCTGAGCCATCAGCCCAGAGCCCAACGCGGGGCTCGAACTCACGGACTGCGAGATCGTGACCTGGCTGAAGTCAGACGCTTAACCGACTGTGCCACCCAGGCGCCCCTTCTGGAGCTTCTTAGTACGATTCTCATTCAACTTGTCTTATCATTAATTATACTACAAATGAATAATTAAAAGGGTAAGTACTTGCTGTGATATTCTCCCTGACCATCCCACTTTTAGGATGGTTGTGGTAAACTGGAGTTTGTCAGAGGGAGATGATCAGTATGGTGAGAAGGACATGGGCTACAGATCATGCCATTGCATCAACAGCCTCCGATGGTGAACATCCACACCATGGGGACCTTGCAAGAAGAAGGAGGATGTTTGTCATGGGTTAACCTAGAAGTTCAAGGCTAAGACAAAATTCCAAGGCAGATTGTAGTGCAACATAACAAGCTACTCTTCAAAATAACCAAAATGTCCATCAAGTGAAAAATAGATGAACAAGATGTGGCATATCCATACGATGAAATATCATTCTGTGACAAAGGGAATGAAGTGCCGATAACCTGCTACAACACGGATGAACCTTGAAAACACTGTGCCAGACGCAAAAGGGGACATATTGTGCGACTCCATTTATATCAAATAGCCAGAATAGCCAAACCCAGAAACAGAAAGTAGATCCGTGGTTGCCTGGGGCTGGGGGTGGGGTGGTGGTCGGAAGAAAATGGGGGGTAATTGCTAATGGGCATGGGGTTTCTTTTTAGGTGATGGAAATGTCCTAAACCTGGGGTAAGGTTTGCACAACCCTGCGAATACATGAAAAACCACTGACTTGTACACTTTAAATAGGTAAATTGTATGGAACATAAATATCTCAAAAAAGCTACTATAAAAATTAGTTTGCCTGTTTTTAAAGTCTAAAAAAACCTGAAACTACCTTTTAACAAAGAGAGTGAAAGAATACAGTAGCACAGCGCTCGACCCGTGGGAAGTCCTGGATGCCCTCTGTCTCACTTCCGTCCCCCTGACTTGTCCGGCAACGAGAAGACTGAGCTGAGGAAATAAGAACGCTTGTCATCCCTGGAGATACCAGCAAACACACGGTGACCGTCCGAAGGGAGTTGTAGAGGGTTCCTACAGTGAGGAGAAGGATGGGTCTGAGTTTGAATTTTCTTGAAAGTAGAGCCTTGAAGCCTAGAGTCGGGGCAAGTGATTCATCTGGGAGGCGATGCCAGGAGCCCATAGTTTGCAACAGGACAGGGGAGGCAGGGAAAGGGGAGCTAACATAAGGAGCATTGTCAAGGTCGCCGTTGTGGTCCTCTTGAGAAGCATACAGAATGCTTCTGCAGGTGCTCTGTTTGAAGGTGGGGGCTGGGCCACCCATCGACCAGCTCTTCTCCCCACCGACTGAGGACTGCCCCACACTTCCAGACTGTACTTGGTTAGGAGCCAAAGGGACCACCACAGGGGCCCGGGGTCTGTGCACCCCATGCCTGGAGTGAGATGCCGTGAGTGAAGTGAGCCTGAGCTCACACAGAACTTTCCAGCACAGCTGTGACTGAGGGAGATGTGTTACAGGCACCAGACACATCGGCCATCGTGGGCAATTTTGGCTCAAACAAGCAACCTAGAGCATATGACTAACATTTTTCAAAAGCGAAGTACAATAAAATAGAAGTGATCGAATGTATTGCATCTGAGAAATATCATTTCAGGAAATTTTTGTTTCATTACATGCTAAGCATGTTTGCATGCATATGTATGTATTGGGGGGCGGTATAAGAAGTATTTGTGTCCACGCCTCGCAGAGAAAAATGCTGCTCTGCTAGAAGAATCTAAATTCTTTCGGGAAGGGAAGTTCAGTTTAAAGTAAGGTTTTAGGTTGTAGGGCAGTAACTGGATGAGAGGTACGTCCTGGTAGGAAGAACAGGAAAGAGGTAGGAGCCCAAGGAGATCTGGGCCCTGGGCTTGTCAGTTTCTTAGCAATAACAGTCTAGGAGCACCTACCTTATGAAAAGAGATTTAAGAAATTGGCTTATGCAATTATAGGAACTGGCAAGTTCAAAATCTGCAGAGGAGGCCACTAGGCTGGAAACTCAGGCAGGGTTTCTATGTTAACAGTATTTTTTAAAAAATATATAATTTTTTAAATGTATTTTTGAAAGAGAGAGAGAGAGAGAGACAGAGCATGAGCAGGGGAGAGGCAGAGAGAGAGGGAGACAAAGAATCGGAAGCAGGCTCCAGGCTCCAAGCTAGCTCAGAGCCCGTCATGGGGCTTGAACCCACGAACCACGAGATCATGACCTGAGCCGAAGTTGGACGCTCAACCAACTGAACCACCCAGGTGCCCCCTATGTTACAGTCTTGAAGCAGAATTTCTTCTTTCAAAAATCTGATTTTGCCTTTCAGGACCTGCAACTGATAAGATGAGGCCCACCCACATTATTGAGGGCAATCTTCCTCACTTACTAAAAAATGATTATAACTGTGAACCCCATCTACAAAAATACCTTCACAGCAACACCTAGATTCAAGTTTGATTAAATCACTGGGTGCGATAGCCTAGCCAAGCGGACACATAAGCACGACCATCACACCTGACATGCAGGGATTTGGACCAATAGAGCTCTTGGTTCCTTTCAGTTCTGCAGCACCTTGAATTCGAGCTCATTCTCTGACAGCCTCAAAGATAAATGCTTTGAGAATGGACTTTGCAGCCGGAGGCTTGTGCTGCGTTATTCTGAAATTCCAGAATATTCCATCTGAGCCCTGTCCCTAGTTTTACAGGTGAGGGAACGCAGGTACAGAAAGTCCAGTTCATTCTGTAGAAGTCCCGCCACGAACTTGTCGCCAAGCCCTTGCTGTCAGTGACACATTCTGTCATTCTCAGCATGCGAAGGGTTCCAAAATGGTAGTTTGCTCTGGAAAAGTAGGGAAGGAAATACTCTGTTTTAACAGAATCTCGACATTACTGTGAGTGGTTCTCATTCTCTTGAACAAGGGGATAGTTGTGTTTTCATTTGATGGTGAACATTATTGAGAGCACATTTCCTACGGAGAACAGGCCTGGGATCCTTCCTTATGGGAGGAGGAGAAGGACTTTTCCAGAAGAAGGAGAGGGCAGCAGCTGTTCTGGGAAACTGAAGCCACTCTGCCTTGGGTGGGTTTTCCCTCATCAGAACCAGATGTGCAAATGTGTCTGGGCCCCTCCACCTCGCCACAGGGTGACCAAGCCCGGAAAGGGGGATGTGGCCTCAAGAAGGCTTTTCTTCGAGTTGGATGCCTGTGATCCCCTGGTGGAGGCTGGAGGAGGGGGCCCTGTGGCCGGGAGTGCACTGGCCTCTCTCCCCGTTCCTTCCTCTGTGCTCTCTGGCCTTCTAATCGTTTAAACATGGAAGCGACCAGGTCCCCATCTTTACGCGTGCTCAGCTCTTAACTCTAGCATCGTTTCGGTAAGGTTCACATTGGTCAAGGCCCCAGTCTCTCGTCTGTGGTTTGTAAAGAACTTAGCTTAAGCTGTACTTTTATCTGTTATATGTTGAGGATCTGTGCAAGATTTCATTTGAGAAAAACAAGTTCCACAGCATATATACATAATCTGAAAATCAGCGCTGAGGATAACAGGAAATTATTTAAGGTGATAGTCTTAGATGTGATGAATGTAATATAACGTGAAAACATCTGGGGAAAAATTACCCAATTGCATATGACCCTCCAAAATACTCTTCTCAATTCCCTTATTTACAGTCTCCTCCATTAAGAGTCAAACATTCCTGTATACAGTCAGAAATTATTAAAGAAGGAAAGGTATATGTGACACAAGGCAAAACCTGTCCTATTTGGACAAAGTTGGGAGACGAGCTACTGCATAGGGCGCTTCTTACCCGAAGGGGCGGGGCTACTCCAATCTCCCCTCCCCTCCCTCCTTCTCCCCGCCTTGTCCCCCAGCTCCCAACAATGCACAGCCCGTCTGCCCGTTCCAACAAACCTAGCTGGCTTTCCATCAAATGGAAAATAATCTCCCAAGGGGCTCGTTTCTCGCTCAGACAAACATAACGTGTCAAGCCAGGAACGCAACCCACATATTAGGTGGGAGAAAGTACTATTTTTTACAGGAACCTCAAATACCTCTAGTTTCTGATTTTTTCCCCATGTGGATGCAATTAAACAAAATAAAAAGATATTACTTGGCTTTGGAGGGAAAATAAACACCTTCTGAAATTAAAGAGGCTTGGCATGATGTTGAATTTTAGTTGTACTTCTGCTCGTGAGAAATAGTAATTACTTACATTATAACCAGATTTATTCAAAGAAGGCGTTCTGGTGTTTCTCTTTCACCTAAAAGTGGGGTGACCGCCTGACTGTTCCATAGTGGGCCTTTGCTTGTGCTGTTTGGAGTAATGGCGAATAAGTGTGTGCTCTGGCACAGGGGTCGACGCCAGGAATCGTGAGGAGCATCTGGTGAGGAAAAGGGCCAGGACAGGGTGCCCCGGGACAGCTGGGGACAGCACAGCATGGCGGCAGGGGAGCGGGGCTTGGGCTCTGGGTTTCCACCAGCAACAGCATCACACAGCCACGTATATTTCACCAAGTCCTGCGTGGGAGTTTGTGGATTTCCTGTTTCATGCCTTCTCCCTGCACAACACTCCTCCTCCTTCAATCATACCATTAGGGACCGCAAGGGGGAAGAGTGTTCTCGTCTTGGCCCTGTTCCAGGTCTTCTCTCTTTAGCCTTTCACTTCTGTAGGCACCTAGAGGATAATGATGACCCAGTGCTTGGCTCGGATTTCCTAGTTCCCCACCTTCCTCTACTTCAGCTTCTCCCAGAGAAACCCAATCGCTCCTACCGAGTGTCTCTGCCTGGGGATTTGCAAGCCTTCCCTCTTTTGTCTCCCAGCTCCCTCGCTCTGCGGGCGGAAGTCTTCTCTGCCAGTTGCCTGACGCTCTACGGCAGATGTGGGTCTGGGTGAGGACCAAGGTAACTTCAAACAAGAGAAATTTATTCTCACGGTTCTAGAGGCCAGAGGTCCAAAATCAAGTTATCTATCACCAGAGTTGCATTCCCTCCAGAAGTTTTTGGGAAGATCCTGTCTGTTGCCTGTTTCAGGTTCTGGCAGATGCCAGCATCCCTGGGCTTGTGGCTGTGTCACTCCAGTCTCCGTCATCGTTGTCACACGTCATCTTCTCCTCTCTCTTGTGTGTCTCTTAGAAGGCTACTTGTCATGGGATTTAAGGCCAATGCAGGTAATTCAAGATGATCTCCTCTCAAGACCCTTAACTTAATTACATCTGCAAAGACACTTACTCCAAATAAGGTAAGAGTCACAGGTTCTGGAGATTAGGACATAGACACAACTATTTTTTGGTCTGGAGTTGAGGGGAGGGGTTCACCCTTCAACCCACCATAAGCATATAGGGCTCTTTTGGTTTTATGTGACGAATAAGCGAAAGGGAAATTTGTGTGTTCGTGGACACGGCAAGTATAGGGGAGACTTGAGCTTCAAGTGGACCTAAGGGCTCCAGTGATGCTACCAGGGCTCTTTTCTAGCTTTTGTTCCATTTCTCAGCTCTACTTATCTCAGCCAGACTTTGTTCTTTCTGTAAACCTTTCCCATGGGCTATGTATGAGGTCCCCAGAGACTCACACTCATGACCTTGCAGTTGAAGAAGACAGTCTTCCTGGACAGCTCTATAAAACATTCCCAGGAAAGGCTCCGATTGGCCAGCCTGAGTCACATGCCTCTTTCTGCCGAAAAAAAAAAACGTGTAGAGAGGGACTTTACAAGGACTGACAACCCCCCTCGAACTACGTGGAAGAGTGGAAGCATCGTTCCTCCAAGGAAGGGATGCTGGGTAGGCCAACTAAACCTTCTTCTCCCCTCCACCATTGAATGAGGCACAGCTTTACATCTGGAAGACTCCAGACCCCTGCTCCCATGCGAAGTAACCAGCCGATAACACCCCACATTGCAAATTCGCATCAGGAAACAGTGGGACTGGCGTGGCCCCTGAAGAAAGAGAACTTACTCATGGCCACGTCTAAGAAAGACGCCTATGTGGAGTCTCCAAAACACTCGATGTGGAAAACCTTAAGGAAAATGAGAACCTGTGCATAAAATTTCCAGACAGGTGGCACCTGGATATAATAACTAAAAGGAATCCAGAAAAGTCCTGAATGTCTGAAAATTAAGCAACACGCTTCCAAGTAACCCACGGGGCCAGTAAGAAATCACAATGGGCATTAGAAAATGTCTAATATTTTCTAAGTGCTGAGTAAATTAGGTAATTTACTTAGAGTGCTAAGTAAATTGTGACATGTGACAGCTTGTGGGAATGCAACAAAAGCCACGCTGAGAAGCAAATGTATATCCTTAAATGCATATATTGGTTGGCATGGGGGGGGCTAAAACAATGAGATAGATGTCAATTTCAAAAAGCTAGGGGCTTGGCCACGCTGGGGGAATTGCTGCCTCCTGAAAAGTCCAAGCGAGGTTCTGTTTTCGGGCACATCTGGATCGGGGTATCAGAACATGTCACGAGGAGTCCGCTCACCCTGCCTTCCCCACTTGCTTCCATGTTGACTTCGTTCTCGGGTAGGTTCTATTCGTGGGATGATGAAGACACCTCAGCTTTGTGTCCCCCAAGCTTGGCCATTTCATGAAAGGGGGGGAGATAAACAGTCCTAAATAGCCCCAGAAAAGGCTTCTGGGTTGACTCTGATTTGTGGCGCTGGGGTCACGAGCCCTCCTCTGAAGCAGTCAATATGACTGGGGGTTAAGACAGTCCCATCTGATTTCAACGTGAACCTGATGACTTGGACGTTTTAAAACCCAGCCGTCACCAGGAATCAGCATGCACTCTTCAAAAACAAACCGACCGCATTTGTTTTTGTGTTCGTGGTTTCGGAGGTATTCGTTTTCAAGTTCAAGAGAATGATCCCACACGTGATCTGATTCCCATGAAGCGGGTGATGAAGGCTGCCGTGATATCTCTGCGGTGGAGGACATGGAATCGTAGTGCACTTACAGCTGAGTTGAGCCAAGCCGGCTCGTTGGCTGCTGCTGATCACTTCACCCTTTTCCTAACTGCCAAGCCATCTGCTTCAACTGTGTTGATGAGCAGTGTGGCGGGATGCCTCTTCAGTTGACGTTCTTCGGAGAATTCTCTTTAAAGGGTAACCCAGAGCTTTTTCTCCTGCTTCTGGAAGAATCTCTTTTCAGCATTTTCTCTTGGACAAATCTCCGAGGGGATTTTTTTTTTTTTTTTTTTCAGATTTGAAGACGATAGAAAACAGAAAGACGAAGATAATGTCGTTGATCAGAGAGCACGTTGAACACAGATGCCCGGGGAGGACCCGCGAAGGAGAGAAAATCCAGGTTGCAAAGAAAGTGGGTCTCCTCTGACAACAGTCTCTAGGCTATTTCGCCAAAGGGCGCGCTGGGTGCATCTACGGAAGCCCAGGCCGATAGGAGTTGAATCTCGCGGTGTTGGGCGCGGCAGGTTATCTTTCTAAGAATCTGTTTGCGTGCTGTAAAATGTCCTAGGAGGAGTCCTGCTAGGGGATGGGGTCCCTGCAGGGGACGGGTACACTGGGTGCTGGCTCTGGTCCGGTAACAGGGACAGCACTGACAAGATGGTTCTCTTGGGGAACTCACAGCTGAGCTGTCTACACTGGCAGCTAACCTCACGGTTAATCCCCCAGGCTCTACCTGAGTTTGCTGCCAGAGGCCACTGGCTTCTGAGGAGGAGGCCCGGGGGAGGGGACTGGTTCGCCTTTTCGGTCTCGTGGGACCAACACCGGAGCGTTGGCTCCCCCACTAAGTGGCTTGAGGGGAGACGGGAAGGGGGCATGTCTATACCAGGAAGGCAACCATCCACTGAGCAAACTAGAACTTCGAGAGGCAGTGAGGAACAGCTTCGTGAGGCAGCCAGGACCAGGCCGCCTGAGTTTGAATTCCATCTCTGCTGCCCGAACCTGTGTGAACTCAGACAAGTGACTTGGTCCCTTCGTACCTCAGTTTCCTCATCCACACAATGAAAGCAGTAACAGTACCTACCTCGCAGAGCTGTTAGGATGCAGTGAGATAATACTTGTGAAGTCATTAAAACAGTGCCCAGAGCGTAGAACATGCTAGAAAAGTGTTAAAAAAAAAAAAATTGAGGTTAGATAGACTCTGATTCATACCCCAGTTCTGCCACTTTCTGGCTGTGTGACCTTGAGAAGTGTCTCAACCACCCTGGGCCACTTCTTCATCCATGAAATGAGACGGGAAGGACGACCCACGGGTGTGGATAGTACAAGGCAGCGTGTGAACTAAGCGGGGGCGGGGCAAGCTGGCCCTCCGTCCACAACCCTGGTTAGTAACCAGAGACGTTGAGGATAAGCAAGAGTGACTGCCCTTGACCCTTGAAAAACACGGGTTTGAACTACATGGGTTTGAACTACACAGGCCCAAGCATACATGGGTGTTTTCCGATAACTACAGTCCAGTACTATAAATGTATTTTCTCTTCTTTGTGATTTTTCTCAAGAACATTTTTTCTCCAGCGTACCTTATTGTGTATTTATTTGTAATACATGTAACATACAAAATGTGTGGTAATCAATTGATTATGCCATCAGTAAGGCTTCTGCTCAACAGTAGGCTATTAGGAGTTAAGTTTTGGGGGAGTCACAAGTTACACACAGATTTTCTTTTTTTTTTATTTATTTTTTATTTTTTTATTTTTATTTTTGAGACAGAGAGAGACAGAGCATGAACAGGGGAGGGGCAGAGAGAGAGGGAGACACAGAATCTGAAACGGGCTCCAGGCTCTGAGCTGTCAGCACAGAGCCCGACGCGGGGCTCGAACTCACGGACCGTGAGATCATGACCTGAGCCGAAGTCAGACGCTTAACCGACCAAGCCACCCAGGCGCCCCTACACACAGATTTTCAACTGTGCAGGGTGTGGGGGTCAGCACCCCTCATGGCCTCGTATTTCAAGGGTCAACTGTACTTGACTTCGCGATACTGTTTTCCCCCAAGTTTCCAATAAAAACAGGCTCAGAGCCATTATCATTTTACAGATGAAGAATGTGAGCCCAGGAATAACTTGTTCAGCCTCATGGTGCTTTTCAGGGGCAAACCCGGATTGGAATGGAAGTCTGCTGCCTCTACCCCCACACTCTAAAACACGGGGCACACAACCTCTCAGCCCCTGAAGACTGAATTTATCAGAATCTAAGCATCCCATGAGGAAGATCCAAGGGTCTTAGTGCAACACAAGACTAAATGAGCTGAAACTATGACATAGATATCAAAAAAGTAAATGTGATCATCTCAGACAGTTCTGGGTATGTTCTCATTGTCATCTGCCCCACCCCGGACTCGCTCTGGATATTTGAACACAGTCACATTTCGTTGGCCTAAGTTAACTAGAATTTTCCATCGTCCTGGAACGCCTTTAACCAGGGTTTTTGAGATAATTCTTGAAAGGCAAATACTCCAGATCTGGATTGTAACTTCACTGAAACTCACAGATACCGAGGAACAAATTGTCGACATCTTTTCTTTTGAACAACGCCTGACCCATGCTGAACCGCCTACAGTGGCAGAGGAGATGAGAAGACCCAGCTTGGGGGGCTGCGGGCTCTGAGGGTATCCAGCTTGCATCTTTGCCTGGGGCTATGGGATGTAATCCTTCAAGACTGTCTCTTCCCGCTGGAGCTTCAGTGCTGGTTCCAGGCTGTTCTCTGAAAGTAACTTCTCCAAGGTAGAACAGCTGACAGAGAGAGAGAGAGAGAGAAAGAAATGAGAGAGGGAGAGAGAGAGGAATGAGGGAGAGAGAGAGAGAGAGCTCAGATTCCCAATCCACAAGGGAGTCGGGGTGGGAGAGCCACAATCCAGAAGGAAGGAGACTGTAGCCCATGAGGCTGGATGCTGTGCGGAGAAGGTCCAAGGAAGGGTGCTTCCACAAACAACATGGTGGGAGGAAGGCAAGAATTTCTGATGAAGACTTTTCAGCAACAGGGAATGGCAGTGATAACTGACGCTAGTGTGCAATTGTGTGTCAGCCATTGTAGTCCCACTCAGCCTCGTTTTATGTGTCTATCTCAGCTTACCAAGACAAAGCAAGTAAAGGATGAAACAAGCTTTCAACAGAAAGGGGTTGGCTCAAGCCTAGCTTTCATGCTTTTCCGAGACCAATAATAACGACCCTAGTAGACAGGAAATGTTACTGTCCCCAATTTACCGAAGAGAAAACTCAGACATATAATCTAAGTATCTTGCCCGCGACAGAGCTGGCATTTGAACCCGAGTGTTTTGGCTCCAGTGCGCCATACCATGCAGAACTGCCGAAGATGTGAATGAGTGGTTGGCACTGGGATGTGGATGTCAACCTGTCTTCCCTGTGAAGGATTCAGCACGGTCACTCTTGCTTACCAGTTCAGGGTACCGCCTTCTTTCTGGGGCCTGGGAAGAGAGGCTACATCCTGCCTTAAGGCAGACCAGTGATGAAAACGGAAGGCACGAGTGGAAACAGCTGACATCAAGGATGCACCAAGGCCATAATAAGGTGGGGGAGGGGGGGGACGCGGGGGTGGGGGGAGATTCTTTCCAAAGCACAGAGCAGAGGTAAACTAATCTGTCCACAACGTAATTCTCATGACACTACAGTCTCCTCACCTGTCCAATCCAAGACCAGCTAATGTAGCTTCATAGGAAGAGCAGCCTGAGCCCGTGTCCACATATGCTCTGGAACGCTCAGAAAAGACCGAGTTACGCTTGGTAACAATGATCCCGACCTAGAGTGACTTACAGCCACGAAAGCTTATTCTTGCTCAAGCTGCGTGTCCATCTTGGGTTGACGTCCCTGATCTTGTCTTGTGTTTTGGAATCTAGGCTGATAAAGTGCCTCCTGCTGCATCATGTCCACTTTGTAGAAGAGGGAAGAGACCCCCTAGCACCCCAGCCACTGGTTCCTAAAGCTTTTGCCTGGACATCACACATGTCACATGACTTTTGCTTGCGTTTGTTGGTGAGAGCAAGTGGCAGTGCCCAACCCAGTGCTGGGGGTGGGGAGGGTGACGATGGAGCATCATCTCCCTCTGGAAGGACCAGCATCTATTTTTTAATGACACAATCTAAGACAGTCTCAAAGCACGAAACCCTCGGGAGCAGGCAAAAATTTCCACCCCTAGCACCATGACCCAAATAAAATGTCCTCGCCCTTTATCATGATGCATCCCGTGGGGAGGAGGGAGGAACAGAAGGGATGAGGGGCAGAGAGGGGACCCCTGGAGGCCAAGAGCATAAATTAGTGATGACAAGAAAAAGGGGACATCACAGCTCTTGCTGGTAAGTGACAAAGATGAGTGCCCTTGGCCCGGAGAGGAGGCAAGGTTGCAGAGACCTGTCCAGAAGGTGGGCCCAGGGGAGGGGAACCTGGCACGGCCTGAAGCTATTGTCTGATTAGAAAACAGAGCAACTACTTTCTGTGACCCAGTTTTTTCATCCTGGGAGTTTGTAAAGAGGCTGGGGGAGACAAACTTTAATCTTTAAAGGAGCTTAATTTCTCAAGAAAAAAAAAATAGGCAAAAGCACTTCTCTACAGATAAGTGCGGTTCAGTTCAAGGCTTAGAACAGAAAAAAGTAAGTCAGAGAGCAGGCCAGGGCGAGTGGCTCAGAGGGAGCGGTCCCCAGTCTGCTGAGGATATACCTTCCGGGGTTGACTGTCCCAGGAACAGGAGGACAAAATGCAAAACGCAATGTTGTCCAGCTGAGGGGCCGTGGGGGACCGTGACCACAATTCTCAACCCAAAGCGTGACACACGCAATCACAAAGACATTTCTGTAAACTGGGCCAGAATAGTTTAAATTCAAATGGTCATAAAAATCTGGGATATACGGTCATGGCGCCCCGAGGGCTTCCTACAACTCCTGAACGCAAAGCTCCCTCTGAAGTTTCCTCTCTGGGATGGAACCATCTGATCTGACCTCTCCCTGGGCTATCTGAGAATCTGAATATTTTTAAAAGACCAGCTTTTAAAAGGCCAGCTTCCTGGACGTAAGAACCCCTCTGTAGGGAAGTGGTGGATTGCATTGGTTAGCAGGAAAAAAACAGGCAACACGAGAGCAGAACTTTCGACAGGAACAGGTAGGTTCAAGTTTAACGCTCGTGGGTTTTGGCGCCCAATGAGCGTGAGTGATAAAAAGCAGATTACTTATTGATCCCCTTAGGATCTATTGATTCAGATGCTTTAACAGGATGATAATAGGAGTGACTTAAACAAGACAGAAGGTTTAGTATTCTCTCGTGTAAAGTCTGAGCTGTGCGGGGCAGTCTGAGGGGGAGGGCAGGAGCTGTGATCCACCAGGGCGTGGAGGGATCCAGACTCCTTCCTGCGCCTGCTCCACTGCTCCCTGTGACGCCATCCTCATTGGAACCGCTTCACTGTCCCCGAGTCCACTTTCCAGCCCAGATAAGATGCGTGGAGGGCAAGCAGCCTCCCTGAAAGGCAGGACCCTGGAAACGGCACACGTCACTTTTGCAACATCACCCCCGTTGCTGGCGCTTAGTCACATGGCCATGGCCACTGCAGGGGAAGCTGGGAAATGTCATCCAGCTGGGCGGTTCTGTTCCTACCAGGAGGAAAGGCGAGCAGGTGCTAGACCGTGTTCGGTAACCAGTAAACGACATGCATCCCAGTGAATCAATAAACGAACATTGCAGGTTGTCAAAAATCCCTAAGTAGGAAGCTCTAGCTAATCACTGCGATCGTGAATATTTCCCAAAGTTAAAAGCGTTCATTCATAGTCTCCAGCCCCGGGGCCTGTCTGTGGTCCCTGCAAGGCCTTCATGGCCGCTCACCAGCATGGCAGATTCAGAAGGGACACGCCCTTTGGGCACCAGCCCGTCAGCACTTGCTACCTGGTCCCGATGTTCTCCAGTCAAGGCAGCAAAGCCTTCAAAGGTCCTGAGCTACACCATGACCGGGGACAAAACTGAGGAAAAGAGGGAGTCGAGGGGCCCCCGCCCCACACTGAATCTCCAAGGCCCCAGCTGGCGCCGTGGGGGCTGCAAGACCCAACGTGCCTCTGTTCAAAACCAAGCCTTCTGCCCATCCTGTGCCTCTCTCTCTGGAGGAACTCGGCACCTGCCTCTCCTCCGTCTCTCTGTCTCTCCATCACTCCCTACAAGTATAACCCCAAACACCCGTGGACGGCAAACCCAAAGCCCCCAGGCAATTGGCAAGGTGGTCCATTTAAGTGTTAGCTTGTGTTTGTGCTTCTTTTTTTATTTTTATTTTTACGGAGGTATAATTAACACACCGTTACATTGGTTTCAAGTACACAACACAGTGATTCAACAATTCCATCCCTGGGCGCCTGGGTGGTGCAGTCGGTTAAGCGTCCGACTTCAGCCAGGTCACGATCTCGCGGTCCGGGAGTTTGAGCCCCGCGTCAGGCTCTGGGCTGATGGCTCAGAGCCTGGAGCCTGTTTCTGATTCTGTGTCTCCCTCTCTCTCTGCCCCTCCCCCGTTCACACTCTGTCTCTCTCTGTCCCAAAAATAAATAAAAACGTTGAAAAAAAAATTAAAAAAAAAAAATTCCATCCCTTACTCAGTGCTCACCACTAGAGCGGTCCCCGTCGGTCACCAAACGTTTTCACAGTCTTGCTGATTGTATTCCCCATGCTATATTTTCCATCTCTGTGACGTATTTATTTTGTAACTGGAAGTGTGTGCCTCTTAATCCCCTTTATCGATTTCACCCAACCCCCCCCCCCCCTTCCTCTGGCAACCACCTGTTCGCTCTCCATATTTAAGAGTCTGTGTTCGTGTTTTGTGTATTACTCGTCATCCCCATCTCGAGCAGGTAGCCAGGTTTTGTAATTCTTCACCAGAGAAGCAAGCTGGGGCCCCGTGAAGGTGAGTGAGGACGTCCCATGAGCCACAGATGACACCTAACACAGAGGGTTGATCACTGTCCCTAAACTCTTGACATCTTGTCCAGGGCCTTTCCAGCGGTCGATCAGAGTCCCACTAGCGTCCCCACAGGCACTTGGGTTGCCACGGCAACTGCAGCGCCGGCCTTGGCTGTCCAGGCAGATCCCTCACAATGTCAGAAAAGCAGTCTGGCTGTCAGCGGGACAGCGGGTGTCCTGTGACAGTGGGGTGGGAGAGCCAAGCACCGCCCGCAGGGTTGGGATGACAGCACGAGGGCCAGGGCAGTGTCTCTGCAAGTTAAGCTGCTGCTAAAACTGGCAGAGGAGACAAGGTTTGCAGAGCAGAAGGACATTCAGATTGAGACTGGCCCCCTCCCCCTTCCCTAGGGCCTGCGAGCTGTCTGCGAGCTGCGTCCGGCTGATGCCATTCTGGGTAGCCTGACACTCCTCATCTGTGCATCTCACTGGGCCTCCTAAGGAGACGGACGGATGGACAGATGGATGAGGGAAGGGGCAGGGACAGAGGTAATGGAGGGAAGAAACGAGGGGACAAGAGAGAGAGAGGGAAAGAAGCAAGAGAAGGTGTGAGAGGGGAGGAAAAACAAGAAAGGAGGAAGGATGGAAGGAAAGAAGGAAGGAAGGAAGGAAGGAAGGAAGGGAGAGAGGTAGAGAAAGAAGGAAAGAAGGAAGGAGGGAGGGAAGGAAGGAAGGAAGGAAAGAAGGGGAGGAAGGGGAGGAAGGGGAGGGAGAGGAGAGGGAATCCTATTAATTCAGCTTAGGGGCTCCGGCATTTCCAATTCAAAATCCCTCTAATCCCAGTTGTTACAGGTTAAATTATAACACTGACCCTCACTGCCACCACCACCAGGGGAAAAAAAAAAAAAAGATACGTTGCAGTCCTAACCCTGAGGTCCTCAGCCTGTGCCCTTATCTGGAAATAAGGTCATTGCAGATGTAATTAGTTAAGATGAGGTCATACAGTAGAGTCCACTCAACTCCAACATGACTGCTGTTCTTCTTCTTATTATTATTGAAGCATAATCAACATACAGTGTTACATTAGTTTTCAGTGTATAATGATTCCACGCTTCTATACCTTACTTAGTGCTCATTGGGAGAAGTGTGCTCTTAATCCCCTTTACCTATTTCATCCATCCCCCCACCCACCTCCCCTCTGGACACCACCAGCTTGTTCTCTACAGTTAAGAGTCTGGTTTTTTTTGTCTGTTTGTCTCTGTCTTCTTTATTTGTGTTTCTTAAATTCCACATGTGAATGGGATCTCTGGGATTTGTGCTTCTCGGACTGACTTATTTCACTTAGCATCATGCCCTCCAGATCCATCCACATTGTTGCAAATACCAAGATTGGTGTTCTTTCAAAACGGGCACAGAGACAAAGGAAGACAGTCATGCAAAGAAGGAGACAGATTGGAATGATGTGACCACAAGCCAAGCAATGTCTGGAGCCACCAAAAGCCAGAAGAGGGGAGGCAAGATCCTTCCCCTACAGGTTTCAGAGGGAGCGTGGCCCCTGCGGACAACTTTGGACTTCTGGCCTCCAGAACTGTGAGACAGTAGGTTTCTGTTGCTCTAAGCCACCTGGTTTATTGTACTTGGTCACAGCAGCTCCAGGAAACTGAGACACAAGATTCTGGGATGGGGGCTAGGGGCCCTCCAGGAAGGTGACCCACAGTGCAGCTGGCTAATCCTAGTCAAAGGTAGGCAGGTCATGGGGGTTGAGTGATCATGGAGAGGGTCCTTGGTGAAGAGCCTACTCTTCGGGTGTGGCAGAAGAGGTGAGGGCCCAGAGCGAGGACACAGGCAGGTGATGGGGCATTCACAGCTCATGACTCTGGAGCCGTCAGCAGACTATGTTCCTTGCTCTTGGTGGCCTCTGGATTCCAAAACGGGTGCCCCTTGTAGCTTGGTAGTGGCCATGTTTTCAGAATGCCTTAAATTTGCCTTGTCCTGTCCCCCTCCATTTCTACCACATCCCCTCTTATAAAAACTCCCTTCCCCTACAAGTGCTTTTGTAGCTAGATCTAGAAAATCCTTGGTCATTCATTAAAATCAGAACACATCAAAGTCCCCAGGGGGGGGAAACAAACAGCTCCTCTTTCTAGAGCATTTCCAGGGGAACAGGGAGGGTTCTTTTCAGAAAAGTCTACTTGCTTCTTGCAAGAGATGGAGTGCTTTTATTCCAGGCCGGGAAAGATTTTCCTCTCCTGCCAAGAGCCAAATGACGTATCTAAAAAGAAAGATAGGTTTGCAAGGAAGGGAGGGAGAGGGGGCAGGTAGTCTGCTTTTCACAAATCAACCACGAAAATTGTACTTCTTTTTAACCTGTGGTCGGGAAAATGATCATGGGTTGAAAATTCTTGAAATTTCATCAGAGTGGAAACTCTGACTTCAGGATGTTTCAACGTCTTTGACATTTAACAGACTTTGCTTCTAAAATGGGTTGAAACGAAAACCCTTCAGTCCCTGCTCTCAGAACAAGTGAAGTTGGGAGGACCAAGTATGGCCGAATTGGAGTGAACCCCGGACTCCGGGCTTTCCACATGCCAGGGCAAAACAAGACACTGACATTCCTTCTCCATCAGAAATGTTTATGCTAGGGGGCGCCTGGGTGGCTCAGTCGGTTAAGAGTCTGACTCTTCATTTCGGCTCAGGTCATGATCTCACAGTTTTGAGTTCAAGTCCTATGTTGGGCTCTCTGCTGACAGTAGAGAGCCTGCTTGGGATGCTCTCTCTCTCTCCCCCATCTCCACCCCTATCCCACTTGTGTGCTCTCTCTCTCAAAATAAATAAACTTAAAAGAAAAAAGAAATGTTTGTGCTACTAAATGTTGTTAATTCTACAGAAAATATTAGCCAAGTTTAGGGTCCATGCATTCTATCCAGAGCATTCTCCATAAAAACTGACTTAGGAGGGCTTTTCTCAAAATACCACTTCTTGGGCCCCACCACAGGTCAACTGATTCTGATTCCTTGGACAATAGGGTACAGGAACCTGATGTTTTTGCAAAGCTCTTCTAGTGATGCTTGCCCACTGTGAAGTGAAAACCACTGGTCTGAGGTTTGGAGGAAAGATAAAGAGAGGAAGAACTCTTACTCGACAAGACGATTCCTGCTGCAAAGGAAACACAGACCAAACACTTCCCAGAAGGAAAAGGTATTCATCCATCCAGAAACACAGATTTCATTTTTCATTTCTTTTCTTACAGCCTTTGCATCAACAAAGTCTCCCTGGTTGGACAGGGCTGCAGGATTGGAAGGGACGGTCCATCGGTTTGCAACACAGTCCTCACCGGGTGGGAGCAAGTTGGCTAAGGAGGCTCCATCGAGAGAACGGTTTCTCAACATGTATAATAAACACAACTGATGTTGCAGCTAAGCCTCGTTCTACAGTTTAGAAGCAGGGAATCCCCTCTAAACCCAATTCCAGACCAAATAAGTTGCACTTTTTAAGCCCCGAACCCTTCAATGGCCGTGAATATCATTTGCCTTGTCCAAGGGTGCCATCTTGTTAGCAGTAGGGCTGGGATTCGCCTGTGCGGCTGAGTCTCCTTGCCCTCTCTTATAGGGATGGCAAGAAGAGGAAACAAGAGTTGAAAAATCAGACGGTGACAAAAATTGACTGAAAGTGGATCCTGGACATAAATGTAATACACAAAGCTATAACATTAAAAGCGAACAGATGAAAATCTACATGACCTTGGGTATAGTAATGCCATTTTAGATATGATGCCAAAGAAAGAGTTGAGAAACTCACTTCGTAAAGATGAAAACTTCTGTTCTGCAAAAGACAGTAACAAAAGAATTAGAAGATAAGCCACAGACTATGGAAGGGAGTAAAGGATCATGTGGGGTCCTTACCACAAAATAAAGATTTTCTTAGCCACAGCACATATAGAATAGATGGAAGTCTGCCCAGGAATAACCTGATCAGGACCCTCTGATCTGTCTCCCCAGCTGTCCTCTCCGTCTTCATAGTAACTGCCCTAGTTTGGGTCCTTAAGCCTCTGGACTATTTCACCCGTGTCATAATTGGTCTCTTTAGCTCATGTATCTTCCCCATATAATTTTCTATATCACCTACAGTATTCTAAAATTGCATTGTAAAATACAAATCTAATTATGTCAGTTCCCTGCTTAAACCCCTTTGATGGCTCCCCCACTGCCTACAGAACCAAGTCCAATCTGCTTAGCAAAGCACTAGAATCCTGGTCAACTTCTAACTCTCATCTTCCGCTGCCCCTACATCGTTGCCATAAGCTGTGGGCAGATGAAGTCATTAGCCATTCTCAAAATGTTACAACCTCACACTTCATTGCCTTTGTGGGATGCTTCGCCTGCCTGAGAGGCTCATCCCTGCTTTGTCTATCTAGCGAGTGGATTCAGCTCTGTCTTCAAGGACTGAGGCTCAAGATGTGGCTCTCATGTCCTTCCTCCGTAAAGCGAAGCTTCTTTGAGTCCCTGGGCAAGGTCAGTCACACTGGGAATAGTGAGAAGTTAGCAGACCCTGGAATCAGACACACCTGGTTTCAAGAGCCCACCTTTGCCACTTACCAGCTGGGTGAACCTGAACAATTTCTTATGCCTCGTTTTCCTATCTGCAGGACAGAGCTAATCATACCTACATCATAATGTTATTATAAAAATTAAATAAGATATGCATATATAATCCTGACACATAAAAGATGTTCAGCTCATGGAGCTATTATTAAAATTATTACTCTGTGTGAGTTAGGGTAAAGCTACATTGCTGTAATAGAAATACTCTAAAAGAACATCTAAAGAAATGAAATGAACTTTACTTGATAGGGGTTTTGGAATGTGGGTGTAACGTGTGTCAAAGCTCAACAATTATAATTATACAATTACAGTTTGTGCATTTTGTTGTATATCAAGTTTTCATCAAGAGAAAAACAATTATGGGGGCGCCTGGGTGGCTCAGTTGGTTGAGCATCTGACTCTTGATTTCGGCTCGGGTCACGATCCCAAGGTCGTGGGATGGAGCCCTGCGTTGGGCTCTGTACTGAATGTGAAGCCTGCTTGGGATTCTCTGTCTCTCTCTGTCTCTCTCTGTCTCTCTCCCTCTGCCCTTCTCCCCTGCTCATGCTCTCTCTCCCTCCTCTTTAAAATAAAAAGAGAGAGAGAGAGAGGGAAAACAATTATTGAAGCCTAGTTAATAATATGCATGGTGAAATACTTAGAAATCTGCAATATACTGCGAATTATGTCCAAAAAATTAAAAGGACTGATGGATGAATAGATGGGTGGAAATATGGATAGATGTGTAATAATGAAGAAATGTATAGTAAAATGTTAGTGGTGGAATCCAGGTTGTGAGCAGATGGGTGTCCACTGTGTCACTCCTCTCGCTTTGCTATATGTTTGAAAATTTTCATAATAAAAATAAACAGACTCCATCAAAAAGTGGCTTTAAAACTATAGTTGTCCCCCTCCCCTCAAGTAACAGAACCAAAGTGAGTGTGCCAAGTGTGTGGGCACTTCTGTTCCATCTGTTCCTTCAGGGGTGCCAGGCTGGTGGGCAGGGACTCAATTTCTTCCAGGTTGTCTAGTCATTGTTCCGTCATCCCCTAGACCCAAGGACGTTGCCCTCACTTGTGGCCAAAGCGGGACCACTGTGTCTCAGTTTCAAGGAGAAGAAAGAGTGCAGGAGAGTATGCTCATCTCTTAAAGCCTAGACCCAGCTGAAGCCAGCATGACACCTGTCTATATTCCATTGCGAAAACTGAGTCATGTGGCTACATATGACCTTAAAAGAAGGCTAGAAAATATCTAGCTCTAAGCTCAGGAAGAGGATGAGTGTCTCCTATCCTGGGCTCTGTGAGAACACACCAGGAGGCCATCTATCCCAAATTGTAGTCCTTTGGAACCCCCAGTGGACTTCCTGAGGACACAGTGTTTTACACATGTCGGCATTTCCAAAACTAAACAGGGGGCCTGGCACGACGTGGGTCTTAAAGAAATGTTTGCCGAATGAATGAGTTTATGGAAGAATAAATAAAGAGATGAAGTGAAGAGTTCATAGTACCTTTTGGATCATTTTTCCCCCAGTGTGTGTATCTACTTTTATCTGTGGAAAGCAAGCCATCTCTTGACTGTGTTGAGCTATAATATGCCAACACACTCAAATCAAGCAATTCTTTATTAATTCGGCCTCCCCCCATCTTTTCTCCTCCCTCAAACTTTATCTTCATGAGAGACAAGAATCACTATTTGCAAAGTTTACCAAACAATACTAGATGCCTTGGGAGGAAAATATTTAACCTAATAAGAATGGAAATGATTTTCTACATTATTAAAGCACTTGAGTAACACCAATTTGTATTTAAATAATGTCAAATGGCATAGGAAAATTGTCTACTCATTACAGTTGACCCATAAGACATCTATTTGGTTACCATCTTTTTAAAAAATTCATGTAACTTTTTGGAAGTAATATAATTGTTTTTCTGCCACTATATTCTGTAATTCTGTCACTAACTCATATGGAGCTCTTTACCAATTGATTCAAATTATTGTGCTTTTCCTGCACTTCTCCAGCATTTAATCTGAGATTTCAAGAAACATGATACTATTGTAGATGGCATTTAGCTCAAGTATTAATCGGATCGCTATTGAAAAAACAGAATAGGAAATCTAATTTTCTCTCTTGCGTTTCATGGATTTGTCTTACAAAAGCTGCAGAACTGTCTTTTTAAATTCTCGTGTCATTTCTTTCTGTACAAATCAGGAGCCTCCTGCTTTCTTGCATTTACATCAAGGCCTCTACATGTGGTTCTGTGATAAATAGTGAATTTCCTGGGTTCTTTTTACTGTGTCTGTATACTGGGACTTATTGAGCAAGCTGGTATGATATGCAAATGCTAGCACGAGGAAATGATGAATTCTGATGGTTGAGGAATTGACTCTTAGAAGGAGGATCTCATTTGCATAGGTATGAGCCTGGGGTGTGTGCTTGACCAAAGAAGGTGGTAATACAGGAAAGGGAGGTATTTCTACAAAAAGATGAACAGAAAGAAGGATGGCTTGACATGGTTTGTGACTGAGGCAGAGATGCCTGCAAAATTCAGTAGTAGAAAGAGACTGTTCTAAGCATGGGGTGACTGAGAAGACACCTGTTAACCAGGATGGGAATAAGAATAGAATGTCCCCAAGGTTTGGGATGGAGATACTCGTTGCTTCCCATGGGAGTTCTGGCCAGGTGGGTTGATGCTGGTGTTCTGCTTTTAGGGTTGCAAAGTTCAGGCATCTCCAAAAACACCCTCAGGCTTAGTAATTTGCTAGAAGGACTCACAGAACTGAGTAAATTCATATGCTCATAGTTATGGTTTGTTACGGCAAAAGGATATAGATTAAAATCAGCCAAGGGAAGAGGTATATGGGCGGGGGCCAGGAGTCATCAGACACAAGTCGTGCCAAGAGCACCTATTTCTCCATGATACAATATGATGTGTGATGACAAGCAACAAATTATTATTAACCAGGGAAGTTCAAGCTTGGCTGTCCAGAGTTTTTATTGGAGCTCAGTCATGTAGACATGGTTATACTCATGTAGTCATAGAGATGGTTGACTGTCTCCAGGGCTGACCTTTATCTCCAGCTCCTCCAGACATCAAATTGATACCATATGGCCCAACGTCCCCCACCATAAATCACATTGTTAGCAAAGACTCTCCGGCATGGCCTAAAGCCCGCAGGTAAGCAAAGGCACTCTGATGAGGCAGGACATCCCAAGGACTTAGAGGCTATCTTCCAGGGGGTAGGGCAAAGGCCAAACCTTTATTCAGCAAGGTAAATCCTATACTGCACACAAGTGTCATTCTTGATCAGGAAGACCTATCCCCAGGGAAGATCAAAGGATCAAATATGCGGCAGAGGCTCCCATAGAAACTCAACTGTTCTTGTATCCAAGGGACAATCTCAGGATTATCACAGGAGATAAAGCCCCAAATCCTGGAAAGGGAAAGCGAGCAGACATGAAGAAGAGGGTCATACCCTCAGAGGGTCGCTGAGATACCAGAAGCTCCTTCTTATTGGGTGCTTATCCTGTGATGCTTGGATGGGTCTCTCTGATTTAAAAAAAAAAAAAAAAAACCCCAGGACTGGAGTGGTCCAACCGAAAAAACTTTTTAAAAATCCAAACAGATAAGTATTTGGAATCACATTGGTTATGATAACTAATCTGAGCACCTGAAAATTTCCAAGCTATATATAGCTTGACCTGGTTATGGAGCAGATAATTATATCCGTAATAACTGACACTCTACATGTGCTGATGGCCAGGCACAGGACCTGGGTGTGGGAGCAGATTATAGGCTCCAAATGGTATCCAGAGAGGACACCTTCCCTTCTCCTGGGGGTGGGAAGCAAGGGTGACCACAGGTGAATCCAAGCTTCCTCAGGTAGATTCTTCACAAACTCATGAATAGCAGATTCGCACCCATCCTGCCAAGAAAAAAATCCAGTTCAGAACCAAGATCCTCCCCCACTTCTCAGACCAGGTCCTACTGGATTGGAATGGGATTATTGAGAATTGAATGCCTCTAAGACGAAAATCAGGTGGAGGATCCTTGTGTAAAGACTTTCGCGGAGCCTGTAGCCACCACATTTATTTAATTGATCTGTGTTTAATACTTACTGAACACATTCTGTGTACCTGACAATGGATTGAGTTTCAGGGGTATCACCTTGAAGCTCACTCTTCAGGAACCCATGTTTCTCCCAAAGTCAAACATATTTATTGAACACCCGCTAAGTGCAAGGAACGCATTCTCTTCTTCGTCCAGGGTCTATACGGATTACGTGTGGTGTTATCTGACTGCCCCATGAAAGGTAGTAGTTAGGATCTAATTGTCTCTCTACCTCCTCTTCCTGGATCATGTTTTTAGAGCCTCGGAGAAGCTCTAGAAACCCTGGTGGAAATGCTGATGTGGATGATTAAGGACAGGGTGGAAAAAATCACCAGTACAGATGATACTAAGGTAACAACTGAAGTCCACTTGACTGGTCAGTTTCATCCCATACAACTTGTTAAGTATTTTGAGTATCATCCTGGCTGCGTCTTCTCCTTATCTTCCCTACCAAGAGCTTTCTTTTCTCAAAGAAGAATCTGGTCTTCCTGATGGACAAAGATGATCTCAGAGGACACTTTCTGGAAACTTCCATATCTCTTCCTGGATGGTAATTCCACACTCCCCCCCACCCCCAACCCCTGCCACCAGCCCAACTTGACAAGCCCTAGGGATTCATGTCTGGACAGTAAACAAATCTTCACGATCATTTCACTAGTCCATTCTACCTCAGAGCCTAACGTGGTGCTTGGTTGTGACAGGGCTCGTTGTTTGTGAGAAATTGTTCTCAAATCTCCCAACAAGAAACCAAGCCATGTTACGTTGCACTGTATGGGAAACCCACACCATTTCTCCCCCTCTAGCAAGGGTGATCACTGCCAATTCATGGTGCTATTGTGAAGATGAGTCATTTGGGAGCAAGCCAAAATAGGCAAAGAAAGGAAGGCAGCAAACTGACCTGATGGATTTGGTGGCATTAAATAACACAGATTGAAACGTGGCGTGCTTTGTATTGTCGCGTTTTTAATCCTCGCCGAGAATGCGGATCAAAGAAAAATGTTACCTAGATTTGTGACAGTTGGCAATGTGATTATATTACTCTTTAAGATTTTTGGTCGCTGGGTAATCTACGCACATGTTTCAAAACTCGAAATGATATGCAAATGTTCACGTTAAGAAGTCGTGTTCCTAATCTCACATCTACCCTCCTCCTCTAGGTAACCGCTTTTGTATCATTTCATGTTTCTTCATGCAAATATAAGCAGTGCGCCTTCCTCTTTAGTTAGGGGGATCCCCCATTAGAAACTTAGTTAGGGGGATCCCCCGTTAGAAACTAGAGCTCGCCTCCCCACCACAGGCTCGGATTAGATACATTTCCAGCCTCCCCTGCAGCCAGGGTGATGACATGTGATCTAGGCACTGTCAATCAAAAGCCCTCTCTCCAGATTTTGAATCAGAAGGTGTTGACATAGCAAAGCAAGCAGAGGGAGAATCTTTTCTACGTCTCATTTTCAGAGACGACGGTGCTAGGGGTTCAAACTGCAGCTTCTCGGGGCCAGTGGGGTCAGCATGCATATGGAGGCATTGGTGGAGCCAGATGACGGT
Organism: Prionailurus viverrinus; assembly: GCF_022837055.1. Lineage (NCBI taxonomy): Eukaryota > Metazoa > Chordata > Mammalia > Carnivora > Felidae > Prionailurus > Prionailurus viverrinus. Next base: position 146,932,924 of record NC_062569.1, on the reverse strand, counting down.
GAGTCTAATGACACTCCAATTTCAGGGCTCCTCGCTTGCGTGAGCCTCTTCATAGGACCAAAAATGGGTTCCGACACCATGCTCACATGTTTTTATAAAATCTGTAAAAGCAAGCTATTTTTCTGCAATTGGTTAAGACTGCTGTCCCCTTCCATGCCAACCAACCATTTGTTAACACTTCCTTCTGTGCTGCGTGGGGTTGAAGTGGCTGCAGCACTTTGGGGAACGAGCTGGGATACATCTAGTTCAGGCTTAGTGTGACACGTTTATGCAGTTCGTAATTACTTCCATAGCCTTTGCTAACCACCCTGGGGTCACAACGCTATGAGGAACATTTCTACCCCCTACGGTGCCAATTCACCGAGCCTCCGACATGAAGGTACAGGGTGAGGATTTGCACTGCAGTGTGGATGTGTCCTTTGAGCCAGGCCCTGCAACTACATGGAGAGTGGGGGACAGCAAGAGTTGAAAGGCACAGAGTCAGAGGTTGGTCTATGGAAAATCCTCCCAAAGCTTCACACCACAAATGAAATTCGATAGATTCTCCCAAATCTGACAACAATCCAACAACGTTTTGTGACGTTGCCAATGATGGGTATGAGCCGAAAGGAACTTTCAAAACTTGTAAGTAATCTGAAACAAAGTTGGCTCTCAGCCAGGTGACCAAGTTTAACATCTGATGGGATGAAACTGGTACTTTCTCTGTGTGGTTTTCCTCTCCCAAACCTACAATCCCAGTGTCACCAGGGGAAAATATTAGGCAAACCCAAATTGAGGGACATTCTACAAAATATCTGCCCAGTAGTCCTCAAAATTGTCATGGTTACCAAAAGCAAGGAAAATCTGAGAAACTCACGGTCTGGCAAAGCCCAAGGACACATGATGACAAAATGTAACGGGCTATCCTGGGTGACATCCTAGCGCAGAAAAAGGAAATTAGGGAAAAGCTAATGAAATTCAAATAAGTGCAGAGCCCAGTTAATAGTAATGTATCAGTCAATATTGTTTCATTAGTTGTAATAAATGCAAATGGCGGAAAATGGGTGAGGGGTTATAGGAATTCTGTGTATTATCTTCATAACCGTCCTGTAACTCTAAAACCATATTAAAAAGACTGCTTTAAAAAAGACATTTAGGGGCGCCTGGGTGGCTCAGTCGGTTAAGCATCCGACTTCAGCTCAGGTCAAGATCTCACGGTCCGTGAGTTCGAGCCCCGCGTCGGGCTCTAGGCTGATGATGGCCTGCAGCCTGCTTCTGATTCTGTGTCTCCCTCTCTCTCTGACCCTCCCCCGTTCATGCTCTGTCTCTCTCTGTCTCAAAAATAAATAAACGTTAAAAAAAAAAAAATTTAAAAAAAAATAAAAATAAAAAAGACATTTATATCAGCTCTGATAAAAGAAAAACTGATTTCTTCTTTCTATGGAAAATATTATAAAATTAGATTTTATAACCATATCGCTTCTCGGCCTTTTGGCTAAGATCAAGTGTAGATTTTATAACCATATTCTTACACAGACTGTGTCTGTGCTGACAGTTCGGAGCCTGGAGCCTGCTTGGAATTCTGTGTATCCCTCTCTCTCTCTGAAAAATAAACATTTAAAAAAATTAAAAAAAATAAATATTATTTAAATCAATCCCTTTTTTTGCACATATTATCCATCGTTTCTTTCTGCTGGCTGTAAATTAGAATTTGACAAAAAGGTTGGGCCTCATTTAAAGCAGTGCTTCTAACCCTTGGCTGCACGTTAGAGTTCCCTGGGGTCCGGGGTGCAGTAGGGGGTTAAAATATACTGATACTCAATCCCAGAACAGTTCAGCCAGCATCCCCAAGCATCAGTAGTATTTCCAACTCCCTGGATGATCCTAATATTAAGTCAGGGTTGAAAACCATTGAACAGGGTCTGGTGTCCAAGTGGTCCAAATCAGGGATTTATGCTGAGTCCTGATTTTGTGCCCATCGGGGTGCTAAGCCTGAGGGATGCACAGAAGTGTGAAACAGACCATCAAAGAGCTTTCTGTCTGGACATCCTAGAGTGGAATTGGGGTATCTGGTCCTCCTTTAAGGAGAGGCTGAAGAGGAAATTGAATTCAGACTGCCTGCAGAGAGTAACATATGAAATGTGTCCGGAATACCTGTTTTGCTTTATCACATCGAAGGGGTGTTGAGAGATTCTGAAAGAGTGTTCTACGAATTCCCAGCAGCGTCCAATGAATTTGAGTCTATGAAGAGCCTGCCATCAGATTGCTCAGCGGTGACATTAATGAGGGGAAAGGTGATCTCAAATGGCCTGAGGATGTCCTAGCACCCCACCAGCAACCGTGGGTGTCAGGAAAACAGAAGGGAAAAAAAGAGAAATCCATTCACAGTGGCGACAAAAATATAAAATACTGAGGGGAAAAGCATATAGGAGCTAGGACCAGAATACCACAAACTTTACTCAATAAATTTTTAAGAGCTCACTTTAGAAATAGAAAGAACAGAGTTGGGAGAGCTTAACACTGAAAACATACTTATTCATCCCAGACTAAATCTGTTTACTCATTAGAATTGCAGCCTCTATCCCAATAAGGTTGTTTTTGGAACTTGACAATGATTTCCAAGTTGATTTAGCAGAATGTGTGAAACTGGTCAGTCTGTTTGTTTGTTAGAAGAAGGAAGGGCACTTGTTTTGTTGGATATTAAAATATTTTTAAAGCGACAAAAATGTAAATAGACTGATACTATCTTAGAAACCAACAAAGAAAAAGAACAGAATAAAAAAACAAAGAGGGGCGCCTGGGTGGCGCAGTCGGTTAAGCATCCGACTTCAGCCAGGTCACGATCTCGCGGTCCGTGAGTTCGAGCCCCGCGTCAGGCTCTGGGCTGATGGCTCAGAGCCTGGAGCCTGTTTCCGATTCTGTGTCTCCCTCTCTCTCTGCCCCTCCCCTGCTCATGCTCTGTCTCTCTCTGTCCCAAAAATAAATAAACGTTGAAAAAAAAAATTAAAAAAAAAACAAAAAAACAAAGAAAGAACTCTCACTAGACATAAGTAATCAAGAAATAATAAAGATGGCCGTCCAATTAAATGGGGGAAGGGTTGAGTCACCTGATACATGATTTTGGAATAACTGGCTAACCATGTGGAAAAAATCAAGCTAGACTCCCTCCTCATAACATCCATGGTAATAATTTGCGTATGGATCATATATTTTTTAAAAGCATCAAAGTACTGGAAGGAAAATGGGGTAAAAATCTTACATCATCTTGTAATAGGAAAAACGTTCTAAGCATAACACCAAAGGAAAAATCAATAAAACAACACAGTGGGAGAAATGATTATGAAAAATATTTTAGTTTTATAAATCTAAAAAAAGCACGAGAGGTCAATTATATCTGGGGAAATCGCTGTAATACATGACAAACACGAGGTTTAATATACTTAAAATACAAAGAGCGCTGACAGAGGGCTAGGAAAGAAACAAATAGCTCAGCATAAGAACTATTCTCACGGTAAATGTAAATAGCCAATTAACATATGAAAAAAAGGGTTCAACCTCCTTAGTCAATAGAATGCATATGGAGACAAAGATGAGCCTCTTTTTGCCTAACTGGGTGAGCAAACAGGGTGTGGAGCTAAGTTCACCCCACAAAATGCAAACTTGTGTGTGGTTGCTAGAAGACAATTTGGCGATACGTCTTCAAAACGTTGCAAAGATGCATATCCTTGGGGTCAGAAATCTCCTCTTAGGCGAGTCATTCTAAGGAATGAGGACATCAAATCACAAAGAGATAAAATTAAGTACCGGTTTAGATGTTAGCAAAACAAGGAAATCTTTGTGTCTTTAAAGAATTACATGCTTGGTGGGGCGCCTGGGTGGCTCAGTCGGTAGAGCGTCCGGACTTTGGCTCACGTCATGATCTCGAGGTCTGTGAGTTCGAGCCCTGCGTTGGGCTCTGTGCTGACAGCTCAGAGCCTGGAGCCTGCTTTGGATTCTGTGTCTCCCCTGTCTCTGCTCCTCCCCCGCCCATGCTCTGTCTTTCTCTCTCCTTCAAAAATAAATAAAAACATTTAAAAAAAGTTAAAGAATTACATGTTTGACATTTCAAAAAAATACTAGAGTAGTCATCATACACAAACCAGAATCTTGTTGAACCTCCTTTATGCTTTACTATTGTTTTTATATGTTTTTTTTTTTTTTTGAGAGAGAGAGAGAGGAGAGGAGCAGAGGAAGAGAGAGAGAGACAGAGACAGAGAGAGAGACAGAGACAGAGAGAGAGACAGAGAGTCTTAAGCAGGCTCCAAGCTAAGTGCGTGATGTGGAGTTTGATCCCATGGCCCTGGGTTCATGACCTGAGCGGAATTCAAGAGTCCAAAGCTCAACCAACTGAGCTACCCAGGCGTCCCATTACTTTTATATCCTAATTTGAACTTGACAAGGGAACTGGTGGGAGAAACCACGATACTTTCATTGTTTCAGTAACGTCAACCACACTCTGTATAAAGATGTTCAACTACAGCTCTTCACATTGGCAGTAATTTTCCTGGAAAGACTTTTTTGATAGCCATTAGCAATGCACCATAAATAGGTTATTATTGTTTTTCTGGAAGAATACATGTTTTAGCCTTGTATTCTGACATATTGTTCTTTTATCCTTGCTTTAAAAGAAAAAATCAAACTGCTTGCCTCCCATGGAGGAACAAAGAGTACATTTCTGCAGGGCCCTTATAAATGATGTAAAATCTTCATCTGACACAAATTTGGTGCCATCAGATGGTTACAAAGCCGATATTGCCTTGTTTGTTTTGCTCCTTGGCCTCAGCTAAAACTTCCCGTGTCCGGGGGTGGGGAAGCAACCTTTGGTCAGAGGGTCTCTGGAGCCCGAGGGTCTCTGGATTTGGGGGGCTCTGAGATAGAGGACAAAGCATGGCAAAACCAGTGACCTGAGTGTAAAGGCTCATCCTAGACGTCAGGGTGGGGAGGGCAGAACACGAGGGATTTGCTTTCCTTCCCTCTGACTTTGACCTTGGCCTGCCCGTTCCCCATTCTTTCGAAGGTTCACAATGTGGGTGAGGAACCAACCCAGAATGCACGCGGTGAAGGACGTTCATCCAGTAAGAAGTGGAATCCAATGAAATGGTGAAGTTTGGTTAGAATTGCCTAGTTGTCATATCACGTTCCAAGTGTTTCTTCCCTTCAGACCCTACTTTCCTGAACTTCTCTTTGAGGTGGAGGAACACAACAGGTGCCTCTGCTTTGCCCCCCAGGTCGGGGTGCATGGCATCTGGGAGAGGAAACCAACGTGTGCCTCTGCTTGCTGTCCACATTGCCAGACTGGCTACCAGAAACGTGTTCCACACCGTACTTTATCCTCTACCCCCCGCCCCCACCTCCGCAAGTACCGTGATGCCCACACCCAGGACGGGGGAGCCCCAAGCAGGTGAGTCACCTGTCTGTGGTCACCCGGCCTCCCTGGCTCTGCCCAGCTCACCTCATTCCTCTGAGAGCCCACCACGGCCTGTTCACTCTCACATGACTGCTTAAAACATCCCATTTTGTCCAGGCCAGATGACCAGTCCAAAGAGAGCCCTCAAGTTCTTGGACAGAATACCATTGAGATCTTCCAACACCAGCTCAGGGCACCTGTCACAGCCCACGGGGCCTCATATGTACCCAGCCTGGTCCGAGTTTTAATGACAAGACTTGTGGGGACCTCTCCACCTCCCATATGGGCCTCTGGGGATGCTCAGGTTGAAGGACCTCCCAGAAGTTCCAGAAGCAGCTGGAAAACTGAGATCAACCCCTCCAGGGTCGTCCTAATGGGTGTGGAGGGGAAGATGGAGACCCCTGGACACTTTGGGTAATTCTGTGGATTTCTCTAGTATCTTCTCGAGAAAGATGTCAAAGTAATCACATCCTTCAAGCAGAGGAGAGAACAGGGTTGATGGTTAACAGTTTGTTTTTTCTCACAAAGGAGACCACCCGTAAATACTTGCAGCAGCCAAGGACAAGGGGCAGTCAGGCTGGTCCACTCCTCTCAGTAAAGGGCAGATAGACGCTTAGAAGCAACCATTTTATCCCAGGGTCCCTGCCACCTCCTGGGGACAGTATTACCTGTCCTGGAAGTCCCCGCCTAGGGCTCCAAGCCCACCTCACAAGCCTCCTGTTACTGTGAGCAGAGTACTGGACCTCTCTGTGCCTCACCTTCCATATCTGTAGAGTGGGCACAATAATAGTGCCAGTTTCACTAGATGGTTGTAAGGATAGGTGTGAAATGCTTAGGACAGTTTCAAGCACATAGTAAGGGCTCAGTAAATGCCAGCTACAGTATTGAAGAAGACCAAAGATAAAGACACCTGATTTCCTCTTTGATCCAAAGGGAAGAAAGAGGATACCGTGGATGGAGCTACTGGGAAAGACTCCTACTTTGTTAAAGAGCTTCCCAAAGAGGGGAAAGGTAGAGCTCAGTTCCTCTTGCTAGAGGAGTTCACACTCGGGATGGACAGGTGCAAGCAGAGGTGCCAGAGAGGCGACCAACCAACAAAGGATAGATCTCCTTGACCTCCAAGCTCCTTCGTGTGGAAGCCGAAACCTAGCAAACACTCGGGGGGGGGGGGGGGGGTCTCCCCTGAGCTTTGATACGCAGGCATAGGAAGGCACAGTACTGCCCCCCTCCCCATGCAACAACCAACTGTTGTAAGTTGGACACTTATGCGGAAGCTCTAACCCCCAGGACCTTGGAGTGTGACCACATTTGGAAATTGGGTCACTGCAGATGCAATTAGTTAAGATGAGGTCACACTGGAGGAAGGTGGCCCCTAATCCAGCGTGACTGGTGTTTTCATAAAAGGGGGGAGTCAGGACAAAGACCCACACACAGGGGGAGCACTGTGTCAAGGTGAAGGCCGAGATAGGGCTGACATGTCCACAAGCCAAGAAACACCCAAGCGTGCCAGGAAACCACCAGAATCTAGAAGAGCGGCTGGGAACAGACTCTCCCCCACAGCCCGCAGGAGGAAGCAGCCCTACTGATCCCTGGGTCTCAGATGTCCAACCTCCAAGACTATACGACAATCGGTCTCTGCTGTTCAAGCTTCCCGGTGTGCGGTACTTTGTTATGGCGGCCTGAGCCCTCTGCAGTGTCAACCCAGAGCTCCTCTCCTCGCTGCCAGGGGCACAACCACCCTTTCTCTCTTCTCTCTGGGCAGTGGCCTATTTTGCATCTTATGCCATGAATACATGCAGGAGTCTGGCAGCCAAAGGGATGCTCGTTGGAGACAAAGCCCTTCTCAGAAGGTTCAGACATGGAGTAGCCGCCAGCTCTGAGCCCCCTTGAGTGAGGCAGCCCTCCTGGGCCCAGGAAGCCCTATAGCTGTGCCTCGGGTTTCAATTACTGCCACGTGGGAGGATGGCATCCCTCTCCCAGGCAGGGGTCAGAGCCCTTCTATTCAGGTAAAAGCACCTGCAGGGCCACAAGGACAAAGGGAGGAAATAGAGAAAGAGACGTCCAGAAAGGCTGGAAAGCCATGATAGGCCTTTGCTCTGCCAGACTCCTAAAGACCTGCTTTCGGGACTGGGCTCCCCTTCTCCAGACACTGGCTTAATTCAAGCCACTAGGGCTCCCCTCCTTGGCCCAGGCTCATGCCAACAGTGTGAGGGCTGAAGGCACCTTTCAAAACCAGAACCTGCCAATCTGTCTCTCATAGATGCCTTAATAAAAACCAGTGTCTTTCCAGCACTTGCTCTGCATCAGGCACCTCGAAGTGTGTGTTATGCCCTTTTTCATCCTCTAACTGCTCTGGAGGTGGGTCCTTTCATTGTTCCATCTTCCACATGAGAACACTGGGGTGCAGAAGGTGGAAGAACTTGCCCACAGCCACTGAGCTGATAGAGGATGGAGCCAAGCCACTGTGCTGAGCGGCTTCCACCTCGGCTATGCTCCCCGCACTGTGGCAGTCCTTAGGCAGATGGTGGGCAGGGAGGAGTGGGAGGGCCCCTGACGTTGCAAGGAGCAAGGTTGAGGGCTCAGTGTGGGCATTTTGTATCCCTCCGGAGGCCACTGGCCCTGCAGAACATAAACTCACACCCTATGGAGCTTGAGATTCATACAGTCCCCATTTTTCTCAAAAACAGGCTGAGGTCTAGTGAGATGACGTGACCGGCCCCAAATCCCAGAGCAAATTAGTGGTTAACCAGGCCAAGAGCAGCTGTCCTGGTTTCTCACCCAGCTATCTTTGTTAAATACCACGTTCTGTCTTAACAGAGGGAATGGTTTTCTCCTACAGCCTGAGACATTCATAAAGGATGCCGAGAAACCCATTCTGGTCATGAGGCTGTGATGCACTTGGTTGGGTTTGCAATGGCAGATCTTCCATGGAAGTTGGAAAGGCAGGATAGATACTGTGACTCCCAATTGGGACAAGCATCCAGCCTGTTGTAGGCAGTCTCCCTTGAGGAAGACCAAATGTAGGCTGAAATCACCCAAGACCATATTCTAGATGCGGAGCTGAGTGAGCTAACCTTTTGCCGAAAGTCCATCAGTCCTCCTGTGTTTATTGTACCCATCACTGACTAAAGTCAGCTGAAGGCAAGGGGATCATTTTAGTACCATATTCAGAGATAGCTCAGAGAACAGATATCAACTGTTGGTCATTCTTTTTTTTTTAATTTTTTTTTGACATTTATTCATTTTTGAGAGATAGAGACAGAGTATGAGCAGGGAAGGGGCAGAGAGAGAGGGAGACACAGAATCTGAGGCAGGCTCCAGGCTCTGAGCTGTCAGCACAGAGCCCGACACGGGGCTCAAACTCACAAACTGTGAGATCATGACCTGAGCTGAAGTCAAACGGTCAACTGACTGAGCCACACAGGCACCCCAACTGTTGGTCATTCTTGAGACATGTCTACAAAATCTGTTCATTCATCTGTACATCCATCCATCCACCCATCCATCTGTCCATCAATCCATCTATTAGCCCATCCGTCCATCCATCCATCCATCCATCCATCCATCCATCCATCCGTTAATTTACTGTGTCCTTACTTTGTGCAAAATATTCTGCTAGACCTTTGGATTTACAAAAGAACAAGATGCAGTTCCTGTCCTTAAAAGAGCTTGGATTCTAGTCGTAGAGTCAGGTTGGAAACCTGTAACTATAATTCCCTCTACTCAGTGAGGGAAATAACCAAAGAGCTGAGGGCCAGGACTGGAGAGAGTTTCTTGGAGGCAATGATGTTTAGTTGAGGAAGAACTGGTGAGGCAGAAAGTGGTGGAGAGGGAGCACATTCCAGACAGACAGGTAAACATGAGCAATAGTGTGGTGCGGCTTTGGCAGGTAATGAGCATGACCCCTGCATTAGCGTGGAGTTCGTGCTGTGTTTGCAAGGTGTCTCCACAAATTCTGCCTCAATCAATTCTCCAACAACCCTATAAGGTGGGGGAGGGCGGTACCAGGAAAGGAAATGTGGCACTTGTTCAGGGTCATGGAACAGCACCGAACAGCTAACATCTTTTGAGCCCTTGCTAGGTGCCAGGTCCTTACAAGCAATCCATGAGATGTTGGCTCTACTTCCTGGGTGAGAAAACTGAGTCATAGAGAGGTTCATGAATTCACCCAAGGCCACACTAGCTGGTGGCAGAGATCTGGACCAGGCCTTCACGGACCATACATCCATGGTGTCTCCAGTTGATGGGGCTGGACAAGCTTGGATGATGACATTGGTAGTCATCCTGATACTGGAGCTGAAACCTTGAGTCTTCCCCTCCTCTACTAAACGTTTCCACGAGTTGCTCTCAAATAAGCAGACAGGCTGCCCTGACAAGATCCTGTGAGTAACACAAGGGCAAGGCAAGGCGCCAGCCCTGAGAGAGATGTCACAGGTACCAGAAACAGACCTACTGGAGTAGCAGCCCCAGTTTTGTGCCCCCCAGCCCTTACTCTCCTCTCCCTTCTCTCTCCATATGGGTTTTATCAACAAGATAAAATCAGAGCTTAGAAGCTAAGCAGACTCTATGAGACCCTTTTGCTGGCCACGGCAGCCCTGTCCTGGTTTTCCAGATGTTTTCCAGGCCCATTTCTAGGAGAGGCTGGAGGTAAGGAGTGAGGGCAAGTGAGAAGGGGGCTGGAAGGTTAAGGAAAAAGTGGGTACCAGAATGCCATCTGGGGGGGGGGCGGTGGAGAGATCTGCATCAACTGAACAGACACTGCAGGAAGGGGCCTGTCCCTCCTTATCTTCATGTTTTATGACCACCATCATCTCCCCTCTCTCCTCCTCCCTCCACCCCCAGTAACCTGCCCAGTATCCTGACCGTTTTCTTCCCGGGAAAGACTTTAATAAAGCCACAATGAAGTGTTAGGTCAGCCCCATTCATCATTCTGAAATGCAGGCAAACGAAGCCTGGTGAGGCTGGTTAGGGGGGGCCTCCAAAGCTACTGGTGATTGTAGGGCCAGTGCTTGGGGGAAGGTCTTGGCTTCTTTTCTATCTTACTTGTATTTTGCTTCATAAAATGAGTCTGCAGATCAGTATCAAACTGTGAGACCCCCAGAATATTAAGACCAAGACATTCATATTTTGCAGCTTACACTTTGAATTTTGGGACATTTGGGGGGAGGACCCAAACCACTGTTGGGACTGGCAAGTCAAGCAGGTCCTCTATACGTCAGTACCATATTTGCAGGAAAAAAGAAATTGTGTGATATGCAGTTATAAGTCAGTGAAAGGGAAAAAAGAGCAATCAGTAGAAGACCGAGTTGGGTTTCGAAACCTGGACAGGTTGATCTAAGAGTCCATGACCTTAACTACCACACCATGGAAGCCATAAGGACTCATGTGTTCCTTTCTTGATATTAAACACTGGCACTTCAACAGGCATGGCTCATCCAGGCCACTAATCTCATCAAGAGACCCAGAGGGTTAAAACTGGATGCCCTGCTCCCAGATGCAGAACTTGAGGGACAGATGGTAAAAGTCCTGAGGGTGGAAAAAGGACTTTGGTCTGATCTGGAGGCTTGGAGGCCAGCCTGGCAAACTATTTCTCAAAGGGTCCCCTGCAGCACAATCACTGTGTGCGATGGTGAAAACGCTGAGCTCTGGACCCAGACACATAGGCTCAGAATTTGGGGAGGTGGGACTCTTGAGAACCCGTGTTTTTTAACAAACTCTCCCTCCCCGATGCCTCCCACACTGGCCAGTGACACCGCTGCATAGCAAAGCTGGAGAAGCACCCAGGTGACTGCCTATCCCCAGCTCACAGTTCTGACTCCACAGCTCTCCTCCCAGGGGCCAGGGGTGCCGAGCAGGGGAGTGGGGATACACAGGTGACATCTGACAGCATACAGATCACTCGTGTGTTACAGAGAAGTTGTTATCTATAGGGATTGCTGGGTTCTTTGGGATATGCATCAGTCAGGGTTCTTGAAGGAAGTAGAACCAATAGGGTATACATACATACAGATGGATGGATGGATGGATGGATGGATGCACAGATAGATGATAGATAGATAGACAGATGATAGATAGATAGATAGATAGATAGATAGACAGGTATCCTTAGGAAATAGATAGATGACAGATAGATCAGATAGGTAGATAGATAGATAGATAGATAGATAGATAGATAGATAGATCTCCTTAGGAAATAGATAGATAGATGATAGATAGATAAGTAGATAGATATAGATAGATACATAGTTTGCCAGACAACAAATAGTTGTCTACATAGGTAGACAGATGCTATCTATCTGAAGAGATTTATTTAAAGGAACACACTCATGCAATTACAGGGGCCGTCAAGTCCAAAATTTATAGACTAGGCTGAAAGACTGGATATTCAGGCAGAAGTTGTTGCAATAGTCTTGAGGCAGAATTTCTTCTTCTCTGGGAAACTTCAGTTCTTTTCTCCTAAAGGCGTTCCAGCTTGTTGAATGGGGCCCATCCACTTTATCAAGGATAATCTCCTTTACTCAAAGTCAACTGACTGTAGATGTTCAGATGTTAACCACTCCTACAAAATAGCATCACAGCAACCCCTAGACGAGTGTTTGAGTAAATAACTGGGCACTGTAGCCTAGCCAAGCTGACACGTAACACTAACTTCAGAGGATGTGTCTCAATTGGTTTAACTTACTTCACCAATGTAGAATTGTAGGGAAAGAACCCTTGTAAAGTAACACACAGTAACATAACTCTATAGTTTATGGCAAGAGCTGACTTCAAAGAAAAAAACCGAGACGCCCACATCTGCTGCCAGATAGAATCTGTTTGAGCTAGTCAAGGCAGAAGGTCACTTCACTAATAAGAATCCCACATCCAGCAAACAGGGGCCTTTCGCAAACCCAAGGGGTTTTCCCTCTCATCCGGCCTCCTGGCAGCCTTCTGGTCTCAAAATGAGCACTTAACTCAAAATGAGTTAAGGTGAGTGTTTATAAGTAACAAGGAGAAGTAAAATTGTGTCTTAATTGCTTTGTCTCCCACCAAATAATTTTCCCATGTATTCTTTCTTACTCATCACGAATTTTTAAACAGAGGTAGGGTGTGGTTGAGAGAAGGTTAATGTGTTCATCTAGGCTGTGATTCTCCACACGGGTCCATAAGTTTCTTGGGAATCCCCACCATCACACACACAGTTTGCGTGTGAGTGCCGTTTTTTATGTGAAGACAGTCCACGCTTTCATCAGATTCTCAAAGAGGTAAGTGACTCCCCAGTAGGTTAAGAACCTCCTTACAGAGTTTGGGAAGGTACTACCACCTCACTTAGGGAACAGCAAAGTGGCTGATCAATCACCAACCACTAAAATGTGATTAAAAAAAAAAACAACAAAAACTTTACTTCTAAGAACAGATTTAGGTTTGCAGCAAAAATGAGTGGAAGGTACAGAGATTTTTTTCATACACCCTCTGCCCTCCTCCTCCCCAGTCGCCTCCATTATCAGCACCCCCCATAGAAGGGTACGTTTGTGGGGCACCTGGGTGGCTCAGTTGGTTGGGCGTCTGACTTTTGGCTCAAGTCATGATCTCACAGTTGATGGGCTTGAGCCCCGCATCGGGCTCTCCGTTGTCAGTGTGGAGCCTGCTTCGGATCCTCTGTCCCCCTCTTTCTCTGCACCTCCCCCACTCGTGCTCTCACTAAAAACTAGATAACCATTAAAAAAAAAAAAGAGGAAGGTACGTTTGTTATAATCCATAAAGCTGGACTGACGCATCCTAATCACCCAAAGTCTCCGGTACACCTTAGGGTTCACTCCTGGTGTTTACATTCTGTGGATTTGGACAAATGTGTAATGACGCGCATCCCCCATGGCAGTATCATACAGAGGGGTTTCACTGCCCTGAAACTCTTCGTGCTTCACATATTCATCCCTGTCTTCCCTCTAACCTCTGGCAACCATGTGATCTTTTTCCAGTCTCCATAGATTTGCCTGTTCCAGAAGGTCATATAGTAGGAATCAGACAGTTATGTAGCCTTTTCAGATTGGCTTCTCTCACTTAGTAACTTAAGTTCTCTTAAGCATTTAAGTTCTCTTAAGCATTTAAGTTCTCTCCGTGTGTTTTCATGGCTTGATAGCTCAGTCCTTTTTAGCGCTGAGAGATATTCCATTGTCTGGATGGACCACAGTGTATTTATCCATTCACCTGCTGAAGGATATCTTGGCTGCTTCCCAGTTTGGGCAATTATGCATAAAGCAGCCGTAAACATGCATGTGCATATTTTTGTGTGGACACAAGTTTTCAATTCCTTTGGGTAAATATCAAGGAGCATGACTGTTGAATCAATATGAATATTATAGATTAGTGAGATTTTCTTTAAGCTTTGACTTGCGACTGAGCACTAATTAGCCCTGTAGATTGAAAGTAGATGGTCCATTCCTGAGAATGAGCAAGCTTCTCTAAGACGGGGATTCTCAGACTGTCTGGGCAGAGGGTCCCGGAGCTGTGCAACCTAGGCTCAGATCCCAGCTTTGCCACTTAATGGGCTGTGTGACCTGGGCAAGTTGCCCACCTTCTCTCTGCCATTTCCCCATATGTAAGATGACAACAATAGCAGCACTTGCCTCATTGGGCTGTGAGGTCTATGTGAGTTTGCACACGTAAAGTGCTTAGAGCAGCTCTTGGCACAGCATCCACGTTGGATCTGACCAACTGGGCGGGGGCGGGTATGTGGGCAGGCCCAGGAATCTGCATTTTTAACAAGGTCTCCTGGAAATTACATTTGCAGGCACATGTAACCACACCATTGTTGGGGCCCCTGGGGGGCTCAGTCGGTTAAGCGTCCGACTTGGGCTCGGGTCATGATCTTGCGGTTTGTGAGTTCGTGCCCCGAGTGGGGCTCTGTGCTGACAGCTCAGAGCCTGGAGCCTGCTTCCTATTCTGTCTTCCTCACTCTCTGCCCCTCCCCTGCTCGTGCTCTGTCTGTCTCTGTCTCTCAAAAATAAATAAACATTCTTAAAAATTTTTTAATTAAAAAAAAAAAAAAGCAGGAGATGGAGTGAGAGCCCGGCCACGTCAGAAGTGGATTAACTCAAAGGTGAAGAAGCGAGGTCTTCCTCCCTCCGAAAGGACTGCCCTCAGCTCAGCATCACTGTGGAAACAGGGTCCACATCCGCAGGTGGACATCAAGTGGCTCCAGCTGTGTGTGTTGGGGGGGGGGTCACAGAGGGCCGGGGGCCACCGTACAATAAGAAGACACAAATCCCGGCACTAACGACCATCACGACCCCAGCTTGGGGCACCTCACAGGTGGAAGGCAGGCTGCTGGACCCCCTACACCCCCTACACTGGCCTTGTACACCAAGCCTCAGTGTTAGAGGCTGAAGAGCTCCACGGCCCAGGGTGGGGACTTGGAGCAGAAAGCCTGGTGCAAACCTCAGCTCGACGCGCTGGGTGGACTGAGCTATTAATTTCCCTGATTCTCAATTTTCCCAGCCTGTAAAATGGGTAGGACAAGAGGAGTTCCTGCCTCAGGCAGCTGCTGTGAGGTTTAAATGAGAAGATCCGCATAAAGCACCAAGCAGAGTCCGGGCACCCTGGGGACCTGAGCGGCAGCTGATGTCACAGTGTTACTGTTATTATTCTTCCTTTAAGGTGGGCGCTCAGGGCTGTGCTCACAGGGCGGAGTCAGGGGAGGAAGAGGAGCAGAGAGGTAGGCACACTCCCCCCCCACCACCCCGAACAAGGGTGTCTGGGCTCAACGGGAAGGAAAAGCCTTCCAAAATGAGCTCGTGGGAGCACCTGGGTGGCTCAGTCAGTTGAGCGTCCGTCTTAGGCTCAGGTCATGATCTTATAATGTGAGTTTGAGCCCCACATCGGGCTCCTTGCTGATGGTGTGGAGCCTGCTTGGAATTCTCTCTCTCTGCCCCTCCTCCCACTCGCTGCGCACGTGCTCGTTCTCTCTCTCTCTCTCTCTCTCTCTCTCAGAATAAATAAACTTAAGAAAAAAGAAGCTCACATGTGTTTCCCTCTGCACACACTTTAGGGACAGGAACATTCCACAAGTGACCTTCCACATGACCTTGGAAATGCAGCCGTACCACACTGAGCTATAGAAACACCAAAACTCTCCCCAGACATCCTTGCAGAAAAACTGTCTGCAAAGGACAAGGAAGGGTCTTTGGTGAAAAAAAAAAAAAAAAATCATTCACTGGAAACATTAACAGTAATTATACTGAGGGAGGAAAATCAGGGAGAAATAAAAGCAAAGTCCCTTCGGGCTTATTCTAATCCTAATGTGCAAATCTTTGCAGGAATGACTCTCCAGCCCGGCAGCCTGGTATGCTGATGGAGCCTGAGGACAAATCACCTCCACACCCGATTATATATGTAATATGGTTGCACCCCTCTGGGCTGAGGGCCGAAAGCGTCTTATACCAAAGTCATCGTTTTGCCAATGGAGATGTGTAATGCGTAGGAGCTACCTAGGGATGGGGTGGGGGGCGGGATAGGCAGACAGACATGTTGGTGGATGCAAGCAAGAAGCAAGAGAACAGAAAGGAAAGAGAAGCCCTGATGGGATGAGGCAGGGCTGATGTATGGTGCATGGGGGGTGGATATGTTTGAGGATGGGGCAGAAGGGGAAAAACACTGAGTCATGATGCCCCGACCCATCATGATCAGGGGCCATGAACCTGCGAGGGGAACAGGCAAAGGGGAGAACTGGTTGCCTCGGGGTTGACTCCCAGCGCTGCTATTTCCTGCCGGTGATCTTGAGCCAAGTGCTTCCCTAACCTGGCAATGGCAGCGGAAACCCAGCCGGGAAAGACCTCCTAATAATTGAGGAAGATGTTTATAATTATAATAATATTTATACATATATGAATATAAATATATATTTAAAATGTCAGGGGTCCTGTCTCCAAAGCCTGTCCAGACACATTTGTAGGCACTTTGGAAAAGGCTGGCGAGGAAATGCGGGTAGGTGGGTGCAGGGTCGCAGTCCCCAGCAGAGACCCTGAGGGTCCTCCCCTGGCCCAGGTAGTAGGGCAGCATCTGTCGGCCACATGCTGTTTAGACTGTGAGTTCCTAGAGGGCAGGGAGGGGTGGTGGATGTCCTGGCTGAGATCCCACATTATCCACATGGTAAATATTTACACAGATAATGGGGCAGAGTGGAAACCAGCAAGGGGAGCTCACAACTAGCCCATGGCGTGGCCCAGGGCCTGGTCTCCAGGAGACAGTGACGAATCTCTGAAAATTCCTGGGTAATGAGGTACCTGACTACACATATAGGAGAGGGGTCCAGAGGGGGAATCTTCCCCCGGACAGTCCGTGCAGTTCCTGAACAAAGCACAGCGGCACCCATGTGAATGCCGACTTGGAGACGTCTGCCCCCACCCCATACACTCAGGCTGATAATTCAGGGTAAGCTGGGGGGTGTCAGAGGCCTCCGTCAATGGCTTGTTGACCCTCGCTAAGAACGACAGTTCTGCGCACGGGGATTTTCAGTGCATGGCAGAGGATCACAGGCCGCTGGGGACACGAGGCCCCCCCAGGACTTACCAGCAGCTTTGGAGTGTGGCTCAGAGAATCTCTGCCCCTCTCTCCCTCCGCCCTCCTGACCCCTCACCCCCCCACACCGCAGAGTGGGAGAAAGTCATGCATGATAAATGTTTGGAAAGGATTAATGCGTAAAGCCAGATCAGATGGTTAGCTTTGGGGAGGGAGGAGAGGGGGATGAAGTTAGATCCTTCATTTCAACCTAGACTAAAATTAATTCCAGATGGCTTAAAGAATTAAATATAAAACATGGAGCCATTAGAAAAGAAACTTCAAAGGTGCTGTGGGTTAGATGAGCCCAGAGATGAGCCTCCCAAACATGAAAGCCAGGGAAGGAGTCACAAAGAAAAGGCTGGCCAGATTTGGAAACAGAAAAACACAAACTTGTCCACATCAAAAAAGATACCTAAACAAAATTAAAGAGCCAATCAGAAGACACGGGCAACATACACTCCAGCGTTCTGGGGATGTGATTATGATCACACAAGTGCACTGTCGTAAGTTGGTGCAAATTTTCTGGAAAAGCAAAGCGGCACTCTGTATAAAGGGTACCAACTCCACGCCTGCTTTTTGAGGGGCAGGTCCTATTGTGGGGCTCTCTTTTAGGGAACTACTACAAGCCAAGAAGACATAGAGGAAGATTTACATTTAAAGATGCTCCCTGTAGCAGGACCTCCAGCACTGGGAAGCTGGAGAGGCCCAGATGTCCACTAGGTGGGAACTCATTAGGAAAAGGCACGTCCATGTCAGGTGGTATCGACCAACCAGAGAGAATCGCAACTCAGCGCTTGGTGAATAAAACAATGCCATTTGATATTCAAATCAATCCGGTTTTGGAATATCTTTCTCTTTCTCTTTCTCCTTCTCCATCTCTCTCCCTATTTCTATCTCTCTCTCGTTTTCTTTCTCTTTCCCCTCTCTCTCTCTCTCTCTCTCTCTCACACACACACACACACACACACACACACACAAAACTACAAGGAAATTAACCAAAATATTACTAAAGGCCATCTCTGAAAGATGGGTATAATTAATAATTTTTTGTACTTTTCTACAAGGATGTAATACTTCTATGATCAGAAACAAACCCCACCTTCGTGTTATAAAGTACGCAGTGAGAAGGAAGCCTGTGTCATGGCCCCCAGGTGACTGACTGCCCAGGCTCCACTAGCTGGCCGCCCTGTAAACCCGACGACACACTCACACGGCCACGGCCCACCCAGGGGCTGGGCATTTTAACAGACCACACAAAATGGTGACAACCTAGGATTCTGGTAAATTCTTCCACAGGGGACCTTTGCGCCAAGTTCCACCCTGAGAGTAACCCCATGTGACCTCCCACCCTGGCTGCTGAGAAATGGTCGGATGGAGTGCCCACAGGCAGCGGGAGTGACAGGCAGCGGGAGCCCCAGGCAACTATGACCCACAGGCCAAGTCCAACCCACCACCTGTTTTGGTGCATCTATGATAAGCTAAGAACAGTTCTTATATTTTTTTTAATTTTCAATGCTTGTTTATTTTTGAGAGAGAGAGAGACAGAGCGTGAGCAAAGGAGGGGCAGAGACAGAGGGAGACACAGAATCCGAAGCAGGCTCCAGGCTCCGAGCTGTCGGCACAGAGCCCGACGCTGGGCTTGAACTCACAAACCGTGAGATTGTGACCTGAGCCGAAGTCGGCCGCTTAACCGACTGAGCCACCCAGGCGCTCCTAGTTCTTATATCTTAAATGATTATATAAGTACCTACACAATATCCTCTATTTTACTTCTTGGGCCACAAAGCCTAAAATATTTACCAGCTGGTCCTGTCCACTCCCACCCCCAACTTGGTGTTTGGCTATTTGGAATTGGAATATATGTGCCCTTCAGGCGAATGTTAGTAGCGGTTTTCAAAGAGTAGCGCCTTCTTGAAAACTAAAAAAGAGTGAGATCACCTCTAGTTTGGGAGAGCATATATGCGGGGAGACTTCTTCTCTGACGCCATGGGGCAGGTGGACACTTTTGGTCTCTGTCTTCACCATAATTTGAAATTGCATATCGAAAAGCCTTCACTATATGCAAACTTGTTGACTTAGTAATTCTACTTTTCGGCATTTATCCTAAGGGAATAAGTATATACGTGCACAAAGACACAGTTATTCAGATGTTCCCCGAAGCATTCGTTGAAGCAGCCTCAAATGTCCAGCAATCAGACGTTTGCTAAACAAATTATGGAACACCCACCTGATGCAGTATTACGAGGCCGTAATGCGTACATTATTGACCGACAGGAAAAGGCGTTCACATACAGTGTAGAGTAAAACAAGATCTGTAACAATTGCACAGTATGAGCCTACTTTTTGTGATCATTAGCTCGCATGAGAAGACCCCCAGGGGAATATGAACAAAAATGCCAACAGTGGTTATCTCCAGGATGGGGTGGTGGATAATTTTCATTTTCTTCCTCTTTGCTTATCTGGCCTTCAGGATTTTTATATAAGGAACATACATTGTTTATGCTTCTGTCCCCTTCCCACCCCTACACCCTGACAAAGGAGACCAAAAGCTGTTGAATATACAATCGTACTGACGTGTCTCAAAACACCTTTCAGAGTGTTGTACAAATGTTGTCTGGGATTAATCGTCATCTAGTTTGAAGTGAAGGATCTAACCTTACCCCTCTCCTCCCCACCCAAGGCTAACCAGCTGATCTGGCTGTATTGATTGATCCTTTGCAAATGCTTATTAATATGCATGACTGTCTCCCATTGTGTATGTTTTAAATGCACTGCGTCTCTGCTATCTACGGCTGCAAAACGACGTACCCCAAATTTAGTGGCTTAAAATGGCCGCCATCTTGTTATTTGCTCAAGGTGTTGCAATTTGGATGGAGTTTGGTGGGGGAGGGCTTGTCTCTGCTCCACATGGTGTCCACTGGGTAGCTTGACCAGCTAGGGCTGGCTGAAAGGAGTCAAGTTAGCTCATATGTCCGAGGCCTCAGCCGTTATTATTAAGGGAGGGAGGGGGCTCCCCAATTTTCCTCCATGTGACTTCTTCACACAGTCAGCATGGGTCTCCTCCAGGCATGCTCATCTCGGGGCGGCAGACTTCTGACGTGGCGGGGAGCTCTCCCAGAGTACAACAGCAGAAGCTGTTGGGTCTTTTTAAGAACTAGTCCTTAACTAGCACCAAGTCACTTCTCCCATATGTTATTTGTTAAAGCAGGCCCGGGCCAGGCCAGATTCTTTGGGGGCCACCAAAGGAACAGTCTCCCACACTGAGCACTTATACAAACACTTTAACAGAATTTTCTGGGAATGCACAGCAAGAGATTACTAATATAATTTCGATTTCCCTAGACAGGAATTCTTAAACTCAACAATACCTGTGAAAAGATGGTTCGTTATATGTCTTGCTACTCATTTACACTTCTCGTTTGATACAGTGTGTGTTTGATCAGTTTAAACATCTTAGAACGACTATTTTTACACAGGCCACTCAATAAGATGACTGTCATTAAGATATCAACATCTACTTATTGTTCCCTCAAAAGCTGCTAATGGCACCCATAAACTCAAATATCCAGACTTCTTTAGTGAGATTTAAGGTAGACTACCTATCGTGGACGTAAGTTCCCAAACCTTTCCCAACCAAATCAGAATTTATCACAGGTTGGCAGGAAGGACCCGGGGAGGACACAGACTTTCGGCCCAAGTCACTCTGACTGTGGTGGGCGGGTGAGGTGTTGCCCGGTGGGTAGAGGGCAGTGTGGGAACCTGGAGGGTCAGCAGTGAGCTCTCCTGACCCCTCCCTACCCCACCCCCACCTGCACCACCTCCCACAGGACCAGAATCTTGCTCCTCAGTTGTCTCTGCTCTCTTGGGTGTTCTCCACCACTCCTTATCTGCCGGTTCATTGCCAAAATATAAAACTTAAGTCTGTCTGAGCACCACACATGAACTGTCCACCGCCATAACTTTCCTCTTTCTCACCCAAGCCCCCTTTGGGAAGGCCTGCATTCACTGTCCGCTCTTCCTCGTGCTCCAGCCCTGCGCCCATCTCCACTTTGAGCTCACCCAGGACCATCACTGCCAAACCCATGGTGGATGCCTTTCGATCACGTCCCCAAACTTCTCTATAAGCACAGGATGCTTTGATCCTTCGATCATTCTTCCTGGGACATTCTCCACTTTGGCTTAATTCTCAAGCATCTTAGTTCTCTTCCCATTGCTCTGACTGGCCTCCTTAGCAGGCTCCTTTGTGAGTGCCCTCACCTTGAATGTCGATTTACTCCCACAGGGTGAGGCTTGACCCTCTTTTGCTCTCAAGCGCAGGCCAGAGGTTCTTAATTGGAGTCCGGGACTTTATGATATCCAGGATTCTGGAACCAGGACCCATATGAAGATTTTTTGAATGTATTGTTTTTTCCGGTAAGGAGGGCCAAAGATTTCAGTAGATTCTATGGCCATTGCCCTAGGCCATTTCACCTGCTGTCCTGGTTTCATCAGTGCTCCACAGGCTGAAGATTTGTGAGGATTCATCGCCAGCCCTACATTTTTCTTAAGCCCCAGTCCTGTGTGTTCAACCATGATGTCTCAGTTACTTCACTGTCTGTTTTGGGATCCTTTTCCTCTCTTGCCAAAGCTCCTAAGCTAGAAAATGGTCTCTTCTCCTCATCCCACACACGCAACTGGTAGCCAACTCCACTAACTGCACACTTCCCCGTTACTCCTGGGCCCATAGCTTCCTACCACCTGCACCTTATAGTCTTGGTTCAAGTCAGGAGTCGACAAACTTTTTTTTATAAAAGACCAAACAGCAAACATTTGAGGCTTTGTGGGCCATGTGGTCTCTGTCATGACCAGTCAACTCCGTCATTGTAGTGCAAAGTCTACATAATACATAAATAAATAAACAAACAAATAAATAAATGTGGCTCTGTTTCCATGCACTATTCGTGGCCTCTGAAATTTGAATTTTATATAATTTTTACATGTCATGTTATATATTTTTTTCCAACCATTTAAAGATATAAAACCCATGCTTAGCTTTTGGGCCTTACCAAAACAGATAGCAAGCCACATGTGGACCGTGGGCCATGGTTTGTCAATTCCTGGCCTTAGGACATCACATCTCTTGCCCGAAACAATCTTCCTTCTTCATATTCCCCCACTTAGATCTGCCCGCTATGGGGCTTGTACAGTGATCTTCCTAAGAAAGAAGCTGTGGGCACCACTCTCCAGCTTAAAACCCTCCAACAGCTCCATCTACCAGGGGAGTAGGATTTCTCAACCTTGGACTATTGACATTTGAGGCTGGATAATTCTCTGGTGCAGGGGGGGCTATCCTGTACATTCAGGACGTTCAGCAGCATCCCTGGCCCCTGCCTATTAAATGCCAGTAGCATCCCTGTCTCCCTGGGGTGACAATCCAAACTGTGTTCCGATATTGCAAAATTGCCCCTGGTTGAGATCTAGTGATCTGGGAGGAAAGCACAATTTCCCTGGAAGAGCACACAGGGTCCTCCCTGACTCAGCCCTCCCTCTTCCCCATAGTACCTTGTGTTTGCCATGCTGTTAGCACGCTAAGCCACTTTTGGTGTCCCAAGTTTGGCAAGTGTTTCCCATCTCTGTTCCCACCAGGAAGCCCCTTCTCTCCTGCCTTCTGGGCAAACACCCACTCACCTTGTAGTACTCAGTGCAGCCTGTCTTGTGCATCTCTCCCCCATGGGGACATGTCAGCTCTTCCTCCCCTGTGTCCCCACGATCACCCCTACTGACTTTGGCCAAAGCCCCTAAGGTACCTTTAAACCCTTGTTTTCATGTTTGTCTCCCATCTTGAATTATAAGCTCCTTGAGAGCTTGGATTGGGCCTGATTCCTCGGTCACCCCGGCACCTGGTTGAGCACATCAATGGGTAAACTGAGGCTCAGTGTCTGTGAAGGTAGAGCCCAAGATCAAGAACTTGTACAGCAGAGCCAGAAGATCAGCCTCACCTAACCCTAAGCCCTCCACCTCCACTCTGCCATGAAGACCCCCAAGCCTTTCTGGCACCTGAAACCTTTGCTCTTACAAATAAACAGGAATAGTGTCCAGGTGAGTTGGACAAGTTGAAGAAGACATTTTGGACATAGGTTGCCACATCCTATGCCCGCAGATCCCCTATTAAAGCTCTGGGATTCACTAGCTCTGCCATGGGCGAGGGCAGCCGGGCTTATGGCGTGGCGACAGGGCTCTGCAAAACCCAGACCAAGGTGACCTAAAGGAATGAGGACAGCGGCCTCTCACCAGAGGCCAGGTAATCCAAGGTAAGTGGGAAGGCAGTAAACACAAGATGCACCGGGACCCCGGCAACCTGGATCCTTGCGTGTCACAGAGAATTCTGTAGCTGCTGTGAGCTGAGAAAAATTACTATAATTAATCTCTGCTGAAGAATAATATTATGACACATGATTTTTGCAGCAGGGCTTCTGAGCCCCTCGGAGCCACCAGCGCCCCACTGCTCGCAGCAGCCGGGTGCTGTCTGAGACGATTGGCTCGGAGGGAGTTCTAGAAAAGCATTCACGGGCGTGAGACGTCAAGCACCTGTTTTTTGTCTTAGAGACCCAGACCTTCATAAGTCGCAGAGGTCGCCAAAAGGATGATGAAACAAAGGCAAGCCGTTGAAAAATGGCCTGCACCTTCTGGAGGCCGAGACAGTCCTGCGGGTGCTCGGGAGACGAGGCAGTGCCACCAGCAGAGGCCGTCTGGCGCTGGCAGCCTCCCTCCACCCAACAGTTCGAGCCCCTGGTTTTGACATGGTGGATGGGGCATGAATGTTCGGCCATCTGGATTTCATTCGGGAAGTTTCCTCCGCCTGAGTCAGGATCCTTCTCCTCCCACACTTCCCTCTCACACGTGCAAACCACCATCACTCTGTGCCGGGGCAGGAAGCAGGAGATGTAAGACCACCCTCTTCTTCCCCCCCCCACCCCCCCACCCGGGACCTCCACTTGAGAGCACACGGCGGGAGGGACTAGGGAGTCACAGACCCTGATGCGTGGCAGCTGGAAGGCAGGCTGTGACCATCGCTCCAACTGCCCATCTTACAGAGGAGCCTGAGGCCACGGACTGAAACCACCTGCCCCTTGTTAGAAGGACAGGGGATGGGCTCTAAAAGCCCTGGTCTCTTCAAATGTCCAGCAGAAGAGGATGAGTCCCATAAGTGGTGGTATTTCCCCGACAGAGAGCTATGCAGCCTTCAAAATAGCAAGGGCGCTTCTGAGGGGCTAATACGGAACAATCTTCACGATACATCGCGAAGTGAAAAAGAGCAAGGCGCAGAACTCCACCGGGGTGAGGAAGGGACGAAAGAGATGTATTTGCTTGGAAGCCATAATGGCTTGAACTGTGCCCCCAGAAAGATCCGCTCAAGTCCTAAGGCTCAGTGCTGATGGCTGAGACCTCATTTGGAAATAGGGTCTTTGCAGATGTAAACAAGCTGAGGATCTTGAGATGAGACCGTCCTGGATTTAGGGGGGCCTTAAATCCAAGTATGAGGCGAGAGAAAGAAGACGGCATTTGATTTACAGAAAGAAGGCTACATGGAAATGGAGGCAGAGGTTGGAATTAAGCTTCCACCAGCCAAAGAACACCTGGGGCTACCAGAGGCCGAAAGAAGCGAGGAAGGACTCCTCCCTAGAGCCTTCAGAGGGAGCACGGCCCTGCTGACACCTCGAGTTTGGACTTCTGGCCTCCAGCACCATGAGACAATAAATCAATAAATCTGTGTTGTTTCAACCTTCCTAGTTTGTGGTAATTTGCTATGGCAGCCACAGGAAACTAATACAGATGCTAACTGATAGGAGTATTTTTGGAAATGAATTTAGATTTTATTGCATATGGGATCAATATAAAAAACCCAGAAATCAATAGTATTTCTATGTACCCATAATACATAATTAGAAAATAAAAAATTTAAGCTATCCCACTTATAACAGGGCCAAATATGTTAAATACCTAGGGATGAATATAGCAAAAGATATGGAGGACTTATACACAAACATATATTGAACACAAAATATTAAAAAAACTAAAGAAGGTTTAAATAAATGAAGGCATATATTATGCTTACGGATTAGAAGGTTCAATAATGTAAAGATACCAGTTCTCTCCCAAATGGACTGATATAATCACAGTGTACATTATGTGTAACCATAATCAAAATCTGTGTATGTACATGAAAATTGATAAGCTGATTCTAAAATGAGTATAGAAATTCAAAAGTTCAAGAATGGCCAAGACAACCCTGAAGAACAACACAGATGGAACACTTAATGTACCTGGAAATCAAGATTTATTATAAAGCTACAGTCATTAAGGGAGCATGTTACTGGCAAAAAGACAAGACAAATAGACCAATGGAACAGAATAGGGCATTCAGGAACAGAACCACAAGTACATGAACACCTTTGCTTTTGTTACACAATGAAAGATTCGTGCTGTAGGGACACAGGAGCTTTTTGGTAAATGGTTCTAAGCCAGCTGACTATAAGGAAAAGGATTTCTCTTGCCAGCCACCTCACATCATACATAGAAATCAATTCTAGATCAACCGTAGCTCAAAATGTAAACAGCCAAACAAGAACAATTCTAGAAATACAAGAGAGGAACATCTAAATGGCAGGGGCATAAGCCAAGATTTCTTAAAGACACATAAAACAATTACTATAGTGGAAAATATTGATTTACCGTATTTCACCCAAATTGAGAACTTGTATTCATCAGAAGACACTATTAATAAGAGCAGAACGGCAAGCCACAGAAAGGGGTAAGACATCTGCATTCTCCCCACCTGACAAAAGACATATAACCAGACTATATAAAGAAATTCTCTAATGAAACAACAGCAAGATGACCCAAAGGAAAATCATGGTCAAGAAGTTTGAACAGGCACCACATAAAAGAGGATCTCCTAATGAGCAGTTTAAATAGAGGGGCACCTGGGTGGCTCAGTCGGTTAAGCAACCGACTTCGGCTCAGGTCATGATCTCGCGGTTTGTGAGTTTGAGCCCCGCGTCGGGCTCTGTGCTGACAGCTCAGAGCCTGGAGCCTACTTCCGATTCTGTGTGTGTGTGTGTCTCTCTCTGCCTCTCCCCTACTCATGCTCTGCCCCTCTCTCTCTCTCTCTCTCTCAAAAATAAATAAACATTAAAAAAATTTAATAGATATCTAGATAGATAAAAGTTTGTGATAATCCCATATGGCAAATAATACATATCCCTGGCACATTCTTGGAAGTGAATTTCGGTCTTACATTTTTCTAAATCATGGATCTGCTATGGATCAGGACTTGCTGAGGCCACAGCGCAAAGAGTTTTCATTATATCCAAAAATAAAGTCAGTGAAAATAAATAAAAAGGTGTGCAGTCTCATTAGTCATCGGAGAAATGCAAATTAAAGCCGTAAGGAAAACCAAACACACCCATCAGAAAAATTACAGTGAAGAAGACTGACAATACCATTTAGGGGCAAAGATGTGGAACCACTGGAACTCTTGATACCCAGCTAGTAGAAGGTACCCCATGTCTTTATCCAAAGACATGAACGAGAATGCTTGCAGCTGCATTATTGGTAACAGCTCAAAAGGGAGACAGCCCAAGCATCCATTAACAAGAGAATGAGTACAGCAAGTGATGTAGACTCATACACAATGCAAGGGACAGAAGACAGCCTCAAGATAAGACAAATCTGTTTCAACAGTAACCTACGAGGTTAGATTTCAGGGTAAAAGAAAGGTCGCAGCAATTAGGAGGAAGCCTAAAAGCCTGGTAAATTTCCCTTTCCTGACCTGGGTTGTAGTTACATTAGTGTGTTCATTTGTGATGATTCACTGAATTGTATGTTTATGATGTTTGTGTGATTTTAAACTGTCTTGTATGTATGTTAGATGTCAATGAAAATTTTCTTCTAAAAAAGTTTAGGGAAGGGGCACGTGGGTGGCTCAGTCGGAGGAGCGACCGACTTCGGCTCAGGTCATGATCTGATGGTTTCTCAGTTCAAGCCCCCCCCCCACCCCCCACCCCCATCGGGCTCTGTGCTGACAGCTCAGAGCCTGGAGCCTGCTTCAGATTATGTGTCTCCACACAGATTTTGTGTCTCCCTCCCCACTCATGCTCTGTCTCTGTCTCAAAAATAAATAAACATTAAGAAAAAATTTTTTTTAAACTTTAGGGAAGCTCAGACAACTTCCCATAACCCACCCACCCCCACCCCCACCAAATCTCAAAGGTCAAAAAAGAGTAATTTCTGAGGAGGTAGAAATTAAAGGGCAGTACTTTTTTTTTTAAAAGAAATTCTAATTACACCTTTTTCTTCCCTTTCTTCCTCTTGCTGCATAACTTTGGGTAGCAGAAATTTCTCTAAAAGGGAGACAGCAGAGGGTGGGAGAGGGGCAGAGAGGTAGATGGGGAGAGAAGATGAATGAGAGGTATTGGAAACAGAAAAAACACTGCTTGCAACCTTTCCAAATTCCAGCATTTTGAAAAATACAAATGTTCTTGAGGGTTGATGGCCACTCACAGTATAGTATGGATCCATTTATCTTCCTCCCATGCCCACTGCCCTGATGAGTATTCAGGAATGGGGCCATTTGAGTGGAAGGAAGAGAACGTGCTATTTTTAAATCAGCCCAGTAGGGAAAGGTCAGGCTTCAACCGTAATTGTTACAGGCCACCCCAGGGGCGGCAGGGAAGTTCCAGGCACAGAAGGACATACGAAAAGGGATATTCAAGCCCCGAAACTAGAACCCACAGTTTCCCAGCAATGCCAAGGGTCCACCCCACCTGTGCCCCCAGCTTGGAGGTCATTAGAGAACTGGTTTCACTCATATTCCCACCTGGGCTGATGGTCTCTGTCTGCGTCTACAGGTGACCAACCTGATGCCCAGCCCAGCTCCGCCCCCTAAAAGCTGTCAACACTGCAGGCTCCGCCAGCCCCACTCTTGAGTGCCTGGGGGAGGGAAACTGGAGAAGCCTGGGTCCCACAGCTCAGGGAGTCATGGTGACCTGGGGACCCACACCAGCTTCCCTGTGTCTGCCATTACCTCTTGCGGCAACCCGCCCCGGCTCCCTGAGTACCCAGCCCACGCACCGCCATCACACCCCTCTCAACCCACCGGCACCAGACCCGCTGCACCTCCCGCACCCCCGCCAGCAGGCTGGATCCCCACACGCCTGCCTCACTGTGGATGGCTCATCTCACCACCCGGGAGCTCCATCTGGTCAAGAGGAAAGTTGCTGCTGCTGGCAAGCGTGCTCACGGGGTCCCCTCTGCGCACTGTCCCGAGCACTTCACCGCTGTCGTGGCATGGCTTCCCACCAACGGCATATGGCAGGTACTATGGACTAGCAATCGAATTTCACAGATGAGAAACAGAGGCACAGAGAGGTTCGGTGACCTGGCCGAGGGCACACAGCTAGCATGTGGTGGTGCGGGGAGTCGGACACCCAGCCGCCAGGCTGTGCCTAACCTGAGAACGCAGGTCCAGCCACAAAACAAGCCCCGGGGTGGGAGTGATCACACACATCAGAAAGGCCAGAGGCTTCACAGGCGAAGCTCCCACTCCAGCAGCCCCGCCGGCTGACCGAGGGCGGCTTCTCAGTCCCGGTCTGGGACTCGACGCTTTCAGGGACCTCGGCCCCAGGGCCGCCGGGCTGCGCGCTGGGCTCTGAAGCTGCTGCCCTGGACGCTGTGTCATGGGTCAGGCCCGGCTCAGGCCACAGCCAGAAGGTCTCCACCGAGGTAGGAGCCCACCCAGCCGCCGCTTCAAGCCTTGAGATCTCGGCCGTCACCTGGTTCTCTCCCTCCGGCTCCGATTCTGCCATCGCTGCCTCCTGCTTCCTTTTTCCTCCTGGACCTGCCGCAGGCCGGGGTGCGACCTCTGGGTCCACTGAACAGACCCAAGTGTGCGGGTCTTCCTCCGCATTCACACCGGGCCCTTTTTTGGCCTCCGTGTGCCCCTCGGGCCCCCCCCCCCGCCCTACTTCCGGGTTCAGCGTGTGGCTGCCGGAAATGGGAGCACAGGAGGGGAGGGGTGGGGCCGGCTTCCGGTTCCGGTTCCCCTCAGCTTTGCCTCCGTGATGACAGCTGCTCCCTGGGCCCGGATGACACCGCTTGCCCTCCTGTCTCCAGGCCCAGGGTTGGGAGCAGCTTCCCCGATCGCTAGCGGCTGGGCTGGGGGGGTCTCCCCAGGCGGTCTCCTTCCGCCACCCCTGCCCGTAGCTCGAGAACCCAGCCTTCAGCACGCTCGTCCTCCATGCCATTCGGGATGACAGTTCCTTGTTGGAATCTTGTCCCATGTATCAGCCACTTCTCCTTTTGTGTGTCTGTGAGTTAGGCAGCTTTTGTGTATGTACAAATTGCGTGAGCATGAGTTTTCTTTCTTTAAATTAAAAAAAGTAATGAATTTGCAGCTTTATTTTTATACTGTCCTCTGTTAACACACCAACTAAGAGAGCCTTGTACCGCTTTATCATTTGTGTGTGTGTGTGTGTGTGTGTGTGTGTGTGTGTTTGCCATCAAGGGAAAACTTTAACTGCATAAAATTTGGAAACATCTAAACGGCAAACAATATTTTGAAACAAAAAAGTTTTTTAAAAAACCCAAAATCTAAAAATTGGCTGCCAAATTTAAACTTTCCTAAACTCATCTATGAATTTCGGGCTAATCTACTAAAAATATGATGAAGTTTGCATGGGGTGCTGTTTAGGTTTTTTTTTTTTTAATGTTTTTTAAAAAATAGTCAAAATTTATCCAGGTAAATATTATGTTACTTCTACAGACTTTTAATGCCTGCTTTAATACACGTTTCAAAATGGCACACAAAAATTCTCATGCCGTACAGAAATGGCCTTTTTTGCTGCAACTGTCTGCATCCAGGCCAGATTTCAGTGATGGTTACAGTAATAGTGGCCCTTTCATTTAAGTCAAAATGCAATCGTTATATGATCTAATTCTCGAAGCCCCCTGTGCTGTGAGCTGAGTCAAACCTGCAGGAGACCTTGGATCCCCGAGTCCTCACGGTGTGATCTTCCTCGTTCCTGGGGGGGCCCGTCGACCCAGGGGGCCCCCTGACACTTCTGGGCTCTATGGGCGGCAGAGGGAGCAGCAGGAACAGAAGGGCCACTTGGGAAAGGCTGGCAGTGGGACCTGATGTTGGCCAGCAGGTGCCTGTTGCAATCACCGTATTTCCTTAGCTCCTCCAGCTTTCTCTTGGTCAGCACAGTGCCACCCCGCCTTCCCGAGCTCTCTTCTCACGGAAGAGGATGCCCTGGACGCGGCAGCAGATGTTTCTCTCCAACTCTTTGCAGACGTCTTTGGCCATCTTCTCGCAGAGGCCGCGAATCTGCCACGAGGCGCGCCCATTCTGCGCAGGCTGGACAGTTTCTTCTCGATTGCCAAGCCGTGCATCTCCTCCCCAAACAGCGTTCTCGGAGGCGGCAGGATGTGTTCTTGATATAATTCGTGCAAAACTTGAAGCTTTCGCTTCAGCCGCTGAATCTCCCTTTCAAGCTGTGAGTTTTCACGCCGCAAAGATGCCTCCTCCATTTGGAGACTCGTTATTTACCTTGTAAGCTCTTCGTTCGTTTGCTTTTCTTCCCACATTTGTCTGGCGACTTCTTGATGTTCCTGGTCGGAACTCTGAAGGGGCACGTTGAGGCCAAAATCACCAGCGACAGCCTTCAGGTCACTTGGGACGGATGGACGGATGGACGGGGTGATCGCCCTTTCCTGCTCCCTCCTCTCTTCAGCCTCCTCCCAGTTCCCGCCATTTCTCGGGTAATCTCGGAGGAGAGGAGGCAAAGGGCTGGCCTGCTCCAGGCTTTCTTCCCCCCTCCTCTTGTCCTCTCTGCTTCCATCTTGAAATGTCCTGGTCGAGCAGCTCTGGGCTTTGTGGAAAATGAGTGTTATCAGGAAGATCGTCAGTTGTTTTCTTCCTAACTTGCCCTCCACCCTTCTCCGATGCTCTTAGGATGGGGCTCCCCGCCCCCCCCCCCCCCGTGACTCGGAAACGTTGAGGAGGCTGGCTCTTCTGTGCCTGTTTCAGGAAGTTGACAGTGTCCCGAAGGGACGACCTGCTCAGGTTCGTATCCGTTGCCGACAAGCACCAGATTTGTAACGTGGGGGGACAGGCCTCCACCCCGGGGCAGCCTGAGCGCGTCATCGGCCTGTGTCATGGGTCCAGTGTTCTCCCTGCCTTCTCCACAGACTCCACCGTGGGCAGGACACCTTTGGCCTAGTGCCTTCACGCTTCCTGTCGTGTGTCCTCTCTTCGCAATCAAAGCCAGCACCGCAGTTCGTACCGGGATCGCCCGGGGAAACACGGGGTGTCTCAAGCTCCCAGAAATCCCCAGCAGCGCACCCACGGCTGCTCCAGGATTACCTGGAAAGTGGATCCGGTGGTGGGCATCCGGCCCTCCAGGGCTGCGTAGGGTCCACGGCTCTGCCTCTGAGTGCCAGCGTCCCACGGGCCACAGCTGACCGCTCAGAACGCTGCGGGGAGTTCCATCCGTAAGGTAAACAGGTGCCCGGCCACCGGGGCAGATCAGTTGGGCTGGGGGAGGGGAGGCCAGCCAGGTTCTAGGAAACGGTTCTCTCTTAACTTGGCTCTGAAGTAGACGGTGATCTCACTTCCACAGGCACTGCGGGAGGTGGGAAGGGCTGATCCCAGCCTGAAGCTCAGCCACTACAGACCCACCTCCCTCTCTCTGAAACTGCTGGAAACCACTGGTGATTTTTCTCATTCTGAAGTCTGCCTTGATAATGAATATAGCTACTCGCGCTTTCTTTCAATTAGTGTTAGCATGACGTAGGTCTCTCCATCCCTTCACTTTTCATCCAACTATGTGTTTAAAAGTAGGTTTGTTGTAGACAACAAATAGTTGGGTGCTGTGTTTTGATCTACTCCAACAGTCTCCATCTTTGAATTCATGCACCATTGATGTTCAAAGTGCTAAGTGGTATGTTTGAACCAATACATCTCTCACGTCTATAACTGTTTTCTGTTCATTGTCTTTTGTTTCTTTTTTTGTCTTCCACTCTTTTTTGCCTTCTCTGGTTTCAGTTGAACATTTTATATGGTTCCATTTTGTCTCCTCTCTTAGCATATCACTTATACACCTTCAAAATTTATTTTTTAGTAGTTGCCCTTGAGTTTGCAATATACATTCACCACTGATCCAGATCCTTCCAGCAACCTTCCACCACGCGATGGGCAGTACGAATCCCTCACAGCAACACTTCCCCTCTCTTCACACTGTAGTGTCATATCACTTATCCATAAGCTATTATCACAATACATTGTTGCTATGATTATTCGGTGCGCACTGTTATCCATTAGATCAATCAAGAATAAGAAAAATAAAAATATTTTATTTTACCTTCATTGATTACCTTCCTTCTTCATGCAAATACGAGTCCCTGACCTCTATCACTTTCCTTCCCTCTGAAAAAACTCTTTCGACAATTTTTCCAAGGCAGGTCTAGGGACGACAAATTCCCTCCATTTTTGTTTGTCTGAGAGAGTCTTTCCCTTCACTTGCAAAGGATCATTTGGCCGAGCACCGGA
The DNA here is from genome assembly GCF_022837055.1 of Prionailurus viverrinus. Taxonomy (NCBI): domain Eukaryota; kingdom Metazoa; phylum Chordata; class Mammalia; order Carnivora; family Felidae; genus Prionailurus; species Prionailurus viverrinus. The sequence continues at coordinate 146,900,372 of NC_062569.1, read as the reverse complement.
TTCTTGGCTGGTGGGTTTCCTTTCAACACTATAAATATTTCGCTCCACTATCTTCTTGCTTGCATGGTTTCTGAACAGAAAGCCAATGTCATTTTTATGCTTTTTCCTCTATGGGTAAGGGGTACCCGCCCCCCGAAATCCTTTCAAGATTTTCTCCATGTCTTTGATTTCCTGCAGTTTGAATATGACATACCAAAGTCCAGTGCTGCTACCACATGTATGCGGCTTTATGACCTCCGTGTTCCTGCAGGATTAGAGTGGGGGATTCCCGAGTGCATGTGTGTGTGCGCGCACGCACACACGCACACACACACGCACACACGCACACACCAAACTACGTCAAGAAATTCTAAATCAGAAAAGAGGCCCCTTCGGCATCTATAAATCTTTCATTTTATGTGAACAAGTTTCCAGACCGTGTTTTATGGGATCCTGGAAACCCAAGCCAGGGTGACCCACAGCTACCCTCTCTATCCCTTGGCTTGGCAAATAAACACTTTGAGTTATGCAGTGTTTTGGGTTTCAACAGCACTGCAAAGTCTGGGGGTGGGTGGGGCGCAGTCCCCAACCTGAGGTTCAGTAATTCACTAGAAGGACTCAGAACTCACGGAAAGCTTTATACTTAGGGTTACAGTTTATTGCAGGGAAAAGGTATGGATTAAAACCAGCCATGGGAAGAGGAGCACAGGGTGGAGTTCAGGAAAGTTCCACCCGAAGAGCTTACAATTGCCCTCCCCCGGTGGAGTCAGGAGAGACGCGGTCTCCCAGCAGAGACGTGTGACAATCTGCCACCAAAGAGTACTGCCAACCAGGAAAGCTCTCTAAACCCTGGAGTCCAGGGTCTTTATCAGGGCTCCTTTGCTTGACCCTCGTTGGCCACCCACGTGATTGACCTCAGTCTCCAGCCCCTCTGGAGGGCAGCTGATATCGAGTGACCCAGAGCCCCTCCCTCCCCAAATCACATTGTTGTAGCTCAAAATCTCCAGACAAACAAACACTCTCCTGCCAGGCACGACATCCGAAGAGCTCAGAGATTCCTCCCAAAGCTGAGGACAAAAGCCAGACCTCTCTTGGGGCAAAGTTGAATTCTTCACCACACAGAAGACGAGATTTCTCTCTCCCCTCAAGGGAACCACACCACACATCCCATCTACTTCTCTGCACTGGGCCTCAATCAGTCTGGACTCACTCAATTCCCAGCCCAGTTGTCTTTTCTGGATCAGACGCCACTCCCACACACTAGTCTAAGTAAGTCCTGAATCCCTGGGGTCCACCAGCGATGCAGGCAGGGGCTGGTGAGAATCGGAGTGTTGTGTACCCCTCTGAAGACTCCCATGTGGATGATATCTAGATGCCTTAAGTATACGACAAATCTGATTCACTTTTTTTTTATTATTGTCTTGGGAATTTGTCATCCAAAGTTAGGTCATGAGCAGATGTAACAGGAGCTTGTAACATTATTTGAGGATATTGTACTCTATTATAGAGGACAGGAAAACAAATGGAGTGCATGAAATTAAAGTGAAATACAGAGAATGAGAAAGCAAGCAGCTTGTGAGACGTAAGCAGAATCCATAAGAAATGTTGGGTGTAGATAATAAGTTACTATCCTGTATGAGATGTTACGTGATTGAGGAGGAGGAGGAGGATGGTCTAGCAAGAGTGCTGCTTGTAGGTAGAAAAGGATGAAAAGACCAAGCCATGGGCATGGGTCATGTCACCTCTGAGTTGATGGTTTTGTCATCCCTGTATGGGCGACCCATCTGTGACACTCAGTGTGTCCCAGCCTGAATCCTTTGTGTTCTGCCCAAGAAATGCAGATAAAACCCATAGCGGTCGAGCAAGCTACCTGGCAAATTACAGCCATGGCCAGGCGCAGTTGTCCCTGCGTCTCGCCAGTCGAACAAGCGTAGGTAGACTCCAGACACCTTCCTCCTGCTGAGCCCCCGTTCAACCTGGGCACCGAACCATCATGGTGGAAGGCTGACGCAGGCTGCAAGAGACAGGACATGTACACGCCACGTAGCCGGGATTCAGGTGGGTGGCCTTTCCACTCACTTGTACACTATCCTGACCGTCGTAACTGCCCGCCCCCCCTTTCTCCCTGCTTCTTGCTGTGAGTTTTAGGTTGATTTAGCAAACCACGGGAGGCCAGCATCTTAATTTGATCTGTGCATTGTCTATTTGGGGACCACTGGAATTGTTTTCAGGGTAGTGTCCACTAGACCAAGGTGATTTCCCTACATGACAGCAAGGATTAAATGTGACAAATTGCTACAAAAGAAAACTGGGCATATCGCTCAGGGCCAGACCCAGCATTTCACTGACCTTTAAGGAAGGAAAGAAGAACACGTGGGCAGGGCTCTTCAGGCTCTGGTGGCAGCAACTGCTCCCTCACAGCCCAGGGGAGGAGGCTGGATAGTCACGTGAATGTTGAATCAGGCAGCTCTCTGCCTTAGTGATTCTCGCATGGGAGGGAAAAATCACCAAGCCAGGATTTGGGTATATATTTTGCTTCATATCAATTAAAACATGAGTATTTTACCTTTTACAAATAAAGTTTATTTATTTTGAGAGGGAGAGCACAAATAAGGAGGGGAGGGGCAGAGAGAGAGGGAGAGAGAGGATCCCTCCGTGCAGAGGCCAACACGGGGCTCAATCCCACCAACTGTGAGATCATGACTTGAGCTGAGATCAAGAGTCAGACGCTTAATCTATTGAGCCACCCAGGTGCCCTGCGAATGTTTTATTTTCTAAAATGAGATAGGGTCACCATGAACATCTGTGACTTGTCCTCAGAGGAGTTCCATTGGAGAGAGGCTCAGGATCCAGGACTAAAGTTCTTCTCTGTCTGGGTGAAGTGACTAAGAAAAAGAACCTGGGGAAAATGATCTTAGGGGAAGAGAGAGCCCCCCTAAAGAGACTTCACTTGGCCTTGGGGGAAACAGTGGGAACGAAGTGGAGGGAATCTAACCCTGGGAAAAAGTTGGTTGCCAGGGCTGGGGATTGGGTTCCAGAACCTTCCTCCCCTCCTCTCATCCTCCCCACACTATCCCCCACCATACTCTTCTCATCTTTTCCTTAATAATCCTCAATAATTCTAAAATTGTCCTAGGAGGGAGTTAGGGCAAGAGATGTGGCCGAAGTCTCTGGGAGAAATGTAAGTGACTAATAAACGTGAAATGCTCCCCATCACTGGTAACTCCAGCAATAGGAATTGCAAACAATACGATTCCTTCGGAGGGTTTGAAACACCTGAAGGAGATGGTCTCTACTCTTTCCGAGTCAGGAGACCTTTAATAACTCCCTGGGTGTGCCTCAAGATGTAAATGATTCTGATTTCAGAGGCTTTATCTCCTTTTTCACGATAGTGACACAATACTATTATACCAACAAAAGCTGCAGGTATTTGGGGATTTAATAAAAGCATGGTGTCCTGGATTTATTGGAATCGTAACTGAAGGCGGTCTTGCGAGATGACAGTCTTTTTTTTCTTTGCCGTTGTTCATGTGGAGATTTCATTTGGAGAAATCAGATCCGACAACCAGCCTTGAGTTTCGCGAGAGGAAATTGTCCCATCTCCATGACGCCCAGGGCCTTCTCTTTCTTTGTCCCATGGACTGTTGCCCCACCCCCACTCTGTCCTGCCCCTTCACATGTCCACTGGAGCCTGGGCAGTAGAACTAATAAGCTATCGAGACCCAGTTGCCTTCTTTGTCAGTAGCTCCTCCTCCTTCCCTGTCCAGAGAAAACTGAGGTTTGGAGGTTCAGCTAAGAGCTTTCTGGCTGGGTCCCCTCTGAAATAAAGCTGAAACTTCTTAGCATCATCTATGAACAGAAATATACAAGATGGAATGTCCACATGTTTTCCCTCACCCTTCACTTGTTGAAGGACAGATTTTTATTCCATAGGCCAGAAGGAATTTCCTCCTCTCTTCCCTCTGTCTCTTGCTATCCACTAGGAAAGAAGATATCAGTTAAGAAACAAACCGGAAGCTTCCAGCACCGCAGAAATGCCGTAGAGCATTTCCCTTGGGCTTTGGTCCATCCACGTCCCACCTCCAAACGTGACAGCTCTACAAAATGTCAGGGAGGCAGATGTGAGGGCCACCTTCCGCGGGGAATCTGGCAGATGCCTTGGAAAGTTCTGCAACGTTCCCAACGAGGTGAAGAGGGGGAAATTCTAGGGTTGTGACCGTTAAGGATTTTGGAACCATTTCCCAGGATTAACACAGGCAGGTCTAGTAGGATTTCACGGACCACCACTGTCGTGACCACTGGGAAAGTACACCAAAACGTTTAAATCAAATAGCAGGACTGCGTGAAACAGAAATGCTGGCAAAACCTCCTATTTGGGGGCTTCTTTTACAAACTCTTCTAACTCACAGTAGCGGCGTGTTTTGCCTCAAGCCTTTGAAACTAACAAGCGGGCAGCAGGGAGGACCACAGACACAGGCTTTGAAATTCCCTTTTTTTTTTTTTAAATTCCCACCTGTGTCTGTCCAGGAGCTGCTTGGCAGCACATGGCTGGGGGCAGGCTGGGCGCCAGAGCGGCATGCCTGTTCCAGCACCAGATTAGGATGTCTGAGAGGCTACTTCGCTCACAATTTACCTGCCCTCTGCCAACGTGCACCCCCCCCACCCCCCGGGGAACCTCCCCTCCAGTCATGCCCAGGTCGCCCCTGCCACTCGCTCCCCTGGCTCAGAATCAGCGCAGCTGCAGTTGGAGAGATCAAGCTGGAGGAGAGGAATGGGGTGGGGGGCCTGGAAACCCCCATCCTCTCTGCAAGCATGCCAGGTGCATCTGTGAAAGCCAGGGCAAGGGTCTCACATCATCCACGCAAGCACAGAGGCATCGCCTGGAGGCCAGAGGCAAGATTATTGCCCAGGAAGGCTATCTTTTAGGCTGGTGTGTTTTGCTAATGTACCTGTGACCAGCCTCCGTAGGGGACGTTACGGATCCTTGTAATGCAACTGTATTATCATAATTCGGGGGGGGGGGAACCCCTTACTTTTAAAATTCTTATGTTGAAGCCCCCAACCCCCAATATGACTGTATTTATATACAGGTAAATAAAGTTAAATGAAAGCACATCCCATTTTGTACATAAGAAAAGTGAGGTAGAGGGAGATCAAGTAATTTGTCCAAGACTCAAGAGCTTTGGTTTTGGACACCTTGATTTTAGACTTCTGGCCTCCGGAACTTAGGAGAATAAATGTTTGTTTCTAAATGTTTCTAAGCCACTCAGTTTGCGGCAACTTTTTTTTTTTTAAGTTTATTTATTTTGGGGGGAGGAGGAGCAGAGAGAGAGGGAGAGAGAATCCCAAGCAGGCTCTGCACTGTCAGCGTGGAGCCAGATGTGGGGCTCAAACTCATAAACCATGAGATCGTGACCTGAGCCGAAACCAAGAGTTGGACACTTAACTGACTGAGCCACCCAGGTGCCCCGGTTTGTGGTACCTTTTTATGGCAGTTGCAGGAAACTGTAGCTACAGAAAACTGAGCTGGGGTGGGGGATGGGGAGTGGGGGGTAGAATCTGTGATCATGGCTTTGGGGGCATGGTTGCAAGGACCCTGGGCAGGTGAGGGGTGTTTTAGTGAGTGCAGACAGCAAGGGCAGCTACTGAGGGTCTGAGGTCCAATTGCCCCAACTTCCGTGATAGCCAGGCCAGTCACTGCTGGGGCAACTGTGTCCCTGCAATCAGCCATTGTCAGCTTGAATCTCACGCAAACCTAAGCAGACCCCAAACTGCTGTTTTCTTTGCTGAGCCTCAAGAACACGTGTTAGAAATCAGCGCTCTCTACGGACCTCCTACCGTGATATTTCCAAGACTGGTGGCTTATTGCACCACAAGGTTGAAAAGGAGCCAAGTGCACACCAGGAAGTCTCTGTTCTCCCCCTCGGCATCCCCACTGCAGGTCGGCGGGCTCAGGAGGTCACCCGGGACTAAGAGACCCAGTGACCTGCTGGCCTGGCAGCATGGGAGCAGGGAGCACTACCAGGCTACTCGAGCTTTCCTCCCTCCTCCCTGTGAGTCCGCTCGTGGCAGGGAAGCCATGGGCCTTGGGCAGACTAGGAAGCTGCCAAATGAAACGATATTTATGGAGAGGTTTTAGTTACAGGACCACATGCTTTTGTTAAGTATTGGTATTTTGTTAAGCAAATAAAACTGGTGGCCACAAAGATCGCATGTGCAATTTAAAA